>NC_054084.1:8516639-9116639 GCF_017562075.2 Anopheles merus
GTGCGGCAGTTGCGAGACAAGGCGGGACCGCGAGACGTTCGGTTCGATGCTGTCCAAAATTCAAAGTTGCAACCTGCTCGGACCCCCAACCCCAAAACCTGTACTCAGTGCAGCCAATCCCCGAAAAAAGCGGCCCGCAAGCGCACGTCCCGCTGGGGAACGCTGTTGCGTGCCTTCCACCGCAATCCCACCAGGTGGCGCTATCCGCGTGCGCGCAACTGCAAGCGCCAGCGGCACCTACACGCGACACACTCTGTTGGAGCGTTGGAGCAATAGGAAAACCGTCTCTACACGAGACGCGTTTTATTTATTTTTATCTTTGAAATCAAATTAAGATAAAATTAGCCATAAAGTACCTGCCGCCGGCCAGCACACGACTACGGCTACACTGCTCCCATTTTTCCGGTGTGTCCTTCGGCACGAAATGTTCGCTGGAAAAGGTTAGCAGCGGTGGCGCAGTGGCGCACCGAGCCAACAAATTTCCCGTGTAAAAATCTCAACACACAGACACACGCTGGCGGAACAGGTTCAGGCGGTTCGTATCTTGATGTGCAATCGATTGCTCATGTGGAAGGCTTTTATCGTCGCACGAATCGCATCTATCTTGTTTGGGCGAACCCACCGGCTGTGCGCAAGGTGGAGGTGGATTTGCGTGCCCCACCGAACGTACGGCCGGTATCGTTTTCTGTGTGTACCTGTCTTGGACGGTACGAACCGTGGCGAAGGTTCGTTTGGAAGTTGTCCGACGGTTTTGTGCCAGACCCTCGAAACTGATTCATTTAACTGGGGGCAATTTATTCCAATTGATCCATTTTTAAAAGCGATTTAACGCTAAAGAACGCTGATGATCGAGACAAATACACAGTAAAACCGACCAGCTAAACAACGATTAGCAGCTCAAAATAATAAATTGCAATTGTTTGGTTGCTATTTCACAAAATGTCCACACCGCACAGCATTATGCTTCCTGCCGAGGGTTGAACTCAAAGCAAAACCCTCGGAACCAGAAATTAATCGACAATAGATTCTAATTGTTCAGCTTGTGTACACTGATCGAATCACACTAAAAAGCCGACATTTCGCACAGGGTCACCTATTCTATCGCTCGATCAATTTGTTTTGTGATCTGTTTTTTTTTTTTGCCGTTTGTTGTTGCTTTGAGACTCTGGCGATCCCTCCTGGGAGTCTCGCGTGGTCAAGGGTCGCGCGTACGATCATGTCGATCGAACTATGGAAAGACCTCGCAGTGCAGAAACATCGATACAAATCCGCCATCGGCACCTCTTGTTTTTGCCATCCACGAGCAACACAATCGAAATCGTAAAATCTATATTAGCGTTAATCGGTCAATAATGCCATGTTCTTGGGTTGTGTTTTTGTGCTGGATTTATGTGTTACGAAACCAACCAGCCACATCGGTCCGGGGGAGTGTGTACCAAACGATGCGGACCAACGTTTGGCAAACGCTGGTGTCCATGCTCAATCGTCCATGGCTCTGCTCTGGTTGCAACAGCGTGGCCGCTACTAATCCTTACATTACTTTCATGTTTCCGTTTCATTTTTTTTTTTTGCTTGTTCCTCTACTACAAGCTTTGCTGCTCCGCTCCCAGAAGTCATTAGTAAGACCTGGGTCGACTTTTCCGCACACCCGTCAGCTGAGAAATGGCCTGTAATTAAGTCATTTTGCAAGCAGCGTACACCGTCATTCGCGTTAGACGTTACTCCCCGTCTGGGAAAAGTTCTCAAGGAAGTAGTGGTGGGACTATCGTCCCGGGATGATACCATTCTTCCTGCTCCACCGACCGCACGATGGATCGTGACATAATAATATAAAGACATCAGGCATGATTATCGAACCCGATCGGCCCGATCTTGGTGCTACGGTTTCCAATTGTGCATGAAGCTGATTAGCCCAAGATGCCGATCGTCGAATATCCCCATGCTGCTCCTAAGCACTAGATCACGCCGCACTGCCTGCCAGATTCAGGTCATTCTTGCCCCTGCTCGGCACAAACACACGATTCGGAATGGGATACTAATTTGTCACGCCAGGAAAGATGCACCCAGCGAACAAGCCAAACAACCGAGCAATCGAGCCACCGCACACTACCCGCGGGAACGTGGGGGAGAACACATTAGCAGTGTAACAGGTCGTTGGAGTGAATGGGAAGTCACGGTCGGAGGCGCACTCCGGCAACCAGTTTTGGGCTGGCGCCAAATAAATTGTAGTAGAACATTACGCTTGAAAAACATGGGAAACCACTTTCGGTAAGGCACGAAATTGTGATTGTTATTGCAGCAAAACGTGTGTCGGGGACGTTTGTTTCTGTAAAGGCTGCTGTTACTCAACCGAAATTGTGGTGCCCAGACAAACCTGCTACCTGAGATCGTTTACGAAATTCAGAAAGAGTGTGAAAACAGCTACAAATATGGTTAAAATAGGATGTATAAGAGAAGAGCTCTTATATACCTGTCTCAGACAAGTATTGCCTTGAGTTGGAGGAGTATTACACAAAAAAAAAACATAAAATAAGGCTTTCAATAGTTAGCAAACATCTGCGACACATTGAGAAGCGTAAAATTCTTCATGTCGCAAGACTTAATCCCAATCACTAATAATGCAACTGACGATCTTCAATAATAGATTAGTTAATAAGGCGCCTTTTTAACCTACGGTTCATTATCCTTAAAGATAATCAATCAAGTCTCAATTGAGTCATCAGCAGAATAATCGTTTCTCCCCGATTTCAAGTGGCTATCTATCTTCACATTCGAGCAGCTAATTTATCCCACGAACAAGTTGTTCAATGTCCAATTAATGTTGAGAACCGACGCTATCCCACGGGACCTTTCAAATCCATTTCCATAAAAAAAAATGGATGAATGCATCCCTCAACCTCTGCGACCATACTAACATCAGCATTCAACATCACCGATTGCTCGTCCTTCTGTGTGACCATCCTGTGGCTTACCGGTTCAACTTTCAAAGTACAGCAAACAACCATTTAACGGCCAACCAACCAGCCAGCCAGCCAGCATATGCACTTAACACCCCTTGCCAGAGCTGATGCTCGGAATTCATCCATCTCCAGCCTGAATTTTATCTGTTTCCCACAAAAGCCGAAACAACGCGGCACCACTTTGTTTGCACCCTATTAAGAATCTGAATTAAGAAAAAACGCACTGCCATTCAAATTCCACCCCACTAAAGGGAGGGTGTGTTTGTAAGCGTGTGTGTGAGTGTGTGCTTTAACCAATCTCTTCCCACCGGATGGTCCAGTGTGATGGGGTGCGCCAGTCGGTGTACTTTTCCCATCCGCACCGCGTGGCATCATCCGGAAGTGTCGCTCGCAAAGCAAGGGATGCGGATGCTCGCGGGATGCATTTTAACGGTTATTTTGGCTTCTCCTAACATCGTCCTGTTCAGCGTTCCCCTCCCATCCCGTTCAATCCCACCCTCCGTAGTGGGACAGATCTGGGCGAGCCGCGACGCGCGACTAAGTGTGCCCGTGTGTGGCTGTGTTTGCCGACGTGCGCACGTTCTTTTCTCCTGTTTTCGGCGGCATCATGCCCGGGCGCACCCTTCCCATTTACGGAGTGGCAAAGGGAAAGGAACAAAGCACGCAAGGGATGATCGTACGGCTGATTTTTCCCCCATCGCACGGAAGAAGGAGGTACGCCACCACGCTCGCACGCACGCACGCAGCTGGTTATGAATCATCTGGATAAGAGCACACCGGCTTTGTTGTTTTTGGTGTGCGACCGGTGGATGGTTTTTAGGGAAATTCAATATGTTTTCATTCCGTACACTCCCTGTGTGCCTCTCGGCTGCATGTGCACACCACTACCGTGTGCCGGACCCTTTGCCACCTTTCAGAAACAGTTTCCGTCCAATTTAGGGGTTGATTACCGGAACGTGAGCGGCTTTGGCTGGGCGCAACTGTCGGCAATGGTCGCTTCTGTGTTGACGAGCAATATTTAATTAGGTTCGGTGCAAAGTGGATGAGCGTTGCACACACACACACACACACACGCTCTCACACCACTCCCGGTCGGAGAACCTGTTTTTGGCAAGGTGGCCTTGATGTGTTGTAGCCGGCCGCCTGCGTATTGCAAACGATTTGTGCCCATCGAAAAGGCTTAGGGGTGGTGCAGGGATTTGATGAGATTAGTTCCGATTCCGGCGTTTCCGTTGTGCTGCTGGAACCACCTTCCTGGCGGTTGGCAGGGAGAAGCTAAAAGCCGGAAGCAAGTGGCATTACAATGCTGATGTTTTGAGCTGTGATTTTTGCATGGTGAAAATGTAACGGTCGTTTTGGTAGAAAAATGCGTAAACGGTTTTAGTGGAGGAGATTGAACGGAAAGCTATAGAACTTCCACGCATTAATCGAGGGGAAAGATTGTGGGAACTGGAAGCGTTAATGGAAGGGTCTAATCCTCTCTAGCGCCACCTGCTCTTGAGCATATTAAATGTCATAGTAAGTCAGTATTTTCAAGGCCTTTTAGCTATGATACATTGAAAAGAATAATGTTAAGAAATAATACCAACTCACTAAATGGCTCGAGATGGTGTTGCGATAAACAGCTCCAGTCTGTCTCACTTAGTCAACGACTTTGTCACTGAGCATTGGATTAATCACTAGATCTGTAAATCTGTCACCGGCTCTGCTTCGTGCTCGTATTATGCATGCAAATCAAGCAAGACGGCAAACAATATTACCACATTATGACTACTGTGCAAGCTGCCGATCTGTTTGAACACAACTGTTAACATTGGACATTGCTCTGGCAAACAGCTAGCAGACATCGTTGTCGATTGATTATAGTGGACGCAAGTATTGTCTAAAGTTGCTTACAATGTTCGTGACAGGAGTGTTGCTTTTTATTCTTCTTGAGCTGTTTGCGCAGGTTTGGCCCGGTTATACAGTTTTGAGATTTAGAAAACTTTAAAGTTTCACATATTTTAGGCCTCACAAGCATTCAAAGCATTGGATCCTGAAGAGGCATGGTACGTGTACGAGCGCTGTCATGAAGATCACCTTCCATCGGGACCGAACAGGGAAACTTATCTGAAAACATGGAAATTTTGGAAGCTGGAACCCAACGATGCCGTCACACACTGCTACGTTAAGTGTACGCTGGCAGGTCTGCAAATGTACGACGAAAAGACCAAAACATTTAAGGTAACTTTGACTTGCAACTCTTCTTTTTTATCAAACTGATACAATTCCATACCCTCCTTCCGGTCAGCCCGAAACGGTTCCCGTACAGCATGAAGCTTACAAATCATTTACCGAGGTCGAATCCAGCAAAGTCAACGAGTTACAGCAAGCCTTATCCTCGCTCAATGCCGGAAGTGGTAGCTGCGCGGAGGTGTTCAATGCTTACCTCCCCGTGCACAACAAGTATGTCGGTGTTACTCGGAAAATATACCATGGAACAGTTGGCAGTGTAGCTAAAATCTATGAAGCAAAACCAGAAATCAAGAAACAGGAAGAGTCTTTCTTTGCGTACTGTGCGAAGAAGGCTTTGGGTGTAAATGGAAAGGAAGGATATAAGAAGTTGCGCGATTACGAGCTTGGTGATAAGGAAGAGTTTAGGAATGCAATGGATTGTGTCTTCCGTGGTTTTCGGTACATGGATGATAGTGGTTTGAAGGTGAGATTTTAACGTATTGAATTGAAAGATTGCATACAGTGAAGTTGATTCAATTGCAGGTTGATGAGGTGGTGCGTGACTTCACCCTGATCAATAAGAGTGACCTGGAGCCTAAGGTGCGATCAGTGCTGGCAAGCTGCACCGGAACGCAAGCGTACGATTATTACTCCTGCCTGCTCAACAGCTCTGTGAAGGAAGACTTTAGGAATGCTTTCTACTTCCACGAACTACGATCCGCAAACTACGGCTATCTGGCGATGGGAAAAGTTTACGAAGGCCCGGAAAAGGTTAAGGAAGAGCTGAAGAAACTAAACTATTGAACCTTAAAGGTTGGCATATTTTTAGCGATTGCGAAGTCAATAAAAAGCTTTGAACATACATTAGTTTTTGAGTCGATTTAACGCAATTGCAAATAGATTCATAAATATTAAGTCATTGGTCTTGAAAATGATCGAAATTATCAAATAGAAGAGCTAATTGACAATCAGGCTACTTTTATATGCCTTACAAACATTTCAAATCCAACAAAGCTGGTTTTGCATAGCATAAGATTAACTTTATACTCGCTGGTAGTTACTATTCCGATGCACAAGATATTGGATTTCTATGGTATGTACCACTGCCGTAATGCAAGGTTTTGGTAGGCCATTCCTTAAAACATTCATACTACATTTTTGTTTTGTTTTTTTTCTCATTGTTTTTTTATTCCTTTCCTTTTTTCGATACAACGTTGTACTCGATCTATTCAAATAAATATTTATGTCAGAACTTTTTCAAAAAAAATTGCTCTCTATCAAAAGCTCTAATGTGTCTCCTTTTGTAAATCTGTTACCAGCTCTGCTTTGTGTTCCTATTATACATGCAAATCAGGCAAGTCCGCAAACAATACTACAACATGATATTGAAGGTCTGTTTGAACACAACTGTTGTCATTAGGCATTGCTCATTATAGCTTAGCGGATCGGCTGGTGGATGTGTAAACACTTTGAACATATGTAATCCAGCTGTTCTAATTGATTCCAGGGGAAAGATACTTGGTACAAAAGAGCGAGTTCAGATCGTTGTCGACCAGTTCTAGTAGAAACAGCGAGTATTCTCATTCATTTAAAATGATTGTGGCACCAGTAGTGTTGTCAATTTTTCTTCAACTGTTTGTGCAGGTAGGTCTAAGGTTCATCCGGTCAAGTTATTTTTTAGCAAATAATGCCTCACTTCTCAGGCAGCACAACCTTGGAAAGCGTTGGATCCTGAACAGGCCTTGTATGTGTACAAGCGCTGCTACGAAGATCACCTTCCCGCTGGATCAAGCCGTGCAACTTACCTAAAATCATGGAACGCTTGGAAGCTGGAACCCAACGATGCTGTCACACACTGTTACGCCAAATGTGTACTGATCGGTCTGCAACTCTATGATGAAAAGGACAAGGCATTTAAGGTAAGTTTAAAGTCGGACATTACCTTTCAAAAAAGACTTAAAATTATTGCTCCGATTAGTCTGAAAGGATCCCCGTTCAGCACGAAGCATACAAAACACTCAATGAAGCCAACCCCAGGGAAGTCACCGAATACCAGCAAGCCCTCGCTTCTATCAATGCTGGAGATGGTAGCTGCGTTGCGCTATATAACGCCTATCTCCCGGTGCACAACAAGTTTGTGGATCTTTCCCGCAAACTGTACCACGGTACGGTTGAGGGAGCAGCTAAAATCTATGCCGCAATGCCACAAATCAAGCAGAAAGGCGAGTCCTTCTTTGCATACTGCGCGAAGAAGATATGGGGCGGATACAACAAGAAGGAATGGAAGAGAGGCCGCAACTATGAACTTTCGGGTAGTTCGCAGTTCAAGAAAGTGATCGATTGTATCTTCCGCGGGTTGCGCTATATGGATGACAGTGGTTTGAAGGTGAGTTGTTTTACGACTAGCAATGAGAAGCTGTGTATAGTGAGTGTAATCCAATTGCAGGTTGATGAGGTGGTGCGTGACTTCAACCTGATCAATAAGAGTGACCTGGAGCCTAAGGTGCGATCAGTGCTGGCAAGCTGCACCGGTACGCAAGCGTACGATTATTATTCCTGCCTGCTGAAAAGCCCTGTGAAGGAAGATTTCAAGAATGCGTTTGACTTCCACGAACTACGATCTGCCGACTACGCCTTTCTACTACGAGGAAAGGTCTACGAAGGTCCAGAACAGGTTAAGGAGGAAATGAAGCATCTAAACACTACTGTCCATTTCTAAAGAAAGTTTGACTTCCATTAGCTGCTGACAATGTGTGTGAAATACAAGATACAATCAGCATACCACAAACAAGCTAATAAAATTGCTTCATTTGGACCTATTTTTCCCGAAAAAGTTAACATCCCCATCGTTATCTCAATCAAACATCAAACAGTAGCCCGTTTAGGCTCCCACAAGTCTGGAAGAAGCGCGTGCTCTCCATCCTCTTTACCAGTGAGTCAGCTAAAATAAAGCACAGTCTAGCTCTAGCACCGTGCTATCAACTGCTCCCTTCAACCCCGGGCGCCACGTGCAACACACGGCCACACGGGGGTAAGAAATTGAAGTCGATTTAATTATCACCACGACGCGTGCCACCGACACACACCGTTAATGTCTGCGACCACACCCAGCCTCAAACGCGAGGTTATTGGCCGTTGGGCACTTTTTTACACGATAAGCCATCAAAGCAAAAGGTCGCCTTCTGGCGGTCCCAATCACCTTCTTCTGCAGCAACTAGGTGTGGTCATCGTCATGGTCGTCACCTTCTGAGAAAGTGTCGAATTCAATGTTCGACATCGATCAGAGTGTGAAGTCATCCTCAAACGAGACCTCCGCGGGTGGGGTTGCTGCTGCTTTACCTTTTTCTTTATCCATTTTTTTGCAATATTTGCACACACACTCACATACATATATCTCTACCACCACGGGGTGCCCCCTCCGGCGGCTCTCGATCAACGCACACGATCTAATTGCGTGCGCACCAATGATAAATATGTGAAGCATAAATTAGCCATATCTACTGGCCCAGTGGGCCGCTACAGGCCGATTTCAAATGTGTCAATTGATTAGCCATGATAGTGGCCGCCGCGGGTATTGCCCCTTACCTCTTTCGCCTTACCTCGGTTGCCAGGCTTACCCTTTTCGCAAAGCGAGGCTAATCGGAGCTGCTGCTATCTACTGCACGGCTGTCGGTTGGCATACGGCCGGTTCCAACCCTGGCAGTAGAGGCTATTTAATTAGTAAACAAATATATGACTAACGCGACTACACGCGAGTTGGCATTGCCCGTTCGTGGAGATTATGTCGCTGGCAAATTTGATTTATGATCGCGTTCGTGACCACGCGCTAGCGCCAGCCAGGGTGCTTTGATCGGGCAATTTCCTAATGCTGAGTGGATTTTTTATTTCTGTCACAAAACAGCAGTTTCTAAGAAAAGATCTATTTACTTCAATGTCTGGAGCTCCAACGTTATCAAAACAAGAAATATATCAACTACAACCTTGAACGGCTCTCTCTTGCAACTTCCTTTTCCGACTTCTTCAATACCAGACCAGAGATTTTGCTGAACATTGAAATTTCCCACGACACTCAGCACGACAATACGACATCGACGACAATACTTGCACGGCCACCTCTTAGTTGGGACCCAAAAACTGCTCCAAATTCCACCCCAAAATACACGATCAACACGCTTGACACTAATCTGCGGCAGCGGTTGCGAGTGCCGTACAACCCAGCAGCTCTTCCCTTTCCAATCCACTCCCAAAAACAAACTTGATCCCGTGATCAGTCGCATTTTGCATAATTGATCATCATAATCGTCATCGAGATCGGTGAAGTCTACCACTCGCGCACGTTTTGTCCACCTAGCTGTGTATCGGGAGAGGACAGAGAAAGAAAGAGAGAGAGAGAGAGATAACTAACTGGAAAAGTAGATCAATGCGCTTGGGAACGCCACCGAAATGCTCCATCTCTCACAGGCAAGCGGACCTTCGACAGGGGCTGTCAATAGACGTAACCGATACCTAGGAGGTCGTCGTCGTCGTTGTCGTCCGTGCGCATGTATACTGCTGCCGCCTTTCGACTCCTTTCGCCTAAAAAAAACTCCCCGCGAAACACACATACCGTTCACACCAAGATTAATCGATGCGCAACCGATCGGATGAGCTGTGGCCTGTGGTCCCGGCGTCCTGGGAAAGTTTCACCACAGCCGGCCCCGTGGGGTCGTGGTCGAAATACGTTTTAGTGAGTCGAGTGGAAGGAATTTGATTGGAATATTTCTCGCGATGACAGGTCACGATCTTAATTATATCGATCCTGGGATGGTCCAGGGGTTTTATTCAATGTCTGAGTGGCGATCTGCTCGGCTGGAATACATCGTGCCGAGGTCTCAGGAGGGGATGAAAACAGTTACTTTCTTATCTAGAACTGAGGCACCTCGAAAACAACCGAAAGAACGGTGTACCTTTTAATCCTCCCGTGTTCCACCTGACGGTGTTTCATTTGATTTTCTCCAGACACATTGTAAGCAACCTGTCACTGTCGCAGGAACCAGCCAAAACACCACTTCCACGCAGTTGCTTAAATTGGATTAGCAAAGCGTTCGTAGTGTCTCTGTCGAATGCCAATTTTTCACCAACACTCTCTGATCACCTCTTCGGAACAAGATCACACACGGCCACACCTCCGTCGATGACTCACTTTCGATGTTCGTTTTTAGCGCTAACTTCTCGGACGAACAAGTGGAACCCGGGCTCGGAGTGTTGTTGTGTTTTTGGTGTCTGCGGATCAGTGTCAATGATCTCGATCGTTTGTCCGCGTAGGATCAGTGTCCCCCTCGCAAACGGGAACTTCCATTTGCTTCTAATTGATCAATTAGAGCCGTGAGAAAGATGCCTTCAGGGGGCCTTTCAGTTGCACCGCTTTTGAAGTTACGATAGAACAATGCTACAGATTGGATCGACCGCTTTGTATTCGGGTATTGATAGCCGGTGTTACCGATCTATCCATCAGCTTCAGAAGGGAAGGAGAAAAGCCCCCGAAGGCCCACTTACCAGAGAGCTCTGTTGGTCCCGGTGTTGCTACAACCAGGAAACCGGTTCCGGATAAAAGCGTTCCCTCGCTACCAGTGAGTCTTATGCTCAGCACACACTATCAGCGTCACCAGCGACTTACGAACGTCGCGCGCGGTACGGGGGAAGTTGGGAAGGCGTGATAAATGGATTACGCGACCGCACCTTCTGGACCTTCTGGGCTGCTGGTGCCTGCGATGCGGCCAACCGAAAAAGCTCCGAAACTCCCCCAACCTCCGTGCGGTCTGCCAGCGGAGATCCAGTTTCGCAGCCGCAGGACGGCGGGATACGGCACACCACAGCACCCACAGCTGGACGTCTTCAAAAACCGCGTGTGCGCGCGTACGCGATCCGCCACAGACCATGCACACACACACACACACACACACACCGGGGGCTGAGTGCCGACCGGCTACCCTAAACGCTAATTAATTAAAAGCATTTTGATGTCAAGTGATCTTACGCTGCGCTTTCAGGGTGATCATATTGCATCAAGAAGCATGAACCTGGCGGTGGCAGGAAAAAAAACAGTGCAAAAAACGGGGACACAATCGCGCACCAAACACAGCACTCTCTCTCTCTCTCTGACTCTCTTTCTCTATCTCTCGCTCAATTACACTTTTTGCACTCTTGTTTATCGTGTGTGTTGGTGTGCCAGTGCCGGCTCTTTCCTCCCTTGGGCTGTCCACCGCTCATGGTGTTCTGGGTGACCATTTTCAAGCGGCTCAAGCCGCTGTTGTCATCGTCATCAACCCAGCCCCAGCATCTTCGCCACCGGGACCGGGCATTAAATAACAACCCCGCTATCCCCGACGCCTCGCATCTGGCGGTGTGAATCCGCGGATGTATGCAGAAAATGTGTAAACAAAATTATCAAAACTGAACTGATTAATGGAGAGAGGCGCTGTGGAGGCTGTGCGACACAGGCTACGGTGCACAGTGCAACGGCGGCGACATTCGGTGTGGTTCGCTGCGCACTCGCTCCCCCCGCCCCGAAAGGTGACCCCTTGCCGGGAAGGTACGGTTTCAATTTATTAGCTTACTTACCGTCGTACACGAACGCGGAGCAGAAGGATGGAGAGAGTGTCCACCGATCCAGATTTGGATCAAGGGATGGAGATTATAAATTCGCCCCACCGCGCACAAACCACACCACCCAAAACGGTAATCAGACGAGCAAGTGCAGCATGCAGTTTTCTTCGCGTTTTGTTTGTTCACCAACTCGGGGAAAGAACAGGCAGTGCGCAAGAAGTACCACAGAAGCGATGCATATCACGCGCGTAAGTGCTTTAATTGTGATTTAAATGATATCGTACAAGATTTGTGACAGAGGTTGCATGGAATAAATTGTGACAATCTTTTTGCTGTTCTTTCCAGCGACATCCAGCGGATGAGTTATGGTAAGAATAATAACCAAAGTGTTCTCACGTGAGACCCGACTGTTATTAAGCTATCGTGTACTTCCAGAAGAGGACAAAAATGCGAGCTTGGAAGAGCGTATGGATATTCAAATCATTGGGTTAGTTAGTGTTTAATTAGTTTAGTTAGTGTTCAGTTCTTACGAAAGACTTGAAACAACATTTAAATACATCAAACTGTTGTAATCGTCACCAAAAATATATAAAACTTCACACACTGTCTCAAATCTTCATGAAGATTAACATCGCACACAAATCCCAAACAATCTCTCCAAACTCTCAAGTCTCCAGAATCAATTCCATTTGCCACATCAATTTACCCTCTTTCGACCCAATTTCAACCAAAGCCTTTTAAAACGCAACTTCTTCTTGGCAACGTTCTGCTTCGTTTGCTTACCTTTTTGTCCACCAACATCCCTTAGACGCTATACTGTCTGGCTGTTTGAGAGATTAGGCTCTTTTTTTTTCGTTGTTGTGCCAACAAACTTCACCCGAAAAACCCAACCCATCCCGCTTATCAATCCTTCACCTTCGGTCACCGCAAACTTTGGCAAATCATGTCAACAACATACGTACGAGGCGCGCGCGCGAGCACACTCACACGCACAGAAGGCCGATCCATATCGTGGGACCAGAACACCGGAAAGTACACAGATAGACACTGATAGATACAGGCATAAATCAACCCTAAACTAGGCCACTATTCTGCCACTCGATTGTGATAAATGATGGGCCCGCCTGATGGCGCACGCGAACTGACAGTGATTTGTGTTGTGTGATAAGAAGGCACTGGTATTGTGGCGATTAAGATAATGGAACAGTTTTTTGTTGCAGTTTTTTAAATTCAATTTTAAATTAGAAGATGGAACTTTTTTTTCCGTTTCACTTTCACAACTAGCAGTGCCAATCCCCCATTTCAACGTGTCCACCTTAAGGTGTGTCCCGTTCGCGTACATCGCGATGCACCCCGATGTCAGGGTATGCAAATAACTCGCCAAACAGTAATCCTGTCCCCGCAAAGTATGTGTAAGTGCACTTTTTTTTCTTCCGCCTCACTCTCTGCCAACATCGCATATTTACTCACCGGTCGGTTTTGCTCCTAAACGCGCACACCGCGCACTAACCAAACACCGGGAGGTCAATTGCGTTTCACGTGTGGTGCGCGATGCGCGATGCATTTCATTTTTTCTAACTGATTTGTTCCTCCCTCCGGGTTCCGTCCCTTTCGGTTGCACTCTCGGCGGCAGTGCAGTGGTTTTATTTAATTTTATAACTCCCAGACGGAACACGGTGACTGGCAGACTGGCAGGAGGCTCCTTTTTTTGTCGCCGCGGCACAGCAAACATTAGCCTAACTGAGGCGCGAAATGAATGGCGTCGGTTGTTTGGTGGCTTGGTTTAGATAAAAAAAACCGCCCGACAACCAGTGTGCAACCAGTGTTACGAAATCGAACCGGCCACCGGCCACCGACCGAATGCCCCCATGCTGGCTCGGGGGAACCCACAGGATGCTCGGGTCGACACGATCCACCCCATCATAGGTGTTCTCGATGTGTTCATCTTGGCAAGTTAATTCGTTCGCCATCATATAAGTCACACAGGGGACGAGATGAACAACTTCAGCCCTCTGAATGTCCCCGTGGTACAACACATTTCACCCCATCCCGCTGTGCGCGGTTCGGTTGAAGCACTTTTTCTCCCATGAGGGTTGATGTTTGATCGGCACTGCGGCGTTCGAAGCACTGCGATGCAGGAAGCATACGTTTGATTTCTTTATTTCTATTTAATTTCCCACGACAAGGGCACGACATACTTTTATTGATTATGTATTTTTCTGTGTATGTCTGTTGGGGTGGATTCTATTCATATGTTTGTGTGGGTTCATGGAAAAACAAAAGGGTAGGCGACAGATAGGGAAAGATGCTCAAACTATGGATAGAAGGGAATAAACAGTTTGTAAATGAGTGTTGATGAATTGGACATTGGGATGATTTTATTTATTGCCCAGCAGGAATAGGCTTTTTGTGAATGGAAAATTATGCAATTTTCTAAGGTACAGTAAAGCCACACAATTAAATGTTATGTATCAATAATAAATTCGAAAAGTGCTTGTCCAAAATATATCATTTTAAAAATGATAATCGCCTTTTTTGCATTTTCAATAATTTTATCCTTCCTGAACCTTCATCATCCTGCCAACCAACAGCAAGTGGGTTCCATAGATCCCTATTTCTATTAAGACGTAACTATTGATTAGCTTGATCATCCGCACACACAGCAAAAAATGATCCACAAAATATCCCTCCTCAAACGCTTGTGATAATTCAATTTAACCCAACAGACGACCCTTTTCACCCCGATTATTCAGCACAAGATCCCCATCAAAACATGCTCTCCCCAAACACACACACACACACAAACACATGCACCGACGGCTTCCAGAGCCGTCAATCATACGTCATCGAAGAAAGTGAATCCGCTGGATACCTTTTGTACGCGTTTCGGAGACGCCACCGAGCCAAAACTAAAGGACCACTCACAACATTATGGAAAAATTAAACACAACACGCTTCGTTGCGATCGTTGTCTATGGGGCTACACCACTGGGTAATCGGTTCGGCACGACCACGATCGGGCTACTTTCTTCGCCAACTGATCAAGCTGCTTACCAACAACAACAACAACAACAAAACGACCAACTTTCAATCGAATAATCGCTTCACCGTCCACATGGAGAGGCGTTGTTGTTTTTAATTATCATCACACCGTGAGCCAACCCAATCGGTGCGCCAATTTCCCACGGGTATCACGTGGAAAGGATTGGCAAAAAACAGACAAACCCTAGCCTTCCGATTCCGATTTCGTCGGTGAGAAACCCGACACACCGGGCAAAGGTGCTGAAACTCAAAGGGGTAGGAAAAGCTATGCTTTTTTTGAGGTTTTGTTTTGGGTGGGCAAAAGGCTTGGATGGGTGCAAACGGTGACGCGTCGCGGCGCCTGAGATCGTGAGAGTGTAGCCTCGCGCGGGAGGGATATCGGCGAGCGTGACCCGCGTCCGGTACACGATTGCAGGCGGCGAAATGGTGCACAATCGTACCAGGGACCTGTGATAGAATGAAATTTTCACACTACCGGTACGTGCGGTTTGGTGTTTGAAGCGTAGGCGCTAGAAAAGCACTGTCCATTGGCCATTTAAAAAACAAGGAATTATGGAACAATAACAACCCCTAAAGGAACGTTCAGTGGCTATCGCTGCTCTTGCGATCACTGTCCCCCGCTAAACGCTGCAGTTTATCGCGAGTTTAATGCAAAATTCCTAACACACTCAGTATCCAATCTGACTCGTGCTGGTGCAGTTCAGTTTCTACAGTGATGCAGCTCACGCCACGCTCAGTGCATCTGGTGCATCTGCTACTTGCTGCCACCACGCTGATAAGCCCATCGTGGGGCAATCATCAGAGCCAGCAGCCCGTTGTACAAGCATTATCACCGGATGACACACTGTTTGCTCACTTGCGATGCTTCGAACTGTTTGCCAGCGGGCAACAATCCCGTGGTGATCGTGGTGCTGATGCTGCCGATTGGTTGGGAGGTAACCGGGAGCGCTATCTGCATCGGGTCGAACGAACGCCAGCGTTTGTGAAGTGTGTTTTGGGTCGGATGCGTTTTTATGATTCGTCGGAAAGGCGCTTCAATGTGAGCAGCTTAATTAAAACTTGAGTTCGAATTAATTAAGTATCCTAACTGTTAAGTAGATAAATTTTCGGTTTCATTCATGTAGGTAAACATTTTGAGAACGCAGTACAATGCGTACAAACAATGGATGACACTGAGCGAGGAAGATGTCGACGACTTTATACACGAAGTGAACAATATTGGAGCGCTAAACGGCTCGAATGATGCAGAAGTGTACGACGCCCTTAAGCTGCTGTTTACCAATCACTCAGCTTCATTCTTTCAACTCTTTCTGCGCGATCAAACGGTGCTCCAGAATATGTATGACGATGAGGTATCCACTTGTAATGCTAACTTCTCTGTAAACAAAGAGTATCATCCTTTTCGACAGTCTCTTTCAGTTCGCAAACTAAACCAAACGGTGGTCCAGTTTTGTGAGCTCCAAATGGCAGCAGAACTGTGGGACGACATTTGTCTTATACGAGCGTACCAGATAAGCAACCATACGGAGGCAATGGAAAGGCATATCGCTTGCATATTCCGAGGGTTTCAATATCTCGATGCAAATAGTTCAATTGATGTAAGAAAATGGCTTGTGAATTATGTTCCTAGTATTATATTATTCTCAATTTTAGGTCAAAGAAATCGCCAGAGACTACGAACTGACCGAAACGTTAGATGAAGCTTCCAAGAATTCAATCGAAGAGTGTGCCAGAAATGCTTCCGAAAAGGATGACATCCCCAGGCGGAGTCTTGCCATGTACAGCTGTCTACTGGACGGCTCCCACAGTGAAGTGTTCAAGAAGGCATTCGATTTCCGTGAAGTACGCTCCGGCAATCTAACCTTCCTCGTGCAGAACCTCCCATACGATCGGGATCAAGTGAGGCAACAAATACTGGCACTGGACAAGGAACATTGCAATGAGCAGCAGCCACTTGCTGGTAGGTTTATCGAGGATTAAAAGCACTCAAATCAACACAAACTCCTTGCAAAGCTGTCATCCTTGACAAACCGCTCAAACAAAGACGTACGCTGTAACGTCTCTTCCCGATTTCCAAACACTCTTTTGCGATGCCTACGATGACTGATGATGTGTAAAAAATGCATTGTGCGGTCTGCTCCATCAAAACTGATACTACGGCGTGACCTTGAATGGTCGCATTACTCTACCCTGGCTATCTTTGGTACTGGATATGCTTAGGGACACGCACGACACTGTGGGCGGATGGCAACGAGTTGCACCATCGTTAAATGGAACCGTCGTCTCGGGACCTGACGCGACACACACACACATACACAGGTTGCTGGTTTTATTATCGACCATATTATTCCTTACCATTCCTCTGCGCCATAGCGATACAGACTCTTTCTCCCTCCACTCACCCGAGGGTGCAAATAAACCATAAAACTCAATTTTCAATTAAAAAATAAATAGATACAAACTCTCGCAGTCTACGGCGGCTTTGTGTCCAAGCGGGACACCGTTCTTGTGGCGCGGGCAAGCTGGCGGACTGTGGTAATTAAGTGCGAAGAATTGATTTTTATGACAAACGATTAAAACTGGACAAGCTGGCTGGCTGTGGTCTGCAAAGCCTCAGCCTGCTAGTAACAATGCTCCTACGGCTACGGTGCGGCTCCTAGGCGTACAAGGAAACGGAACGTTTCTGGAGCGTAGTGCACCTGAAGCTGCTGCGTGCGAATTAAGATAGAATGCAGAATGCTGCCCAGTGAAGTCATTTATTTCGCTGCACCATTTAAATTGGCGCCTGCGCTGGTGATCACGAGACGGCTAAGTGGCCGAGCGAGGCCCAGCAAGGCAGCTACTGCGATAACCACAGAGCCACGGCACAAGCGAACACTGCTCCAACTACTATTTTTCAATTAAAATAAAGAAAAGCTCCAACACTTCCCATTCTCTGTTGCGTGGGCTCTTTCTTCTGCTTGACCGTACGGTACTGGCGTAAGAAGGAGAACAAGTGATCGAGCGCATCGAGTCAGCACTGCACACCTACGAAAATAGATTATTTATATATTTATTTGCCATCAGAGAGGCCCGGCTAGGCCGGGAGCGGCAAGCAAGGAAAGAGGATGGAAACGGATTAAAAGAAAACAGGAGACCCAATGTTCCCAAGAGTGACATTTAATTGAGCCTATAAAATGCCAACGTGTGTTAAGACCATTACGCCCTAAGCTGACACCTGCTATACTTTGCAGGAGTCTTTGCGCGGACGTTACTAAACGCTTAGAACCTTAACGAGCTAAGGAATCTTCTACCGCAATAACTATTCACATTCGCCCAGCACAGGGATGCGTCCGAATTTCACCATTTTATTAGCACCGTAACTGGCTGTTCAACTCGCGCATCATTTGCTGCACTTTGGAGCGATCGAACCGTTCACCTTCGGGCCATTTCGATGCCACTCGCAGCTCCTGCAGCTCAACAGCATCTCGGAAGTTTTGGGCCGACTCGGTCCGAAGCATGCATGAGAAGAAGGAGCCGGAGCGTTCGGTACCGGGCAGCTTCTTTGCCTTGGACAGACAAACGTCCACAGCGTCGGTGTAAACGCCATCGTGAGTTTCTACTGCATCCAGCGCTGTTAGAACGTTAGATCTCTGGAGGCAAACATGAAGAAGGTAGTATGTAAGGTGTTGTCTTTGTTGATATACTTCCTACAAACGCATACCTGAATTGATCCACTCTCGTCAGCAAAGCCTAATGCAGTCATAAAACACTGTACATATCGATCAGCCTCGACTCCCTTCGTTACTCGATACTGCCGCACGTCACAGACCGTGTTTCGAGCTGACTCCGAAACATGCCTCACACAATCGCTCACTGCCAGTGTTTCAACGATAATCCAGGGGCAAATTAATGCTATCACCACAAAGTACCTCCTGAACCACTCCATAATGATAGCGTGTAACGACCTATTTCTATGAAGATCAAACTACAACTGAGGGTATGGTCGTGCGATCGCAGTAAGACAATGCCTTGGAAATCATAGGCCAGAGATGAGAAGAAATGATAAGGCAAGTCCTTTGTCACAGTAACAATTGTCAACAGCACCGTGTTTGTGCAGCTTGGGTGGAAAGTAATGATCACACTTGATCACTTGTGCAAACAGAAATGGAGTTTAAACAAAATCGTTGTTGTTTGATCGGGTTGCTCACAAGCCAATGAACCATTTACCATACTCTCAACCAATTCAACTCATTCATGCTGTTCAAATTATACCCTTTATTACGTTCCTTTGATCGCTACATCTGTTTTCATTTCAATTTCAGCAGTTTAATGCCTTATCATAATCCTTCATGATTTGCACAAACTCTGCAGTGTACCGTTGATGCTGTGGCACTTTGCCAGCCTGTTTCAATTCCATCAGATCGAACACCTTCTTGAACGTGCGTCCGGTGGTTGATTTCAGCAGACACTTGTAGAACACGTGAGCACGCTCGCTTGTCGGGACTTGTACGCATTCGCCAATACACTTCTCAAGATTCACATCGTGTCTTTTGTCCAGCTCGATAATGTTCAATGGATCGTACAGCTTATGGTACTGGTAGTACAACATAATTATGATTCTTTTCTAATCGTTTAATACAAACTAAATAAATAAAAAACGAGGAATACTTACATCTCCACGACCATCCTCATAGACAAAGTCGAGCGCTCGCATCACGCAATGAATGTGCTTGTCCATCTCCGGTCCCTCGATGATCTCGTACCGCCGGATCTCGCACAGTCTACTCTTCAGCGACGGTGGTAGCTTATTCTCACAATCTTGCACAGTTTCACCCTGCGGGAAAATAATTGTATTTGTAATTTCTGGCAAAGCACATACTTGATGATAGATTACCTGCACGAGTGCTAAGCAGCACACTGCGAGAAAAAAGCTGATAATCACTTGCCGTATCATGATGTCACTCCTTGATCTTCAGGATTATTGTTTAACTGATAGCTATTAATTTATGCTTATATATTCTAGTATCTTGTTTACTCATTGACAATCGGATTGAAAAACCACTTGCCTTGTATCAATATTGAATTTATCGTGTAATATTTGCAGAGGTAAGCAAATGTGTTGTTTAAATATAAAAAATAAATGGTATATTGAAGTGCAATAGCTGTTCTAATCATTAGTGTAAGAAAGCTGCTATATGAACGCCATCCTACACGATGTTTCATTTGTAATATTCTATAAACCCTTACGAATAAAAACTAACATCAGAAAACACTGCTTTCTGGATGTCTGTGACTTAATTTTTATTCTTTTTCATTACATGGAATCTATTATACACTCGAAGCTTTATCATATCAGAGTAAAAAGTAGTTGATTACAGAATTTATGAAGCCAGCTTAAACATATAAGGAAAAACCAAATTCTTTTTAAAAAAACCTTATTTTTCTATTTGGCGTAGCGGCCTATGCGATCTAGCCAGGCTTTCGAGACTTATTATTAACACAGCATTATTAGATTTATTTTCCACACAGCAGGATGCTCACTCCTTGCTACGTAGAGCGGTCCATATGAACCCACGACGGGCATGTTGTTAAGTCGAGCGAGTTGACAGCTGTACCACAAGACTGCCCAATACACATTAACTTGAATGATCCGACATCGGTTGTTTATATGGTGTTAAACGCGATCGATGAAGTGGACGAAATAGACGTTTAGATAATGAAGATGAGAGTTTTACTATTAATATTGCAAGAGCAGACATATAAATCAGTCCAGGCATCTTGAAATGATTCGAGTTCTATCTTGTAGCACCCAACGAGTTTCGTCATCTGGCTACTCCATAGCAAACGATCTTCTTTCAAGAATCCAAATATCATAATCTTTCCTATCCACTGACCCTCATTTCCCAAAGTCACGCGCAACTTAACACACAAAAAGTCCATAATCTGTTTTGCTTGCTCTATAGATTATTTGTATTGCATCATTGTTCCTTTTGCTTTAAACATGTTCAACCAATCTACTAGCACAAACCATCATCGATTTCCTTGATCAGCGCTGCCACACGGTTCATATCGAACGGATCGCTCGTCTGCATCTTGCCAGCCTTCAGTAGCTCATTGTAGTCGACCGCATTCTTAAACGCGGCCAATGAGCTCGTACCCAAAAAGCACGTGTAGAAGGTGTTGGCTTTCTTGTCACTGCCCGAAGTCGATGCTTCCGTCACACACTTCTTCATGTTGGCCGCATGATTGACGCCACTGTCGACGCGCTGCAGCAAATCTAGCAGAACGCTTTCCTGTAACAATGGTAAGATATTGATTCCATTAGTCTATTTTCTCTCTAAAATGTGTACTTCAAACGAACTAACCTTAACTTCTCCATTTCCATCCACAAATCCAACCACCTCCAAGACGCACTGCATGTGCTTGTCCATGTCATCGCTGCTAACGGGCGTGTACTGGCGTAGCTCGCAAACACGGTCCTTCAACGAATCGCCAATGTTTTTCTCGCACTCCTCCACCGTTGACTCCTTTCGGGCCTGTAATAAGAAGCGATTAAATGATGCTAGATTCCTCAGAGCGGTCATGTGTGACAGTCTATTCTAAGTACGATTACCTGACCCAAAGAGATCAAACACCAGACCAGTCCAACGATCAGTAGTAGTTTCTTGAACATGATTACTCGACTTTAAGGAACTCTATGAACTAATAAGTAAGAGATACTGTCTTTTATACTGCGAACAAACATCAACACCAAGAAAATCTGATGATGCCATGAACAGTTGTATTTGAAAAATGCGGTATACAAGTATGCTTGAGGTTGATTGGCATTGTTTAAGCAGCTTTATTATAAAAAAACACACACAATTGCGACACAAAATCAAACACCAGTTAGCACACTTTATTTTATGCAATTTTCTAGAACACCAGAACATCTCAGATCAGTTTATAACAGCTGCTAGCAAATGAGTCATCCGAACCGTCAATGCAGCAGCGATCTACCATTTATCGTAGCGTATCATTTAGCTACATTAGGCTAGGCGTTTACATGTTTGACTAACCAATATTTACCCTCAATAATTCGAACAAACTTTTTGACGTCCCTCCGTTGGGGAATACCCTTGATGTTCGTAAATTGAACAAATTCTTGGAAATCAAGCGATCTAAAATCGAACTATTTGGATAATCCGTTAGTAACTTGATGTTGATTTCTTTTCCCGACAATAATCAAACCCTTTATTCGCATTTTGCATAATCTTCCACTTTATTTACTACATATTTATTGTTGGGGTTCCCTTTCAAAATGATCGTTTGTAATCTTATCAATTTACAGTGCAATACAAACATAACATTTCGCATATAACAAACATCCACTCTAGGTATGGAACTGAAAGCCAAATTAAGGGCTGACTCATGACAATGAAATACAGGTAAAGATAAAGCCTCTTCAAGATGCATTTTTTCTTTAAGATTTGACGACATTTAGACTGTCTCGTCCATATTGTTTATGTCTCTTCAAGATGAATAGCTCCCTAAAGCAAATATTCTCTAAGTTTCATATGCAATTTGGCAGCCTTAATTCTCTAAGATGAATTTTGAAACACAGTTCACAAAAAAATTGGTCCAACACAGAACGTTATTTAATGCTCTTCAGTATATTGTGCTTTATTCAAATCATTCGCAAATCAATCAGTTACACAGCCCATCATCAATTTCCTTCATCATCGCTGACACCTGGCCAGCGTTGAAGGTTGTTCCCATGTCCAGCTTTCCAGCGCGCAGCAGCTCCACGTAGTCCACCGCGTACTTGAATGCCTGTGCCGAGCTCGTATCCAAAAAGCACGTGTAGAAAGTGTTCGCCTTGCTAGAAGTATTCACCTTCTCAGCTTCGGCGTTACACTTTTTCATACTACCAGCGTGATCCCCATCGGGATCAACCATTTTCAGCACACCAAGAAGCTCCTGGAACTAAATTGAGGGAAAAAAAATGGAACGCATTTGTTGAAACTGCCTCCGGAGGGGAAAGGTCACTACGATACGCACCAAAAGTTCTCCGTTATATTCCACAAAGCCCAGCACTTCCAGTACGCACTGCATGTGACTGTCCATATCTTTCCCTTCCACGGGCGTGTACTGACGAAGCTCACAGACGCGTCCTTTCAGCGATGCGGGGATGTTCCTTTCGCATTCTTCAACCGTTTCCTCTTGTCTGGCCTAAAGGAAAAGCTGCAAAATTAGCTTGAATTTATTGAGAAAACCTTCATTGGACTTACCTGCCCCAAGGAAAACAGACACCATACTAGGATGGCACAAGGTAACAGCTTTCCAAACATGATTCGTTTCAAAAGTGACTACTACTTCGCTACTACGGGTGATTACTAACCGATTGAGGTATTTTATACCTCTACAAAGATCAAGCGCACAACGACGTAAACAGCTGGTGCTAACTAAATAAAACGAAACATCAAACATTGCCAAGACGACAAACTAGTTAACAGGCATCTTTTTATTCTTTTTTCCATTAAAGTCGACGTGTTCAAGCAAACGTTTTGTAGATATTATAGAGGAAGCTCTTTTCTAGCATAAGAATAATACAGCGAGAACAGATGGAAAAAAAGTTCTTCGTTTGGTCCTTCGTTAGGTCGCTTATACAGTAGGTCATATGTAGAATCAGTAGCTTCATTTTTTATTAGAGCATCACTAACAATCATATTACACAATTCAATTCAAAGAACATGATCATGATCATTTAACGCTTCCAGTCATGAGATCATGCTTCGAACAACTTACATCCAATTGTTTCTTATTCTTGCTTGATTGTGATCTTGATCATCGGAAGAATACAATAACTGATTTACCGTAATACGTAAGTCACAGTTTCTCACAACTTTGAGATATATTTAAGCTTTTCGATCATCTTATCTAAAATAACAACATCAACATAATCCCTGGAATTATAATGCATCAATATGGCAATAGCTTTATTAAATCTTCATTACATATCCATCCTAGGTCCTTCCTTTAGTTGCAAATCTTGTCATCGATTTTCTTCATCAGCTTATCCACAACCGAAGAGTACTGTGACAAGGCTGGCAGTTTTTTCGCTTTCACCAGCTCCACCGTGTCGAACACCTTCTTGAACGCCTCACCAGACGTGGACTCCACCAAACACTTGTAGTAAGCATTGGCACGTTTTCCAACCGGCAGGTGCTGCGTTTGTCCGCCACACTTTTCCAGGTTGAAATCGTGCTTCCGGTCCTTCTCGATCGCGTTCAGCGGTTTGATCAGTTTGTGGTACTGCGAAGCAAGTAATTAGAACAGACGCAGCTAGTTCGAAATGTCAACTAAAGACAATGCATTCAATGCGCTACTCACATCACCCGTTCCATCGGGCCGAACGAATTCGAGCGCCTTCATAACGCAATCCATATGACTGTCCATATCGGGAGTGTCGAGCAATTTGTATTTGCGAATCTCGCACAGCTGGCTCTTGAGTGAGGCTGGCATTTTCTTCTCGCACTTCTTAACCGTGTTAGCCTACAACGGAAGGGGAAGAAGGTAATTGGATTTTCGGGAGGATTAAATGGTTTATGGTTGATCGAATGGACATTACCTGCGCGATCACGAACAGTCCACATGCTAGCAGCGACACAAGATGCAGCTTGTTGAACATTTTATATTCACTGTTTTATTACAGTTGCAGCTCAAAACGACTTCCGATTCAGTTGATCGTCTTTTGATTGACTTAGTGCTTTAGAGCTCTTATTTTATAGAGCTCAATGCTGTTGTTTGCAGATAGCTGCTGATGTTTGATTTGAGCCAACGTTTACCAGCTACCTTGTATGTATTTGAACAGTTTTGTTAGATTTAACTCCTCATTCTTGTTCCACTAGATCTATTCACCTATCCATCAGTTCCAACCATGTCTCTTACTGCGCTCTGCCACACAATTTGCCATATTCTTGTTCTGTTTCGTGCTGTCGTTGTGCTGTACTACGGAATATGTACGTCACAATCGGATTCAATAAACTGACCCGGATTATCTACCTATCCCTTTTCTTCTCTACAGATCGTAATGCGCAAAACCCCAGCCCCGATCATCGCGGACTCCCATCAAGCGAACGAGAGTGTCGATGAGCTGTAAATGACGATCGAAACGATATAAATGCAGACGCACTATAAAACCTCAGCCTCAAAACCGCACCTTGCAGGCAAAAGACCCCCGAAGGCACACATAAAACCAGGGTCTCCAAGTCCGCGTAATAGGGATTATGTTACACATACGCTTGCACGCAGAGGGCCCCAAAATGTCAAAGTTACTCGCGTGTGTCTCCATGGCGCTATCTCCGTGACCAACTTCCCAGCGAAAAGCCATCAACCTCAAGCAGGTGAATTGAAAAAAAGGGAAAACTGAGCTGCTTCAACAAAACAAGTGCTGCGATGGGTCGTTGGCTGCCCTTTTTGTCCGTACCCGAATGCACCTCTAGCTGCCGGACAATGGCTAATTTATTTCAACCTAAACGCTCTGCTCTGCTCGTAAATTTGTTTAATAGCGTTAATTAAGGTGAAATAAAATATTAGTTAATTTCAGCTCTAGCACCTCTTCGGCCACCAATTCGTGTGCGATAAATTAGCGATTTTTATGTGATCTCCCACTATCCCCCGAAAACTGCCACAGATTAGGCCTGGCACGATGAAACACAAGCGTGTTACCGTATTTGCTTATTAGGATCGTTTTAGACTTGTTTTTCGTCTCCCAAAAAATAAAAACTCCACCAAAGACGAAACTGGTGAAGATGAATGCTCAAGTCGCCCACGCGACACCCGCGTGAAAGTGATCGGTTTCGTGTTCGAACACTGTCGATCGATCGATCGAGCCAACCACTGCGTGAAACAATGTCCTCCTCCCCCCCGGATCGGATGCATTATTGAGCTCCGTCGCTTGTTTTGGGGCAGAATGTTTCGGCCAATTATTTAACTCAAAAACAAACACGAGCGTACAGGTGAGAATATGCAAATGTCACGCCACAAGCGGAGGCTACACGCCATATACGTCCCGTGAATCACTTGTCATCCGATGAAGTCACAGTTTGTCATGGCACTATTCTCGCATCTGCCGCGTACAGTTTGAGAAGATTTATCACGACACACCAGCAACACAGCTCTTTCCGCAACACAGTTTGGCTATCCGGCGGTGCATATCATCAACGCCAGGGGTTGTTGTTAGCGTTTCCCGGCGCGTCTCCAAAATGGTACTGGAGCCGTGCGCTTATTTATGTCATCATTAGCCGGACGCTGCAAGCACGATCGGATTCCGATTGTTTGCATATTTATCGGGCTGTATTGGCATGCGGCTGGCCGAAGTAAACGAGCAGACACTTGTTTGCCGGTTGTAGACTTTCCACTGGGGTTTGCTGCTTTAGGGCGTACATGTTAATAAATGAGTTTATTAAGAATGTGACGGAGGCCACGGAACATGTGTTTTCAATCGAAGAGGACAGAGGAAGCTCACGCAGAGAATGCACCGATCGGACAGGAATGGCAAAGTTCACGAGCACAATCTTAATTTGGTAGTAAAACATTAAGAGACATCAATAATCAAGTGGGGTATGGATACCAGCGGATCCTCAGCTTCACAAAAAGGAGCATCCCAGCGCTATTGTTACGTTCGTGTCACTTCAAGGCGGCTTCCGTTCGGTTCACAAACAACAGCCTGGAGGGCTGGATGTGGATGATGATGCTGTCTTTTGAATCTCTCGTCTCCAATTGTCGACCCAATTACATACATTCACGGATCGATCACAAAGCCCCATCGATCGGATGAGGTTGCATCACCGTTTCCCCCTCTCGAAATCGATCCAGCGTAGTCGACCCCGAACATCCTCTTCAATCTCTCCTACGCCGCGTGACATGGCCGTCACATTTATGCTACCGTGTGATTTGCACTTGAGGTTTGAATGCTCCCAAAATACAGCTGATGGGATGTGATCATCCTCTTTCGGATTGGGGCAGTGGCGTCCGTCCACGGAGACCTTCGCCTGTCTACCACGCATCCAGCCCCGGCCGGTTGGGTGTAGCCGTGTCCAATAATAACGCAATATAACAACTCATAAAGGCGCAACAAATGGTCGCAAAATGCTTGTACAATAATGATCATGATGATCATGATGGCGCAGTAGTAGTACGCCCAGGTGTTCCTGCGCTGCCAATGCCCAGCAAAGACCACCAACGTTGCAGAGAACTGAATAGCGAGGCTTGAGCCGAGTGAAAGAGATGATAAAGCCACACGCCATTTTTAGTGCACTTTAAGGGGGGGGGGGGGTTGAAGTGCGACCGATTTTTACGATCACATCCCTCGATCGGTTTCAGTTTGTTCGGCGCTCTCGTAACAACTGCGACGGCGGCGGCTGCCATAAACGTGTTCGCACGCCACCGCCACCTGAGATTGAAGGTTGGGCCACACTGTGACTTGGAGTGCAAGGTGAGTAAGAAGGGAATTGAACGTTGCAAAAAGAAAGAAACATCTTGCTGTTCAGAGATAAGAGAAGCGAAAGATTGATTTTATGATGATCGTACGAGTGTTTGTATGCACACGGTGCAAAACTAATAAAGAGTTAAAGAAGGGAGAGTAACTCCGAATTGCGTCATTTCCTGCAGTCACTCTGATTACGGGTCGGTTGTGGAGGATCAGGTTGTGCGCGTGTGAACAGGTATCACTACCGAATGGTTCCTTTTTTGGATGGCACACGGGGATTAAAGTTTGGGCAAAAAACGGAGGACATATCGGAATTATGATTGCACAACATCCGAGCAAACAAGGCTCATCTCAATTTATTACCACCTTTGGGATTTCAACTTCGCGTGTAAAGTGCTTCAAGGTTCGTTCGCTTCACACACCGGAAGTGAGTACCATCAGCAAAATGGTAATTTGTTGCCTCCTTTATACCACACGTTCCTGCCATAGACTCCTTTTGGGAATCTAACACCGCGCGCTGCTTTAGTTTGTATGCGTGTGACGTGGAAGTTGACCACAACCCCGGTACCCCGTACGCGTGCTTCCTGGTCCAATATGACGGACCGTTGTTGTCGTTGTTCCTTGTAGCTTGTGTGTATTATGTCTCAAACACAATTTATTAAATGCAGCTACGCCTCCGCATGACCCCGCTTAAACGTACGCGTACTGTTCCGATGGCGTGCCCGGTGTGGTCCAGCCTCTTTTTTTTCCTATTTTGCTCTGAAACCAAAGCAGTGTGCCCTGTCCATGCTGTCAAACTTGATCAACACGACAGCCAACAGGAACGGAACGGAAGGAAAAAAATACCAACACCACAACGAGACCCACAGCCCGCTCCGAGTGTGGCGGCAAGTGGCGCCAAACCGCCGCGTGGCTGTTGGCTGTGCGGCTGTCCGAAAACATTAACAGGTTGCTGACAGATCTTAAAAGAGGGGCGTACGTGTGTGTGTGCCGTTTTGTTGTTGTATTGTGTCTTTAATTTTTCCCCCCTTTGCCGTCCCGCTAAACGCTAAATCGCCTCTAAATTATTATAATGGTGCGCTTTGCGCATTAACGAGCTGTGGCGCGCGCGCCGTGCGTAAGATGCGCTGCTGCGTTTTGCGTCGCTATGGCGGAGCGCACGTTCCATTCGCGGCTGGCTGGCTGGCTGGCTGGCGTTTTCATTCATATTTCATGCGCTTAGTGGTGATGGTGCTGACGGTTGACGGTGATGGCGGCTACGTCTCGTCAATTTGGCGACAATGAAAGATTTCCATAAATCTGATTTACACTCCCTCCATCCCATTCTCCCATTCCTTTTGATTCAAGGTTGCTGGTTTTTTGGTTGAAAGGTTGAGGCAAATTTGAATGCAAAATCATTAACCAAACTCACCACCCTAAAAAAAAAACAGAAAAGAACTGTTAAGTCGTTTTGAAACCGATTTATTGTGACTAATAATCAGTGGAGCTTGATGGAGTTGGAAAGCGTAGTTGTTGGGGGGGGGGGGGGGGGGGGGGAGTGATTATTTTGATTATGTTAATTGGTGTCCGATCTTTTCGGGGGTGCTACAATGGGGGATCCTTCCAAGAAAAGGCGAAAAAAAGTCGTTAACACACACGAGGAGTCTGCGCTGCAAGCCCCAACAAGGGGAAGCGTATGCCTAAATGAGCCGTATTTGCATATAATTGTAGAAACTTTCTCTTTAGCAAAAGCAAAAAAAAAGAAGCTTTGTTTTGGGGAAGGCCATAAAAATATGGATTATGAATATTTTACCGAACCGGGTTTGCAATAATTTAACAGCAAATGATTATTTACTCCTATCAGTATCGGTGCGATCGTTGGGGCAGTTTTTTCGGGATGGTTGTGCTTATAAAGAATTCAGAATTATGTGTGTTTTGCATTTCGATAATGTCTCCTGCTGATCTTTCACAACCTCAACGGAGCTCCTTTTTAAGCCAAAACAACGCCAAATTGATTGTCCCGGAAAGGTGTTGACTAATTTGTTGAGATGTTGCCTATTTTACCGTCAAAAGCCAAGAGAGAGAGAGAGAAAGATCAACGACCACATTTGCCTGCATCTTGTGTTTAGTGAGCCCCACTATCCCGTCCCAAATCTCATTTATTGCCAAGATGTCAATGCGAACTGAATGGTACAAAGCACTCCGAATGTATTAGAGTGGAACACCAAACCAACGCCCCGAATCAATGATTCCTTTTTAATTAGTGAGCATAGCACAACAGCCTCTAACATACTAACTGCTGGGCCGGTCTGATGACTCACCGCGCCAGTTCAGTGATCGACAACACGACAAACTCGCCTTCAATTATGCTAAATATGAATAATTGTCCAGATCGACACCGAGCACACGCTTGCGGTTTCTGACGGTTTCTGACATTGACACGTCTTCACGGTGCCCGGGCGCCCCGTCGATCTACTAAAGCGAGACTTAGTGTGTGTCCCGAGTCGTTGAGTCATGTGACTTATGCGTGTCTCTATGGGAGAGTTGCCTTACATTGTGTACCTTCTCCCCTTCGAAGGAGCTCGGTACAACTCAAAGCACAAAGCCGTACAATGTTTGCACTGCAAATGCAAATCGCTCTAGATGATCGCGATGTAGCCGATCTTTCCCCGTGGCTTCTCCGTAATCCAACCCACTTGCATGGATTGCATGATTGGTGCTTTATTAATTTTTGCACTTATTGAATATTCCTCCCAAACGAATCGATGGAAACCTCCGGCTGAAACCTAACAGGTGATCGGGTTCCGAAAGGTGCGGCGCCATTCCAGTTTGTACCTCCGGGGGCATTTGACAGATGGAGCATTGTTTCCCCACTGGCTGTTGTTCTTACACTCACAATAAAACCTTCTACTTACTGGGTGGGAAGGAGGGGTAGGGAGGGGTAAAATAATAATAAAACCACCCGTTCTCGATCACTCGATCACTCGATCGCCTACGCATCGCGACGGTTTTGAAGGTTCGTTCGCTCTCTGGCGGCCGGTGCACCGCACAATGACTAACGCACCCAACTAGGGCGAGTACGATCGCACTTTGCACCTGGTCAATGGGAGGCAACGTCAATAGAACCTTCCAAGATGCCTGGAATGACTGCGCCAAACAGTGATAATGAAATTCGAGCCGCCGGGCAATAGATGTTTGCTGATGATGAGGCAAGCAACAACCATGATGATGATGATGATGGCGAAATTAATTCAATGTGACATTTTGCCGCCTTGGCCATTCGTTCGAAAGCAGGGGCTTTAATAGAACGCCAAAGTGTACTTGTTCGCTGTGGATACTTGGACGTTTCGATCGACCGAGCTGCTATTAAAAGGTGGCAGATGATCAGACCTTCTGACGAATGCAGAAAGGTTGTGCATAATTTTGTAACCAAAAGTAGCACTCGATCGTGCAAATGTATGCAGTATCCTTCGATCGCTTCCAATATGTCAGAGGGGGGAGAATTCGGTACTCGATCTCCATTCACATTTGCTCCAGGTCACCGGATGAGTTGTCAATGGAGCGTAGCGTAGCGTACGTTGCGTGTTACACTACTACGCCATTGAATCCATTTCCTTTCGTCTGGACGTTCCCATGATCGTAGCCACGAGACAAGTTGGATTTTAAATTAGATGTATTCAAGCCATGTAGCCAGCTCAGAACCCGACGCAGCTCGGTTTGGTGACACAGGGGGCAAGGGAATGGAGATATCCGGTGCGGCAAACCGTACAGGAATCACTATCCGTGTGCTCGAACTTCGATTACCATAGGTGCTACTAAAGTATGGAGTTTATTTCTAGCGCCACAGTAGCAGCAATCAAGCAGCTATCTTGGGCCCGTTCTTGTCCTCACCTCACCTGAGCGTATCCCAGCCCAGTCCAATCTTGCTGGAGTAGCCGGAACGTTCCATGCACAAGGAGAGGAAGTTTCTTCATAAATAAATTAACAAATAAACAAGATCGTAACCGTAACAATAAACACGGTACAATAGTAATATGCCCTCGGTGTTGTGTCTGAGATACCAGCAGCAGCACCACCACCACCACCAGAAGCAGAAGTAGAGATCTCGTCAGTTCATTGTTGTCTGGCCCGGAGCGTGTGTCCTGCTGTACGCGATGTCACACCCGTTCCATACATCCAGATCAGTAATCTGGAGGAACAGCTTTCCAAGACGCCCTACTCTCTTCCCGCAAGATCCGCCCAAAAACGTCGTCTACGAAAAGGTTCCTCGGGTGGACTTTCACGCTGTGGGGAACCGTTTTCGCTCAGATATTTATGAGGAAACAAGAGGAGGTGTGTGTGTGTGGAGGTCTCACTCAGTCGCGAGCTATTGGCATGACAGCACCCTGGACAAGCACCCTGGACCAGACGGTCAGTTCTGTGTCTGATTCTGTGGGCGTTGGAGTTCAGAACACTGGCCGATGAGGTTGCCCTTCAAAGCAAATGTGTGCCCCACATTGAGCGCTCACACTTCCAGCACTCTGCTAGGAGGAGATAGGAGATAGGAGAGACAGCGAGAGCTAACATAGGTCCAGCCATTTCTTTGTCCATTTGTTTTCGGGGTGGTAAAAGTTTGATAGGAACTCTCAACGCACCGACATTCCACCATCATAATTCTCGCACAAACTGACCACAACTCCTGAACACTCCTCCCGGCAGCGCTCTTGAGGCAGGCGTAATAAAGTTGTCTACGCCGTGAGGTGAGGTATAAAGCGTCGTTCCGTCGTTGTGAGCATTCAATTGCAAAAACCTCCCGCTCATATATCTGTGCATGTTGTGCAGTTGAAGCACGTGTGTGTGTGTGTGTGGTTGCGGCCAAAGCAAATGGCAAGTAATCTGATTGCCATAAAATTTTCAAACGATTGCACACAAACGACATAATCTCCCGCAAGGGGGCCAGGGTGTGTTGGAACCAACGAAAGGGAACAATGGAACTGGAACTATTTAAATCATCCTCGAGTGGGGTGAATATATGTGTGTGTGTGTGTGTGTTTTTTTTGTTCAATCAATCACAAACTAATAATTCACCGGATAATAGCGCTCACGCTTATGGAAGGCGTTGGCCAGACTCCGAGCTGCTGATGGTGAGGTCCGGTGCACCTTACCGTATGTGAGCAAATCCCTACTGGACAGAGATTGATTTGTTACACAAGCAACAAACTTGCTGCTCTCGGAGCTCTTTTACTCATTAACTCGAAAGAGTGTTGGGGAGAGTGATGTACAGTAATGAAACGGATAATTAGCTTCGCCTCACGAAGGATGACTTTCTCACGATGTTGGGAGTACTTCCTTTCGAGTGAGTGGATCTCATTCTTCGTTCTAATGATCATGATCAGGCTCATCAGCGTTCGGTAGCTCTCTCTCTTCATCTGCTTCGACTTCTTCAACTCCTCCTCAGCAAGCGTGAAGGTAAAAAAAAGGGAAGAACATTAGGTCAGCGCGTCCAAACACAGACACACACACACACGAGCCCGCACGATGCATAAATCACGGCGCTAACTGGAAAACGATTAATAAAAATTAATTACCCCGAGTGCGATAATTCACGCCATCGCTATTGCCATGCATCCTATCGGGTTCGAGGGGGAAAAGCGCGCGCTCCAACTACTACTCCCCGATCGGGCGTGCACTCACGCGCACGCGGAAAAGTGCGGAAACGTGTCTGGCGCGTCGATTACGCGCACACGACACACACGGTTGTGCTTTAGCGGCCGTGCAGTGAATTATGGAGAAAAAAGTGCGCATCCAAGAAGGAGCTGCTTTTCCGTCTATCGTGAGGGATGGTGGTGGTAGGTGGTGGTGGTGGCATCAAACACCTCGCGTCCCGTCACGGAGGCTCGAAGTCCGCGGAAGGAAAGCGGAACCACACTGCTCGCGATGCTCGCGTGATTTATGAGATCGCGGGTCCGGACGGGTGGGCCGAAATGGGCACGAAATGGTTTGCGCGCGTGTGCTGCTGCTGCGTACCAGCCGCTCTCCACTGGATAATTCGTCACTACATCATTTCGGCGCAAGAAGGGGTAAGGAAATGCCGCTTACATTAACGATAAAGAATAATGGAACGTTGTGGGGGGAGGGGATGGTTTGGCTATGTTTAGAATTTGACACTTTATCACGTCGCTTATCCAGTTGAGTGTGGAGCGCATGCAAGACTGGCGTTTGAAGACTGGCGTAATGAGCACGCGTACGCAAGCAAACCCGTCGATGCTAACTTGATCGAGGGGAAAACAGGCCGGTGCACTAAACGAACACGTGATGAGTTTAAAAGAACGACCGTTAGAGGGCACCACTGTCGGCTAGAATTGTTCTCTTTTCTTTTCAAGTCCTTTCGTTCCACTTTTCGCACAAACCAAACAAAAATTTCATTAATTAAGTAGAATTTGATTTATTGAGTTTGGTTTTTTTTTAGTTTCTTTTGCTAAGTACGAGTCTAAAAACTGCGATCAAATTTCTAACAGCTCCCCTTTTTTCTTTCTCCTGCACTCCCCTTATTTTGCTCGCTGCTTTATTTTTAGTACGGTAATTTCGAAATAGTTATAACTTAATGGCGATCCTAAAAATCTTGCACCTTTGAATGTTTGTTTCCCCCCCCCCCACCTTTTTGTTTTGTTCATATCACGCAGCAAAATTTGTTGTTGTATGTTCCACTTTTTGTCGTGCTTTTGCTAATGAGTGCAAAAAAACGGGATAAGAGAAGGGTCACTACACCATTAACCCTTTTTTTCGCATTTTTTTTTTCTTTTTTTTGTGTGTGTATTGGGGGGTAAGAGTCTATATGCTCCTATAAGGTGTTTTGCCTTCGTTCTCTTTTGCTTCTTCAATTTGAATTTGTAAAACTGTGTACCTACTTACAAACTATGCATTTTTAAGGTTGTATTTTTTGTTTGCTTTTTCTTTCGCTTTTTTTTTTGTTTGTTTAATTTCTAGTAACTTTCGCCCTAGCTCGCCCTAGTGCGCTACCCTACTGGGAAGGGGTGTATTAATAAATAGGAAAATGTTCTCTATCTCTAGTCGCGCTCGTAATTTGCTAGCACAAACGGTGTATATGTGTGTTGCTATTTTGGAAAAACTCAACGAAACACGTGCTCTTCGATTTGCTCATCGAACCGCACACACCCGCGCCACGAGTTTTGTAATTGCGCTTGTTTGCTTAGGAGCATTTAATAATGTTAGCTTCCATTTTTTCTTCCCCCTTTTTTTTGGTATTGCTTGTTTCATCCCCTCCGCTTCCTATGGGAGCTAATAGTAGCGCGTGAATTAATTGTAAAACGTTTGCGATCCAACATTATGCGCTGCTTAATGTCGTTCTTTTTTTGTCGTTATTAAGGCAATATTTGCTCACTTCTCCCTCGACCTGCACTATCTTAATAAGCGATGAAATGTAGCAAAACAAACGAACGGACTGCTTAAAACCTTGAAACAACTAATAAAGCTTCGCTAAATTCACTAAACACTAAATAATACATTGTTGTGCATGCATTTGTCCTATCGCTGCCAAGGAATGCAACTGAACACCTACGGGAAACTAATTTCCATTACGTGCAAATAGTAGTAGGACTCACCGAAAACAATCCTTCCTAACTCTTAACCTTCACTGTTCCTTCCCTAACTTAAGTTTCCACCAGCACGTGCGTGAAGAGGTTGTGCAGCTTGAAGCCGACCTGCTTGTAGACGAGCGAGTTCAACCCGTCCGTGTGGTAGCGCTGCTTACCATTCCGGAGAAACGCTACCCGATCCTTGTTCGGCGTTTCCTTCCGGTGCTTCAGCATCGAGTACTGGCTGTACGTTGGGCTGAAGCGACAGATTTCGATCTGCTTGTTCTGCAGGCGCCCGTACAGATCGTCATCCTCGCCGCCCCAGCCGCTGAACATGTTCGACATGCCGTTGACGTTGAGGTACACGCTCGACTCGATCGCTACCGCCCCGCCGAACAGGCCCCGGTAGGGCAGATTGTACCGGAACTCGTCCAGGCTCGAGCACATGTGGCGCGGTTTGCGCGAGCACGCATACAGATGGCCCAGATTCATCGGCATCAGGTCGACGTCGTGCAGCACCAGGCACGGGTAGTCGAATCCGATCGCAATCATTGCGCCAATGTTGAACAGCTTCGCCCGATTGAACGGTTTCGGGTCGTACTGCTCGATGACGAAGATGCGGTAGTGAATGCGCTGCCTCCGCAGATAGTTGTGCATGTAGATGAGGAACTGGTTGAGCTGCCGTTCGCGCTGCCGGTACGGCACGATGATGGCCGTGCTGAAGCTCGGCAGGCAATCCTCCGGATAGTACTCGCCGCCCAGCCGCACATTGTTGTTGATGATGTCCTCGGTGTACGGGGGCCGGTAGAGGGACAGGTTCTCCTCGATGACTTCACTGTAGTCGCACCGCAACCCGTTACGCATCAGCGAGATGTTTTTCGTCGTCTTGCGTATCAGCTGATCGTAGATGTTTTCGCCCTCGATGTACTCGTACAGGCTGGCGAAGCGGCCCGGCCACAGGAAGTACACCATCAGCAGCAGGTAGCCCACGTACGCGTACACACTGCTCGATAGCCGGAACGTTATCATGGTGGGGCAAATCAGTCGCTTTATGGCCACCTTTTTCACTTCAAAGAGAGAGAGAGAGACCTTTTTTGTCGTATCAGATAATTAGATGTCCCACTGCAGCACACTTTCGTGACCGGTTCGATGGTGGTGAGGAGAGACAGAACGAGAAAGATAGAGATGGGAGGAAAACGGCAACTTAGTAAAGGAAAGTGAAGAAAATGAGCACGTAGTGAGGGACAGAAGGGACAAGAAGGTCCAACTACTTGGACGACCCAGACAGGGTGACGGCGAAGCGGGACGGCACTACTAAATGCGTCGAACGGTTCGATTGCACTGGATTGACACGCGAGCGCGAGTGCAGGTGCACTTTTGCATGCTCGTTGCGGTGTGCGGTGCCGAAAAACTGGCAAGAAGAACAACAACACAACCACCGCGGCACCGACAGCATGCGCTTCGTTCCCCGAAAAACCCGAACGGTGATGATGATGATGATGGTGACGATGATTATTGCGCTACCAACAACAGCACGCGGAGTGTGTGCGGCGGTGTCGTCGTCCTGGTTTTTCCAAGCCGGCTATATTGGCACACTTGGCGATTGCACGGACCGCGTAAACACCACCACACTTCCCACTATTGTTTCTGCGTTTCTTTGTTTCAGTGGCGTGTGATGGAGATGTGGGGCCAGTTTTCCACCGCTTTTCTTTCGTCCTCTGGCCAATATTCACGTGCCGTGCCGTTCTCCGCGTGTGCCTGTGTGTGTACTACTGCAGGGAAAACAACCCCCTCTTTGCCGGGGATCAAAACAAACAACCAAAAGGGGAAGCCGACGGCCGACAGTTTTGACAGCTTGCGTTTACGCCCTCCGGTTGAGCGTTTGAAGTGAGATTTCCGCTGGCCGCGTATTGTGGAGGAAGGTAAAATACATTTTTATTTTCATCGCTTAACAATTTTATCGCATTTTATCTCCTGTTTCCGTACCACACAATTCCGATCCGCAACGCGTAACACGGGCCCTTTCGGGCTGGCTTTTAGCACGCAAAACGTTTACACAAACTATTACCTTAATGTAAAATAAAGAACTTTCTCCCCCTGCCTTCCCTGTGCTTGTCACGCTACGGCTGCTCGCGGGGCCGCTACTCATCGTCGCCCAGTCCGGCGAAGAAATCCTTCGCATTGGTGCGCTGCGACGAGGGCAGATTGTGCCTCAGCATACGCTTGTCCGGCTTGCTGTTGTACTTGATGCCGTCAAAGTCCTCGAAGTACTTCACGTTCCAGAAGCGCACATCGTTGTCGTGCGAGCTGGACGCGATCAGCTCGCCGCTCCCGCTAATGTCCAGCGTGTCCACCGCCATCGAGTGCTGCCCGACGATGCCGAGCACGCGCCCCGGCACCATGTGCATCGCCCGGAGGATGCCGTCCTCACCCGCCATGACGGCAATCTGCTCCGTGATCGGTACCATGCGGTTGGCGCTCGCCGACGGCCCGGTAAATGCGTCGCAGTGGTACGCAAACTGGCCCCAGTTGTACGTGTAGTAGTTGCCCTTGGACGTGCCCACCACCAGCTTGCTTTCGCGCTTGAACATTCCCATGCAGTTGAGCTCCTCCTCGTACGGTTCTGATTGGACGTACATTTTGCTGCAAAAAGGGGGAAAAATTGGATCAATGTCCAAAAATGCTTGCTGTTTTCGCGCGATCTGGCTTACCGTTGCGCAATGTTAATTGTTGTGAGCAAACCGTCCCCACTCGTCAGCAGAAGGTACTTTTGCTGATGCTGGTTCGCCAGCAGGGACGACACAAAGTCCTCCACCGGACGGAGCGAAAAAACCGCATTCCGCTCACGCACATCCCACAGCTTCACCTCACCATCGTCGTCTCCCGTCGCAAACAGATGCTCCCCGAGCACCGTCATCGAGTAGACCGGCTCGTCGTGGGCCGATTCCCAGAAGCGCTTGAATTTGCCCGTCTCCGCATCCATCACCACGATCGACCGCTCGCGTCCGGTCGAGATGAGCGACTTCCCATCGGGCACGAACTCCACGCAGCGGATCGCTTTCGTGTGCAGCTCGTGCGTGGCCGCCAGCACGTTCGCGTCGTTCGCGTACCGGTACATCAGCACGTCGCCCACCGACGTACCAACCGCCAGTATGTCCTCGCACGGATGGAACGACAAATCCACCACAAAGTCCTCCGTCTGGATGTCTGGCGGCTTCGAGCGCGGTTTCTTGATCTCCGAAATGATCGCCTTTATCACCTCGTCCTCCTCCATGTCCTCGTCGTAATCGTCAATCACACGGCGGGCCGGCGCTTCCTCCGCCGTGCCCTCGCCGTTCGAGGTGGACGCCTGTGCCGCTCCGGTCTTGTTGCCGTTCGCCGCATCTTCCTCCGCCTGCCCGTCCGAGTCCGAGTCTAGGCTTGAGTCGGACATCTGGCTGTCGTCCTCCAACTCGTACGTGTCATCGCTGTCGCTGCTCTCGTCGGGGTTTGGCATGTCGAACGATTCGGCCGGCGCGGATACTTCTTCCCCCTCGGACAGATACTCTACCAGCCCCTCGAGCTCGTCGGGGCGCACTGCCAAAATGTACGGTGCGAGGTCGATTTCTTCCTCTTCTTCGCTGTCGTCTGAATCACGGAAGTAGGGCGATTGAAAATTCCTCCTGCAAACAACCAAAACATTGTAATTGTAGGTTAGGGGAGCTTTCGCACGATCGTGGCCCCTTCCCTCCCCCTTTAGCACTTACATTCCACCGCGTGGAGGCACACAAAAAAATAGACAACTGCTAAACGCAAAACGGAGAATTCACGGAGAAACTGAAGGCTTTTGATTGCGCTCAATAACAGCCCCCGTAATGGCTGCTACGCATTTTCTGTTTTTCTTTATCAACGTGCAAGCGCGGCACACATTCCGCGGAGGGCAAACTTTTGTTATGACAGTGCTTTCGATACCTGTTGTTTTTTTTCCTTTTATCTTGACATAAGCACAGTGGTCGATGCGACTCGGACGAACATTTCGAACAACGGTGAAATATTTCACACAAGGAAAATATTTCGAACAACGGTAAAATATTATTTTTCAAGATTTTTGGATGTAAAGAATTGGAATTGGAATGGATGTTAAGTGATAAATTGTGCATAATTTCAGTATCTTTGGAGCTATTTTGACGCTTAGTCACCAGAAGCAAGTTTGATAAATCCAAAAATCAAGATATAAAAATCTTGTTTTCAACGAAACATTTCGAGTTATACAAACCGCCCCACTGTTCTACACAATATTGACACGTCAAACGTCAACAAGCTCACCTCTTCTCCCCCTCCCTTCCTTTCATTTACTTCTGAGAAACGTCAGAAAATATTTACGTGAACTGGTTTTATTTCGTGTTTTTTGTTGCTCCACTAAAGAGTTGCTGCACAGACAACACAATATTCGCCAGCGCAATAATTCACACAGCAAATATCAACGTAAGGCGTCTTTGCGCAAATTGCCAATCAGTTCAGTTACGCGAAAAACGTGCACGGCTTGGGAAAGTGTCGCGTGCTTCTTTGCCAAAGCAAACACCGTCCAAATGAGCCAACAACTGCTGACTGGCAGAGGTCCGCTTGTGGAGGTCGTCGTCGTCGTCGTGTAGAGTGTGTTAGAGGGGAGGGCTGATCTCGATTTCCGTGACTGTGTTTTATCGCGAAACTATTGTGCGTAGTTCAGTGGGGGTGGTGGCGGTGATAAGGGTGGTGATTCATTGCATTCCGCATTCCGATAACAAGTGTAGCGTCCGTGTGAGTGTTTTGCTTGAAGCTGATAAAGGCACAAACCTTCCCAAAAGCAATCGAACCAACAACCCACAGCCAGCAGTTCCACCTCCCAGGCAAACACCACCACCCACACCTTTCGCCACAAGCAGCGGAGTGTTGGCAAGCGATGACAATGGGAGATGATGCGCCCGTCGTAACCTCCCTGGTGCTGCCGATTCTGATACGACCGATATTGTCCCAGGTAATTGCAAAAAGCTTCATCATACCACCGTCTAATCTAGCCTCTCCCCCCCTACCCGGTCATGCCCCAAAAAGGGGTGAAACATGGTACGGCAGGGAAAGTCGTCTTTCTTGTTTTTTAGCGCCCGTGTGCGTGTGTCCTTCTATGGGGGGCTTGGCAGGCCGAGAGAGCGAAGGCTGGTCGCGTTTAATGTGCGAACCTTTTTGCATAAACCACTTTTTTCCTACTTCCTGCACGGCGTTGCTTATGGGGCTTCCAGCTTCCTCATACGACACACACGCAGACAGGTTGCTCATTACCAGGATGTGGTGTTTACGATTCACTTTTCACAGCGCTAATCGAATGATTACAGAGTGTGCCATGAAGCCAGCGAGCATAGAGGCGGGTGTGCGGCTGTGTTTACTTTGCTTCGAGGTGGAAAGCACCACATCTCCCGCCGGTGGCATTTCCGTCACCGCAGGATGTGGAAACAGGTGGTGACATTAAACGACGTTCGGTCGTGCTGTTTGCCATTTGCTAGCTCGATTTATGGGTGGCCGTTAAATGGGGCGGCTGTTTGGCAAATGCCCCTTCAAATCGAATGCTGCCACCAATTTCCCATTCCATTGCATAACGAACGATTTCTCATCCTCTCTCTCTCCTTCTTTCTATTCCATTTACCATTCCGTTGCAGCTGGAACGGCGCGATGTGGTCGCCTCGCAGACGCTCCGGGCCGCGCTGACCAAGGCGGAACAGAGCCACCCGGGGCTGACGTACGATCTGGTGATGGGCATCATCAAGAAGGGTGACATCAACGTGAACATGAACGAAAGCATCCTCAGACTGCAGGGTGCGGCCACAGACACGGACTGTAAGTTATTTACATTCGCTGTACGTTCGTTCGTTCGCAATGCTCCTTTGTAATCACACGTGTTTGTTCTGCTTTTTTGTTTGTTCGTTGCAGTGATTGAATATCGGCTCAATCGGACGGAGGATGCATTCCAGGAGCTGAACAAAAAGTCGGCCGCACTGAAGCGAATCCTGAGCCGCATCCCGGACGAGATCGCTGATAGGAAAACGTTCCTGGAAACGATAAAGTAAGCAAAAAAGCGGGAAGCGAGGTTTTGCGTTTGTTAATTAAACACACGCACACAATACACACACAATTCTTTTTCGCGATGAATTCGCTTTTTTATGAAAAATCCAGCAAGAATTCTACGAACTGTATCTCATTTCCTGTAGCACAAATGTGCATCTTTTGTTTGATTGCATGCATAATTGGACGGTATTTGCATGGCAATTAAAATTTTCCCCACATATGCTCTTTCCTCAATTGTCTATTGAGATATGCTCGCAAACAAATCCATCCATTATTAATTAAAACCAGAATTTTACCACGAATCATCGCTCGATACGCAGCGTGAGTAACGCCATTTTTCTGTTATTTCCCTTTGCCTTTACCAGAGAAATAGCCAGTGCCATCAAAAAGCTGCTCGATGCGGTTAACGAAGTGGTCGGCTTTATACCGGGCTCGTCCGGCAAACAGGCGGTGGAGCAGCGGAAGAAGGAGTTTGTCAAGTATTCCAAAAAGTTTAGCACCACCCTGAAGGAGTACTTTAAGGAGGGAGAGTAAGTATCGTAAATGAGTTGTATTTTCGATGTTGTTTACTGTAATTTTAATAACTCTTTCATGTCTTTTGCCCTCTGTTCTCCCCCAGGGCTAATGCCGTATTCGTAAGTGCCCTGTACCTGATACACCAAACGAATCAGATTATGATAACGGTGAAGAATAAGTGCGAGTAGTGCGATGGCCAGAGTGGCCAAGGGTTCGGAAGCAAAATCATGAGTATTTAATGATAGAGAAGTTTTGTTACTTTGTTTTCTCTTTTTTGTATTGTTTTCTGTTAAGTCTATTTCCCCAACGGCGGCGTCCTTTCAATGCATCAGAATCAGTAGCACGCAAAACAGGGTAAGGCCTGTTTCTAGCGATCGTTGTTCCCCCATTTTAATATGCGGCACGATTCTTAAGACTAGGGGGAAGGCCGCAACGCAAGATAGAACTGGCGCTGGGGTGGAAATTGATACGAATATTTACATTTTCTGTAGTGGAGGGAGGAACAGCCACTAACAGGTCTATTGGATGGTGCAACCGTTTGTGCTAAAGCAAGAAGGTGAAGCAATTTATAATGATGAGAGAGACTTTAGTGAAGGGATGGAAAGAAGGATTAGGATTATTATTACAATTATTACAATTAATATTATTCTCTCTCCACACAGACACATGGGAGAAGCAGAAAGGACTGTTAGAGCAAACAAGAACACTATAGGAAGAGACAGAAATAGAAGAAAGAAGGGAAGCGGGAAGAAAGCAGCATTGTATAAGAGAAAAAGGCTAGCAAGGTTCAACAAGAAAACGACTATATACACACACACACACCCATAAAACTACTTTGAAATGTTGCCTACTAAAAGAAGAAGAAGAAAGAGAAGAAGATAGCGCGATTATATTAAAAAAAATCCTATGATAACGTTATTAATTCTTTTTACTATAAAACAGAAGAACGAACCGCGTGGAGCCGTGTGAAGCAAAAATATTAATAAAAATCCATACACAGCTATAGTTTTACACAGACCGTCGTCGTCAAGTGGGTTTGTTCTGTTTAACCGAAGCACGACGAAACGTTGCCCCTTTCTGTCCCGTGGACCAGCATATTAATTAGATTATTCCCTCGGCCAGAGCTACAGCGTGAAATGAAGCGTGTAAAGTGGTGAAATTGCGCTCGACTAGCTTGGAAAAGCAGCGCAAGTCCTGGCAGCTAAAGTGTACACGCTTGATAAAATGCCAACCATTAGGCTAGTGGACTTCCTTCTGACTCTTACGATCCCACTTGAGACCACCCTCGCCACCCCCGCGACCAACGGTGATTCAGTGCAGCGAGTGGAGTAATGAGAAGCGTTCGTTCTTCATTATTGCTTGTGCATGGAAAACAATTTGTCCTTCGTTCCTGGTACATTTTAAACGAGAGAGAAAAAAACGTGCAAAATAACAGCTAAAAGGTCAAACCGGAGTGTTGATCTTACGCAACAACAACAGTGTGCATCCAACACAATAGATTAATGTTTTGAAAATGCTCCCACAAAGCATAATGTTTCTTAGCAATTTTAAAAATCATTCTCCGCATTGTCCCGCATGTTTTAGACAGGGAAGAAAATAACAACAGCACACGCCCTCTTTCTGCCATTCGCCGAGTGACGACGCGTGGGGATCATCCCAGTGGAGGTTGTGTGTTGGTTGGTTATGCCAACCTTAGCTAGCTCCACGTGGGAGAGCGCCTTTTGGGAAAGTATCCATTTTATCGTCCTACCGTCTGGTGTCCCAGGCAGCAGTCAGCAGAGAGGAAAATGAACTGAAGAACTTTTGCGCCCGGGGAAAGCCGTACGCGCGTAGGCGTCAATTGAAGGCGCTATCGAGTGGAATTGCTTCGGAATGCTGCAAGAGAAACGGTACATGCGCGAATATGAAGAACCAACCGTAGAGTGTTTATGTGTGGGATACAATGGAGAAAATCACACAGCGAGAACGAGAAGAGCAATAACTAACATTATCTCCTAAGAGGAATTCCATTCCGTGCAAACATCGTCGCTTCCTTTTGGAGGAATGTAGAACATGAGCTCCAGAGAAAAAGCCCAATGTTAATGAATGTGTGTCAGCAACTGCACGGTACAGTAGGTACAACATCAAGGACCCACTCAAGCTCGATCGAAGCGGGGGGCACACAGCTTGAAATTAATTGGGATTTTTCTACGGAATTTCATTGCGAAAAAAATGAAGCGAAAAACTCGAAGCTTATCCTCCATCCGGGGCGGTCGATTGGTTTGAATTATACATTCACCGTTTTGGGCGCGGAACCGATCGATGGAAAAGTTGTTAATTAGTTCCCAGCGTGAAAAACTTCCCTGCCTAGATAAGGAATTCCGTTGATAGGGAAAAGAAAACACGCCAATAACTGCGCATCATCTAAAGTTCATCACAACGATAACGTCCGATGCCGTTAGATATCCGATATCCCATCGTCCCAAATTTTGAAGAAGGTGTGTCTTGGGATGGAAAATGTGCAACTCATTGTTTTTGCTGCCTTCTCCGGTAATGTCCATCCCAGCGTCCAACGCACACCAACCATTTTACCCTATTAAGGTTAACCATCCAGCCTTCTTCACCCTCCCGAGCGGTGAAGGTTTCGGACGATGTAACTAAAAATCCCTTCTCCTTCTATAATCCATCCACCCGGGCCGAATGGTTTCGAGATTAAAATCTTGTCCAATCAATTTCCTAAATCCTCACCCTCCCTTCCATGCGCAAACTTTAAAGCTAAACCGGCCGTTCGAGTTGCTTCACCATCGTACGCCCATGGAGATGATTCAGTGTCCCCGAAACATGGGGTGTGGGACGAAGGTACGTCGGACGATCTCCATTGCAGATTGGGGATGATTTCAACATCGCTGTTAGAAATGCACACACACACACACAGATACTCCGAGGGGGAGTCCATTCATTTCCGTTCCATAATGCATGGGGGATACCGATGTGTATGGTATCATCCGAAATCCTCCGCGCCAGAAGCATTGGAAGGAGCATGAAATGTGTACTTGCACAGTTTGGGCAATTTTCAATGTGAATCCAATCAACAGCTGACAAGTGATTCCCGGGAATGGCATCTTCGGGTGGGAGTTTTTTTTTTTTTGTATATGTCCCGAGCAACCCTGTCGACGGGAAATGGAAAAACCCTTCCTCCAACTACGTAACTACGCATTCGGTTCCACGTGTGGTGTTTGCGCAAACGGGTCCGCAATGTATGTACATTCGCGTGAGCAAACTGCCTTCAAGGAGGAGTTGCTTTTGTTGTTGGGTGCGATGCAGGAGCTGATGTAACCACAGTGTGTGAGATGCCAAAAATAAGAAGAAGAAGAAGCTATTGGGGAAGGGGGATGATCCCACTTTAGAGCAAGATGGTACTGTTTACCTTTCGCGCAAACGGTAGAATGTAATCCACACGCTCGGGTGCAACACGAGGGAAATAAATTTCATTGTCAAACCCAGCACTCCGTGGACTTTTGGAGTGTGATGGGGAAAGAGGAGGGGAGGGTGAGCGGATGGGTGACAGCCATCCGATACGCCGCATGTCGTCGACCGGCATCGGCATGTGCTGGCGGCATGCTTGGCCCGTGCAACGGGCGTGGATTTTTCGCACCGCTTAGATTTTATTCCTGCTGCTCTTGCAAACGTTCGTCAACGCACGTGCGTTCATCTGTGTGTGTGTGTGTGTGTATGTGCGTAGCTTGGGAACCGACCAACCTCGGCATGATGGAGAACAAAAAGGCTCACCAGCAACTAGATTAAGAGACACAAAGGCAAAGATAGGCAGAGATGCAACGACTAGTGCGCGAAATCTCCGGCAGCTCTCTCCAGCACAGCTTTTTTCCCATCACACGCTGTTTGCAATAGCGGCCCACCCTCCCACTCCCACTCCCGGTGGGCCGAAACGCCAGATTCACCGGTCGGTCGGGTGAGACAGACGCGCGCGCGGTACAGATGGTGTGGAAACATGAACTTGCGCCCGATCGCACGTTGCCGGCCCACGTGAATCCGCGCGCCCCGCCGGGTGGCCGCGGTTTTGGTATTGGTGCGAGCGAGCGCATTACTGCGCTGGGGCGGCTGGTGTTTTGTATACCGGGCCATGGCCCCCTTATGTACACATACAGCGGCAGCGGCATCTTCATCGCACGCGTTTGTGCACCACTACGGACGAAGGTTGCTCTGTGTGATGGCTTCACAAGGGCTATCTCGAGTGGAATCAAAGTTCTACTAGGGCACGGAATAATTTAATCAAAGTACCAAATCGATGACAAAACATTATCAAAAAACAATAAATGCATCGGATAAATTGAATAAAATTAAAATTGAAAATAATTCATGCGAAATCAACGAGTTCCAAAGGCAGAAAAGGCGGAATTTCTCTCGGGGGCGCTTTGTACATAACGAGCGTTCCCGGTCTCTACATACACTCGCACTCTTCTCTCGTTGATACATCCGCATTTACCTTTCTTTTCCGTCGTTTGGGATGTTCTGTCGCTCTCTCTCTCTCTCTCTCTCTCTCTCTCTCTGTCTTTGTCATTCTTTCTTTCTCACTTGCGCAAAGGACGCACTTTTGCGAGGATTCCACAGCATCCTACGGTGTGTGAAACATCCGGTACATCCCAGTCGTCAATTACAGCCAGCAACTGGTTGATAGCGGTCGTACCGTGCGCGCCGAGGTTGCCCTGTTAGAACGCCCTATATACAAACAAATCGTCCGAAGGGACAACAGCGCTACAACCACGCAACACGCAAACGAACACCCGGTCGGCACACTGCACTACACAGTTGCGCATCGGTAGTCGCTCGAGGCGGAAGTACCTCCATCAGTGGTGTACCAGCAGTACAATTAGTCAGTGATCAACGCTCCTGCTGGAAAGGTGTGTGACAACCGTGTGTGTTGAGTAAAAGTGAAAGAAAGAAAAAAAAAACAAACCCAAGTGCAAAAAGGGTTTAAAAATATTTAAACAAAACGGTTTTTTTTTTAATTTTAAAGCAGCAAAGCCCACGTGGTCGGCGCACACATTTTGTGGTAAATTAGCGTTTCTTCGGTGAGCTACAAAAATGAAGTGTACTTTTATACACGGCAAGTGTAACAACGATACACGGTCCAAGGTTAGCGGCGTTGTGAATGTATACGAGTGGTCTGTGTGTGCGTGTAAGCATTAGCTGCTAGACGGTGATCGTTACTGATAAGCGAAAATTGCACTCCGTTTGTGCATTGCGTGCGTGTGTGTGCAAGAAAGTGGCACAGATATCGAAAATAACCACTTAACTAAAACGCGCAAAAGCGAAAAAAAAACGAAAAAAAACATAAATCCAAGAACCATCGTCATCATTTCCGCTAAAAGTGCAAATAATAGCGATTCTCTCGATTGATACAGCCAACAGCCTATTGGCTTTTGCAGTGGCAAACACTGTGCGCGTATGTAACGTGCTGTAACACGGCCTACTGTGTCTGGGCGACGCTGTAAGATCACGTTTTCTGAGTCGCGGTGCATCGTGAGCTGGTGAAGTTGTTGCTTTTTTTTCTGTGTGTGTTTTTGAAGTGTGATCAGATCCGTGTCTCCGATACGTGCTGGAATAATACCGTGTTTGAGTGAGCTTCTCTGTGTGTGTGTATGTGTAGGAGGTGCCATCATTCGAAGCCTTCGACAAGGCACAACCAGCGACCGCAAACAGAGACAGTGACCGACGGTTGTGTGCGAATGTGCAGTGCAACAGAGTGCAACAGTTCTAACGTCATCAGCACCGATTAGCTTTGCGAAGAGCGCTCTCTACCCTTGCATACCAAACCATCACTATCACTACACGTACGAAGCGCAAGATCTCCCCTTGTGTCTGTGTGTGTGTTTGTGCAGCGGAAGCTAATGAAGGTAAGTGGACGGCGAATGCACATGCACCAGTCTGCTGTTGGGCACGTTATCCATCTAATGGCTACGTGCGTGTACTTGCATGTGGTGGTAGGGGGGAATAAAAGGGGGAGAGTCCACTACTCCCCTACACCCCGTTAGGCGGGTTGTATAATCGTTCTGACGCGATCAGACCCAGAGAATGGTCAGAATGGGTTTGGAGTGCTTGGGTTGGGGGAAGTATTGTTGGAGAGGAGGAATGTTGGACGATAATAACCCTTTAGCAACTGCGAAGTAAACGACGCGTACCAAAGTTGCTGCACTTCTTGGAATATTGCAAATCCTGTTAACGTTTTTTTTATATATTTAATTAAATATATTTAATTAAATCCATTTTGCAATTGCTCTACACAAAAAGCAATTCCTTTGGTCGTCTCGCTTTGGTTGAATTTAATTTAAGCTGGAAGATTTTACTTGAAGAGATTCCAAAGCTACAACCAACCTACAGGGTGATCTTTGCACAAATGATAAAAGGCGAGCTTTTTAATCAAATACAGTACACTTCAAATGGCTCCACCAGATGGACTTGAGTGTTAGCGCTACACTGCAATCGTCTCCGGACGCTTGACAGAAATTGAAAGAAAGTCCTTTTGAAATATTGGAGGAGAAGATGAAGTAAGGGGTCACTACTTTCGATATCTTTGAAGAACTCATCGGAGTCGTCTTAGAGCAGTTTTTATGTACACACATTAAATATGTTTTATGACACATGGGATTGGGGTTGTGCCAAGGAACAATAATGTTTGATTAATTCCCCCTTTTTTCCTCCAAAATGATTCCTTTTATGCAAGCGAAAATTATTCTCCTATCAATATGATGGCCCTGGAAATAGAACGCAGCAAGATTCTCTTTGAACCTTATCGCTGATAATTGGACGTTATTTTTTCACCCCAGCTCGATCTCTAATGCCTGTGTTACCCACCCACACGGTCGGTGCCTGAAGCCCTGAAGTTTTTCAAAAGGCTGCGACAGTATACGAAATCTCCCGTGAATAGCCTTTTTTACCGTGAATAGAAAACATTTTATAATGGGAGAGGGGGTTTTTGTTGCTGTGGTGCTTCTAGGTCGGTCGCATCTGTAAGCAAATGGTCATCGCCATCGTTTCGGCGTGTGCTTGGAAGAGTGGAAAATTATGCTCCACGAATAAAATTGAACAACCAGAATTACCTGAGCTACCTGATACGCGAAGGATGCTAAAAGTGTAGGACACCAATTACCCGGGTTCATTCCACTAGTTTTGGCCCTAGAGGGAGAGAGAGAGAACTGGGGCTAAAGTTTTGTATGTTCAACTCCCACAGAGAAGTCTGGCTAAATTCGCACAAACAGTAGTCGCAAAGTAGTGTGCTGCATTTATAAATAAAGAATGAATTATACACAACGACCCCGGTGCTCCTCGTGCTTGGCATATTTTAAAAGCGGGAATTGCACAATCTGTCGTTTGTCCCAACTCGAACCGCGCGCGAAGCCCCACGGTTGTTTCGTTTGTTCCTTTCTTAGCAAAAAACCGAGATGTAACAAATTCTCCGTTTTTGTGATATGCAAATAACCTTTCTCTACCGCTTTATCACCGGGGAGTTTGGCTAAAAACGATTAAAAGTTGCCCAGTGGGTGTATTTTAATTGGCACTTAGTTCGTAACGGAAATAAACATCCAAAAAACTATTTTAACTCGCTCCCAACGAGATGCTTATTGGGGGGTAAATTGTTTATTCACATCTTTGCCCAACTTTGGTACATCCAACTTTGCAGGCATTAAAATGTGCATAATGATGGGATGGTGCGAACGAAAACTTTAGCCCCCGTTCTGTTGCATTAATAAACACCGAACCGAATCGATCCACGCACAAGTCTGCGGGCATTATGGAATCGATTGGAGAGCATCTTCCAGCTCCTCGCCGATGGTCCAAGCACCGAGCTTCGACAGTTGTAGCGAAAACGTGACAAACTTCCGTCCACCGCCACCGGCTTCCCTGCGCTTCAAAACACCTTGCCCTTCAATGAGTAGCGCGCCGGCGACGTTACGCATAAACAACGCTAATCTCCACCCAGTTAGACCTACCCATTCTCCCCCTGCTCACCTGGAATGAGTTCTTCTTGAAGTCACACAGCCCCCATTTTCATGCGTTACCAATATCTCAAACTCCGAGAAGCAAAAGGGTTTTTCGATCGCATTTAAGTATACAGCGACGAAGCTGCACATTAAAACACCCGCGTCTAACCGCGTAAAGAGCAAGCAAGGAAACGACAGCTCTCCAAGAAGCAAGATGCCCCCAAACCAAATGATGGTTTGTGCCGGCGGGCATACATTTTCCATTTGGGACATGGTGTGTGTTTCGAAAAGTCTATTCGAATTGCTGCCACACTTCATTGATGATTTGTATTTGCTTGTACCAATTTGCAATTCAATTCGGCCGCGGGTGTGTTAGAGGGATGAGCAATGGCTCGTTTGCTGTTACCCAGTCACCGTCATCGTCATGGGTCCTCAAGAGAGGGTCGGAGTCATTGAAGGAGGCCACCAACCGACCGATAGATAGGGGAACAGGAATAAGAATGAGCTGCTTGTGGGTTGTGAGTTTGGAAATGCAAGCGTACCAAGCCGTTGCGTTCCAAATGCATGCGAAGACTGTGGGCGCTCTACACGGTAAAGCTCAGCGTTTGCTGACAAATAAGCTTTCTGCAAAAGGGTTCCACAGATGCACAAACAGTAGACTTTTTCTCTTGCTATCTTTTCTGTGTGGCCTTTTCAAATATGTATGATCGAAAGATTCAATACAAGCATGCTTCGGGAAGAGGTTTGTTTGTCCAGAAAAATTGGGCGTTTTTCATCGTAATCTTTTGTTCTGGGAAGCTTGGTGAGAGCATCCTTCCTGTAATATGGGAGTAGGATGTACATTAGACAGAAGCAAATACCATTTGCTTCCTGCAGGAAACAAATAGGATCATTGTAATTTCATTGCAATAATATGATTGGGACGAATGTCTTCCAGCGATCCAGAGATTGATACACATGGAATTGATTAAACATCTTTGTTTGTTAGCTATATCGGTAGATAAATAAAGCTATCAAAGGCAATGCAATAATGAATTTTGATTTCAAATTTTTGGTTTTGAAAACATCTAATATGGATATTAGGTACAGAGTGGACCGACTTTTCGGCAGTACAACCGTGACAAACTCAAAGGAACCAGAATTCGAATTGTTCGTTAACTGACAAATTTGAGTCCTTATGAACATGTTCCTCTTGAGAATTGAGAACCCCAGAACCAAATCGCATTGCATTTGACATTTTTATTTCCAGTGGCAGATACGTCCCACGTCACGTACCGCTCCCAATCGATCAATGTTTATTTACGTGGAATAAATGAAATTTGAATTCCATGCTCCAATACATCATCGAAGATGAAACACAGATGAAATGCACCACTCCAGAGACACTCTGCCCTATGTCATGTCCTCGTGGGAGTCCTTTCTGTCGTGGGTTTTGCAATCATATGCACAGCGCCCTCTTGACCGTTCTCTGCAGCAAAGCAAAGGTGAAAGCATACAATAAAAAACAAGAACGTTTTTTGCGTTATGGCGATGGCGATGACAAACAACATTCCCCAACAGAAAGCCAACACCGGCCGGCAGCGGAAATAGAATGCTCACGCGGAAAATTGTCTGCCTGGCGAAGTCGTACAAGCTCCCCTGCAGCTTCCGTGCATGCAACACCGAAATAGAACCAACCACCTCAACCCGTTTTTGTTCCATTGTTCTTTTGAGTGAAGGACTTTTTTTCCTAACACAATACCCTTGTCCATGGCACCGCATGGCACCGCACCGTACCGCGTGCATGGTGAAAGGATATTCCTTGCTACACAACAATGCACTATTTACACTTCCACTGTCCGGGTGCGGGGCTCGTAGTTCACGGGAATTGTACAGCCATCATCACTAGCTTCTTTTTTTTTGTTTTGTTCGTTCGCCTATTTTCCACCCATCCAACGTGATCTTCCTGGAAACACCTGGGAGTTAAAACCGTACTCAGGTAGCTTGGAAAAGGCGGAAAAGTTCTACACTCGAACAGAACTGTATAAAAAGGGTGACCAATTCTTCCACCACCAGGACACACACCTTGCAGTGGAAGAAAACATCTCACTCGAAAGAAGCCACACCGGCGGTGTGCTGGCAGTTTTATTTGGTCTCTCGAAGCGGGAAAGAAATTGTGGCTAATTTCAGCCACTTGAAACTTTCCAACAATCCAATGTGTTTGCCCTGCTGAGTTGTTTGAGCAACAGGGCGGGCGACCACTCCACTCTTCATCCATTTTGTTTTATAGAAAGCAGCACATTTCTGCTCAGTTTACATCTTCAACTTTTCCCCGTTTCTCCGTCCTCTGTAACACACAAAAGACACAGTCATGTCTAGTGCAGCCATGTTGTACCTCGGGACACTAGTACTACTACCACTACCACTGCCGCCTGTGCACGTGTTCGACAGAGTGCTGCCTCTGTCCGTGGTGGCATGTTGGCACAACCACGCGGTTGACATTTTGTTCGCTGGCCGCAGGGAAAGTGGAAAAGTTGCTGCCACGGATAGTGCAGCGCAGCACCATTAACGCCGGTGGAACCGTGTGAACAGTGTGTGGGTAGCACTTTGAGCCGCTTCTTGAGCGACGTCCTCAACACGGGTCGTTGTCTGTGTAATAATCCCACTATCGAATGTTTCGTTGATAATCTTCAACCACCGCAAACGCACATAATATTCTTCAACCTGCAACCGAGGGAGAGAGTGCGGAATGGAACCAAGTGAAGCGCAACCTGATGTGGCATACGCAAGGCATCACGTTGCGATTCGGTGCGGGCTCGTGTTCCAGCGGCTCACTGAAAAGAAAAGCAGGTTAATATATTTCCCTCCCTCCCTTGTCCGGAGCTGTGCGGGAGTGATTATGTACCTTCTTGGTTGGTGGGGGGAGGGATGGGAAAACCTGGAATACAGTCCCCACAAACACGGGAAACCGAAGACAGCCCAGGACAGTGGGATTAGTGCCTTTGGTATCCTCTTCCTGTTGTTGAGCACTTCTACTGCTTCGTTGACTCACGGGTAGACACGGGACATTGTGAGCGACAGACAACCAAAACCCCCACACTCCAAAAAAAAAGGTCACTGTGCGCTAACGTAACGCAACGCAAACCATGCGCTGAGGATGGTGACTGTCCATCCAGTGCAATGTGTTAACAGAATTCGCTCGATAACTGAATGTATGTACATATATCCCGATCCTATTATATGGCCCGAGTGGCAGTGTGACCAACTCCCTGTCAAACGCACCAACATGTGACATTTTGAAGGCAAATTTGCCAGAACCACGTTGAGATTTCGCCACATTAACATAACACTGCTGATAGGGAATTCATCTTCATACATACATTTATGCCTCATTTATGTTAAACCGCATGGTGTTTGCGTTAATGGTAATGCGTGATATCCTCCTATGTGACTCCTACCACGTTTTAGACTGAAGAATCAAATTTGGAAGCTTCTCCAATACGGTTGGAATTATCTCGAAACTTCCCCAAAACCACAGATTATTACATAAATCTACACACCCGAGGTCGCTTAATTTTGCTCGCTGACGTAAGCCTTTGTAGCAAACAACGTGTGTGGTATTACAGGGAGAAAAAACCGCGAGGGCAGGATGGTATTGGCGTTTGCCCTTTCGAGCGGGAAATTGGTTGGAAAACGGTTCCAGAAGACACTTAACTGTGTGTGTCGCTGGAGTGCGTGTCGAGATAAATATAATTCACTAACGTGTGGCCTAACATTGAGTGGTGGAAATGTTCGCGAACGCTGCTTATTGCACCAGGAATAGAACCTCCAAAATGGGGAAAAGCGTGGGTTCGCTAATTCAAGCAGCCAATCATTTTATCGATAATTTTGATTGCCAATGAAATGGTTTCTTCGTCACTATAACTGGGCTTAAAATGGTTTAATCTATACATCTCTCTTCAAACCCGTACCGATTCTATCGTTTGCGTTTGGTTTCTGTTGGCATTTTTTGCTTTGGTTTTATCCCTAATCGTTTATTTCGTGTTTCTTTTCTTCCCCTTTTCTTCATTTCTTTCTCCCTCTCTCTCACACACTTTCTCGATTGCACCACACTTTAGCAAGCGATTTCAATGGGTACGAAACCTCGCTTTCATCAAACAGATCCTCGTTCCCACACCACTACGCTCCGAACGCAAACAAGTGATCCTTCAAAGGATACTTAGAGGGAGAAAGCTATCAGTTCAAAAAAGGCAGCCCATTAATATTTCCGTCAACGTTTCTATTGGTGTAAATTATCCGCCCTCCCTGCCTTTAATCGTACAAGTGAGCTTTGACTAACGATTAACGTACAATCCTATCCTTCCTACAACCTCCCCCCGCCTACATATACTCCACATTTCACCCCTCAGTCTACTGCGAGGGCACCTGAACCGCTCCATTCGGGCGCGCAGTACTGTCAGCCGTTGCACAGGGGGCAGCCAGCCTAGGTGAGAAAGCGATGGAATGGCTGCTGGCGAACCCGCAGATCAACAGCACGTTCGGCTCGCTCGGCACGTTCGAGGACGATGCGTACCACCTGAGCGAGGACTGTCTGGTAACGCTGGAGGAGATCATCTGTAAGCTGGCGGTGGAGGATGCGACCCTGCGCACGTTTCGCCGGGCGATCGGGTTTGGGCAGAACGTCAAGAACGACATCGTGCCGCTGCTGGTGAACGCGAAGGATGTGAAGATCATCGACACCACGATCCGGCTGCTGGTGAACCTGACCGTGCCGGTCGAGTGTCTGCTGCCGGTCGACCTCGTGTCCAAGTCGGAGATCGGCCGGCACACGATCTTCGAGCTGAACAAGCTGCTGATCACCAGCAAGGAAGCGTTCGTCGACTGGAAGACGACCAAGGCGGTGATCGACCACATGAAGGGCATCCTCGAGCGGGACACCAAGCTGTCGATCCAGCAGTGCGACAGCGTCAACAACTGTCTGCTCCTGCTGCGCAACATCCTGCACGTGCCGGAGATGGGCACGGGGGCGGGTGGGCACGCGGGCAGCTGCTATCCGACCGCCGGCCACAACACCTCCTTCCAGAACCAGATCATCTGGAACCTGTTCACGCAGAGCATCGACAAGCTGCTGATCTACCTGATGTCCTGCCCGCAGCGGGCGTACTGGGGCGTCACGATGGCGCAGCTGGTCGCGCTCATGTACAAGGACCAGCACATCAGCACGCTCCAGAAGCTGCTCAACCTGTGGTTCGAGTCGACGCTGTCGGAAAGCTCGGAGGACAACGAGAGCAACACGTCGCCGCCGAAGCAGTGCAGCGGGGACTCGAGCCCGATGCTCACCTCCGACCCGACGTCCGACTCGTCCGACAATGGTGAATGTCTGCGGCGGGCCGGCAGTAGCAGCGGTCCCGGGCAGCCGGCACCCAGCCAGCCGCGGTCCAAGCCGCCGCCGCCGCACCAAACGCATCCCCACTTTGAACCAGCCGGACTTATGAGCGCTATTTGCATTTTAGGCAGTGGCAAAATACCATCGTCCATGAGCAAGGAATGTGCGTCCGAGGCGCCGCAGGTCACGCGCATGGTTGCCGACTTCCCGACGCAGATCATACTCTCGCGCGCGATCAAATCCCACCAGATGTACCACCAAACGCTGAAGGCGAACGCTGCATCGAGCGACGGTTGCGTCCTGGGGGGCGGGACGACCTGCGGCAGTGCGAGTGCGAGTGGTGGCAAACCGTCCTGCAACGGGTCCGGGGCACATCAGCAGCAGCATCAACAGCAGCAGCAGCAGCAGCAGCAGCTCTGTGACCACCAGAAGGCCACGGAACTGCAGGAAGTTAGCCGAAACTTTGTATGTTCTTGTGCACTGTGCTGGGTTTTTAATTTATTAACTTTTTTTTGCAGCCCAAAAAGTCCAAAGGTGGCGCAGGCGGCACCAAGTGTCATCAAGATTCGTCCGGCAGCAGCTCGTCGTCGGGCGTGTTTTGCAAACAGTCGACCACCAGCGGCAAAGATCAAGCGATGAAGGAGAGCAGCAAGCCGTCGAATGGGTCACAATCTTGTCCACAACAACAGCAGCAGCAGCAGCAACAACAGGTACAGTCACCTCCAAAGTCGCCCACACTGCAATCCCAACAGCAGCAGCAGCAGCAGCAGCAGCAGCAGCAACAACAGTCACAGACGCAGCAACAGCAATCGCAACAACAAACGCAAAAGCAGATCCAGGTGTCGCAGTCGGAAAATTCCGACTGCGGTTACGGCACGCAGGTGGAGAAGGAATCCATTTCCACCTCGAGCAACGAAGACGACAGTCCGCACCAGAAGCCGGTCCACCAGAAGCCGCCCTCCAACCAGAAGCAGCGCTTCAACGCGGCCAACAAGCAGCGCAACCCGGTCTCGGTGCAGGAGAAGAAGGAGCTGCGCCGCAAGAAGCTGGTAAAACGGGGCAAGAGCAATATGTGAGTAACCGCCGGTCTATAATTTCATGAAAGCGACACATTTCTTGACGCGCTTTGCTCGCTTTTCTCCCTCCACCCACCATTAGCATCAACATGAAGGGCCTAATGCATCATGTGCCGACCGACGACGATATCTCGCACATCCTCAAAGAGTTTACGGTTGACTTTCTGCTGAAAGGATACGGTTATCTGGTGCACGAGCTGCACACGCAATTACTCTCGGATCTGGTAAGTTGGGGGTGGGCATTCATGCAAATTTTAATTGTTGCTAAAGTATGCGCCACTTGATGCGCTCTGTGTGGGCTGTAGAAAAGCTGTTCCTAGAAATGCTTCTGCTGGCATTTTGATATTTAGCAAGAGGCAGTTTCCTATTCAGCAATTACAGGCGGTACACAGCTTTCAAAGGTGCATTCAACGTAATTGCGAAACTTGATGTTGCTCCGGTGAAGGTCAAACGGTTCCAATTGCTTCTGAGTAGGAAACATTTCATACAGTGCAAAACCACAAAATTCACTTTAAATAACGCCCAATTTTAATTAAATCCCAAACGCTTCTCTCCGACTCTCTCCTGTACACAGCAAGTGCAAATTGATACGTCACACTTTTTCTGGCTGGTTACGTACTTCCTGAAATTCGCCACCCAGCTCGAGCTGGACCTGGAGCACATCAACAGCGTCCTGTCGTTCGACATCATAAGCTACCTTACGTACGAGGGCGTGATGCTATGCGAACAGCTCGAGCAGCTCAGCCGAGCCACCGAGACGGACATAAAGCCCTGTTTACGAAGGATTCATTTGGTGAGCCTCCCCGAAATTTAGATACCACAGAACACATGAAGCCCTCAAACCTGCCCCATTCTCATTGTATACCATTTCAATTCCTGTGCTGTGTAGGTTGTAACAGCGATAAGAGAATTTCTGCAAGCGCTTGATACGTACAAGAAGAGTACACACCTGACAAAGGTAAGATTTTACCGAGCATTGCAGGCGGTGCAGTGGTTTTCATTTTCTATTTATAACCCTGTCGGCAATCCCACACTCTCGTTCCCACTAAAACCTCACCACAAACTGCAGGAGGACAAAGAGAAGCTCAAGCTTCTACAGCTCCAGATAAGCTGCACCGAGGATTTGCGCTGCCTGTTTGTGCTGCTGCTCCGGTGCTACAACCCGAACATCCAGAGCCGCCAGTACCTGCAGGACCTGATAGTGACCAATCATACGCTGCTGCTCCTGCTCGACGGTGTCCGGGAACTGACCGCCGATGGCAACCCGGGCGATATGCTGGGCCACATCAAACAGTAAACAGAAACAAACAAACCCACAAATGGAAGGCCGTTTGACGCAAAGGGGAAACCACATTTCCCCGAGACGCTAACCAATTGCGTTTTCTTTCTCTCTCTTTCTCTCTTTCTCCTCCTTTGTATTCGCTTTTTCTTTTTCCCCCATCCGTTTTTTGTTCCAGGTTTGCGACGGTCGAAATTATGCACCAGTACGGTTTGCTGCTGGAGGATTTCCGCGAGAACGGTGCGTTCGTGAACGATTGCATCTTCACGATGATGCATCACGTCGGGGGCGATTTGGGCCAGATCAATGTGCTGTTTCAGCCGAGCATACTGAAGACGTACTCGCAGATCTGGGAGACGGAGTACGAGCTGTGCGATGTACGGGTTTTAAATTGCGCTTTACCGAGCACAAACTAATCCATAATTTTTGGACGTCTTTTTCTCTCAGGACTGGTCGGATTTGATCGAGTACGTCATCCACAAGTTCATCAACACGCCCCAGCCGGCCCCGCTGACGCTGTCCACCACGCTGCCAGACATCGGAACGCAGCTACTGTCGGGCAATCTGCTCGTCACCTGGACGCAGGAGGAAAAGGATTCCCTACACTGGTACTACGTACAGTGTCGGCAGAGCAAGTGTGTCGTAGCGGACATCTTGAAGCTGTTCCAGGAAAATGGCAATCAACAGAAGACGCGCCTGTCCATCATCGAGCAGCTGCTGGAGCAGAACATAGTGACGCTCGTGCAGTACGACGATCTGATGAAGGTGGAAAATCCAGACTACGAACGGAACGTTCAAACGCCCGCCCTATCAGTCGCATCGGCCGATTCGCCCAAACCGGAGGACGGGGACTCGAAGTCATCGTCCAAGGCGGTGGACGACATCCAGGTGTTGCGCGACCGGTTGCAGAAGGAAAACCGGGGCAAGCTGATTGCCTGGCTGCAGAAGAGCCTGCTGGACTGTTGCTTCGTCAAGCTGAATCTGCTCAGTGGCAACATCTACGTGACGGCGGGCATTGGCGGTAGCACGGGCGTAGTCGTGATGGAGCCCGTCTCGTACCATTGCATCTGTAAGCAGCGGTCGAATGTCTTTGTTGGGTTCTGCGTAGATTGACCTTAGAAAATATTCTCATTCCCCACACAGTGAAAAAGAAGTCCATCCCGGTTGTGCCCTGGAACCAGGACCAGTTTGCGATCCTGTCCTACCAGCCGTTCATACTGCTGCTCCACAAGCTTGGCTTCCATCTGCCGGCCGACGCGAAAAAAATGTTCGTCCGCATACCGGAGTTCTGGACGGCGGACATCCTGTACAACATCGCGCTCAAGCTTGGTCCGCTCGATAAATGTAAGTAACATGCTCAAAACTGCCTCCACGATCCACATCATTTATTGCCAGAATTCACAGACACACACAACCACACCGGTGCCCCCAAGGGACTGAGTGTTCCGGGCTCTATATCTGCCCCGCCGCGTACAAGTACAAGTTCAATAAACGACTTTTTTCTCTTCTTCTTCTTCTTCTTCTTCTTCTTTTTCTGTGTCTTCTTTTGCATATCTTTCCGCCTGGTGGACGCACGCCGCTTCTATCTCTTTATCTTTCTCTCTCTTTCTCTCTCTCTCTGTTTCTTCTTCCAGCGATTCTCAAGTTCGATCTCAAGTACCTCAACAAGGTGCTTTCGATGGAGAAACAAGCTAAGGCCGACCCTTGCCCGTCGAACGATGCTCGGTTAGAGAACTTTGGATTATCAAGGTCCAGTTAGCAAAGTCATTCATACATACCCATAGATACCATCCCAGTCAGGTTGCAGTACTTTCAGGTTGATAGTTTTAGGACCATGTCAGCTTCATACGACACGTGATTATTGACCGCAGACACTGCGCAATATCGCACACTCAAACTTGTTTGTGTGTCTGCAGATAAGCCATGTCTGCACTAAAAACTATCACATGTTAGTAGTAGCATATCTTAGTTTCTTACCAACTTAACTCGAAACATTAGTTAAATTATCCCCGAAAGTTAGGTTCATGATAGATAAAATCAATTTAAGGAGATCTTTACTTCAACGTTAGCCGTGCATGTCAATCCCTAGCAGTAGTAATGTCCAACTCGTTAGGTCCTTTTGCTTTCCATCATCATCATCATCTGCTAGCTTTTCCTCGCGCAACGACGGTATGACGGGGTTTGTGTAATGATGAGAATTGAATTCCCACAAATTCTATTGATATAGATTACACCTCGCCATGAAATTGAGAACTTGGGTCGGTTATTCTATTACGCACGTGGTAATGACTTTCGGCACTTTGGAGGCCGCAGATACCGACTAACTTTCTGCCATCAATCATGCATTCGGGGATGTACTATGGGCTTTTCCAAACAGTTCTTCCCCTTGGGGGAGGAGAACTTTCCAATCAGACCACAATCCATCATACCGTCGAGCGTACATATTGGTCTATAAACCAGCTGCAAAAGTTACCCCCGACCGCCACGATATACAGCCCACCACGACTGATAACGTTCCCGCTCTCTCTCTCTCTCTTTCTCCATTCTTCTATCCTCACGCCTCCATCATGCCGAAATACAGATTCAGCCCTCAAATCACAACTAACTGGCTCGATGTAGTGATGCGCAATAAGGCAGTACAGAGGTAAGGAAGAGCAAAACCCGCCATCAGACGTGGGGACGGAAAACACTCATTAGCGTAATTACTGCCACAAGCACGGCGAAGTTTGCGATTGCACCAGTGAGGTGGGAGGGAATCAATTTCCAACACCGATCGATACATCCGTTGGACCATTCGGTTCTCCCCATTCATGATCTTATCGTGCACGTGCCACGCAGCTCATCGTGTTTCGGGTCAACTTCTAATAATAGAAAGAAGATAATACCGGATACGGCGGTGGTGACCGTTTGTTTTGCAGCGATTATTAATACAAATTGCGATCGCTTTTGATTCTCTCTTCTTTACGCACCCCGGCTATCATCCTGGCCGCACAGCAGCAAGCGCAACAAGCTGGATCTGCCCGGCCCGTCGAAGGTGATCGATACGGCGAACGCCACCCATCCGAGCGCAACCCTGAAGTCGGGCGGAAAACCGGCGGCACCGTCGAAAATGCTGCACGACCTTTCGATCATCGTCGAGTCGAACGACGACGACGATGACGAGCTGCCGGCGGACGAGGACGATGGGCTGGACAGCACGGAGGTGCCGGTGCTGGAGGAGCACGATGTCGTCAGGTGAGGCCAGTGACAGTGACAGTGCTTTAAAACATGGGTGGGCGACGGTGGTGGGCATAAATTATTCGTTCAATCAATTTGCCCAGTGCGAATCGATTTGTCCACGCTAAGCTGGCTAAGTCGGCGAAGTCGTTTTCGTCGTCGTCGTTGTCACCGGGGTTGTGGTTTATGCGGAGCGCATAATGTTTTACAGCAAAAGTGTAAGGTCAGCTCAAAGAAAAAAAAACTGAAGGGCGGCTGAACATAACATGACTTTGCTTTCACATAAAGTAACACTTTTTGTTTTGTAAAGGGGGGAAAACAGACGCAAAATGCAAGCTTGTTAGTTGATTGAAACGGGTCGGACAAATTATGCCACTGAGGCGAGCAGCGGGTGCCAGCTTGAAACATGGGAAGCATGAACCATGATTGCGGGCGACAGGAGTAGGGCTTTTGGCAGGGTTTTCTTAGCAGGAACAATCTTCACTAACTTGGATGCAAAAGTGTCTCATAAAGCACAAAAAAATGTATTTTTTTCGGAAGCTGTTTTAAGTTATCATTGAATATCCAATCACTCGTCCTTTGCCTCTCACATCCGCCAAATAAAACGACCAAACTTATGATGTGTTCCCCCAAAAACCCTGCGCTCGAGGCACTGCCGTCCGGTGGACTTCCATTCTAGAATGTTTGACCACCCCCTTTCCCCTGCTCCAAACGGTCGCTGCCTAGGCGACGAATTGAAATGTTCATTTAATGGTGATTTATTTCCAATAACCATTGAGCTCCAACGGGCTGAGCCTACATGAGAGCCCGCGTGTTTTGCTGTTGGTTCGCGCAATGTTTGAGCATGATTTACGGGCACAGGTGGTGCGCCAATGTGTGTGTGTGTGTAGCTGAGAAGCATAATTGATTGCACCGTCCGTGTACCGCCTCGCACGACGTGTCCTCCAGCAGTAGATCACGGTGGTACAGCGCCGCCGCAGGGTGTTATAAATTCATCTCTAATTGAGTTAGAAGCATTCATGCACGCCCCTGTACCATCTAGCACCTTTTTTAAAAGTGAGTTAATTATCGACCAATTATATTAAAGGGGTCTGTTTTTTTTTCTTCCTTCTCTTCGTACCAACAGTGCTTGTGAGACCGCTTCCGTCGCCTCGGATTTGACACGCATGTACGTGAGCGACGAAGACGACAAGCACGACATTGTGCCACCGATACTGTAAAAGCAGCAACCTGAAAAGAAGGGGTCTATATCCAGCAATCCGACACAACAACAAAAAAAAGGAATTATTTACCAATCAAGTACACAACCACACCATGGAACCGTCTTCCCGTTTATGTTACCGTATCATCATTACCGTACGAACCAGTAAACGCTAGTGAAAGTGGAACGATTGATTTCTACTGGCATCTCTCTCTCTCTCTCTCTCAGCAAGTGTTCCGTGTAGAACGCGCACAGCAGCAACAGTGTATTATTAATTAATTTGGTTTAGAACCCATTTACCATTCTCTATTCATTTACCAGAATTTAGAACCCATCCACCATTCTCTTACTACGGCAAATTTCGAGAAAAATCACACCAAAAGTTGCTAAATCAAACACCCTACTCTCCCATTTCCCTGTACCCATCGTAAGCCTTAAAGCAAAAGTCCGAAAGCAAAATCTGACAGCAGCTAATTAATCCAGTACCACCATAAATCGCCTGCAAATAGAGAGCTTCGATGTTTTCAGTGTTTGTTCAAAGTTAGTAGCAGTATGCACAGCAGTACCCCTGTCCTCCCCCATTAGCTTGTCCATGAGAAGAACATATTACACAGCCAGACACACAGACACCGTTTCACACAACAAACTCTTAGAGTTGGATGGAATGTTTTCCATTAAATGTGCACACACTACTTCTGATTGCTCCATTATTACGGAGCAGTATAGTTATGCTACAACATTAAATAGAAACACACAAGAAGCTAGAACACAGAGATGTATCTATTCTTAATGTTGATTAACTGTTGCTCTCCATTGGCTGTAAAAAAAAAAGAAAACAATTCAACCGGGAAACAGATGGAAGCTTCTTACGCCCCTCCCCGATTGGATGGATGAGAGGAATAAGAATGGGGTTTGAAATCGTCCAACGATTCCTCCCCATCCCTACACCAAACAGGGAACGAATGTTAAAGTTTTAACTGTGTATCATCACACACACACATACACACACATCAACGAAAGGGCATTGGAAAGGATGGTTAATAACGCAGAGGTTTATACGGTTACCATTATTAATTATATTAGTGCATTAGTACACGTTATTTCTTAGTAGCAACACAATCGGATTCGCGCATTGTCACACTGTGGTGCACACTGCATCATTGACGTTTTATGTCAGGCGTGTGGCGTTGTGAGTGTGTGGCCGCTGTCGTTTTCGTTCGGTTTCGGTTTCTTTGGGAGGAAAGTGCAGGCGGAGGAAACCTGTACGAGGAAACAGAGATGAAGGTACGAGACCGTCCGACGAGTTTCGGGCGGGCAGCTTACAATTGACATTAGAAAGACTGCGAAAGGAACCTGGAACCAATCAAAGTGCTACTTTTGACGAAACTTTTGCAAACGGTACAAACGACGAATCGAATAAAACTAGCGCTACGCGCTACGTGTGAAGGCAAAGCAGCAGAGTAAAGCATTTATTTGTTAAAGGTTTTGGGAGGAGTGAAGGGAAAAAAGGAAGAAAAGAGCAAAGCAAGCTTTTGGAAGGAACACGCAAATGAGGCAAATCAAACGAACGAACACAGCGGGCGAATCGCAAAATAAGAGCTTTTAAATATATAAATATAGTGCACGTTTTGCATGGACACACTCTCTCTTGCTGTGCCGTGCCGTGCAATAAATTCGTTTATGTATAACAGGTTAAAATTGAAAGGAAAAATAAATGTAACTATATTTGTGGAAATGGTTCGAACATAAATGTGGGCGGAGAGCGAATCATCCGAAATGTTGGGGTTTGAAATGAATGATGGTAAGTGCACAGAGCGGTTAGAAAGGTCTCTTAATGTGTCCATACTTCATCAACTGTTTTCAATTTTCACACAAAAATCACCACTTTTTTACACGATCCCTTCCCTTGAGGCGCTTTTACCCCAATAAATCGTTGCTTCGACAGCATAACGACAGCATGCACGTGCAGAACGAACCACAACACCAAGGTATGAGTCATTTCGCAAAAAAAACCCCTTCATGCCGACAGCCTCAGGCCACAACCGTCCAATCTACGGTAAGGGATTCCCGCTTTATCTGATCCGTCCGCGACAAGCAATTTCTTCGCCAATCTTTCGCCACGATCGCGCGCCTTGCTGGGTTGCGAGGTGCGCTCGAGGGGCATTTGTTCAAGCAGCAGCAGCAGCAGTAGCAGCAGGTTCGTCAATCAACTAACGGTTTCACTTCACCCCCGAAAACATGTGTAGCGAGAAATTGAAACAGCAACACGAATTGGCATGCGCAAATCGAACCGCCACCGTGTGTGTTAGTGTTTGTATGGTGACCCCGAGAGTGGTCCTGTTGGCTGACACACCAGACACGGTCAGTTGACCCGGGCCGGTGGGGCCATGTCTAATTGAAAAGTCGTGACCGATCGGCAAAGCGTCCAAATGTCACGTACATCTAAAATCGCATGCTAATGATCGTGTTGTGCTAGTGTGCTGCTGGCCAGAGATATCCGATATGCGAATATCTGTCGAACCTCCGAATTGGCCACGGACCTCGAAGGAGGGAAGTTGAATGGTAATGGCCGCTTGTGAAATGGAGCAAAGCGACAGGCGCAATGACCAGGACACACACTGTTGGTGGTGAGGCAATGGGGGTTTGTTGGGCCGATGATACGATTAGGCCAATCGTCGCTACTGGTAGTCGTCTGCTAACGAGACCTGTCGATTGATTGGACAGTGATCCGTTGTGGCAGGAGTAGCAAGGGAATTGCGAAGAAATTGCACTAGAGTGTCGTGTAACTCTATCACACAAGTGAGCCTTAGAAGGCAATATAGTAGACGTGAGCTCAAGTTTTACTTCAAAATTCATTTATTCTGGAACAGTAAATTCAAATTCTCTCTCGAAAATTGATCAAAATCATGGACGAGAGAAAACCCTTTCAAGTTACATGATCTAATCAATCCTTTTTGTTGGGCAAAAAACACGCACCATACAATCCATCTCCATGGTCACGAGCTATGCGCTCACATTCATACACCACCGACGACAGTTCGACTCTCGATCAGAATCAAACCAAGTTCATATGATCTCTTGGTATATGTTGTGGAGGAGAAAAATGTATTATTATAACCTATTTTCAGCATCTCCTAGTGTCATCAATTGCAACCTCCCCTTATTGAAAATAAATAAATCCCCTTATTGAATTTAAAAATAAAGTAAAATATTCAATTTGTATTTCTTCTTCTCTTGTCCGCGCCCAAAAATGCTACCAAATCGCTGCTAAACGAATGGTTTATCGTTTTTTTTTCTACACGCCCACCCAACGGAAGGACGGTTAAAGATACCAACAAAGCGCATAACCTCGACAAACCATATTAAAGCAATTAAATGAAGATCAAGATCATATCCGAAAAACGTTTCGGTCGTCTCGTTCCACGCTTTGTCCGTCCCACTGGTGCACTGTGTTTCTCATCCATTATTCATCCCGTGATCGCGAGTTCGGAGAGCGTAAAATTCGGTAACAGGTTGCACAATCGGCATCCACAACAACATCCGCCCGCATGGATGGATCACTGCAAAGAAAGCGCAGACAGGGCAGGGTGAACTTGAACTACACGGTCGTTACGGTCGACCGGCCGTGAGTAATCGGAGCACAGCCCTCCTCACGCGGTTCAGTTCACGATCAACCGATCGGTGGCAAATAGTGCCAATGTGTGTTTCTGTGCGGCATCTTTTCCGCCGTTCCGAGAGAGCTTCTCTTCCACTGCCCAAAGTTTAACTGCCCAACATCCTGACCGCACGCCCCGGATTGCGCCATGGCGAATCGCTTCGAGCGCCCACCGTTAGGTAAGGCCGGACGGCTCGGTCACTACCACCCATCAATAGAATTCCGTCAACAGTGCTGCGGTTGAAATATGGGCTAGCTTTCGGATATTGTCACGGCACCGCCACGGATCAAGGTGTTCGCTTCAAGCGCGGCCTCACGTTGACAATGGCGAAGGCCACTCGAGGTGCTGGTGTAAGGTGCCGGCGGCCAAAAAAAAACCAAACAAAACAAAACACTACCAGAGAGCGATCACTTGGAGAGAAGGTGTGACGTCGGTCGTGCGATGTCACGAGATCGCGTGCGTGCTTGCGTGCAGCTGCAGCAGCAGCCCAAGAAAGAACCTATGAACCTGTCGGCGTGCGCACGGGTCCGTTGTTGGCTACAATTAAGTAGAATAAATCAACGAACTTTCCACGACGGGGCTCTCGTCGCCAAAGGGCTCCGGACTACCTCTCGCTGTATGTGCGTATGGGAAGGGTTGGCACGATCTTGGGCAGTCTTGCGGCGCTAAAGTGAACGTCTTAGCCAGTCGCTCTTTAACGCCGTCGATACACACACACACACACACACACGCTCAATTGCACAACCGCGGGTAGGTTGGGCCCTAGCCCGGCTCACTCGGGGAGGGCTCACTTTATTAATACCTAAAGCCCCGCGCCAGCAGCCGATAAGCAGCGGATCTCGTGCATCGGGCTAATGTGCTCATTATCTGGACGTGACAGTCCAGTCCAGTCCGTCAGGCCGTGTTTGGTGGGCTTGTCCGGTTTGTTGTTGGGTTCAAAAGTTTATGAATCGTTTGACGCTACCGTGCTGTTAGAAGGGGACCGGTGGGTTCCTTTTGGGTGGGTGAAATGAGTGGTTTCCTATTGAAGCTTATTAATTTTAATGGCACCTAATGCGGTGCGTCAATTGGGTAATGTTGGCAAAAGGGGTTTAGATGGAAGGGCTAGATATTGAGGAGCTGCGAGTGCTCTAATTATTTGTGTTTCCATTTAATATTTGTATTCTCACGTGAACGGGAGTTCAGAACCTTTCTAAGTATGTTATTGTTGTTAGTTAGCTTAGCGTTATCCCTTTCAATTTTACATTTATTTGTAATTAAATAGAATTCAATGCGACACTTACCAGTATGTTTGCCACTGTTCAAATCACATCGATTGCCGGTTATCATCCTATCCAGATGGCTCTGTAGGAAATAAATTAAAGTTATGTGAGTTTTTAGACTTTGCTGTTTGAAGTTAAATATCAGTACGATATAAATACATAAATTGTGTAATTAGTTTGAGTGGTATTTGTTCTCGTCATTCTACGGAATCGGTTTATCAATCAAAATTAAATTATAAATACACACAGTAAAAGAAACAATGGAATTCTATCAAATGAAAAGCAAAAACATCAGCAAACATCAAAAAAACCATCGCGATCAAAATAGCGCCGTACCGCATGAAATGGTTCAACTGATTCTGCTAATTATTGCCATTTAAAAGGGCAAACACATGGTTCATTGTTTAAAATACACGAGCACCAACAATAATAAAAAAATAGCCCCATTATAAACCTCGCCCCTTGTTTGCTATTTTTAATTACTAATTGTTACCGCAGGTTGTTACACAACTTTTGCATGCTCGTTGCTCTTGTTTTTTTGCGTGCTAAAACGTTTTTTTTTTCGTTCCACTTTTTTCGCGTATGAAAATAGCCTTTTCACATCCTCTCTATAAATCATAAGCCGCACACACCGACCGACCGACGCAGGACGCACAAACAAACCACCTACGAGGGTATTAATTTTGTTTGTTGGACGGCGCACAAGGAAAGACAGCAAACTGGCAGCACGACAAACATAATAATATCAACGCGCAGCAATCGCGCGCTTTTGCAAATTACCGTGAACCGTGAAGAGAGCTTTTTGCTTTTGGTGCGTTTGATGTTCGTTGCTGCGGGGATGCTGCATATTCGCGTTCCGGTCGGAGCCAAAGATCAAGATAGACGGGTCGGGTTAGATTGTTGAATAGTTGCTGCGGCGGAAAGGCGTCGAGAAACTATCGCGCTAGCAACCAAGCAACCATCGCGCACCGTATTAACATCATTTCGGTGCTTATGGTAACGCAGACCCCTTTGATGATGCGCTCGCGAGTTCGCTCGCGGATCGTTTACGCGTGTTTGCAGCATCCCGCAGGGCGGTGGCTTTGGACGCACGAACGTCGGTGTCGCATTAAATGAAGCAGCAAATTACTGGGCGCTTCGAGCTCCAAAACCATGACACTGGCACGGTTGCTTACCCAATGCTCTCTCATCTCCCCTAACCACATATGAATGCTGCATGAACTGCAAAGGCGATGGCCAGAACAAAGGCAGCCACTATCTGTGTGGCTCGGTTGGTTGGGTGGTGGTGGACGGTTTTTGCATCGATGCTTTTGCCCATGTTTCCCACGCATTGGGTGTGATAAGCGTGAAAGTGAATTGAGTTTTTCTAGGTATAACATCCTTTCAAAATCAGGTGTGTTGTTACATGGCAACTTCCCAAAGTTCAATTAGTTTCAGTTCCAACCAATTCCAAAAGTAATTAAAATTAGAGTGGTGTCCCTCAAGCATGTTCTTTCCAGCACGGGATTTTTTCAACCCATTTTTGTATCATTCAAAGCAACAGTAGCCTTTAAGGCTATGCCTAATTATAGGAGTTTTGTTCTTTTAGAAGGACCGACCGAGGATTTTCTGGAGGTTCATTCTGGATTTTTTGCTTCAACGAAAACCTACAGGACATTTTGAAACCTTTTTAAACTGAAAAAGTCATAACTTTAAAAGCTCTCAGAAATTAGCCTCTAGCTTGTTTAAATTCTTAAAAAAAAAATATGGTAAGTGCGATTAATGTACCGTAATCGACGAATTGGAAACGATAACGTAACTTCCAAAAAAGGTCAACTATACCAGTCAGTCACTTAAAATAGGAAATTGAATCACCTCCAATCAAACCTCTCCAACGGTAGCTCTTTTTTTGGACTATCTTCCATTTCTACACATTTTGTTAGGTTGACTCCAACCAGCTACTAATATTTGGACGAGTGCTTGCCCATTCGCGCCTACGCAAGTAACCCAAATCAATAACGATTTTCTATTACACAATCCGTCGTGTGTCGGTTCACCCGATTGCCACCGACGGCCGTGTGTGTTTTCATCGACTTTTCCGACACACTCATGTCAGACTGGGCTCCGTTCCGGCGGCTTAAAGTTGAAAATCGTGTCGAATTCTTTTTTTTTTCTCCGCAATGTGTAGGCGCGCGCAGCAAAACGTGGCTGACGAGGGTTCAAGGGCCACTGCTGCACCGCCATCAGTGTGTGTCTGTCGCTTCTGCCCATCTGCCCAGCTTCCGTTCCAGTACACAGACACCGACACACACACACACACACACACATTTCCGTTGCTGTCGGCGCCCAAACACCTCCACCGGCTTCACGCCAGTCACGCCTGATCTAGTTGTTTGGCCCTTTTTTTCTTTCCTGCAGCGCGGTAGCGCCATGCGAGCGCCAGCCTGTGAAGGGTTTAAAGACAAATTAATAATTTATTTCTTCATTCCACCAGCCTGACAGTTACCATTTAGCAGCAGCAAACATACCGATACACGAGCTGCATCCATCCGATTGAGCTTGTTAAAAGGGGGGGAGTTGAGAGGATGCGGGTGAGGGGCATAATTCTTGGGAAATCAAATTCACATCCAACACCCCGACCCGAAAGGCACACCTGAGTGTGTTATGATTTGATGTTTTTTTTTCTCCATTTTTTTATAAATGTCTCTTTAACGCCGTCTCGGTAGCGTATCCAACCCTTCTTCTTTAAAGCTGCTGGCACTGCTGACAGTTTGTGTTTATTTTGCGGGTGTGTGTGTGTGTGTGTGTGTGTGTGTGCGTGTGTATTGCTTCTTTCTTTCCTTTTTGCGCCCTCTCAGCACTTTAGCACCCTCGGAGCGATGGTGCAAGAGCGACAAAAGGGCTTGGGATGAGAGCAGCAGCAAAACACACTCGTAAAATCGTGCCCAACCACACTTCAACGTCTTAGTCGCCTCCCCACGGGCGGAATGCGTTGACGAGATTCTGCACTGCAGTATCCGATTGAATATTGTTATTAGATGCTAAATTGAAAATTGGCGATATTTATTTTGCCAGCTCGGGAGGGTGGATGGATGTTTTTGTTTGCGGTTTCGCCTATTTACCTTCTCGCTGTATGCTGCTGCTGTCAGCTCAACCGTCAGCGGCAGTGCAGTGGGTTTTGTCTGGCAGTGATGCAAATTGTGCAAATAAATAATTTGTCACCGGGTTTGAAGGTGTGATGCAATTGTTAAATAATGGTAATATTTAGAGATAAATAAAAAGTAAATTAACAAACAGCAAGAGCATTAATTGTATTGCGTCCCCGTGAGGTTAAAATGGCGTTCAATTTGAACATGAAAAATTGGAAAAAATAATAGAAAAATCCCTTCAACCGAGCATTTTTGGAGCGATGGCATGACAAAACTTGCATGTGGCCGCTGTCAGCGTTTTCGACCAGGGGAATGTGAGATTATAAAACTTTCTATCAGGAAATCAAATACGTCAACCGTGAGGTTAGCCAACCTCAACGGGAACAAGAATGTCCGGATGTCCGGATCCAAGAGCAAAAGTACTACTCCTGCCAACTCACCCAGGATTTACGCCCTGTTGCACGATTACCTTCCAGCGCTGTCCATTGCAGCATTCAGTGTATTCAAGCATTTTCCAATTTCAAGAATGCTTCCCATTCCATTTGAAGCTGCTGCTCCAGGAAAACTATTTCCCCGTTAAGCTCTCCTGCAGCGGTCGTTTCCACTGCAACACTAATAACAAACTAGCACCGAACGCTAGTCACAACTTTGTCTTCAGCTTGCAGCCTGTTGACGTGCAGGCGTAAGTGGACACCGACACCGAAAAACACCACAACACCGAACAGTGAGTTTCTCCACTAATCCTGCTTTCTGGTTTACAGCACAGCTGTAAACTGTCACTCCCTGTGGAAAGGTGTCATTCCCTATATTTTTCACCATGCTCAACCAGCGAAGCATGGCCAGCTGTGATCGGTTGCGGCGTGGTTGGGATAGATCACGTGGTGGAGAAGACTTTTTTTCCATTCATTCCCTTTGCGCTTCTCGTGCGGTCAGGTAAACACGTGTTCACAACTGTGTTTTCCGATTGGCCGTGTCTCCCAAGCGCAAGTCGGTCTCGTATGCTAAACCAGGGGGTACGGGAACGCGCGCCCCAAAAATGGAAAGTCAATGCGCGATCACTTTGGAGCGCACAATCGTACAAATTTGCCTACCACCTCACCGTGTGTTTGGCTCTGTGTGCTGCTCTCGCTGCAGGGTTTAGCCCACTGACCCGCTGACCGGGGTGCACGGGCAAAAGGGTTCAAGTTTTAGTTTTAAAATGTTGTCGCTCCCGTTTGTCGCATACAATCGAACAGATGTATGAAACAAAAAAAATCACAATGGGTGGCAGCGAAGGGCATCACACACTTGTGTGTGCGCGTGTGCTTATGTTTGTGTTTCGATCGGCTATAATTGACAGCGTTACCTTGAGAGATCATAATTTCTTTCTAATTCCCTTTTTCCTCGGTGTGCAAGGCTGCCCTATAGTGAACGCCCTTTGGCCCCGCGTGGATCAGAGATCCAGCTCGCAGCCACTCGACCCCTTACTATAAAGGGACCCCCCCTGTGCTCTGTTTCTACGAGGTGGAATAAAAGGGTTTTTACAAGATCATTACATGGGTTTGTGGTGTGCGCGAGAGAGAGAGCGAGAGCACGCGAACGATGATCGAAGTAAGAGATTACCCTGCCTGCCTGGCTGTCTGCCATCATCGTTCGCGCGAATGGACGCATTCGGATCGCGCCAAAGACTTAAAAGGTCATATGCATGACCAGTGCCACAGGGAGGAGGACGAGGAGGAGCAGTGTGGGTGCTCCCAATAGGGCCCCCGGACTAAAACCTAGCCAGCCCGCCCGCCCGGGGGCACACAACAACTCGTCATCATTCGCTGGGAGGGTTTGCTGCAGCACACCGCGCGGATGTGATGTGACCTGCATAAAGCATCGCAGCAAGCAGCAAAACAAAACCATCGATTCCCTTTGCTGGAATCGAAAGCAACGTGGTGTGGCGCAAAAAAAAACTGGTCCACTCGAGCACATCGCAGCTTAAAAAGAGGGGCTTCGGGGTTCGTTTCCCACCAGTTCGGCCAGTTTAGTTCTAATGTTGGTAGCATGGGGGGGGGGGGGGCTTGCGGCTTAAGGAGATGTTTACGATGGCAATGGCTAAATTAGATTGCTCTCCTGGACCGAAAGATGAACCACGCTTCTGCTTCTGCAACAACACCGCGCTTGCCCCACTTGGAGAAGAATTAAGCGCAACACATCGCACATACAGAGCGACAATAAACTTAAAAACTCTTCTTGCTAAACGGGGACCGTCAACCTCCGTCAGTGGTGAGACGGGGAGGTAGGCCCTGTCGTGTCGGATTCATCGCAGCAATAAATTCTTCATACCATGAACGGATGGCCCCTCCGCAAAACGCCAAAAGTGCAGTAGTCGCCGCCCGTCAGCAAAGCGGGACAGGCAGCAGGCTGCAGAGGGTGGTGTACGGCTACTTTTATTGCCCTAAAACTGATGCAAAAGCCCAACCGATGCACAAAACGTCCAGCGAGACCAACACGGCAAGGGTGACGCAGCAGGGGTGGTACGTTCGTCGCTTGCCTTTTATACCAAATAAGTGCTCCACATTAAAGGTGGTTTAGCGGCACAAGTGAGTCGTTTTATTTATTTTTTTCTTTTGCTTGTTTCGGCGGTTTTCGGTTTCGTTTACAAGCGAAGATTTGTAGCCGGGCGTGAGACAGCAATCACGGGCAGCTGTGAGAGCTGAAAGCAAAAGTGGCAAACTTTTTTTTCTCTTTTTACTTAGCGACACGCCTCCGGCACTGGCACTGGAAAATTGAGTTTAGAAGATTAATGTATACTATGCACAGGGGGGGGGGGATGATTTACAAGCGGGAGAAAATTGTGAGCGGTGCAAAGAAAGAAAAGTCGATTGGAGTGTATTTCATTGGAATGAATTAAATTCAGCTGCGATTGTTTTGTAGGAAAACATTAATGTTGGACAGCATCATCACACGATAAAAATGGAACATTATTGCTGTCTCGAGAGTTATCACAGCTTGTTTTCTAACAGACAAGATCTTGGTAGTGGCGAAGTGGCTTAAAGCATAAATAGATAATCATCTTAGGACTGTAGCCAGAAACGGGAATAGGTAACAGTGACCAAATTGTTACCATATTACACTGTTTGTGTGATTTATGTTTTAGAGTAGCAAATTAAGAAGTAACAAATGATGTCAGACGTCGTAGACATACCGATTTGATTGAAAAAATCATTAAAAATACACAACATTTGAATAATGACCACCGAAACCACGCTACCATTCCCACTGTGCTGGCCATATCAATCGCAATTGCAACGATCATCTCCTAAATGGCCAGAGCTTGTAGAACGCTCCTATTGATTACAACCTCACGGGTGCTGCCCGCTCAAACTTGACCAGCCAGAACACACAAATTTGGTACCGACCGATTTGTACTCGAACGTCCGATTCGGTCATATTGCCCACGGCCATCTCAACGCACCGTCGCACTGGGGTGTAGCCAAAGCGGGACGACCAAAGTGGACGGGGCTCGCTCACAAGCGAAAGGATCGCGCGACTTCTCCCGAGACACGGTGGCACCACCTTAGCTCCATATCCATTTGACCAGTGACCTTTAACACACAATGCACTCTTCTAGCAGCATAGATAGCAGTGGGCCGCACACGATCACACGTAGACAAGCAGGCGAAATAAAAAAAAAAACTGCAATCAATGAAATGATCACTATCGCTCGGTCAATTGAAAACCCCCTTCGCCCGTGCCATTGGAGCTAATCGCAACAAATCGACCACCACACAGTCGGGGACCGAGACTTTGAGTGCCAATTTTCCGATAGATACCAAAAAGTATCCCCCCACCCCTCGACCCCATTTCCGTTCCGCCTGCAAACTTTTAATTGCTTTTGCAAGGTTTCGCGACACAACTGCGGAGCTGCCGTCGGTGGGCGCCCCCAGCAGGTTAGCTAAGTCTAACTTTAGTTCAATATTGTTTGTTTACGAAGCTACGCGTTGATGCTTCGTTTGCAGGACAGATAGACGGGAGGGATGCTAAGGAAATGTACTTTCCCACCTCGTGTTCGGGAAACGTGGCGATAACATGATTTACATAAAGCCTGCAGACGGGATCGAAATCCTTTCGCGTGGGTTACTACAACTTCATCAATATTCATTGCGGAGAGCTTGTCCACGGTTGAATGGCTTTTAACCAAGCGGAAAGGCTTTATCTGAGGAGCAAAAGGGAAGAATTTAATGTTTGGCAATGATAAGGCACTTGCTTTCTTCGGCGGACGGGATTTTTGTGTGTGTGTGTTGACATCTCACCCTCCACACCCAAACACGTGTATGCATATCAATGAAGACTTAAGACAGAGAGGGAGAAGCTCTCGAATAATTAGGGAAGATTCAACGTTTTGGCATCTGAACTGAATAAATAGTTAGCAAGAAATGGAATAATACCATTTCAAGGATTTGTTGGGTTTATCTTACACTGTCCCAACAAAATTCAAAGCTCAGTTTGGCCGTTAGTTCCACAATTGTGCTGCTGATTGTACATCTTATCGCACCATCGACGAGATTAGACACAAAAGCAAACCGCCGGCAATTTTAATTTAATTAAAACTGCAAACGCGACCAACTGCACTGCTCAGATCGCACACAACCATTTCGCCTTGAGATCGTGAAATTCCTTGCGCACAATGAGGTTCACCCTATTCGTCACTGGCAATAAATAATTCACACCAAACTGTCACACATTCTTCTCGCCATTCTTCTCGCCATGCCGCCGGAGTGATTGATTGTTTGATTTCATTCCATTGCGAGGCGGCAATGTTGCATGCGCGAAAGCTGTGGCGCTTCCACAGGTGTTGACCTCCACCACCACCACCACGTGGTGGTTCGCTGTTTCCGTCCGTGACATAACACACGGTGTGACATCTCCATCCAGCCAGGTCGACGTGGCGATGGAAGTGATGCTGAACGTTATGTTTCTCACGCACCGAGATCGCCCTTTTTTAGAATGGCGGCAAACGCTGCCCTGCCCGGTGTCATTGGCGACGACAACGATTCGATGGTTTAGAAACGATTAACTAAAAAAGGGTAGGAGAGTCTGTGGCTGCTTTTTTTCGATTAGCGCTGACGCACGCCGCCCCAAGGAGGCAATAAATTGTGAAGGGTTGGGGCTGTTTTTTCTTCTTCTTCTTCGAGGGCAGCTTTAAGCCGAGGCCCTTTTACCGCTTTTCAGGGGGACGCCCCGTTTTTTTCTTCGTCTATGGTTCATAAATGGGTCATTATTCAAAGGTATCGCACTATCGTGTGCGGGTACGAGATGAGATTTAGCTGCTTGACAGCACGGGTAATGGGTGTGGATGGACATAAAGATCAACCGTGGTGGCTTCTGTATCGGTGATCGTGTCCACGAGAGCATTAAAAACGATTGGAAATTGTCATCGTCGACATGCTGGAGAAGGGAACAGCAAACCAGCGAGTCACCCATTAACCAATTACTAAACGCCAACAGACTCAGAACGATCAGCAAATTGAATATTATCGTTTAAAAAAGCTCCCTTTACCGTTCCGTACCGCGGTTGCCCTTTTAACCAGTTGGTCTCGGAAGCCACCAACCAACCATGATAGGTTTAACGCAAATGCTTGACCTTTAAAACCGGCCCAGACGAAAATTGCTGAATTGTGAATTTTGTAACACTTAAAAAGCATAACTAACCTTTCCGACCGTGGTAGAGAGCGGTCTAAAACAAAAGCCACAGCATAATCATAATCATCATTTGTCTTTCAACTCCCAACTGCACACAAGGATCCCCTGGCGAGCAGGAGGAGGGAAGCGGGTGCAGAGTGGCAAGAATCAGGCGCCGAGTCCATTGGCCCGGGTGTGATGAAAATGGTTCGCGCTGAAAAGGTGGCCCATTTTTCTTCGCATTACACTGCTTTCTGTCACCTCCCCTCTTCCTTTTTTCTGTCCACCAAAATGGTTTTGTGCAAAAATAAAAGTTTTACTATCCAAATGCTGTGCCCAACCACCGCCCGCCACCGACCGCTGTCGATCGGTCAATGAATGAAAGACTTCAATGCACGGTCGAGCGACGAGTACCGATCACCACCGGAGCAGCAGCTCGGCCTCTTCTGATGCCGACCCCGTGACAGCGAACGCGAACAGCAACGAACCCAAAAGCATCAACCGATCGGTGACTGATCGTAACATACCACCGTTGCCACCAGCACCACCTCGTACCCCGAAAAAGGCAAACCGCATCAAAGGCAGTGCGACCGGCAGGTGGTATTAGGGCGGATTTTCGTACACAGATCAGAGGCACGATCAGAGCAAATAAAACAAAAGACATCTACCACCACCACCACCACCACTGCCACCGCCGCCACTCGGGGGTTTCCCTTTCCTCCGTCAATGCCGTGAGCCTTTCCGTGCCGATCCTGCAGCGCGCGTTTGGGTGGGTTCGTCGTCTATACGCGATCGTTCGTTCGTTCGTTCTCCCCCCGAAAAGGAGGGGCGCTACTAGTTCAGCACAAATCTTAATGCAGAAGCAAGAAGAAGCAAGAGAAAAAAAAACGCACAGCCTACAAACGAGAGGGCACAGAGCCTGGGCACGCTGCAACGCTATTATAAAGTGAACTTGTTTCGGTCGGATGTTTTCAGTGCAAATTTGTACGTCACAGCATTTAGTAGCGCGGGCGCTCTCGTGTGTCGCGTGCAGTGAAGTGAAGTTGCAGCCAGACAGCAGGCAGTGAGAGTGGATCGGATTTAGCGCGCCCCACGTGGATAGCGGTGCTGCTAGGCAGTGTGTTTGTGGATCGTGCGTGACAAATGTGACAACCCAAGATCATTCTTTTGGCCCAATTTGTTTGGATGTGCATGTGCAATTGGAAAATGAACCGCTGTGACTTGAGAGAATCATTCCGACGAAAGTGAACCTTCTAGGTGCAAATAGAACCCCAATTCTTGTGTGATCTTGAGCGCGAGTTCTAAGCACTTGCAATGCAATGCAGCCGATGATCGAGTGATAAAGTGTCAAAGTTCAGTTTCTCAAAAAACACTTACACCATCTTTGGGATCGAGTCCACCTGGCGGCCTAGATCGCATTCCCTGTCCCTGCTGTCGCTGCTGACCCTGTCATCTTCCTTCCAACATCCTGACCATCCCTCGCTGGGCACCTCATAATGGTAACGCTTAAACAAGGACTGATTCATTCGCCGCTGACAGCTCAAAACATGATGCTGCTCTCTTCATCATATGACGGCTACCCCCCGTCAATGAAAAATGTGTTCAATCGCACCTCGGATTCGTGATCGTTCGGTGGCTGCCATGCTTTACCGTGAAACATGAGCAACAACCGCAAAAAATAATGCCTACAAATAGCATAATATGAAACATATAAAGCTATCGCTCATCAGCGTCATCAGCAATGTTGACTGCTGAAGCCGGTGTCATAAATCATACTCAACGCGCTCCGTTTTCGAGGTAGCATCGTCCCTGGCACCTGAGACATAAGCCTGTCCGTGTGTTGGCGAGCATTGTGCGGCTGTCGATCGCGACCGTTTGTGTGCTTCTTCGCTTCCAAGTTCGAGGGGAGTCGTGACTCGCGTGGGGTAGGTTCGGGTTATTACCGATCACGATATTGCACCCTTATTGCAACGAGGGAGTCATGGGGTGGATTTTATCTTCTCCACTGACACAAGTGCCCGCGCTGCACGTTATGGAGTGACACTTCAGATCGTGTAACAGGCAACCGCGCTGGTACGGCTGGTGTAATTTGATGTCACTACTGACTGGTGCGTGTGCCTGCTTTGAAAGAACCACGCACGCAGAACTTCTAGTACGGACGGAGGTTTTCCCAAACCGAAGTGAAAGGACCTACTACAGGAGATGCAAAAGATTGGAAGTATGAGTATTGGAAGGTACACCAAACACAAACACGGTGCTGGGGTATGGTTTTTTTTTCTTCAACCGTACCACACCGTCACTTATCTCTGATGCTGATGACGATGCCAAGATATCCAAGCGGTTTGAAATATTTAATTCTTGCACGTGTAAACGGTTGTTCCAATTTTGATGGCAACCGGAGACTCGTGTAACCGAAGAGTCCGCTATCTGATGCAAGAAAAGTGATGTTAAATTTGTCACTTTAAAGATCCAGGCATTCGTTTTTTTCTCAAAAGCAGTGCAAATTGTCACTTCTAGCAGCATCGCGATGAGGAAGTACGACTTGCTCTCTTGGAAATGGTAATTCAATTCCGGGAAAAAACTTCAAAGTTCCTGAAAGATCCACGGGACAGGATTTCTTTGGCAAAGAAGAAAGAAAAACGAACGCATTCCGCCTGATTGCTCATGTAATTCAATTACGAACCACAGCCACCCCACAAAACATCACATGCTGCAGCATTCGCTGGGTGCACCGGGTGTTACACATTCTTTTCCGGGAAAAGTTCAAATCCGGAAGGAAATGTCGGAACGAATCAAAAGTTGTATTTTTTTTACACTCACTTGCCACAAAGAATGTCAAAAATTGGATAATTTATTCATTTCACCCAAACAAATCAACTAAACCTTTTTTGGATCCTGCAAACCAATCCAACCAATTAGCAGGGCTTCGGCAAACACGCAGCAAAAGCTATTCATATATATCCATCGCATGTGGCAGCCAGCGTGCATCCTTCCACGAGCTCAACATCCATTGGTTCCGGGCGCACACAGGATGTGCGTGCGTGATGTTTGCGCAAAAAGGATGTGTTTGTGCCGCATCCGCTCCGCTCGTTGGCACCAGCAGGAGGAGGAGGAGGTGTGTGCCTTTTCATAAGCCTGGTGATATTGATACTGCACGGCAGACATTATAAGGTTATTGGAATTTCCAAGTAAGTCCTTCAAACAACCTCAACAGGATATACACAGCGCCATACATCCGAGATGAGGTTTCGAGGGGGGCATGGCATGACACGAGCTAGTGATACTTTAAGCATCAATTTGCAGCTTTCGACTTTGGAGTGTGTTTGTGTGACAAAATATCAAAAACTTTTGATGTATATTCATTTTGTGTGTGTGTAATGACACACTTATTTTCTTTCTTTCTTTTCCCTTCACCAAACGGATACTCTCGTGTTTGCTTTCCAATAAGCCCACACATCTTTTGAGGGTCGGGCACGGTGATTTAACCTTTAAAGCGGTGGTAATAAAATGTGACGACGATAGCGGTGCGGACAAACGAGCGACGAATTGGGCGATTCGCCAATTTGTTCACGCTTTGGTAATTTCTCCCCCCGGGGGCAAGGTCGCATCGAGCGAAAAAAGGTGAACAAAAAACACTCGATATTTACACAACGCGGAGCCATGCTACTGTACTTAATGGGCAAAACTTTTGTGAGTGGCATAGCAGCCGCTCCAGCAGCAGCAGCATCATCACAGTTCATCGAATGCAAAGCAAACAATGGTTCGGCGCTTCGTACTTTGGATAATTCAATTTATCGCGCCTCACTGGGCGAACCCCGCAAAGCAGCCCAGCGCCCGTGGGAGACACACAGCACGACGATGCAATTCAGTCGCCGCTCCCCAACCCAAAAGCATTGAATCATTGAAAAATCAACAAAATGCAAACGATGCTGCTGCTGCTGCTGCTGCAGGGAGCTGCGGCTTTATCTGATCTGCCCGCTAGCAGGACGCTGATTGCGGTCAAACGATAGGGGAGCGATAAAGTGCGGATAAATGAAAATTTATTGAACCAAAAACAACAGTGCAAAAGGCTGACGAGGAAGAGGCACACGGAACGGGGAGACAGGCAAATGTTTTTTTTTTTTTTCATTCCTTCACAGAACGTTCACAGAGCTCGCCAGAGGCCGGATTGAGTTGATTGTTATGACGCGATAAAGTGATCGACTTCAGGACCGTCAGACCAAGCGAAGAGCCCACCTTATTCGCGGGTAGAGAAGAAGCAAAGGGACGTGAAAATATTGATTATTTTCCATCATCCTCGCCGTGGGATTTAATCCAACTCGGTCGCCCGTTTGGCTGCTGCCGTTTGGGTGTTTGTGCTATTAAATTACATTGTATCATTATCGTGTTTGCGGCAATATTTTAAGCCTCTTGAGGCACGGCGCAAGCACGAACCGTTTAAAGTGAGGCGGGCATGGTCCCTATCATTGGATAACGACCGCATAATTGAAGGTCGTAAATATTAGCCGCTTTTGTTTGCCTATTTTGAACGCGTTCGGTATCGAACTGGTGGATTGGCTGTGCCTTGAAGTGATTCTATTTGCACGGCGAGCTTAGTACTTTGTTGCACAACTCCTTCTATTAGGTTGATGGGGAGCACACGTTAGCTTTAAAAAAATAAAATTAATTACTACGAGGAACTGTGTGTTGATATCTGCTTGTAATCCATCATAAATCCCTGTTCACGAAAGCATCAAAAGCAAACCCGACACATGTGTCACTAATTAAAACGTGTCTGTGTCTAATGACATCGCTCGTTTTTGCCTGTTTCACCTTTCCATCATACTTTGCAACATTGTTGCACTAATCCAGCACCCAAAAGCACCGGACCCTTGCCTTCACACTACTGGTGGTAATACCACAAACCGACCAGACAACGGCCGAGGCTCGATGGAGTGATTGATACGCATTCAAATCCACTATTTCAACACGCCGCCACGATTCTACACGCATCACAGCTGCTGTCGGAGGGGGGCAGTACAAGCAGGGCGTTCGCTTCAATGGAAGGTGAAAAACAAACAAAGTATAATTAAAGCTCGCAATCCGAACCCGATCCAAACGAAAACCCGATACTAGCCAGTCACCTCCCTGCCCGATCGCTGATGCAAGCTGTGGCGAGCGAATGCATCTGTGAACGTACGCAGAGCAGGCTCCATATCTTTACGCACCACCACAACTGACCTAGCTGCTATAGAACCTGGGCACACTCTCGGCTTTGGGTGTGGACGACAGCAGGCGGCGAACCCCTAAAAAAAAACAAAGAATTAGAAACTCATGCTCATGCACTATTGCCACTATCACGTAATCTGGACAGCTGGACCTGCTGGTTGGCGCGCGCGCGCACACACTTTGAAAGCACACCACCCCTGGAGGTGATTTACGTGACACATTTCTCACCGGTTCGTTTGCCCCCCCCCCCTCCCCCCTTCGGGCTCGGGTTCGTCGTGTATGCTTGCCGTTTGTAAAAAATCGACATCCAACCGGGGTGTCAGAGGACAGAGTGCACTGGATGGATGTTTGCCTTGCGTCACAGCTGCATTTCACTGCACTGCTCAACCCCAGCCCCAAAACCGGTGTCGGTAAAAGCAAACACACTCATACGGTGAAGAAAGGTAAAACCTGACCCCTGCCGTGGGACAACGGAGCGGTCCAACCAATAATCGTGCTCCCGATTGGAGCGGCTGTCTGTCACAGTAGAACCGGTGGCTGTCAACCACGTGTACTCTACCGGTGATTAACCCGTCTGTTCGCAGTCTGTTCGCAGTCTGCTCGATCGGTCATCGGTCTCTGTCGGGGCGCACACGACGCCCCTGCACACGCATCCTCTATCCCTGGCGCGGTGCCGTTTGTTCCATTCATCGTTCTCGTTTGCAGGTTGCCGGTCGCTTTCGCCCGAACAGATCGGGAACGCACCAAACTGGACTGCCTCCTGATGCGTGCGTGGTGGTGGTGCGTAGCGATAAATTGAATCGCCCATTACGCAACCAAACGAAAAGCGCGAGCACCCGCCGTTTGGCCCACTTTTGCTTGGCTGAATCACTTTCGAACTGCGGGACTGGTTTAACCCCCCCAAGGAGGTGTGGGTCAAACGAACGGAAAGTGGGTTTGGTCCCAAGAACTTCCACCACCGTGTAGTCTCTTGTCGGGGGGGATTGTTTTTTTTTTTTAATGAATGAAAGCAAGCCAACGAACCGGATTACGACACACAGAAAACGCACGATCTTTTTGGTTGCTGTTGTTTCTTTGCTACAGCAACCGATGCATCTTTCGATGCGTCACGACCGCTTCAGTGTGCTACTGGGATCACGCAAAACGCACCGGCCGTTCTGGCCCGCCAGAAAATCGTGCCACCTGGCCACACTTCGTGCTCCGACTGTCCGCAAACGCTCGGTAAATACGCGCGTCACTCTAATTATCTGCCGCGCGCGTGTGTGTGTGTGTCCCGCAAGAGCTGGACGCACATTTTGCACAAAGTAGCATGGTTTGTTTGCCCCCCTCCAAACGCTTAATTGACACACCGGGAGCTGGTGCGTGCCCCGGGGGCTACTGCGGACCTGCACTAACCAGCCGGGATTGGCGCTTCTCATCCGGCGCGGACGAGCGAAAGCGACGACCCGTGTGTGCTTGTGTGTGGTTGTGGCTGGCAAAAGCGTGATGAAATATTCAATCAAAGTTAATCACACCGTCGTCGGGTACGCAATTTTGCGCGACAACTGCTACAACTGTTACTCGACCAATGGACGCCGTGTCCAGTGGCCCGCTGGATGTTCGTGAATGGGGAGACACACTGTCCGGGGTTTCAGGGCTGCACGATTTTTGCAATGAATTTTATGATCGTAATTGAAACTGGAACATTGCTGCCAGGCTAATTTTCTATCAAAGCATCGTTTGGCAATTTGGGGATATTTGGGACACATAAAGCCTTTTTTCGCGAAGGTGAGATACACACAACTTAGCGCTTTCAAGGACATCCGCGCAGCATTCAGGGTGCATAATGACCGTTTGTTGGATGCAGCAGCACAAAACCGTTTTGAAAGAGACAACTGTTCATTCCATATAAGGAAAACACACGAAAAGCTTCCTCTAAAGCTCCAATCCCCCTTCCAGATGAGAGGGAAGTAGAGCAAAGGTTTGATGCAAACTGATGCACTCTTCAGCAAAACACTCCTTCATTCCGGACGTTCCATAAATAGTCCCCCTCGCTGGTATCGTGACCACCATCATCCGATGCCGTATCGCTTTGCGCCTTGCGTCGCCTCTTTAACAGCAGCAGCAGCCACCTCATTAAACGTAATTGCGGTGGCAAAAGCCGGTACCGTACCCTTAAGGCTAAGCACACGACGACGACGATGCTCGTTGTTGGTCGACGGAAGGGTGTGCCAGGCAGGCAGGCAGGCACGGTGGTACATTACAACAAGCTAGATGGAAAGATAGCAGCAAAAGTCAAGTGCAGGAATGGTTCGCCCTTAGCGGCATCGATTGCGGTCGTAAATGAAGATGTGAAACCGATGTGTATCTTCCAGCGAAATCATCGATGGTTCACAGAGCGGGCGAAGTGAGATCGATTGATGGGGAATGTTTGAGCGCCAACCCATTCGTCCTCCAACCGCCGTGTGGCGGCACGAGATTAGTTACGCTGTTGTGGAAGCACGCCTCATTCGGTCGCGCATTTCATACGCCACACGCGAGCATTGAAACGCGTTGTGTTGCCTTTTTGTATAGTGTGTGTGTGTTATAGTGCAATCGATCCGACACATTGTACAGCCCATCCATTCAATCGTATCATCCTTAATCGTTCGTCGCATATTCTGTGCTGCAGATGTGTGATTGCAAATGCTTTCGCGAGTTTCCGCGTACTGGAAAAGCTGAAATTGGAAAAGCAGAATAATCAGAAGTTGATGTGAGGTCAACGCATGACTCGATTCGGTATGCAATTTTCCCAGGCTAGTAGTGTTTCCAAGAATATATGACATATGCTTGCTCTCACGAAGATTCCTGTGCACTGATCCGCGGTGTCGATCAGCTTTGCAATGTTAACGAGTTTCACAAAATGCAGCAACTGCAACGCATTTTCTGTCGTTATAGTTGGTACTTCCCGACAGCAAACACTCATATCACTTTCACATGAAACTCAAGCACATGACATGAGTCATGACAATTTATATTGTGCGAGCATATGGCCGCCTCCGCGGCATTATCAATTCCCAATAAATGGCACTTCTCTTACCAGTCCATTGCACTTTTTCCTTCTAATTGTACATTATCTTTCAAGTTCCAATATGAAGAGCCAATTTTCATCCCTTATCCTTTTACGTTTCTTTTCCCCCTGTTTCCCACCACCACCACCACCATCGGTAGCAGCCACCGTTAGCGACATGCTTTCTCCTGTTCCTTTTGGTACTTGCCTACCACGGCGCTGTCTCGGCGAAAGGAATCAAGCAGAAGCGGCTCGTCATCGATCTGAGAGATCCTTTGCTGAGCGTCACCGATCCCACCCACTCCGCCATTTACTTTCCCCGCCCGACGGTACCCTCCGTGGCGTACGGCTCCTCGCCACCCGCTCCTCCGTCCTTCTACCGACCACAGCACGGCGCCATCGCCCCGTACAGCCATGGCCTCAGGCGCGTAGTGTCGCCGCTTAAACCCTCCACCGCCGCCCTGTTCAATGGCAATCTGTTCCAGTACTCCAACTACGGCTCCCCGTTTCCCTTCCTCACCGGCAACCATCTCAGCCTGGGCGACGAGGAAACGTACATCGCGGACGGACGCATCCTCAAGCAGTACGCCGTGATGGAGTTCCACGCGGAGGAGCAGGAGCGGAACCAGTACCACCAGCAGCAGCTGCTCCAGGGTTCCGGTGCGTTCCGTACACCCGCCGGCACCCCGTACCCGACGAGCACGTACTTCAGCAGCAAGTTCCCCACGACGGCGACGACGTACGATCCGCTGTACGGGTCGTTTGCACCGCAGCAGCCACAGTTTGCGCCGCCCGTGCTGGACACGTTCAATCCACGGTTCGGCGTGCAGCACCAGCCCGACTATCAGCAGCGGTCGCCCCTGCTCACCAAGAACCACGGCCCGATTGCGCTCGGGTCCGGTTCGCTCGGTTACATCCACGGGCCGAACGGCGTAACGGTTGGGTCGGGCTCGCTGGGCTACATTAGCCACCAGCAGCACCGCGAAACGCTGGCCGAACTGATCGAGCGCAAAAAGTCAAAGCACCTACCGAGCCCGCTAACCTTTGGCCATAATCATAACTGAGCGATGTTTGGTTGGGTGTGTGTGTGTGTGTGTGTGCTTTTGGGAGGGACACATCTCATCAAAAGGGATTGTAAGGGAGCGTTGCGCCGTGCGCCATATGATATGATTATTGCAGCAGCATCGGTGTATCATTACCGAAAGGTGTGTGTACAGAGGGAGACTAAGAGGCGGAGAGAGAGAGAGAGAGAGAAAGAGAGAGAGAGGAAAGGGCACAGGGAGCATTAATGTAAATACGAACGAAAAGTGCGCGACTTCCACGATTCCTATTCCGGTGCGGAGCGTGCAACAAACAAACAAACACCCGTGGTTTGCTTCACGGTTAGTTGAGAATTATTACCCACTCTTTTTCTGTTGTTAATAAAGTTAACTATTTAAACTTACCACTCAGAAGGGGGGTTGCATTAATATCGTTAGAAATCATCCGATTGAAAGACTACAGCTGGAATAAGGAGATAAATAATATTTGTATTAAATATTATTTTCCATCGTCAACAATTCACCCTATCTCACCGTTTTGTTTCCTTTCTTACTGGAATCATTCTTACTGGAATGACAAAAATGGAAGAATGCGAAAGCAAAGTAAGTATTTAAGATTAAATTTCCTCACATTTCTTCATGTGTTTTGCCCTGATACAATCTGTATTGAAATCTGCTTTTACTCGAGTTTCATTCATGCACGTGTCAACATAATTCTAGCTCACTCGTTTCCAACGAATCCAATTTATGACGCCAATGGTGAGATAAACCCGATCGATTCCTATTATCACCTGCGAGCAAATGATAGAGACACTTTTTTACAGAACGCGTGAATGAATGAAGACTTAAAAGGTAAACTTGACGCTTCACAGCCACTTCAATGTCAACCCTCTTCCACTCGTAGCACTTCTTATCATTGTCCGTAACAGAAAAAAAAGGTTCTTGTAAACTGCTACTGGTTTTGAGAACACAAATTCCGGTCACACGTGCATCACGTTGTGTAAATCTTTGTATAGTTTTGTTATCATTTAATCAGACTAAAGATGGAAAGTTCTTTCCTATCGCTAGCTATAAAATGATTTTTGGTCTTGGCATATGATGCACTACCTTCGACAACAATGTCGAGCAAGTTTACAACTATTCTGCTGACGGTGCTTATCGCACTATTAGCTTGTGCACTGGCACAGGCTGCAAAACGCCATAAACTTACCCGCCCAGCATTCCATCCCAATGCACCCTATTCGGCTGGCAAACGGATCGTCGGTGGATTTGTAATCGATATCGCAGACGCTCCTTATCAGGTTTCGCTACAGTACAACGGCAAACATCACTGCGGGGGATCGATCCTGAATAGCAAGTGGATCCTCACAGCAGCACATTGCATCGATCTCTACTCCGAAGTGAAACCTACCGTACGGGTTGGGTCGTCGGAGCATGCTGCCGGTGGAACCGTGCTGCATTTAGTGCGTATTGTGCCCCATCCCGGGCATAGCTCAAGTGCCAACAACTACGATATCGCATTGCTGGAGCTCGAGAGTGAAATTACGTTCAACGACAACGTTCTACCCGTTGAACTTCCGGAACAGGATGAACCAATCGATGAAGGAACGATGGGAATCGTCTCTGGTTGGGGGATGACAATGAGTGCAGCTGATTCGAATGCCATCCTGCGAGCAACAAACGTACCGACAGTGAATCAGCAGGAATGTAATCAGGCCTACCAGTCTTATGGAGGCATTACGGAACAGATGTTTTGTGCAGGATATAAGCAGGGTGGTACAGGCACTTGTCGGAATGACTCCGGTGGTCCTTTCGTCGCGGAAGGCAAGCTGATTGGTGTAGTTTCGTGGAGTCATGAATGCGCGCTGGCGGGCTATCCGGGGGTTTACGCACGTGTGGCAAGCGTACGAGACTGGATTCGTGAGACCAGTGGAGTATAAAAGGGATTCCTGGAATAGACACAAAGCAAGAAGTGTTAGATGAAACGGTCAATTTTTCAACTATTCAATCAACTACTCACACTAACAAATAAAGTACTTTAAATCTCGTCCGCATACATCGCAAATCTTCTATCGCAAAACGAACAATTGAGAACTACCTTTCAGCTCTAACGCATCAAAACAATATAGATCATCGATTCTAGAGGATTGGCTACCGTTTTCACGTGGAGCATTGTGCAATTCTTTGTTTAGTTTCCTTATCATTTAATCACATCAGATTAACAGTTTCCAATCTATCATCCACTATATATTGTTTATGATTTCTCACCATCAGAAGTACAATTGACACGATGTCGATCAAGTTTACAACCCTGCTGGCCGTTCTAATCGCACTACTCGCCTGTGCACGGGCACAAGCAGAGCAACGCCATAAACTAACACGTCCAGCGTACAGATTCGCCCCGAATCGACCATACCTGGCTGGCAAACGGATTGTCGGTGGATTTGTGATCAGTATCTCTGATGCACCCTATCAGATTTCGCTACAGTACGACGACGATCATAACTGTGGAGGCTCTATCCTGAGTAGCAAGTGGATCCTAACCGCAGCACACTGCATCAACGATAACGCACCCTCGAAGCCAACCGTGCGCGTAGGATCGTCCGAACATGCATCCGGCGGAACGGTCGTACGTGTAGCTCGTATTGTGCCTCATCCTATGCACGGAAGCAAGAACAACTACGACATTGCCCTACTGGAGTTGAAAAACGAGCTTACGTTTAGCGAAAAAGTTCAACCCATCGCACTACCGGAACAGGATGAACCGATCGAGGAAGGAACGATGGGAATCGTCTCTGGTTGGGGAATGACACTGAGTGAAGCCGATTCGAACGATGTTCTACGAGCGACAAACGTACCGACCGTTAACCAGCAGGAATGTAACAAAGCCTACCAGTCGTACGGTGGCATTACGGATCAAATGTTTTGTGCGGGTTACAAACAGGGCGGTCAAGATACGTGTCGACAAGATTCGGGCGGTCCGTTCGTTGCTGAGGGTAAGCTGATCGGCGTCATTTCTTGGGGTCACGAATGCGCTCTGGCAGGCTATCCGGGGGTGTACGCACGTGTGGCAAGTGCGCGTGACTGGATTCGTACGACTAGTGGAGTGTAGGAGCCTATCCAGTATCACATTGCGTAGATCTAATTGTTGAATGTCGTCGTTTTTCCTAGAACCGATATCTCATGAATAAGAATTTCAAGAATTGTAGACGAAAGTTATTGGTAGATAATCAAAATGCAGTCCGATATCAATAAAATACCAAAAACAATGTTTGCTAAACCAAGATTATTAGTTGAACTTATCAATATTCCTTCATTCAAGAAAGAAAGAAAGTCAAACGCAGCATATTCAGGTCGGACTACAAGTGCTAATGATGGTTCGTTTCCCGACGATATGGCAAATACAACTCGCATAAGTCTGTATATGAACAATGCTTTAACGGATATTTGTGACGTATTGGCCTAAATGGGAAAAATGTAACGCATGACCAGACCAGGCAACGTATCGATTTCATAGCTAAGAATTTCCTCTACATTTAGGACTCTGCCTTTCTCAACCTGTTTCGTGGGTTGCATCCTATATTTCTATCCACGTGTTGCTTACAAATATAATCATGACCAGTACTTTTTCATTACACTCCTAGCCAGAAAAATCTACTCTTTTGCCATCGAGTATCAGGTACAAGACACGTGCATTTCATTTTTGGATCATCCTTTCTTCAGCAATTTCAATAGAAAAATAGATCAATATAGTAAACAGTTTGTCAAGTAACCGAACAGGGAAAAAATGGAGTAAACTTAAATGAAATAAACATTTCACATCAATAATTACCCTAAGCTTCATGCTTATCAGGTACTACCGCTGAAAACGTGACGTGGTTACAAAAACAACGCACTTGTACTATTTATAATGCTCGAGGCTTGAGTGTCCGTTCCAAACATGAATGGATGGGTTTCTCCACCATAACTTAGAACCATTTGAATCGATCAGTGAAGTGGGATTATGATGAGCGTAGTACAGTTATGATTCAACACACTTAAGCACAATGCGATGAAAACAGCGAGAAAATCCCTAATCTTCAAAATTCACGTGCTGTCAAGAACGATCATTCACGATCTTATCAGTTAATCCTGTTGAATCACAAACATGTAGAAAATCAGAATCTATCGTATCATATATATAGAGAACTATTTCTGCCCAGAAGTCATACGAGTATCGGACACGATGTCGAACAAGATTACAATCCTTCTGGCTGTTCTGCTTGCGGTGGTGGCTTGTGCCCAGGCACACGCTTCACACCAACGGCGAGTTCCCTATCCCCTGCCCCGATTCCTGCCTCGGCCCCATCACACCGTTAGCAATCATCGGATTGTGGGTGGATTCGAGATCGATGTCGCTGAAACTCCGTATCAAGTGTCTCTCCAGCGCTCCAAACGCCACATCTGCGGAGGTTCCGTTCTGTCCGGCAAGTGGATCCTAACGGCTGCCCACTGCACTGACGGTTCGCAACCTGAAAGCTTGACCGTGCGTCTGGGATCATCGCGCCACGCGTCGGGCGGAAGTGTTATCCACGTTGCGCGCATCGTGCAGCATCCGGACTACGATCAGGAAACGATCGACTACGACTACTCCCTGCTGGAGCTGGAAAGTGTTCTTACCTTCAGCAATAAGGTGCAGCCGATCGCACTTCCGGAGCAGGATGAAGCGGTGGAGGATGGCATCATGACGATCGTGTCTGGCTGGGGCAGTACCAAGAGCGCCACCGAGTCTAACGCCATTCTGCGGGCTGCCAACGTGCCGACCGTGAACCAGGATGAGTGCAGCCAGGCCTATCACAAATCTGAAGGAATCACCGATCGTATGCTGTGTGCCGGATACCAGCAGGGTGGAAAGGACGCTTGCCAGGGAGACTCCGGTGGTCCGCTGGTTGCTGAAGACAAGCTGATCGGTGTCGTTTCGTGGGGTGCCGGATGTGCTCAGCCAGGGTATCCGGGAGTCTATGCGCGTGTTGCTGTCGTTCGCGACTGGATTCGTGAGACCTGTGGAGTTTAAGGCAGATGTTCGGAGTGGTACTACCTTGTTGTCATAATCAAATGAGTGAATTAATAAAACTCAACTATTAAAACTAAAAATTGAGCTATGTTTTTGACTGATGAAGTTTTACTTCTATATCTGGGAAGAGAAACTGTCGTTTATCATAAATTAATCGAAGAAACACAATCATATTGCGGCATAAAAATTACTGTATCTTTTAAAAATACTAGTCTGACTCATGAATAAAAAAATACTAGTCTATAATATAAATAAAATATATTAATTAGACTAGCTGAAACAATCAAACATATCAAATTCATATTTCAATCTTATAATAAACATGTCAATTACTGTACCACGAAATCGGATTCATCGGATTTAATTTAATTTAAGTTATAACACAACAGATTGACAGATTTTTAAGGTTCATACTGTGTGATTATACTCAGTACACGGCTCAATTGAAAAAGGATTTTTCCTGTGACTGACGGCTAGATAGCTTTAAAATTAAAAATTCTTTTCAGTGCTCCTGGCATCATTTCCAACAAGTATAAAATATTAGAAAGATCTACAACATTCTCTTACACTTAAGCAAACTTCTAAGCAATATTACTGATCTGTATAACTGATGTGTCTTAGGGAGCTTATAATTCAACTGTTCATTTACATTAAAACCAGGTGCCATACGAAAAAACTTATTATTTCGTTTATCACATTCATACTATTTATTATGCTTAATTTCAGTTCATTCGAGTCCGTCTGTCCACATTTTACACTCCACTGATCTCGCGCACCCAGTCGCGAACGACAGCAACACGCGCATAGACTCCCGGATAGCCTGGCTGAGCACATCCCGCACCCCACGAAACCACACCGATCAGCTTGCCATCAGCAACCAGCGGACCACCGGAGTCGCCCTGGCAAGCGTCCTTTCCACCCTGCTGGTATCCGGCACACAGCATACGATCGGTGATAGCGTCGTTCGAGTATGCCTCGCGACATTCCTCCTGGCTCACGGTCGGTACGTTGGCAGCTCGCAGAATGGCGTTGGACTCGGTGGCGCTCTTGGTACTACCCCAGCCTGAGACAATGGTCATGGTTCCGGCATCCACTGCTTCATCCTGCTCCGGGAGTGCCACCGGTTGAACCACATCGCTGAAAGTAACCTCTGACTCCAGCTCCAGAAGCGCGTAGTCGTAGTCGGTGTTATATTCGTTGTACTTCGGATGCTCGACGATGCGTGCCACGTTTACAACGGTACCACTAGAGGCGTGTCGCGATGATCCGAGCCGGACGGTGAGGGTGAACGCCTGCAGACCATCAGTACAGTGAGCGGCAGTCAGGACCCACTTACTGTTCAGGACAGATCCTCCGCACCGATGGCTATTTATGTATTGGAGCGATACCTGATACGGAGTATCGGACACATTGATCTCGAACCCACCGACGATACGATGACCGCTACCGTGCGGCGATCGGGGCTGAACCAGTGGATGGCGTCGCGATGGTTGTGCTCGTGCACATGCCACCACCGCGATCAGAACAGTCAGCAGGATTGCGATCTTGTTGGACATCGTGTCTAATACTCGTATGGATGTTGTAGAGGTAAAGTTCTCTATATATATATATGCAATGTGAACCTTAGATCGACTTAGACAGGATTAATTGATAGAACTAACAATTATGATTCGAACGGCGTAATTGATGCGGTAGCTTAATCTCAAGAAGACAGAATTGGAATATAATTCAAAACATATCAGCACCTCTTCCATAGAACCAAATCGTCAACAAAATCCTCGTGCTTTCTCTATCAAGTGCGCTTTCCACGTCATGACTCTCAACCTCTCAATCAGATCATATCTGAAGTGATCAGGGATTTTCTAGCACGAGCGAGTAATTTTACAAACTAGCCACTATGAAGTGGAAGATTTCCACTAGCTCAAGCACCCTCAGCCAAACATAATAGTAAACAATTTTATAGCGTACTACACACGTTGTAGTATCGAAGATTTACAACTCTGACGTAGCACAACGTGCGATCAACAGCTGACAATACTATCAATTAATCTTCTCTAATCATATATAAACCGGAGCATTACTTTCGATGGATCATACGAGTATCTGATAGACGATAATGTCGAACAAGATTGCAATCCTCCTGGCAGTGCTGGTTGTGGCGGTGGCTTGTGCACAAGCACGAGTCGCACAAAACCATCGTTCCGTTCAAGCCCTGCCAAGATTCCTGCCGCGACCCCACTACGATGTAGGCCATCGTATTGTCGGTGGATTCGAGATCGACGTGTCTGAAACTCCGTATCAGGTGTCGCTGCAGTACTTCAACAGCCATCGGTGCGGTGGATCTGTGCTGAACAGTAAGTGGATCCTAACTGCCGCTCACTGCACAGTGAACGTCCAGCCTAGCAGCCTTGCTGTACGGCTCGGATCATCGCGACACGCGTCTGGAGGAACCGTTGTGCGAGTTGCCCGTGTACTCGAGCACCCGAACTACGATGATAGCACTATCGACTACGATTTCTCCCTGATGGAACTGGAGTCCGAGCTTACCCTCAGCGATGTGGTTCAACCTGTCAGCCTTCCAGAGCAGGATGAAGCCGTGGAGGATGGTACCATGACGATCGTGTCTGGCTGGGGCAACACCCAGAGTGCAGCCGAGTCTAACGCTATTCTACGTGCGGCTAACGTACCGACTGTCAATCAGAAGGAATGTACCATCGCCTACAGTTCTTCGGGAGGAATCACTGATCGCATGCTGTGCGCCGGATACAAGCGCGGTGGAAAGGATGCTTGCCAGGGAGACTCCGGTGGTCCGCTAGTTGTTGATGGTAAACTGGTCGGTGTTGTTTCGTGGGGCTTCGGCTGTGCTATGCCCGGATACCCGGGAGTGTACGCACGCGTGGCTGTCGTCCGCGATTGGGTTCGTGAGAACAGTGGAGCCTAAATCGTACACCGAACGTAGACGGGTTTCGCATTACTAGACTGAACAGAAATAAAGTATTAAAACTTGTAAAATTACAATGAATTATTTTGGTGTGTTTAAATGACCCGTAAAACCAATGGTTGCAGATTAATAATACATCCGAAAAAGTCCCATAATGTACAGTCATACTTACATACTTAGTTGTTCCGCAACAACTTTTTGTGGTTTTGTTCTGCTCCAGGAGTGTGGAATGATGGAATGCGATCGTATTTAATGATGGAAATTCCTCCACGCCATGTTGTCATCTCAACCTGGGTTTATCAAGTACCTTCTGGTCTTATGGACGACCTTAAAGGATTTCACGCATTTGGGTCGTCCGGCTCCAAACTTATAACATGCAAACACTTAAACATGCCGTTATACATTCTGTTCCTTCGAATAATTCAGGGTAACAAAAAATGGTTTGACTTTAATTTAATCATGAGTCGGATGCTATCACAATGGATACTGAATACTGAAACTATACTTTTTTTTATTTTTGGCTTACATTATCTACCTGATCGTCATGTCGGCCAATACAATACTGCTAGACTTAATTATACAATGCAATCAGATTGCTAATTGTAACTACGGAAGGGAGGAGGTTCCGATGGGCGTTGAACCCTATCCGACCTTGCAGGAGACGCCTATCTTATAGATCGTGCCTTTCAGAAACATACAAAACAGCAATAACATATGGCTATCGCAAAAACGCATCTGATTTGCCTTATCAAAGCTTGATAATACGTCACATCATTGTTGTTCAGACTAATATCTGAAGTACTCCTGGGACATGCGGATCTTCCCCATACTTAAGTACTCATGAGACGTACAACCCTGGTTGGATCATTGTATGAGACAACAATGACAACAATGATCCAACCCAGCTGCATTTCAAACGATTCCGGATTCTGAAGCACATTCCACAGAGAGAAATTAATATTTTAAGAACATCCTCTTAACAGATCATTGGGTTGAACAATCTAATGCAAGACGTGTAGTGCAATCAGTATATGATAGTGCTATCAAATAATCTAGTTAATTCGCTAGTTACAAAAATAGGACCGCTGCATGGTATTTAAGGCGTCGAGTTTCCTTCCAATAATCATACGAGTGCCTGACAAGATGTCGAACAAGATTGCAATCCTCCTGCTGGCTGTTCTGGTTGCGGTGGTCGCTTGTGCGCAAGCACAACCATCCCGGCGGCATCACTTGGTCCATCCGCTGCTGCCCAGATTCCTGCCACGGCTTCATCGCGGCAGCAACGGTCATCGCGTCGTCGGTGGATTCCAGATCGACGTGTCGGATGCTCCGTATCAGGTGTCCCTGCAATACTTCAACAGCCACCGTTGCGGCGGCTCCGTGCTGGACAACAAGTGGGTCCTAACTGCAGCCCACTGCACCCAGGGTTTGGCTCCCAGCAGCCTCGCCGTGCGCCTGGGCTCATCGGAACACGCTAATGGAGGTACTCTTGTCGGAGTACTGCGCACTGTCGAGCACCCGCAGTACGATGGGAACACAATCGACTACGATTTCTCGCTGATGGAGCTGGAGTCTGAGCTTACCTTCAGCGATGTGGTTCAACCTGTCAGCCTTCCAGAGCATGAGGAACCTGTCGAGCCAGGAACCATGGCCACCGTGTCCGGCTGGGGCAACACCCAGAGTCCCGTCGAGTCTAGCGATTTCCTGCGGGCTGCCAACGTACCGACCGTGAGCCATGAAGATTGTAGCGATGCCTACATGTGGTTCGGAGAAATCACCGATCGTATGCTGTGTGCCGGATACCAGCAGGGTGGAAAGGACGCTTGCCAGGGAGATTCCGGCGGTCCGCTGGTTGCTGATGGCAAGCTGGTCGGTGTGGTCTCGTGGGGCTACGGTTGCGCTCAGGCCGGTTATCCAGGTGTATATGGACGCGTAGCCAGCGTTCGTGACTGGGTGCGGGAAAACAGTGGAGTGTAAATCATGGGCAAATGGAAACATACGTGTACGGACAAAAATGAATAAATAAACATAAACTGCATAATAATGAAATGATCTTTTTGATACAAAGAAATTGAGAGATAAATAGCACTTACAGGGAAAGAATATAGGAACGTTTCTCGAGCATGGGCAGTCGTGTATATCTGATTAACGTGGTAGCATGAGTCTCGTAGATCAAATTACGCCATTAATACAGACAGGCAGAATATTCCATTCATCTTGATTCTTCTTCGCAACAGCTGTAGTACGTCTTAACTATTAATAAACATGGCATTGATTATCTATGGACTGGAGAGTCAGTCTTACGCATAAGAGGTAGGGTCATGTTTCGGAGCTTAAACTCATAACGGACGTGTTGTTGAGTCGCACAAGTTTACCAATATACCAAGGGATCGTTAGTTCAGCTTTAACAAAAATTGAAATAAAAAAAATCATTTAATTCAAGATGAAATATCATCAGGGGCCGATCTTCCTATGGCTAAACGATCCATGGATGGAACTAGGTACTGGAAATCTATTCCATTCCGTTAAAAGCCTCCCACTTTAGCCTGGAACTGTTCAAACTGGCGCACGACCATTCGAGAGAGGCTTGTGCTTTCAGAAAAACCCGCAATGCCGACAATAATCCCTTTGTTCTAATATGTCTAATCCTAAGAGTAAACATGTAGAATGACTAAAGTTGTCCAAAATAGTGGAGAACCCGACAAAACACGGGATTATTTCCACCAAGTGCCTGATAGTGGTCAGACATCGTATATTTGCACTACACGATAAACACTCTTGAAGTGTCTTTTCAGGTGCGTCGGAGGGTTTGCTGCCCATCCTCAGTTACGGGCGTCTTATACGATAGCCAATGTTAAGTGGAGAGATTGTACCGTAGTGTTATCGTGTTCATCTTAAGTACACCATTGAACCGAGAAATTGTCTGAGTGGGTTCGGGCGATCAGCAATTGATATCGGTATCAATTAATACCGCCGAACGGGACAAGTTCACTGCCACGGAACCTGGACTGACCGTACTGTATATATAGTTGGCATCTACATTCCCATCGATCATACGAGTGCCGGACACGATGTCGAACAAGATTGCAATCCTCCTGGCTGTGCTGGTTGCGGTAGTTGCTTGCGCGGAGGCGCAGGCCAACCAGCGCCATCGGCTTGTAAGACCGAGCCCGAGTTTCTCCCCGCGACCCCGGTACGCCGTTGGCCAACGCATCGTCGGTGGGTTCGAGATCGACGTGTCGGATGCACCGTATCAGGTGTCGCTCCAGTACAACAAGCGCCACAACTGCGGTGGTTCCGTCCTGTCCAGCAAGTGGGTGCTTACGGCTGCTCACTGCACCGCCGGTGCCTCGACCTCCAGCTTGACCGTGCGCCTGGGAACATCGCGTCACGCTTCCGGCGGAACCGTGGTGCGCGTTGCTCGCGTCGTGCAGCATCCCAACTACGATAGCAGCAGCATCGATTTCGACTACTCCCTGCTGGAGCTGGAAGACGAACTTACCTTCAGCGATGCGGTCCAGCCGGTTGGTCTGCCGAAACAGGACGAAACGGTGAAGGATGGAACCATGACGACTGTGTCTGGCTGGGGCAACACCCAGAGTGCCGCCGAATCGAATGCCGTTCTGCGGGCTGCCAACGTGCCGACCGTTAACCAGAAGGAGTGCAACAAAGCTTACAGTGACTTCGGAGGTGTCACCGATCGTATGCTGTGTGCCGGATACCAGCAGGGCGGAAAGGACGCTTGCCAGGGAGATTCCGGCGGTCCGCTGGTTGCTGATGGCAAACTGGTCGGTGTGGTTTCGTGGGGCTACGGTTGCGCTCAGGCCGGTTATCCGGGAGTGTACTCGCGCGTTGCAGTCGTCCGCGACTGGGTGCGCGAGAACAGTGGAGTTTAAAACGGTTCTCGGCTACAAAACGGTACTGGATTTTGGAATCAAACGAAAGCAATCGCTACAACAGAACAAATAAAAGAACATTAATTAAAACGCATAACAGATGGGCTAAAATGAATTAAATAAGGAGAAAAGTAATTCCTACTAGATAGTTTACTATCACGCGAAAGGATGTCCAGTCTTCACTAGGGGAAGAAGACCCAGTTGCGAATCGAAACTCTGTCATCGTTGCAGGTGCCCACAGATCTTCAGATTAGACATTTTTACATTTATCCAGGCGTAAAGAAACACGACTTAATTTTTAATTTATATTTTTGGTTCTAATGAAGATAGAAAAAATACTCCACAAAACTTCTTCAAATTCACTTCCACGAATATTCCGTCCCGTTCCGCCAGTTCCATTCGAGCTCGACAATTTCGCTGTCAGCGCCAACTGCTCGACTAGCTGTCAAAGTTTGCTTACGTTTTATTCCATGTGGGCCGGCGCCGCGGCGACAGTGTAGAAAAAAAAAATCACACAAAATACGGACCCGCAAAGCGGCATACGGATGGCAACGACAATGGTGAGTAATGGTGCACACAATGCGCTCCCGCCACGCTGCATGATGCAATGGGCTGCATTCCGATCGTAATAATTTATGCGTACCATCCCCATTCTATGCGTTAGGCGAACGAACGGAAGGGAACGTTCAAGGTGGAGTACCTGCAGAAAATCGAACGCGAAATCCAGGAACGCTGGCAGCGGGACAAAGTGTACGATGTGGACGCACCGAAGGAACCGCGCAAGGCGGACGATGAAAAGTTCCTGGTCACCTTCCCCTACCCGTACATGAACGGACGGCTCCACCTGGGGCATGCGTTTTCCCTGTCGAAGGCGGAGTTTGCCGTCCGCTATCATCGGCTCAAGGGAAAGAAGGTGCTGTTTCCGCTCGGTTTCCACTGCACCGGCATGCCGATAAAGGCGTGTGCCGACAAGCTGAAGCGCGAGATTGAGCTGTACGGCTGTCCGCCCGTGTTTCCGCGTGAGGAAGCGCTGGCGGTGGTGGAAAAGCCGGAAGATCGCGACGTGGTGCCGAAGGACAAGAGCAAGGGCAAGAAGAGCAAAGCGACGGCAAAGGCCGGTACCGCCAAGTTTCAGTGGCAAATCATGCAGAGTCTCGGGCTGACCGACGACGAGATTGCCAAGTTTGCCAACACGGATCACTGGTTGGATTACTTCCCTCCGCTGGCCATCCGCGATCTGAAGGAGCTCGGTGCGCATATCGACTGGCGGCGTACGTTCATCACGACCGATGCGAACCCGTTCTACGATTCGTTCGTCCGCTGGCAGTTTAATCATCTGAAGGCGCGCGGGAAGATTATGTACGGAAAGCGGCATACGATCTTCTCGCCGAAGGACGGACAACCGTGCATGGATCACGACCGTTCGTCGGGCGAGGGCGTTGGACCGCAGGAGTACACGCTGATTAAGATGAAGGTGACGGGGAAGATGCCGTCCAAGCTGGCGAGCGCAGCAGGCAAGCGGCCGGTCTATCTGGTGTGCGGTACGCTCCGTCCGGAAACCATGTACGGACAGACGAACTGCTGGGTCCATCCCGACATCAAGTACATCGCGTTCGAGACGGCCAAGCAGGAGGTGTGGGTGTGTACGCGGCGAGCTGCGCGGAACATGTCCTACCAAGGGTTTACCGCGGTCGAGGGCGAGATCAAGGAGCTGGCCGAACTGGTGGGACAGGACATTATGGGGCTGCAGCTGTCAGCGCCGCTCACCTCAAACAAGGTCATCTACGCGCTGCCGATGCTGTCGATCAAGGAAGACAAGGGAACGGGCATTGTAACGTCCGTGCCGTCCGATTCGCCGGACGATTACGCCGCACTGGTGGACCTGCAGAAGAAGCAACCGTTCCGGGAGAAGTACGGCATTACGGACGAAATGGTGCTACCGTACCAACCGATCCCGATCATCGACGTGCCCGGTTTGGGCAATCTGTGTGCGGTGTACGCGTACGACAAGTTCAAGATCCAGAGCCAGAACGATCGCGAAAAGCTGACCGAGGCGAAGGAGCTGGTCTACCTGAAAGGGTTCTACGACGGCGTGATGCTGGTCGGCGAGCACAAGGGCAAGAAGGTGCAGGACGTGAAGAAGGATCTGAAGCAGTATCTGGTCGATCGGAACGAGGCGGACGTGTACTACGAGCCGGAGAAAACGATCATGTCACGCTCCGGGGACGTTTGTGTGGTGGCACTGTGCAACCAGTGGTACCTGAACTACGGCGAAGCGGTGTGGCAGAAGCAAACGATCGAACATCTCCGCACGATGGAACTGTTCCACGAGGAGGTGTCGCGCAACTTCGAGCACTGTCTGGACTGGCTGCACGAGTACGCCTGTTCCCGTACGTACGGGCTCGGTACGAAGCTGCCGTGGGACCAGCAGTGGCTCATCGAATCGCTGTCCGATTCCACCATCTACATGGCGTTCTATACCGTCGCCCATCTGCTGCAGGCCGGTTCGTTCCGGGGGGAGAAACCCAGCCCGCTTGGCATTACCGCCCAGGACATGACGCCGGAGGTGTGGGATTACATCTTCTTCGCCGACGCGAAACCGCCGGCAAAGAGCCGTGTGAAGCGGGATGCTTGGGAGCAGCTCAAGCGTGAGTTCAACTTCTGGTATCCGGTGGATCTGCGCGTGTCCGGCAAAGATCTGATCCAGAACCATCTGACGTTCTTCCTGTACAATCACGTCGCGATCTGGCCGAAGGATTCGTCCAAATGGCCGAAGGGTGTCCGCTGTAACGGCCATCTGCTGCTCAATTCGGCAAAAATGTCCAAATCGGACGGCAACTTCCTGACGCTGTACGAATCGATCGCCAAGTTCAGTGCGGACGGTACGCGGCTCTGTCTGGCGGACGCGGGCGACAGCATTGAGGATGCGAACTTTGTCGTAACGAATGCGGACGCTGGCATTCTGCGGCTGTACACGTTCATCGAGTGGGTGAAGGAAACGCTCGCTTCGAAACCGCTGCTGCGCAAGGGCCCGCAAGATGCCTCCATCAACGATCAGGTGTTTTCGAGCGAAATGAACCTGCTGACGAAGCAGACGGACGAGTACTATCGGAAGATGCTGTTCAAGGAGGCGCTGCGCACGGGCTTCTTCGAGTTCCAGACGGCGCGCGATAAGTACCGCGAGCTGTGCGGATCGAACGGTATGCATGCGAGCCTGGTGATGGAGTTTATCCGGCGACAGGCGCTGCTGATTGCACCCATCTGTCCGCACGTGGCCGAACACATCTGGTGCGATCTGCTCGGCAACAAGACGTCTATCCTGCACGCTGCCTGGCCGGCGGTGGGGCCGATCGATGAGCAGAAAATCAAATGCTCCGAATATCTGATGGAAGCGGCCCACTCGTTCCGGCTGGCGCTGAAGAACGCCACCCAGCAGAAGGCCGGCGGTGGTAAGGGCGCGTCAAACAAGGCGCTCGTCGCGAAACCGAGCGATGGTACGATCTGGGTGGCGAAAACGTTCCCACCGTGGCAATCGTGCGTGCTGGACACGATGCGCGAGCTGTACGAGCGGCAGGGTGATGACAAGCTGCCCGACAACAAGATCATTGCGACCGAGCTGGGCAAGAAGGAGCTGCTGAAGAAGTACATGAAGCGCGTGATGCCGTTCGCGCAGATGGTGCGCGAGCGCGTGGAAGCGGTCGGTGGACCGGGCAAGCAGGCGATGGACGTAACGCTCGACTTTGACGAGCGTGAGGTGCTGGGGCTGAATGCGGAGTATCTGCGCAATACGCTCGAGCTGGATACGCTGACGGTGCGGTACACTGACGAACCGGACGCTCCGGAGAAGATGCGCGAAGAGGTGCGGCCGGGTGTGCCGTTCATCGTGTTTACGGTGAAGCCGTTCGTGACGGTCACGCTGGAGAATCCGGTCGAACGGTCGGGACTGTTTACGGTCACAATGAACCTGTCCGATGGCGATACAAGCAAAACGCTCAAGGAAAAGCTTGCGAAGCAAATCGGCTTCAAAGGTAAGTGTTTGGAGGATTTGGAATTTGATTTTAATAGAAACTAATATTAAATCCTTTATCGTTGATTGTAGCGGATCTGTCAGCGCTGGAAATTATGCGCTACGAGGACCCGGTAATGGGACCGCGCAGCCTTCCCACGTTCCAGGACTACCGGTCGGGCAAGGTTACCATCGAGGAGGGTGAATTTAAGGTCGAACCGGAAAAGAAACAAGTGCTGCTTAGCAATGGCAGTTTCAAGGACCTGAACATTGGTACGAGCTTCATCTACGTTATCAATTGATGGTAAATCGGCGTCGGGGTGATGATGACGGCTCGCTTTAATTTATCTTGAATTACACATGAAATACATGCACATGAAACAGTTTTCTTCAAAAGAAATAAAACGAATGCTTCTTTCTTTTGCACGAATCGTGTGAGAAGAACCCTGCAAAGGAAACTGCTCGATTGTGCGCATCCAATACATGAACCTTCCTCTGCTCGAATACGGCAACGAGTGATATTTTCTTCAAAATATGTAAAGGAAAATTTTTTTTAATGGAATATGGAAATGTTTTGCAATAAAGTAACAATTTTTAGGTAGCAAATTCTTAAAATCTGTATTTAATTATTTATAGATCTTTTTTTTTCGATTTGTCCTATCTGCTTATGAAGAGTCGCACACTGTTCATCTGTCAACCGGGAATTGTCATTGTTTGTTTACATTCTGCAGCACACGGTTTGTTGTTACTTTTCTGGTGCTGTTTTTACAGTCTTTCTGCACAAATAAAGTGAAATATCTTTGAGCAAAACAGCTTAAAACACACAATTCAAGATGTCTTACATGTTAGCACATTTGCACAATGGATGGCAGGTGGATCAAGCCATCCTGTCGGAGGAGGACCGAGTTGTGGTAAGTGGTAGCGCAAGCCTTTTTCTAGAAATTTCGGAGACGCCGAACCTTTCGTTTTCCCCCAGTCAGCCGACCATTGAACGTTCGCATGTTTTTCTTTCCATTAGGTCATTCGATTCGGTCACGATTGGGACCCGACCTGCATGAAGATGGACGAGGTGCTGTACAACATTGCGGAGAAGGTGAAAAACTTTGCGGTAATCTATCTGGTCGACATAACGGCGGTGCCGGACTTTAACAAGATGTACGAGTTGTACGATCCCTGCACGGTGATGTTCTTCTTCCGCAACAAGCACATCATGATCGATCTGGGGACGGGTAATAACAACAAAATCAACTGGCCGCTGGAGGACAAGCAGGAGATGATCGATATCGTCGAGACGGTTTATCGAGGGGCACGCAAGGGCCGTGGTTTGGTGGTGTCGCCAAAGGATTACTCTACCAAGTATCGATACTAGAGGGATGAGGGCTGGTGTGTTGAGGTGTGTCCATGTGCTTAAGGTACTGATTATAATAAGATTAATTGTAAAGTATTAACTGAGCTGAGTTAACGAACGAAATGATTATTCAGATTTCATCCGAAGTCATCGTCACACTAGTCCTACTTTATTCAAATTGTAACGGTCCAGGCATTTTACAACACGTGGTTTTAAAGCATTGACTGAGGAGAATTAAAAGTGAGCACCAAAACACTTCCAAGTCCATTCAACGAGACGCAAGTGTCCTTTCCAAAACTTGTTTTACGCGTACATTCAACCTTCGTCCCATCCAGGAAACATTCAATAATTGATCCTAATTAAGCAATAGAAATGAACGACACCGTCGTTCCACGAACCCATCCACTCACCCAGCACGGTGATATTTCCTTATTCATGCTTATCCTGCAACCTTGACCACAACGCGCTCTATCGGCCCACGTATTAATTGATACGCTCATTTCCTTCTTCCTGGGTGCGCTGCTGCCTACCAACCTATTAAGACGCTTTCTCTCCGGCCATCTCAGAAACATAAAAATGATTTCGGACCGAGCATCACCCCAAAGCACACCTAGTGCACCGCACCCCCACCACCACCTCCACAGCCCGCCCATTCCTGTCCACACACCTGTAAGCTGCTGGATGAATAATTTAGAAGAAAATAATCATCGAGTCATAGAAGCAAGTCGTTGGAAGCGTCGTCGCATGTGTGCCGTACCGTTCGCATCCCATCAGATTCGTTCATGCGGATGTCATGCTTACTTGTGCCAAGGGATTCGGGCAAGAATTAGAAGAAGAAAAGGAAGAAAACAGCCCAGGACACACCACCAACGGGCTACCGGTTTCATTTCTTCATTCTTGATTTGTTCGGGTCGGCAAAGCAGGCTACGACGCTCTGCTGCTGGGAACCCCTTTTCCCACGAACACACACACACACTCACACACAGACACACAGGCACATTATCCTTCCGAGCATCTGGCAATGGGGTGGTGGTGCTGTTTAAGTTAGAAGACGTTTCAATTTACGACATCGTTCCCGGAACGCTGGTGAAGGAAGCACGGTGAACGGTCGGCAGGATCCGAAAGGAAGTTGAAAAACTGGCTTCTGTGCTCGGTCTTGATGCCTTGCTTGGTACGCGAACGAAGCAAGCTAGGAACTATACACTCTCCCTCGTTCTCTCTCGCTCTCTCTCTCTCGCGCGCGTAAACACGGTAAACGGGAAAATGGGATCGCGAAGCTGCACAAAGATGGACAAATGATTGTGTCTGTGCAGCCGTAGGGGGTGGAACAACGCCGTCCCACATATGCTCGGCGAGATGTAACGGGGTGTGTGTGTGTGTGCACCCAGCCCTGTTCCCGTACCCGTGTGTGCCGCACAGTAGTATGACATTAGTTAAATAATCATGTCATGGCTTTTGTGCAATTTTCGCCATGAATAATGAATACCTGTAGGGCAGGCAGATGAATGATACCCGCAATGCGCACACACACACACACATACACTTACACACCCCGTTCGTTTCGAGGGCGCTTTAGCAGACATTTAAACCCAAAACCCGTCCCTCTCTTTAACGGCTTGCTTGGATAGCAGGTTAGCGCGATGGTAAAAGGAGGAGCTGAAGGAGGTTCGATTTAAAATGTATGCACAGCAACGATATGTGTGTGTGTGTCTCGTTTTACACGCTGTTCGATGCAGTCATACCTGCTGCTGCTGATGCTGCTACGGCCAAAAAGCTTATCCGTTTTCCGAGTTTCGAAGGCTCATCATTATTATCTTGCAGCAGGTCGGTGGAGACGCCCAGCGCGGGCGTTATGGACGTGACGACGCACGTGGCGCGAGGCGTTACGGTGGCGTTACTGGCGGAGGGAGAGACCTAAATCAACCAGAACCACCGCGTACGAGAGTTGTGGAATGTATAAAGAAGCAACAACAAAAAGAGAGAGAGAGGTTCGTGTCGAAAGGATTGCATACATTTACACACACCTACGTGTGGGTCGATTTGTGCAAACGGGTAAAGGAGAAAATCAATATTTATCATTTCGTAGGAAGGGAAGCTTGAATGATTCTTGCCGGTAGGTTGGATTTCTGTGCTGGAAGCACTTTTTAAAGCGTTGACGGTTGATTGAGAGCGTTTATTGCAGTGCGCACTGGTAGCTTGTGAAATTGAACGTGAATTCAGAATGTCACTGGCAGTGGTAAAGAAATCGTTTTTGAGAAATGTGCTGCTACCAGCACTAGGAATCTAATCTAATCTTATGCATGCGTCGAGGAGAAGTCAACCACTTTCAAGGACGCGTTGTGGTGCACTATTTTCCATTTTTGTGCACACCACCTTTTCCTTTTTTTTACCCTTTAAAGTGAAACAGCATTGCGAAACTGAACGCCGTTAACGATGTGTTTCCACTGATTTGATTCTGCGTTTCACACTCAATTGAACAAATAATGGTGCTCACGTGTGGTGTGCCGATCGAAACGAAGCGTTACTTCCTGCGCGGTATATTTGTGACCTCTTTTGTGTAGCAGAAATTGGAGTCAATTTTTTGGGGCAAGCGTTAGGCGTAGGATTATGTCGTAGAGTCGACGACATCATGCCCTGTCCCGGTTGAATGACTGTTACGTGAGTAGCGCGATATGTATGTAAAACATGTATGCAATCGCTTTATGGCACACTTACTCTTTTTTATTTTTTTTTGTGTTATGTGACCGTACGCGCAGTTGAAACTTTTAGAGGATATTTTTATTTTTTTTAAAGGAAAACACCGTCAGACACATTAAGTCCCGATGGGCCAAAATGACTTCAACATGATTTTTAACATGATGGAAATCAACCCAAAAGCCATTCGAACACCCCCCCTCCCCCCCCCCACACACATACACACACACACACACACACACACACACACACCACACACACACACACACACACACACACACACACACACACACACACACACACCCTGTTACGCGGTACTTACACACTCATTTAAGCTTGCTTACGGCTTGTTTTCATGCTCAGCCGAAGCTGAAGCTTGTCAACTAACCCTCATCTTCTCATGTCTGCATGTCATGTACTTTCTACCACAGCATGTACTCATCTAAAATTGCCCGTCGCCTTTTTACCACCCCTCCACGAAGCTGTAGATTCTGTTGTGGTGCCTTTTCTTCTTTTTTTTTAAGAACTGAGCAAATTGAAACAAATCCTCACTGTTCGCTTGTGTGTGAGCATGTGTAAGCCATTGGGCCCATTCAAGAGGGAAGAAGAAGAAGAACAAGAGGTACTACTACCAACCGTACCCACGTAGTGCCGTTGGGGATGAAGCAAGAATTATCGACCACCGCCGAAGAGCTTAGAAAGACATGAAGACGTTGCGACTTTTCTTACCATTTTTGTTGTTGTTGCTTCGTTGCTTTCAACCGGAAGCTCTCCCACACGGCTCGCCCACCAAGAAGAAGGATTGGAAACGGAAACGCAAGAGCGAGAAAAGAGGGCAGTTTCTTAAAGGAAAGGGGAGGAAGGCGCACGTACGCCACACACACGGCTCAATATGCCAAGATGAAACATCTTTGTGCCAAATGAAGACGTGCAGGCGGCTTACTTGTAGGCGACGACGTAGCAAAAGAGCGTGCGGGTGTGTGTGCGATGGTTGGTCGCTTTCACGCGGAAAACTGCGTGGGAATACTAGGTGGTGGTGGTGATGGTGGTGGCGCAAACTTTCTTTAATGGTATTATCAAAGAACATGACATTCATGAGCTGGGGATGGGGTCGGTGAACGGGCGGAAAGGATGATAACGGGTGCTCATTTTTTTTGCGTACTTCCCGTCAACGTTACATTACCCAATAAGAATGAAAAGAGAAGAAATACATTTAAACGTAGATTAAGGTACTTTAAATTTGTTTAGAACTCGTTTTGGGAGGCATAGTGAGAAGAAGCTAAGGAGCCTTAACACTATTTATGGTAAAGTTAAGGAGCATTATGTGTTTAAATTGATTTAATTTACCTATTCATAGAGTAAACACCTTGATGGAGTTAATTTCATCAAAATAATCAAAAGAATCGCTAAACGATTCACAATGAAGTGGCCTCGTGGTGCAAATTACATAATTGTAGGCGTCTTGCGGCGCTAATTGCATAGCTTCACAAATTCGCCGTAAAGTATGCAATTCACATGTCAGCTCGAGCTGGTTACTCTTCCAATCATTACTAATTATCATTATGGCTCTAAAACGGCTCAATTAAAACCCAACAGCCCTCCCAGACGACACGCACGCTCGCACCCACAGAATGTGGACGAATTTAATGATTGGTTTAGTCTATCACGATCAAGCAAATATTATTAAAAGTGCATAACCATAAAGCACACACACAACCTCTCATCCCCACAAACCCCGCCACTCACAGCGCTGAAAGTATTGAAGCTCTTGTTTGTACTTGATTAAGCGGAACTTGTTGCATGCTAAAGCCACGAAGACGAAGGAAGCGTTCATGCTACGCCCATACGGGGTTGCCCTGGCTTTTCCCGTCTGCCGGGGATTCTTGCGAGACTTACGCCGAGCTCCAACGGTTGAAGGGGGTGAATGTAATTACGCTGTTGCTACTTAACACCTCTTCCGGGGTTTTGCCATCGTCCTTCAACCCCCTTCCCCTGCACACTCGTTAACTTACACTCTTTTGCCGTCGGTTGGGATAGGGGGGGGGAGGAAAGGTTGGACAATTAGACGACTACAAGCGTGGCAAGCATGTGGCTCGTGCGATGGCGTACACCGTCGAGAAGATGTTACTACTTATGGGTCTCGCCGTTCGCTTCGCTTGTGCAAAAAAGCTATCTGATTAAGATGTACTAACGCTGCGCGGTGCGGCGTGGAAGACAGAGTCTAATGAAGGATCTGGCGGTCCTGGAAATTAGGCGAATCCTGTACGGGTAAAAGTGTGCCTTCACACAGCATCTGCACAGTGCCCCAGCGTCAGCATCAAACTACTGCTAAGTGAAGAAAAGTGTGGAACATGGCTTGACGACTGGGTCCTCTGTCTTCTGTCGGTGGCAGTAGTGGTGGTGATGGTGGCAGCAATATCATCTTAAGTACCGAGGACAGTCCGCCCGGGAAGCACACGGGAAACACGGGATGATGCTTGTTTACTCTCGCACCCGAATGTCGTTGGCTTGTTTGCTTGGGCATAATGACTACGAAAGCTCTTAAGTGATTGAAGTTTCGTTTCGGAACCACTCTCCCTGCCCGTCTGATTGTCTCCCGCCCTCTAGATGCTGTCCTTTGCCCGGTCAGAGTGTGTGTGGTGATGTTTGTGCTTTTCCTTTTTTCTTGTGTGTTGCATCCCTTCCCCTTCTTCATGTGACGGTATGTGTGTGTGTGTGTGTTTGTCCTGTTACTGAAGATGCCACTCTCCTGGCGCGGTTTCGAGAGCGAACGTTTAGGAACAAACGGCAACAAGCGGTAGCATGGGTGAGTGTTTGCGCTATTTGCTCTTAATAGAAGTTGGAAGTCATGTTCACCCCTGGCTGAAAGGCTCTGGCGATAGTGTCTCTCGGTATCATTACCCGGGTAGGTTTGGAGGCGATCCGGAATCGATACACCAAAGGCATCTCCATCCTCTTTTCCGCCGATCGATAAAAAGGGGGCATCAAAATGGGCCATTTTGCGAAATGACGCGACGTGTTCCATTTCAACGAGCTGGTTGTGGGGCGTGCGCTTACTTTGCCTTTCATTTCTCGGTACAGATTTCAATAATCAAAAAACGAAGCAGAAAACACACAGTTGAATAACTTTCAACGATCTTCAACTTTAACAACACGTACATGGCTCACAGGGAAAAACAAACACGGGACGGGTAATGCAATCACAAAGTGGAAACCTTTTCCCTACAGCTTCTGCGTGGATGCGAGAGGCATGAAGTAGTAGCACGTTGGTAGCTCCCTTTTTTTGTTTGACGAAACGCTCTCTCCCGCACACTCCACGGCACGGCATTTGAATGAAATTGAACGGTTCGATTCGATGGGATTGTGATTAGATATTGAGTATTTGTATTGTTATGATTAAATATTCGTTATGCTTCGGAGCGGATACATGTTTGCGCGCCGTTCTGCTGTTGACATTAGGAAGGCTGCGCGTGTGTGTGTGTGCCGAAGCGGGGTGGGAAAATGAAGCGAGTGAAGGAAGAACCTTCGCCTTGACAGGCGCGAGAGAAAGCAGGGAAAAAACACAACAACAAAAAAGAGAACCTGTAGCTTAGCATATTCAATACTCAGTGTATCCTGGTCACGGCACCAGTTGTTCGTGTTATTTGAGTGTGTGAAAAACTCCCTTTAATAACATTATCGCACCATTAACGTTGCAGAGTGATTAATTTAAACTTCAGTGCCTCGATTAACCAGACAGCAAAGTATGCAGACATACTAAATCCTGGTCACGGCACCAGCTGACCCGCGAAGCACTCGGTGGCGGAACCAAACAAACCAATCATTTAAAATCTACCACTCTAACACGGTGACCAACGAGCAAATTCTCGGAACCGCTCAACATGTTTAGCGAATTTCTGCTCCACTCCCCCCATTCCCACAACCTTGTCCTTCGGAAAACAAAAAAAGACATTAGCCCCTTCACTCCGGGCGTCAGCAGCAGCAGCGCATGCAGAGTTTTGGGACTGCAGTAAAAATTAATTATCGCAATTAGTTTAGCGCCAGGGTTCGAGCACTTTTTTTCTGTTTCTCTCTCGCACTCTCCCTACTGCTAATTATTTCGGGGCTTTGTTTGCCCTTGGCTGGCTGTGGCGTTAGTTGAATTTGTTCCCCTTCTGCTATTCCCCTTTTTTCCGATTCGAGTAGCGTATCATTTTCCATTAACGTTAACGTCAGCCACTCCAATGTCAATGTTCGGGTGCCCGCAGTTTGGTACCGTTGGATGCCTTCATTTAAGCTACCCGTAACCGTTATTGGGTCAATAACTGCGGCCTTACCACCGCACTGCCAGCACTGGATGGGCTGTAAGAGTGTACCCGTGTGTGTGTGTGTGTTTAAGTGTGTGTCTGTACAGGAATGCTAACTGCTGCAATTGCTCTCCGGAACGCATGCTGGGAGCGCGCCCTTCGTTTCGGCGGCGACCCCCCAGCTCCTGCGTCAAATATTACAGTAATGACCTTCGACGTCCGCCGCCGCTGCCGTCGGTGTTGCTGCTGCTGGGCCGGATTTTGCAGAGCTCCCCCTGGAAAATGGGAGCAGGTGAAAATTTCCCTTTTGCACACACACACACGCACAGGCACACAGGTAAAGGTGAAGCAAGCGAGTCTCATCAGTCCGTATCCGATCAGCAGCTCTCTATCCCGGTGTGGTGCAAGATGTGTGCGAGATGCGGGACGACAGCTCGCTTGTTGCTCATGTTCGTGCCCGTGCACGAGGTGTCACGCAAAGGAAGGCAACGGGAGAGCATGGATGGCGACGTTACAGCACCTAGTTTCCCAGGGCGGGAAATAGTTCTTGGCCGAGGTATTTGCCGTGCACTGCCGAACACGGTACCGGCGAGAGAGCGGGTTTTAGCTCGGGTTTTTGGTGAAAGGAGCGCGAGAGAGCAGAGAGCGAGAGCAGAGCGCGTGAGAAGATGAGGTGAGTTTCGAGCTCGCGAGCTCAGAGAGGTGGAACGCTTTCCCGCCAACGGTTTGAAGTGGAGTTTTGATTGCATTTCAATTATTAATAATTTTAATATGAATGTTTAAGTATTGAGAGATGATAAAAAATGGTGAAACTTCATTCTGACAGATGAATCATACATTTTTCCAAGTTAAAATACTGTTTTTGTGGACTATAATTCACAATAAAACGGTCAAACGAATTCAAAATCCCTCCAAATAAGAGCGACACTCTCTACCATTTGCAAAGCGCTCTCACACTATCATCACTCTCCCATGGCTCTCTCTCGCTCTCACTCGCAACAAAAAAGGGCGCAAACTCACCACAAAACGGCTGTTGATTCGCCGTGGTGAATAGTCGTCCTATCGTCGTTGGTCGGTCCGTCGTTTGGAGCTCGCCTCGTGTTGGCCGTTTTGCTCAGGCCGTGCTCGTTCGTGCAGCCAACAGGCAAGGTAAATCGGTGCTGTGCGTGCGTGCACCTGTCCGTGTGCAAGTGGATGTGTGCGTGTTTCTAGCAAGAGCTCCCCTACGCGGACTGGTCTAATCGGACTGGCTGCCTGGCTGCGCTTGCTGACTGACTGACTGACTGACTGGCAGACCTCGTGCGTGTGTGATTGCAACTTGCTGCTGACCGTTTTCGCTACGTTTTTCCGTCGTGTGACGGCTGCAGCCTCAGAGCGCTCAGTTTCTTTAGGGTCGTAGTTTGAGTTTTCCGTAATTTTCACAGTGGCGCACCAAACTTCAGCATCAGCAGCAGTGTCAGCAGCAGCAAAAACGGTTCATGCAGAGTCGTTAGAAGTGTGGGATTAAGTGTGAACGTGAAAGTAAGATAAAATTGCCTGATACAGATGGATTTGGTGGCGGTACGGGTGATACGTTAAAAACGGTGTGTTCTCTAATTACTCCGCTTCTTGTTCGAGCCCGAAATTCCATCCCAAAAACGTGGGCGAAATCCGCTTGGGCTGGCAGTGCTAAAAGTTGGAGTTGGAAAAATATGGAGTTGAAATGTGACCCAGAAATTGGATGATAGCAGTGAGCATGCACAAGTAACGAATGTAGTTTATATCCGCTGCGGGATGTGGGTGGTTTTGAAAACACAGCAGAGCAAACAGAAATCTTTTAATCAACGGAAAGTGCACCAACCCATTCAAGGCTGGAACGTAAATGGCAAAACTGCATTTTGCTTGCTTCGCACAACGGATTCAGCTGCAACAATTCTGTTCAGACATGCGTTGAATGGTGCAGAAAAGCAAGACCGTGAGTCCTTGCCGCAAGTTACTTAACATGATTTATGGAAAAAATTAAATCAAAATCCCATTTTCTTACCCCCTTTTATAGCTGGATAGTAGTGCGCTAGTGTTCTGCATTTCTGCAAAACTGCCCAAACGGAACGAAGTGCAAATAAATGATGAATAATTGTGTCGACGAGCTGGCGTGTGGCTGGCAATAGTGCGTAAATTAAAGTTTGAAGTGTGTGTGTGTGTGTGTATGTGTGTGCGGTGATTCACCTGTTTCATTTTTTTTTGGTTTGTCTTCACGGTGAATGGAAAATATATATAAATTTATGATAATGATTGCGCACCTCGCACCCGCCGTAAGCGACGCAAAGTGATTCATTCCTGTTTTTGCTGAGCGTGTGCACGTGTCAGTGTGTGAGTGTTTAGTTCATTCAGCCAGTGAAAACCTTCTTCCCTTCAGTGCCGTTATTTTGTTGTTGTTCGTTTTGTTTGGCAAATGAAGCCAAAATGAGGTATGAAAAAATTATGGGAAAGCGTTAAAGTGTTGTGCCTCGGTGCGAAGTGTGCAGTGAAGTGTGCAGTTTGTTCCGTTTGATTTATTGTTAATTTGTTAAACAAGTGTGTTAAAGTGTGTGTGTGTGTGCGTGTGTCTGTTTGTGAGCTGAGCTGTGCTGAGATGCAGTGTTTCGTCAGCATTACCGCACGAGTGCATGGTTAAGTGAGAGCCGCAGTTGCAGCATATAGCACTACTGAGCGGATCACTAGAAGCGGCCAGACGACGACGCAACGCCACATCTGCCACGAGCGCACATCTAGCAAGGAGCAGCAGCAACTAGTCAGTGTAACAAAAAGCGGGATCAATTTTCATTAAAAATGCATTAAAATGGGGCTGGGCGGGGAGGGCGAGAGCGCTATGGGTGGGTGGGTCTCCCTCGGGGAGACGAGGCGGTTTGACACAGAAAACCATATCCCCGCGTTCGGTCCCGGGTTTGGAGTGCACTGGGGTATACCATCATGGGAAAAGGATTAGGTCTTGGGTGGGAGTATTAGTTTTGAGATTGAACGAGTTCGACAAGGCAAAAGGACAGGGAAAATTATGAACAAGCAAAAGAAAGAAAAATGGAAAAGTTACATCGGCCACAAGTTGGCACTTGTTGCCGTGTTTATTTGTGCTTGTGCTTGTACGCCTGTTAACGACGGCGAAACCAGCAACATAATCGCTTATAAGCAGTGGAAGAGAGGTAAATTTCTTAATAAACTACAGAGAGTTTCAATTTTTAGTCCCTCCCTTTCTGCCTCCCTATTGGCGTTTTACCTCGCTAAAAGTGGCAATAGAAACGATCGCAAACCAGAGCGGAGAAGATAAAAGTAGCTTCATGAATAGCAGAAGCAAAAAACATCTTCCGTGCGATGAGGGGAGAGAGAGAAAGAGAAAAAGCAGCCTACTCTTGTGGTCGCGGCCAGTGGTCATAAAACTCATCAATTTATGGTTGATATTAATTTTCATTCCACCTCCATTGAGCCTCACGGCGCGCGGAGCGCACAACAACGCACGTTGACGTTGAAAAGAGAAAGGGGGGAGGGCGAGCACATTGCAAATTTCTTCCGATGGCGAAAATGGCCATCATTTTGGAAGCAAAATAAAGACAAAAAAAATCAACCCGCACAACTGTGGTTCGACACGTTTTAGTTGTCGTTTTGTGCCAAACCGCTTTCGATACTTTCCACCGACGACGGTAATCGACGCTGATCGTGTCTCGAAGCGCTAAGCGGTGCCGTAGCGGAGGGGGTTGGTGTAAAATACCTCCCCCACCCCCCGAAAGATGAAGAGAAAACACCCACAGTGAACATTGGAGCAGATTTTCCTCTGCCTTTAATGATATTTCCACCCCAAACCTTCTTCCATCATCGTTTTTCTTTTTTGTTCTTTTGTTCAGCATTTTTTCTTTGCCTTTCACTTGTCCAGTTCCTGCGTCGTTTGAAGTTTTTCCCCTCGGCCAACAGCTAAAACCAACAACATTACGGCAAGAAGACAGCGTACGGCGTGGCGTGAAGTGGAAGCTGACAGCGTAAAGTAACTGTTGCATTCGGCAAAGAATGCCACTGCTGGTGCCTGGTGCTGGTCAAGTGAGTGGAGCAGTGTGAGGCAAAATCGTCTCTCCTGTGTGTGAGAAAGAGAGTGAGATCAAACACGCGAGTGATAGTGAAGCGTGAAGCTTGTGTGTTACGGAGTGTGTAACCGTAGAATGGGGTGACGACCGTGCATGGTTAAGAGGGTATGCAAAAACACGACAAGGAAAAGTGGATGGAAAATATGGCTACACAAACAGACACACTTGCACACATACACACAGGGTGTGATGGTTGAAAGGTGTTGGAGCGTCAACCTGAAGGGATAAGCACAAAAAACAACAACATATTTTTCGCTTTCATACGTAGCAAAGAAGATAAAAAAGGCGGTTTTTATTCTTTCTTCTGTCGACTTCGCTTTCCCCGTTCTGATGGTATAAAGTGAAGATTCTTCCACTGAAAAACAGCGTGCGTGCGTGTCGGTGTGTTTGTGAAAAAGTGTATAAAAGTGAGTGAAGTGTGTGACAAGCAATCGATCGACCGAACACTTCTGTTTGGGGACTCCGGCTGAAGCGTGTGTGAGCAAAAAGGACTGTTTGCACGAGTGCGCTTCTTTGTTTTTCACACTAAAACGCAGCTAGAAAGCAGTGACAAATCGTTTAGAATGATGTCATTGTTCAGTATGCTACTAAGAAGCGTGTGGCGTCCTCTGGTGGCAATAGTGAGAAGCGTTATAAGCGTTATTCTAACAATTTCCTATTTCGTGTAACAATTCTTCAAATGTTTCTCAAAGAAAGATGTGAATTCTTGTTTCGCGGGATGGAGTTTGTTTTTCTGCGCGTTGCCAAAGTCATTAAAAAGTTCTTTCTGTGTTAAAGTAAAACTCAAATTTCACCGTGCACATGTGGCTTTATTCTCCATGTGGCATTATTCACATGTGGCGCACAAGAAAATCAATCCTTCAAATCCAAATCTGTAGCTTACTCCGCTTGCTTCTAGCTCACTCCTTAAAAAGCACAGCTCACACAAAATCCGAACCTTCTTCCGTCACCACGTGCGCGTAAACAAAAGCAGCAGCTAAGGCTAAAACTCCTTGCCTTCAGGGAGCAAAACCGGAAAACAGGCGCAGCAGAAAACATCCCAACAAATGGATACGCGTTTTTCATGCGCAGGTAGAGCTGGTCCTGATCCCCCGGCAACAACGCCACGGAAACCGAAGAAGAGGCAAACCGGGGTAAAGTAAGACACAGTCTGGCAACATATCGGTGGACGAGAAGGAAAATATGATCCATATAATTTATGGTTGCGCGCGCTTGGTGTGGGCGATTTGGTTTTTTTAAATACGGAACTTTCTCCGCCCCAACCGATGCGCAATGATGATTGCAATGCTGTCGTTGCTGCTGTTGTTCTTCAAACAGGCAGCATGAGCCAGTGCCATCAGAGCTCGCTGACTGGAACATAAGCTGCGGATCCGGCGGACTGGAGCTGTTTCTTTAGAGCCGATTGCCAACTTTAGAGCCCGCAATCTCGTGTCTCTTCTGTGCTGTGCTTACTCGGCCACCGTATGTGTGTGTGTGTGTGTGTATTTAAATGATGTGCCACTGCGTACATATGTACGTTCGTTTCAATGCCTCTAAAGCGAGCATCTTCTGTGTCTGGTGGAACCAGGGTGTAGGCCTCGTTGCGCGTTAATGGCGGGCCCGGGCTTCAACCGGGAGTCTAATCCAAGTGGAAAGCACATACGGCAGCAGCAGTAGCACACACACACACACACACACCGTTCGACACTAATTCCCTGTGCCTTACGGAGGCCCAACGACGAGAGAGCGGTGCTCGAGTAGCGTGTGAATATTTTATACTCCACACTGGATAATATCGGTTTTCGGATGCTTTCGGGTGCACGGCTTTTGGCCCGATCCCGCGCACGGTTCACTCGCCTCCCGGTGCCCCTCTGTAGTACCGGGTGTTATTAGGCGGAGGCAAAAGGGAGTGAGTTTCGATGTTAATTAAATCCATGTACGGGCACCGGCATTAATTAGCCTCTCGCCCGACCCGACAGACCGGGGCCGAGTCAGGGCTCAGATGGTCAGACAGTGCGGCACCAGGCGCCTCCACCAGGAGCCGAAGTTTTGGAACGGGTGTGGGAAGAGATAAGCAAAAATTGGCTACCCGGTAGGCCAGCCGAAAGAGAAAGAAAGAGAGGCAGAGTGTTCCGGTAATGGGTCTGTAAATCCATTCGGACCCATCTTGCTCGTATGCAAGGGGGAAAAAACGTGCAAAGAAGAAGCAAATAAAAAAAAACTGGGTGGCATCTAGAAGCAACGAGAGAGCGAGACGAAGGTCGAGGATTATCGCTGGCATTAAAGATGAGCTTTTATTAAAGAATGTTGCTCTTGAACTGTGGGGAGCCCTTGACACAGAGCCCCCTTTTCTCCAGTCCCGGTCCCAGTAATCAAGCGGGCAATTAAAAACTGGATGCTCCAACGCTAGTGCGGTGCTGTATAGTGGTCAAAGTTTGTTGGGAGGAAAATGTTGTTTCCAAGAGGAAGGTAGAACACAGAAAAGCAACACTACGACACCGGGAAAACGGAGTAAAGTTCAATTGGTGTGTGTTGCCAGGAGAACGAGGATGTTAAACCCGTGCATTGTTTGCTGCAAAGGTGAAACATTAAGCTGCAATCCAATAAAGCGTGTTTGGGAAAGTTTCTTTGCTCATTCACCCATGCAGCCCAGTCCAGTGTGATGAGGCGGAGTTTCAGGATTATGATGTAAAAGTTTTCTACCCACAGTTTTACACATAATTGGTGTTACATTATCAAATTACAAGGGTAGAGATGTATAATAATTGAAAAAAGATTTGAGTTTTCATCAAACCTAATTCCATTTTACATGTCAAACAAAGTGCACAGGAAAGCAACCCCAAAATGGTTATTCAAATAACGTATTTGCACGCTTCTTCCTCACTGTCAATAGAACCTGCTAAACTGAAGAACACAATTTGATGTGTCGTGCTGTCCACGTGTTTATCTTTACTTTTCACCAAACGCTCTGTAAAGGTCTCGGTGCATCCTGAAGCAACAGTGGCTGCATCCTGCCACTGCAAGCGAGCTACTGCTGCTGTTTATTAAAACAATTTCCTGTTTGCAGACTTCCTGCCGTCCCATGGATGTCCTTGGTCTTTGCAGTGCTTCCTTGAAGGTTGCAGCATTTAGTCGCGATTTCATAGGACATCCTCTTTTTTGTGTGGTGGAAAGGAATGAAGTATTGCTTTCGCGTCTAAAGTGAACACACTGTGCAATGTATTTCGAACGAACTTTGATTTTTTTTGTCCGAACAATATTTGATTGCATTCTTGGTTGTCCTGTTTTATCGTTTTAAACAAAAAAGCGATCACTCTTGTGTGACTTGTAAAAGCAAAACACAATCCACAAAAGGTAACTCAAACCCGTGAAAGGTTAGTTCGTGCTCGGGACTGCAGCATTTTCTGGCAGTCATAAAACTGAAGTCTGTTTCTTTTCTTCAAGGAAACACTCAAATTTGGTGTCGTTACAAAACCTCCACCGTGACATTAGCCCGATTTTGCAAGCGATACGTGATTGTCAGCAACGTCCCGGGGAGTGTGCTTTTTCCACCGAACCATTAGTAGATTTTGTGGAATTTATTCCGCGCAGAACGAATCAGTTTTTTTTCTGTTTCCCTTTTTCGATTCAGAGCTACAGCATGGAATGCATAGCGAGCAATCGGTTTGATGTACGGAAAGAAAGACAAATGCTTCTCAGAAGCCGAATAAAAGTAAGCTAATTCAATTCAGCCCCATTTCCCGCTACTGCAGCATGAAATGACGCTTTAAATCAGTTTTCAGATGTTCCACTAGCATCTTCATATGGATGATAACAGACACAGAAGCTTATGTGATAACAGATACAGAAGCTTATGTAGACAATGCATAAAATCAAACTATTTCAAACCGTTCACCTAACACACACACACACGATCAAATGAATTTGAATTTCGTTTCATTCAAAGCTCCTTTTGCCTCCTTTGTATGGTAATGTGTGACTGTCGGAGTGGAATTTATTTTATTTGAATAATTCTGTTCCCCGCCCGTCGTCTTGGGACGGGGCTTCGATCGATATCGGATAGGGTTTTTGTGGGATTTTGCTCGAGTGTGATCCTCTTTACATTTTTATTCCCCGCAGAGACGTTCCCGTCTGAATAATATGGCACATAAAGCATGCGAATGATGAATTGAAGTAAAAAACAGTAGTGAGAGCCGGCTGTAAATGTTGGTGTAATAATATAATTGACATCAATAGGATGATATGATAATAATGCAGCTTTTCTGATCATATTGGACGCTAGTTACGATAGTATATTTCACTCCATCCTCGGGTATTCTCAGTCCAGGCCAATACATTTCCGAAAAAAGTGAACAAGCGGTTCAAATCCCTCGAGGGATAAGCACCCTTTTTCTTACCACATTGCTCGCTGGGTGCTAGGAGCTTCTATCCCATCAGCCAAAAACCCAGAGAGTGAGTTTTCACAAATAACAAATATTGACAGTGAAATATGCACAAAAACAACCCGCCAACCCGGTCCTTCGATGGTTCAGAATAAAAACACAAAATCACACAAAAAGAATAAAAAAAACGTAAAGCGATTTCCATTTCCCAGGTTGCCGAAGCGGTGCCGCACATACACTCGCTTCTTTATCGATTGCCAAGTGGAAAACATTGACAGGATCGTGCAGTGAAAGTGAAACGAATCCTTTCTGCTACATTCTGACAGCCCGATTTCGTATGCGTCGCTCTGGGGGGAAAGGAACACTTGCCTGTCTGATTGGGATTGTTTCGGGATTGTATCTTCTTTCATTGGATTGTGTGAGGGGGCTAATAAAGCAACGGGGGTTTTATTTGTTATTAATTTTATGAGCATTTCTGATAAATAAATAAATAGAATGGTCACAAGTTTCGTGGGAGTGTTTCAAATTATTCTCAGAAGAGTGAATTGAAACAGCGATTAAAACGTCATATTTTATTCAATTGTCTATCTCTCTCTCTCTATGTCTCTCTCTCTCTCTCTCTGTCTCTCTCTAAGCTCTGCATTTAACCCCTTTGTCAGATTATTCCACACGAAGAAAGTTATCTTCATTTAGCACCCCCTTCTTTTTAAAAGTTGCTGATGGTACGATAATTCAACCCACTTATATTAAACTTCTCGCTTCGAAAGGTAAGAGTTTTTTTTTCTCTCTCCACAACACCAAATCTACTCCGTTTGCCACAACAAAAACGCATAAAAGCCATTGTAAACCGCCGTTTTGTGTAAAACCAGCGAGCACACATATAAATAGCTCCAGCCGGTCGGCCGGTCGGCAACAAAACGATACCACTCAAAAACGGAAGCAAACCCCGCAAAAGTCGCAAACTTGTTGAACCTTTTCTCTTTTATTTCACTAAACCAAATCATTAAGGACTCGCCAAGAAACGGTCCCGACCTGCCAGCGCTCTAGGTTTATGTTTTTTTTTTCGTCTCATTGGTGGGTGTTGTTGGTCGGTGGGGTCGGTTCGAAACAAAATTAAACCAAAAAGGAAGAACTTCCCCACCAGAGCAGCTGTCAAATTATCGTCCGTTCCGTTCTGGTACGATTTTTCCTAGCCAAAAAATGGCTCCAACCGTCCGGCCGCATGGAGGCCGGTTAACGACCGTGGAAAGAAAACACTTTTTCATAATCGAGAAGAGCGAAACGAGGAAAAATTCCCCTCGAAAAGCGACCGTTGGTCGGTCCTATTGGTTTGTTTTTCCAATGTTACCACACGCTCGAGTCTCCTGTTGCTTTCTGGGCTCGTATTTCGGTTGTATTAATTTCTGTTTTCATTCGGACGGCTCCTTCCGCGCGCTGCTGTAATTCCAAAAGTCAACGGTTGGGCGGCCGGACGGACGGACGGTAAAGATTGGCGGGTTTGCAAAAGATGGAAAACGAAAATTATCCACCTGTGCATCTCCCCACCGGTCGTCGTCCTGTTGGGAAGGAGGCGGTGGATATCGGGAAAACATATTATTTTTTTGGCATTTTCGGGCCATGTCTCAAGCTTTAAGGTCGGGGTGTGTCATGGTGTTTTTTTTTGGTTTGAATGTTGTACGCGCACGCCCCCGCGATGTTTTCCTTCGGGCGTACTTTATGATTATGTGTATCGTTTGTTTCGGAAACAAAAATCCAACAAGTTGTCATAACATCACGGAGTTTGTCTTCATTTGTACGGGAAAGGTTGGTTCGGTCAGTCGGGAGGGAATGATTTTTTTATTTTTATTTTGTTTAACGGAAAAGCCAGAGAACGAATGTTTTAATTTAAAAAAAGGGACATGATGTACAGCTACAATAAATATAAGAAAGAAAGTATAAATCAAGCGTTTACTACACAGCATGAATAATATTTATATCCGCGATTTACTACCAGATGGCGCTATAGTATTAAGTGTTGATGTCTCATTTTTAGTTGACAGCATCATTGTATTTTTTGAGAAAGAAATCCAAATGCGCAACAGTACATGTGATAATTACCTATTTTACTGCAAACAATGTGTTGAAGTCAAGCGAAACTAACTTCCCGACTAACTACTAAACACTTTCCTGCCAACATTGTTCATAAACAGTCTCCTCATCCTGCCCCAGAATGGAGTTGGTGGCATAATAATGGTTTCACACTGCGGCGCAACTTGGCTGCGAATGCCTTTCCATACCGCTAAACACACAAATAGCTCTCGCCGGGAAAGAACGCCTCCCCCAAAACAGAACAATTTAAAAAAAAAATGCCGGAATCCCGGACACCTCAGGCGTTGATCTTGAAGAGATTACAGTGCGGTAGGCGCAAACATACAAAGAAACAAGACCAAACCATCCACATAGCGATAGAAAAACGCACACAGAAACAATGTGAGCCTGGCAGCTGAGATCTAGATCGCCTTCACAAAAAGGCGCAAACGGCTCTCTCCCACTACGAAACGAACGCGGCTACACGGCCACGCTTGAAATGTGAGACAATAGCAGGAAACAGCAGTGTAGCGGCAGCGTCACAGGCGAGACAGCGTTCGCTCGATGCTGCCGGATGCCGGAAACCGGAAAATGGAAGAAATTTTCTCATCACCGGAAAGGAAACCGTCGCCACCAAAGTGTCCAAATGTGTAACGCGACGTGCGCGAGTAGGCGTAGTTAGTGGAGGTGGTGTTGCACGGAAGTGGAAGTGAAGTGTAAGACAAAAGTGAAACCAGCCGCGGGAATGTGTCTGTATATCGTCAGCAAATGTTTCTATTTATTGTGTGTGTGTGTGTGTGTCTGAATGAGAAAGTGGTGCAAAAATGCAACGAAGGAAAACAAAATGAGCACTATCACGCAACACCAAGTGGGTGTGGGTGCCGTTGTGTGCACTACCCCCTTCCCCCCCATCGCAGTTTGGTTGCAGCTTTTCTAGTCATCGAATAGGCAGCAAAACATAGGAGGAAAAGCCGCTAAAGTCACGCTCACTCCACCACCACTACAACCACGGATAGGCGACTTAGTCGGTTTCTTCGAAGCGGAAAAATAAATGTCTCGTCTAGCTGCTAGCCATCTTGCGGCACCCCCGTAGGCGCTGAGTAAATGGACTTTAACCATGCAAAAGGAGCAAAAGAAACGAAGGCTACCATCAAGAAGAGACACAGTAATGACAGGAAAATGCTGACAATGAATACACTGACAGTGCTCCACATAGAAACATACACACACAGGCACAAATAATGTGCCATACCGTATGCCCTCGTGTTCCCTAGCACCCTTGACATCCCCCTCGGTACGATAATGAGTAACGTTTAAGGATCTTTCAACCGGTCGCTTCTTTCCGTTCGGTTGAGTTGGTTACGTTTTGTTGTGGGTGTTGTAGGAAACGTTGATTGTGTTCATTTTTCCAGTCCATAAAACCCCGATGCCCCAGTATCTTCGTCCTTGTTTCCCTTGCCGAGTGAGTTATTTGTATTTTTATTGTACTTGCTCGCTACGGCTCCATTCTGGAGTGAGAAGTATAATATTGATTTTTGTTACAAAAATAGCATTATGCATAGTTGTATTTTTTGAAGCGTAAGAATAATGCTCTAAGAGATTTAAATCTTTTTTTTCCAACAATATATCTTGAATGTTTTCAACTAAAGTGGTGTAAATATTAAATTTCAATTTCAAACCACTTCATAATGTTTGACTTAGAAGTGAACATCGAAAAAACGCCAAACGAACACTTTGCTGCCTCTTTTTTTGTTTGGTGCAGTAATTAGTTATTTCCCTTGAGGTCAATTCTAATTTGGATGTATAAATTATCTTTCACCGTGCCTTCGATGAAACCCTTTTTTTTCTTTTGTACCTTTTTTATTCCTTTCCCCGAGCTTAATTGCTGTCCATCATCAAATAAACAGGAGCCCCAATCGGCATGCAAAAACACAGTGGAAAGAAATTCCTATTTTTCCTTACTTATTCTCTTCTTGGAAGTAGCAATCCTTCAGAGCATTGGAAGTGTTTGAAGTGTTGGTTCCTTGTTTACCAGTTCTTAGACACCAACAAAAACATAAGCATACAGAAGAGAAGGCACAGAATTAGCGAGCGAAAGGTAGAAAAGGAATTCGTTTTTTTGGCGCTAGCTGGAAAGGAACCAAACATCAATAAATGGTGACAATATAAATGAGAAAACGGAAACCATCATAATGTTCATTTCCCAAAGTTCTCTTTTCGTATCGTATCCTGCCAAAGTGAAATGACATCCCGAAAAGCGAAATAGGAAAGAAAATATCCTGCCGGGAATAAATAATTCATCGACAATCGGTTTTGAGCTGCAGGAAAAAAGGAAAAGCAAAACAGGAAAAATAGGAAAACCAATTCACGTCTTACTCTTCCACACACATACACATACATTGAAGGCAAAAAAGCACACTCTACCCTACAGCATCTGCTGACCGTTTTTAGGGTTGGCATCCGTCCAACTTTTACGTGATCCATACAAGATGCATGAGAATGGACAGCGAGATTCTTGTTGCCAGGTTCCCGGCTCGATTTCTGCACGATTGCACCCGAATCGCGAACTGTGCGTGTGAAACACTCCACACGGTCAATTGTATGTGTGTGTGTGTCACACAAAATGTCTAAATGGCTACAGTGATAGGGCCACACCGATTTTCCCACTGGCAGGGCTTGCCTGTGTGTTTGTTTAACTTGCGAGGAAATCACAAAATCGTGCCGTACGCTCATTTTCCATACAACACCATACCGACACCTGGTCGAGTTGCGCACGCCGGTCTCTGGCCTCTCGGTGCGAACGAGGACGATTGTGATGTGATGCTAATTAAAATTTAATTAAAACATCCCTCGCAAAAGCATCCACCGGAGCGAGCGAAAGGACGCGTGGTGGTGGTGGTGTTGACGCGTATGAGTAGTGACGTGTGCTTTTTCTCTCACACTCAGCGCGTTTTTGGTATGGTGTGGAACGGGTAAGAGGGAAAATCGTTGGGAGACAATGTGGGCGTTATTATTGTTGTTGTTGTGGGCGTTTAATTATTATTAATGAAGATTGATTTTTCGCCTGGTGTGCACTTATAGCGATTAGCGAATATCTATTAAATCCTGATTTGCATCCTAGTGGTGCTTCGCATGAGCGTGTTTCGTGTGATGTTTTCTGTCCTGCAAGGCGTCGTTGTGCATTAAGTGCAATTTAATGAGTGCGAATGAAACGAAAGCTGTTGCACCTCGGATGCAGCCGGCGCTAAGCTCATCCATTGTAATCTAGCTCCGCTTACTGGTGAGTTAGCGTTAAATTGCATTTGCTTTTTGCATACACAGACACCAAACACACACACACACACACACACACACATACTCATGTTTGGAGCAAAACTTTGTTGCAGCAGGGAAGTAACTTGCGTCAGCTCAGGAATGTTGCAGCAGCAATGTAAAACTTACACTGAATTCCATGCAGCTTCACACCATGGTAGCTCGCAAAAGGTGTCACCATTTACTGTCTAAAATGCAAACAGGGGGGAGGGGGGGGGGGGGTGAGGGGGGGAATATAGAACAAAAACAACAAACTATCATCACATTCTCTCGCTAACACATTCACGGGCCATAGTACCATAGAACCGACAGTGACAACTTTTGTGCGGAACGCAAACACATCAACACCCCGTTGCCGGGGAAACGACACGAATAAATAGCTGCAACTGGTGTGTATGTGTGTGTGTATGCTGTAACACCACCGATCAAAGGCATAGTAACACCATCGCGTCACGCCCCGGAATGGTGCTGCTAACTGCGAGCACTTCTACACACTTGTTACTCCCAAAACCCGGGACACATTGCCACACTTCCATTTGCATATTAACTGGCGACTAGGTCCTGGTGTAATGGTGTCATACCTTTGTATTTCAGAAAAAAAAGCACACGATGCTTACGGCACCACACATTGGTGCCAAAACGCAGTCCAAAGTCCGGTCCCAGGGAAAAAGGATGAAAGTGCGCACAGCACAAACAAACCGGAAACACCGCCATCGTACCACCATCGGTGGAAGCCGGCTGCAAGTTTCGTTTCGAAATCACCTGGCATCACATACAAACGCGAGCGAGAAAGTGCAACGCGCAACCAGAGCGACGGTGTGACAGCGCAAAGTTTTCCGCACTGCGGTGGAGGCGCCTGGTTGTTTACCCTTTTTTTTTGTTTTCGAAATTTTTCCTCTTCGAGTTTGAAATATTAGATCGAGTGTGTTGCAGTGTGCTCCACTAACGAGCAGCTGAAAACTTATCTAGCAAAACAACGGCCACGGAAAAACAAAGCTCTCGATAAGGACGCACACATGGCAACCGTAACTGATCTAGTTAGAATCGCATTTAATTGCCTGCCCGCTCTCACGGGATTGGAAGGTAAAAACACACGTTAAACTAGAACAATGCTCCTGTTTTAATGCTGTACAAAAGCTGAGCTAGAACCAACGAACAGGAAGCTGCCTGTTGATGCTCTCAAGGCACACTTTTACTTGGAAAAGGGGAAAGGAACGTCGCCAATATTAAATTGAGACCACACGGACAGATTTCCTAGAAACGGAACGGCCTGTCTGCCTGCCGGAACTGGTTTACGCAACTGTTTTCTGCTTATTAATCAGGATATCCCGGGTGTGTGCCTGCTTCGCGGTACAAGCGTAAACTTTTAATTGGGTAATATGTGGTGGTGGTGGATCAAAAAAGGTTAACTCATGATGATGCATTGTGGGTGGTTCTCGTAAGGTTTGGTATGGTTTGGTGAAAGTTTGCATATGCTTTACGAGCGTCCGGGGAAAAGCCGAGCTTTTCCGAGAACTGTTTGCCGGGAAAGGGTGAAGGATCGCTTCGAAAACGGATCGATCTTTAGAGCTTCGAATGTAGCTTTAAACAACCCTTTCAGCGTTGAATCTTTTGCTAATAAGACATGTTCTCGTGTAGCTGTAAAGCCAATTCTATAAAAGTATGAACATAAGTTTGATTTAAATAGCTTTAATATAGCTCACTCACCCACTACACTTCACTCCACGCCGCGTGAAGTAATTACTCTTGCACGTTAATGAAAAAGAAAGTGTTCTTTTCCTTCTCACAGTCTCTTTCTCTTGCTGCTGAAATGGTTAAAAATGTTCACAATATTTCACGCTCGCAACTTGAAACAGTTCTTCACATGAATAATTGCGCAACTGGCACTCATCATGCGCTTACCACCCGTTGTAAGAGTTGCAACATAAACCTTACCTCGATTTCACAACTCGTACCACACTTCCAGGCCGCTTCCTCCCGGCTCGCACAGTCCAAGACATTTGTTTTGTAGACTCTAGCCGGACTTTTCCCAGCCGGTTTAGCAAGGCTGTGTGGCAGTAAAATTGCAACTTTTATTACCTGCTAGCGAAATGAGTATGCAACCAAAATCCCATACGCAAATGTGTGTGTATGGGCCAGCAGTCATAAAATGGACACTCGTTCCTTCCCCTTTCTCAGTTGCTTTGTGGCTGAAGCGGTGGAACGGCGCGCGGACGTTCTTCATACGAATTCGTCCATACGCGCAATACGGAAAGAGGTGGCGTTTGAAGGATTAAAAAGAAAACACAACACTCACAACGTTCACAACAGAACGGGTGCGCTACGGGGGGTGGATGTAGGGGAAAACTTTTGAGAGGTTTACAAAACAAGTCCCATGGTCGTCGCTCGTCCTCAACGCACCGTAGGAAAGTGGAACTAACAACCAGCTCCAACAAAACGGGCTTGTTTACAGAAGAAACATTAAATATTAAAGCGCAAAACTTTCCCTCGCGCAGCCAAAACCACATGCCCACGACCACGTTGGCCGAACGAACGAACGAAAGGACCCGCGGTGTTCGTTCGGGTGGCGTTTCCGTTGACCGCAGCGTTTTCTAGAAGTTGCCTGTGTGTGTGTGTGCTTCATTTTTTCTCTTTTTTTGCTGTTTTAGGAAGGGAAAATATTAAGGGAGTAAAAAGCTCCGTCTTTGTCGCTCGGTCGGGTTTTGCAACCAGTTGCGGTTACGTCTGGCACCGTCAATACTTGCCCAGTGCTGCTGTTTATAAGTGTTTGTTTTTTTTTGTTTTTTTTTCCCTCATATTGTTACGTTCCCGTTACTGGCCATCGCTAATGAAAGCCACTGCCGTTGAAGGCAGTTCCCGATAGGCCGCAGAAGTTTTTCGCGTCTGCACAACAAGCGCCCACGGTTTTTATGGGTTTTGAGCGCTGTGCAGAAAACTTCTCCACTGAGTAACAACGAATAAAGGTGTGTACGGGTGGGTGTGTGTGTGTGTGTGTGCGAAAAATCAAAAGCAATCTGCTGCACACTTGCTGCTGTTGCTTTCCGTCGTTGATTAGAACGATCGCAGAGGGATGCTGAAGAAAGTCAAGCAACATTTGTTCGCCCCAATCATTCTACTGTTTGTTTCTCCCGAGACCAATTGCAGGAACACGTGAACAGATAAAACCCGTGTTGCTACTACATAGATTCCAATCGGCCTTGCACTTGGGCATCGTTTGAAAGCATTGATACAGTACGGTACCGATGTGCTAAAGAAGCTCCGAAAAGCGAATAGACTAACTGGGGATTAATTCATTATAAAGTTTTTTTTCTTTTCTTTCTTTTCGAACATCTGGCTCGGAATGCTGTAACGAGCAGTTAATAATGTAATTTACATGAGCTTACCCATGTATTCCCTTAACGAGAAGCAAAAACATTTCGCAACTTTACCTGCGAGAGCGCTATGGAATAGATTTTTTTATTGAAAGAACTAAAAAATGCATTTTGTACCTAAAAAGGGACGAAAATTGTTTCACTCATGGTACAAAAAAGGGGACCATGGTCTTTAAAACGAAGATTTGTTATGCGGGTTGCATACTTTTTCGTTTGAATATAGAATGGAGAGTAGAAAGTATGTAATCTGCAAACATTTTCTCGTGTGAAAGAAATGAATTTACTCTCTGTATCATTTTTTTTTCTTGACAAAACAAAATTTTCTAATAAACTCATTCACATCCCACGGCACGCTTCATTGAGAACCAATCCACCCGTTCCCTCTCACACTTAACGCACGGTAATAAATCATTTCAAATAATAAATCAAACTTCTTTGATTGATTTATGCAAACCAACCAAACCCGTTGCATGCTGCTGACTCGACAGCATTCGCGCAAAGTGTTTGCCGAGTGTTTGTGATATCAACGTGCCAGCATAAACTATGCTATCCCGCCGCCATGTTCAATCAAACCATCTGTTGGCAGGCTGGGCTAGGTTGCATCCTCGTGCGGTGGTTTGGTAACTGTCTCATCTGTGAGTGAGCCGCCACCATTTGCACAACGGTGTTCGGTTTCCGTGCCGTGCGGTCGGCCAGAAAATTGTGCCATTGTGCAGCAGATTGTAGCTATTTCTTCACATTCGCTTTTTTCGCTTGGTTTGTCTCTCTCGTTCTCTCGGCTGATGGTTTCCGTTCCCACTGTGGGGTGGAAAAGTTTTGCATAGCAGGAGTTTTTTTGATACTAAAACCTGGAAAGAATTTCCGCCTTTTTTTTACGCCCGGCTCTGTGTTAACAAGAGGCTTTGTCGTTTTCATTCTGGTGGGTGTTTTTCGTCCCCCTTTTTTCGGGGTGAGCTTTTCGTACAGTACGGAGAACTGGGATACAGACACGACTAATTGCTTGAGGGGGAATCACCATGCACAGCTCCGAAACCGAAAGCCGTGCGATCGAATGAGAATAGTTGGTTTTGGAGCTCTCTCTTTTTCTCTCTTTCACTCTCTCTCTCTCTCTCTCTCTCTCTCTCTCTCTCTCTCTCTCTCTCCCTTTCTTTCTACTATACATTTGTTCAATGTTTTCCCATGTTTTTTTGTTCTTTGTATCCTTTTCGGTTTCCCTTTTTAGAAGAGATTTCCGGCCACGCACGCTGAGCGATGTGTTCTGCTGTCCATTTTTGGTAAAACTTTTTTTTTCCATGTTTTTTACCCCGATCTGGGTGCGCTTTCCTCCCCCGGATGGGCGCCACTGGGAAGGGAAAATGGCAGCGCGGGAATGCTTTTGTTAGCCCGTTTTCCACCCCGCATCATCAATCACACGCCAAAACCCGACCCATATGTGTACGGTGGTGGTGGTGAAATTTGACGATAACCGCCGGCCATGGGTTTTCCGGAATGTTACCAACGATTCTCCGGCCAAGCACTGGTTTGCTGGTTGCTGCTGCTGTTGCCTGTTTTCTGGTCGCTTGGTTGATTGGGTGTTTTTTTTTTTTTTCTTCTGCCACCGGAGTGTGTGTGTGTGTTTCCTGTGTGCTGTTGTTTGGCCGCCACTGAACATGACACGACCCACACGGCGGACCCCCGGAATCTGCACAACGCACGGTTTTTATTTTGCCACAACTTTTCAAACCTTTGTTTGTGTGCCTGTGGGCTAGTTGGGCTTCTGTTTGGTGGTTGTAAGAAAGGACGGGAGAGAAAGGTACACGCACACACAGTGCTGATGGTTTTGTTTGTTTGATGCGAGTGTAAAATCGATAATGCTCTTCGGAAAGGTACTCGATGGCTTTACGAGTGGATTGTAAATATTATATTAAAGGAAAAAACGATAAAAAAACGATGGTGATGATCATGCACGAAAACCCTGTCCCTGAAGCTTTATGCGATGGTGTCGGGTGGGGGTTTGGTGTATGCAAAATAAATGCAAACAACTGGTGCGTTACACCGACACAGGAAGGACGATATTACGGTGCCCCACAATCGCTGTCGTGTATCAATTAATTGAATATTTGATGTAAGCTTTTCATGTGGCTTATGAGTTTTTTTTTGTTTTGTGTACGTCGGGAATGTTAAACTATTGCTTTATTTGTGGCACTGTGCCTAAGCGACGATGAGTGGTTGCTGTAATGAATTAAGCACACCATAGCTAAATCCTATTGCGTTTATTTTTTTACATAAAATGAAACGTTAAAAGAGCTTCTGCAATGAATTGATAATTATTATAAATGACTACGGAAAGAACAGTGTCCAACTGAATTACCTGTCCAAGTATAATTCTATCTTTTCTACCAAACCTCAGAAATAAGCCCCTGTCATCCCTTTTTCCCCCCAAAGCACCGCTAACAGCAGGCTTAATTTGATGACGCTTCTTAACAGCCTCAAAATTGTTGACTTGATTTTCTCATTTTCGCTCTCCGTACCGGTCCCATCCCCTTGTTTGGCAACAAGAGCGCAGCATTGATTTTAAGCGCCATGAAGAAGCGAAACCTCAAACATTTGCGCGTTTGACACCTGTATGTGTGTGTGTGCGTTTGGTCTAGGAAAATGGCTCCACTGCCCGTCCCTTTGCATCAAAACCGTACCGGCGCGCGCGTTCGAACCTTATTCCACCAGCGTGCAAGTTCATAGGTTTGAAATCACTCCCAAAAACACGCTTCCCTCCCTTCGATCCCGTCCAGAGCAACCGTCCCTCGGTAGCACCAAAGCCTCCGCGCCTCCGTGGGGAGGCCGGCGCGAAACATTCCCGGCATAACTTATCTCTTCATTAACATGCCGTTGGTTCTTTTACACAGGGCGGGTCCTGTCCGCTCGTCCGCGCCACGATTACGTAGGTCGTGAATTAAGTTCAAAGCGAAACCCTTTTGTGAAGCTTTCTACGCCCCGCTCCTTCTTTGTAGCGCTATCTGTCCCTTTTAGCGAAAATTTCTCTTGCGCTTCCCTTTTAGCTGCCCTCTCCCTCGCCCGGGAAAAGGTGTTTAAAAGCTTCTGCCATAAAAAGCAGCGATACCGTGGCAGAATTCCCAACACTGACTGTAGCTTATTCTAACATGTAACGCTCTTCTTCCCTGCTTTCACGGAGGGTCGGTGGTTTGTGCCGCGTGTCGCTTGCCATGGCCGTGGTGTTAAATCCTTTCCCTTATTTGCACACTCCAATGAACACATTAATCTTGGCCTATCACAAGCCGAGGGGCAATAAAGTCTGTACCCCGGCTTTATTTCTTCTCCGCTGCCGGCCGGGAGTGTCCTTCCCCGAGCAACTGTTTGGCAATTGGTTCAAACTTCCTCGATACGGAATCATTTATTTTCTGCAAGTTTTACATTTCACACTTTGCAGCATTGTTCTTCGACTGCTCTTCTCTGGGCGCGTTGGCGAGCGAGAGCCACAAAAAAACTGCAAAGCAAACCCGCATCCGGCGAGCGCCAGGGGTGGCACTTGGGTGCGGAGACGGAAAAAGTTGGTATAAATAATCAACGAGTTGGAATATTTATTACAGGCCAATGCTGCTGCTTTGGCTACAACCATGCCGCCCAGACCCAGACCACCATCCTATTAGACAGTTTATGTAGCTGGGAATTTCCTGCCGGAGCGTAACATCCAAGCGGCCGTGTCGGCAGAAAGATTCGTACAACGTTCTCGGAAAACCCCTGACAACTCTTTAAGCAACCGATTCCACTTAATTTAACGCATTTACGCATGAAATTAAACTTTAAGCAATGGGAAATTGGGAAATTGAAAACAAGACGTTCGCTGGTGGTTTGCTTTGGTGAATGAATGGCAGTGCCCTTTACATCTCAATAATAAAAGCAAAAAATGGAAACAGCAAAGGCATGCAAATGAGGTGTGTTTGTGTGTTTGCGTGAGCCAGGCCCTCACTGGCATCGTTTCGAGGTGGGCTCACGCTGTCCATTGTACGAACCACGCTTCGGGTTCGGTTACGGAATGTATAAATAATCGTAAACCGTTCCACTTTTAAGATTGTATATGCGTTTCCGCGTGTGGATCATATTCGCAGCGCCCATGGCCCATGGTTGCAGATTTAGAATTCCTCCCCTTCCTTGTACGAGTCTATTTCGCATATCAGTTCGCAGAACGCCTCAACAGCACTCGGTTCGGTACAGGCTCACCTTGGCGCGAGCGAATAAATTACTCCCTTTGGCCTCGCACAAGCTACTACCGACCCGGTGCGGCTCTCCAGTGTGGAAAGGCTGACAATCGACTTCCGAAGGCTATGGCGAGGTGCGTCTACGGTAGACGAAAACAGGCGAAAAGGGGTATCAGGTAATGTCCGTGCTGCTGAAAGTGCTGAAAAACACGAACGCTCACATATAATCCCATGCACCCACATGCGGGGAATAGACAGAGCCGTTGGTGAGATGAAGCAGAAGGGGGCAAATGTGAAACCATGCTGAAGACGTCATGGGCCGGGGTCCAGGGTAGGTGGAACCTGTTGAAAGTGTTTCATAAATCAAACGGAAGCCCTGGATGGAAGCGCTACCAGTTGCTTGCTTTGTTCTACTACCACCACCATCACCACCACCACGCTATTGGGAAGGTGCCACCACCTTTCGCCGGTCTGCCAAGCTGTCAGGATGTGTACGTGAGGGCGACGACAATCACGTAAACCCGAGGGCGGAACATTAAGTCGACGGGGCGAAAAGTTACCCACAACGACGGGTTGCTAAAGTTTAAAAGGAAATTTGAATTATAAATTTGAAAAAATCCAGTTTTATGTTGCAGGTTGCATACATATAGGCGTTTTAACCAATTCTAGTCCAAACGCCTAGATGTATGCAACCAGCGAAACTAATTAACTTTTCAGCGCTTCGTTACACTCTAATTATTGAAGAGATTTTCTTAAATAAATTTTAAAGTGTTTAAGGGCATTTGGCACTAAAATCTTTGTCCTTTTTGAGAGTATTCCCAAGGGATGATAAACTAAGACATTTAAATTAATTTACAAGTACCTATACTAATGTTTAAAACATTAATCCCCTTAGGATTGGACGAATCTTTCCGATCAACCCTCTTTAAAATATAATCTCAACGTTTAGCTTGCACGCTTCTCGCTTGCACGTTTACCCGTTACACATAGCCGTACCACCTTACAGGCACGTCCACATACCAATGGGAAAGGCCGAAGCACCATCGGTTCCCAAGCATGCACACTTTGGAATTGAAAAATGCTAAGCGAATGGGAAAGGAAAGCACAAATGGAAGAGAAAAAAAATCTACCCAGCACAGGCCGGTTGGACGAGCCTTTTCACCTTTCCCATGCCATCGCTATTTTGTGCCATCACATCGCACGAATCAGAAAATCGTGCCAAATCGTGCCTCGACGGTGTCATTTGGGTTCTGTCTCTCTCTCTCTCTCTGTCGTCCGCGAAATATGTCGCGATGTTTGTCCTGAGCAAGTGGTTTGAAGCAGCACCGAGACCATAGAGTTTGAACATTTTTCTAGTCCCACAGTGTCTGGAAAAAGGTGAAATTTAGTTGGTGGAACATAGTAGTTACAGTAGCACAAGCCAGCACCACCTCACGGTGCCTTATTGTTTGATGTGCCGTGCAAGGGGGCGTTCAAATGTTACCGTCGACCGTGGGCGGTTCAAAACCGTTTGCATGGCTATGAATGATTAGCTTCAAATCACCTGAGCGCCATCAATCATAACAAAGAGGCCCACACACACACACACACGTGTGAGCGAACGTGGGTGAAACGAAAATCAAATGTTGACGGGCTGAGGTTTTTTGTTGTTTGGTTCCGCCTTCCTTTCCCTTTTCAAACAAGAACGGGTCTCAACGCGTTCCACGTTCTCAAGTTGTATTTTAATTCCATTTGGTTGCGTGCATAAATGTAACTTTCACACTTGTTTCGCCCTAGGTGACACTTGACGCATATATATACGCGTTTATATTTAACGGTGCGGGGCCACATGTTGCGTGTTATGCTCGAGTTGGCGATTGTTGGTACAACCTACATGCGCACCGTTTGATCCGCCACCGTGGGAGGCAGTTTGTTTCTTTGTTTACGGCGCGACGGTTCAGGCTCGTGCTCAGAAACGTTTAAAGGGAAAAGGTGTTCCAAAGCCGAAACTGTGGACGTTTTCCAGGATGTTTGTGTTTGACGAGCCAGTTTTGAGCGTGTTACGAAGCCAAATCATTCATTTTGACGGCGTGATTTAATACACGAAAGCGAAGTAGCAGATATCGCGGTGGAAAACTTTTACGAAAGACGTATCGATATCGTTCAGGCTTAGGCTGTGCAGCATTAACATAATGTCTATTCCGGGTTTTTTTTCTAAATTAGAATAGTCTCAAGGTCAAACGAACACGAGATATTAATGGCTACAGAATTAGGGTTTATCTGTTTCCCTTTCCGAAATAGAAAAAAAAAACATTTTGATTACCCAAAGAAACAATCTGTTGACCTGCGGAGCAAAATACAGCCATTAGTACTATCTCCAATCCCTCCCCTCAAAACACAGCTAGAAAACCCATCCCAGCGAACAAGCTGTTTATTGATGGTTCGTTCCAATTTGCAGACGAATGGTGAACATTTGTTGCAAATCGGCGTCGAGGGCAACAAAAAAACACAAAACGAACATAAAAGTTCGAAAATACCGGCCGACTCGATTTCCTTCGGTTTGGTCTGCCGATGAACTCATCGCCTTCAATTGCCTTTCGATGGGTGGCGCTGATGGGTGGATAAAAATTGATGATTTCCGGTCCTCTGCTGCCTTACCGATCCATCCGATCCAATTCGATTGGGACGCAATGAGTTCGATAATGGTTTAATTTAGAAATAGGCATAATCATGTGATTTCTTTTCCCTCTAACGAAGGTTCCGGGACTTGTGAAAACAAATTGCGTTCCTTTTTTCGGAAGTGCTTTACGATGTATTAAGTTATCAAAAAGGAAACAGGCAAGAAAAAAACTCAACTCCTACGTAACATTCCATTTCGCACATGCGTTTTGTTACGCACACGAAATGAACAAAAATGTTGCAACGAAAATAAACACACACATAGATACGCCGCTCTCGATCGCCAATGCCTCGCTGCCGTTACGACCGCTGAGTGTGCCATCGTGCGCCAATCGTATACTCTGGATGTTTATTTATTCACTCCACCCTGCAACGGTGATGCGGAGATGTTTTTTTGAAAGCATTTCAACCAATTTCACTCTTGCATCTGTTTCAACCAAGCGATTACAGTTGCCTCAATCTGTAACAATCTTTTGACGCGGGAGCATGTTGTAATTTATCGCACCGTGTCTTGCGTGCAAATAAATCAATTTTACGCACGTTCAAAATCACATGAAGTGCTTTGAAGATTGTGACTTTAATTCGAAATCGGATCCTTTCCAGAGGACTTCTTTAAACCCAATCATCAAACAGAAACTATTCTTACTCCAGCACGCTTCAGAAGAGCACACAGCAACTCTGCTGTATCGTCTCGCCACTTTGCTCCCGGGGTGAAACACATTTATCATTTATCAGAAGATTGAATTCGATGGTTTCCTTGCGCTATTTGCTTCGAAAACCACCATCCTTAGCGACGATCGAGTTGTCCTGGGGAATCAATGTCCCTCTTTTTATCTCTCTCTCTCTCTCTCTCTCTCTCTCTCTCTCTCTCCCTCTCTCTCTCTCTGTCATTCCAATTGGTTCCACCAGGACCGTTTATCCATGGCTCCATGGTTTGTCGGTGTTTGTGTGTGGGTTATCTGTTGTGCAATGATTCTTCTTATCGTTTGCTGTCCTCTCCGATCTAACCAACCTTCTAGGGGCGGTTGGATTGTTGTTCAAAGTTGTCATTATGTTTGATCAGCCCGGCACCGCCACCGACGCTGTCCCTGTGAATGGGTTACGCGCCAGTCCCCAGCAGTCTCTCAGCGGCGAAGGATTATAAACCCCCCCTCGCTGGGATTGGAAACGGAAGGAAGACATCGCTTGCCATCAGGGCTCTGTTGCTTCGATGTTGCTTTTTGTTCTGCTTCCTTGCCATGAGTATCACCCGCCGAGGGTATCAGAGTTTGAAGAAATTGAATTTCCCATCAAGTGGATTGCATCGAGTGAAAGCAGTGTGTGCGGTGACCGATTCTATCTCCAAACCCGACTACAGCAGATTGGACGGGTGGAGCGAGAAAAAACGAAACGAAACCAACGGTGCGGGGATAAAAATAACGTAAAGAGGCGAATTAATGAACGAAATTGATAAATTGAAATGGTGGGAAAGTGCGCAACACGTGCGGTGCAGAGATATTTCTGCGTCAATCTTTGTTTTGACTGTTTTTTTTCTGTGTGTATGTGTGTGTGTGTGTTGGTGCACTCCAAACAGTTTCTCCGAACGCTTTCATAATGGATGGATCATGATGTTTTCTTTGCCCTCGGCTGGGCGGCTGTGGTTTCCATCCAACGGTCGGTCGGTGACGACAAAAGTGGCAGAAGTGAGAAAGAGGATCGGTTTTAATCAGAGCTTAAATGGAAATGGTTTTACGTGTCCTTCTGCTACGGGAAAATGGTGGCAGAGAGCATCGCATTGCCATCGCCAACGATCGTATTATTGCAGGTGGAAAACAATTCCTTAGAAAAATACGACACTACGCTCACCGCCTCCAGTGGATGGTGTGTAGAGTGACTTTTCATTAGAACAAATCGTTCTGTTGAAGTGGAAATGGACATTTTCCATCTTCAGGTTTAAAGTTGTATATTTTAATGAAAATAAATTGATGTGACCTATTAAAGAAAAGTAAATGCATTCGGGAAACAATCTTGTTTATTATTCCACTACTTTAAGATGATCACTTTGCGTGAGTGTTTAAGGTAAAGCATGCAAAGCTACTTTTCAGTAAGATATTATTTAAAATCCTCAAGAAAATTACTTCAATTGGAATGCAAATGATTTCTTCATATCCAAACGCAAAACCACCGATTGAAACGATTCTTACGCACCAATACAATGAGCCGAAATAGATTTGAAATATTTTTCCTCACCACCCCGGTATGTTTTTCTTCCATCGAGCGTTAGACAAGGGAAGGGCGGAGGGTGCAAAACATGCGTACATCTTGTTCGGTACACGTATTTTGTTTTGGCGCGTGGCAAAACTGTGAACAAACCACACAGCTCTGGCGATGTATGGTGTAGTGATCGAAGATTTAAAATAGCCTAGTTCAACCGACCCAAAACCCGGCCCGAAAGGGCCAAGAGCAGGGTCACTGGTGTGCAGCAGTGGCAGGCCGGCTGAACTCTGAACTTCAAACAATCGGTTCACCTTGGGGCCCGTCCCGCTCTAGTCTACCGCGGCCCCGCATCTCCGGAGCGAAACCAATCAGCACTAAAACAAAATCCAGCCGCGAGTTTAAAAATAGCAAAATACGCCGCAGCGTCCAAGGGAAAGGAAAAGAATTCGGCCAAAAGCGGTGCATACCTAGCACAACATCATGCCCGTTGGTGGCCACTTCCACCGAGAAGTTGGACTGGAAAAAAGAAAGAATTGGCTAGAAGCAGCAGGGTACAAATATTTGGACGCTGTATTTGCCCGGCTTCATGTTTTCAATTTAAAATTAACTTTTAATTGCTATCAGCTAATGGCCGTGTTTATCAATACCTTTAGGTCGGAGAGGAGGTGGGTGAGGGACAAGAAAAAAGTAAACCATCTACAGTTGGAGTGCGAGAGAAAATCCGAAACCTCAGTCTAATCTCTACCCATTAGACTTATTTTTTGCTCAAGACAGACCTTTTCTTCGCTTCGTGAGTGAAAAGAATGGAATAAAATTGGGAAAGCAAGGAAAACTAAGGCTATAATCCACCAAATGAAAACAAGCGTTTCTATTGGTTTCGACATGGAGGTTAGCAGAGAGCGAGAGAGAAAGTAGACATTTGGAATTTCACAAGAAAATTGGTTCCAGAGTGTACCGTCATCATCATCGCGATCATCAGTATCATCGCGATAAAGCTTAAACATGGAGGAGGGGGGCGGAAAAACCTTACAGTGCACAAGATTTGAATCGCCGAGAAAAACCAGACACACTCAACAAGTCAATGCCGGGAACGCCTCCTCGGGTAGGTCAAGCGGCGTGTCTAAGCTTCCAGCAACTTATCCGTCCTCGAAAATCATCAACCGAACACGGCCGGCTGCCCGGCTTTGACCGGCCACGACCTTCCACGTGTCAGTGTGTGTAAATGTGTGTGTGAATGTTTAACTTTTTAAGTGATGCGTTTAACCTCAACCGTTGTTCGTCGGTTTCCAGGGAGAGGAAGAGAATATGTGAGGAAATTTTAGAGAGGCTACGAAAAACAACGCCAAGCTCACCGAAAAATGCCGTCCAATGATTCTCCCTCTCTCTCTCACACACTCTTTCCCGCTCGCTTCACTCACAATCTCGGGTTTGTATCTGTGGCGCTTCGAACCGTCTGTTTCATTCAATAAGTGACCGCACACGGTACGAGGGATCAGGACGGGGCCCTGCTGCAGGACGTGAAGCCAACAAAAAAAAAATATTTGACATTTTCTCTCACTCACGACCGCCACTTAATCTTGTCCATCCATTTTGAGGTTTAGTTTGTTACGGTCATTTGAAGCTCGATGTAACGCCCCAACCACAACCAACATGTGTGTGTGTGTGTGTGCTCGCTGAACCGATTCCCGGATCAGATTTCAAAACCTTCGAACCGGCGTAACCGTACTGAAGGGATAGGAGCAGGATGAATAGCATCTCACCGATGGGTTTTACGGTAGCACAATTAGTCAACGAACTCTGTCATTAGAGAGCGAGAGAGAAAGAGCAAAGCGACAAGCAGAAGGAGAAAGAGGAAGAGTGCGTTGGTCGTGATGGTCTTCATCCGGTTACGGTTTGAGTGATTGGTCATTGACAGCTGTTGGAGCAAGGAGCAAGCAACGCTGCAAATGGTGCCCGCTTTAGTGCGGGTGATGATACTTTTCTTTTGCCACATTTGCTCGGATTTGTTGCTCGGGTGATTGACGAAAGTGATGGATCTATTTAGTCCGCTTAGCAAAGGGAGGCGCTAATCCGTGAACCATTTATTGGTTTGCACTGTTGCTTTGTGGCGCACCATCAGCGGGGTGTGAAATGAGATGACTTAGAGTTAATATAAGCTCATTATACGACGTGGTAGAACGTGAACAGAAGACAGATGCAAACGGTAGTAAGATGAAGGAATTATAGTTGAATGAACTGCGCTACCTCATGCGCATCGTGCTCATATCGAAGTAAGCTCTCACAATCAAACGCAAAACCACAAAATGTACCGACAGATTACTGTGTGTCTTGAGGAGAGAGGACTTTCCCGAGAGCGAAAAAATGTAGGAAAAACTCCAACAATCGGAACAGCAAAACTTCTAATGGAAGAATAGCAAAACTTATCGGAAAACTACCGAGGATACCCCGAACCGGCGGAGTCGTCCTTATCTTTGCAGCAAAAGTTTCTCAGTCCCCTTACCAATCCAGTCCCATCAGCTCTCTCTCTCTCTCTCTCTTTCGGGAGGACACAGCGTGGTCGGAAACTGTCCGCAAACTTTACCGCGCTGTTCGTTACACTAAATTTCCTCCCGATTGTAGGTTAGGGCGGACTGGGGGTTGGAAAGTTACATGTCGTGTTGTACACACACACATGAGGAAGATGGCAACATACACTTACTTAAATGGCATTTTGTGAGTGTGTGCGGATGGCTGGGGACATCAAGGATGGAAGTTATAGGGGCTTTGCTCCAACTTCAACTCTTCACCGTACCCGGTGGCAGTAACTTTGCCATTGTAACTTCCTGATAAAAGGAAAGCAACAGGCGATTTTCCTCTCCATGCGCTACTCCCCACTCAGCTCCCTTTCTCTCTCACTGACCCAGAACGAAGTCAGGAAGGAGGCGAGGGATAAAAATGAAACCCAACCACCCACCTCCCTTCAAAAACCATGATCGAATAACTTTTCTGACCTTTCGGTTTCACCCATTCTGTTGACACAAGTGATTACGAGCGTCGATCTGTTATCATCGGCAGCAGTGTGTCGTTTCACAATCCAGCGTTCGACAAAAAGTTGAACCAAATGTTGCCACCGTCCTAGATTAGGCAAAGGTTTCCTTCCACCGAGCTACCGAGGATGAAACAAAAACACGAACACAGACACACACACACACACACACACACACACTCGTTAAAAAGGGCATTGGGTGTTTTGCTAATTCGTATTCTGCTAGTATCACCTCAGTTTGCACGTCTCAGTTTGCCACTTTGTAGCTCATTCTATGCACGCTCACCCAGCAGCAACTGCCGGCAAAAGCAACAGGGTAAGAAATTGAATCATGCGATGCTTTTCTCGACGACTTCTTACGGGGTACGCTTACCACCGGTTGCACTCACCGAAAAAAGGGGCCATATCCCGATGCCACGTTCGGGCCCAATTTGCTTCGAACTCGATTTGATATTCATATCTCATTGGGTCCCTGTGTGTGTGTCGGCCAATCGGAAGTGGGTAGCGTTTACGCCCGTCCGGGTCCGGGCTCCTTATTTCCGGTTGTTTGATGTCGAGAAAGAAAAATAACACTGTATCCGCGCACGTTCGCTGCGCCGGGAGAGACACACAGAGAGCAATGCGATTCTCAAAACGAGTCTATGATGGGATCGTAAAACGGGTGAAACACGAGTAGTGCACAAGTGGTATAAAAATATGCAAATCATCACGTTTTGAAGGGCTCCAGGAGAGAGGAATGGAATTGAAAGCTATTCGAAAAACCATCGAGTGAAACCTCGTTGAGACGACGAAATGGCTATATCTTACACGTCGTCAAGTTTCGCCTACGCCCGACTTCCGACGACTCACTTCTTGGCGACTGGCGTTTTGGAACGACCTCTTCCTTGAGGAGGAACATATCATCCGGGTTGCACGTGCCCGTGTGTGTGTGTGTGTGTGTGTGTGTGTGTGTGTGTGTGTGTGTGTGTGTGTGTGTGTGTGTATGTTTCCTCCTTCGCGAAAAGGTGAAGCCACCTTTCAAAACATGTTCCAGGGGTGGCGCTATTTGTCGGTGTGTGTCTTTCTAGCTTTCCTTACGTAGCCTCCTGTAGCATGCTATGGGAGACATACAACGACCGCGTAGTAATCGGAAAACACATCAACATCGCCATCATCATCAACATCATCGTTCGTCGCCGTCGTCGTCGTTGTGAGGTATCGGTTTGGTGGTACCGTTTATCGGTGGCTCGTTAGCGTGTGCGATCTCCCACCTTAAACGTGTATAGTGTGTTGTGGTGCCATATTCTTCAGGAAGTTGTCTAGCGGTGATATGGATGTGAAATTGCGAAGATGCATCAACGGGAGAGCGCCCCAACCGTACCTTATTGGCGAGGGTGTATAATGGGTCGTGAAAAATTGGCTCCCGCGTCGGAAGATTTTGGTCGATAGATCAAGTGTGTTGTGTGTTGATTTTTGGGTCTGATGTTTGTCGAGTAAGTGTGTTTGACGAGCGTATTAAAAGCGCACAACAACCTTAACACACTGGAGCTGATGTTGTTTGTTGAAGCATTATTACCCACCGCTCTTAATGTAGGTCGCCGCCGGCGCTATTTGTTTTCATCTCCGATAAAACCTGTCATGTCAACGGCAAGAGTCGCCCATTCTTTGGTGCTGCACTTTTAAAAAGATTTATACCTCCTACAGTTCATTAACCAATTCGCGTCTGGTGCAGTCAACAATAAAGATTTTTACGGTCACACTGCATCGCTGCACTGAAAAACACCAACACACCGAGAGAGAGCAGCGAGCATGAAATTCATCATAAAACACGTCTCGAATGATTTATGTGCAACCGTAGTGTTTTGTAGAAGAAGAAAAAAACAACCAACACTCAGACACATCCAAACACACGATCACGTGCCAGTCGCTCAACAAAACGACGTATGACTGACGATCGTGTGTCAAAATACGAGCATTGTGTGCAGCAGCCGCGCGGTAGCCGCAAAAAAAAATCCCCACTCGGTTCTTGCACTCGTAATCCCCCTCCTGGGAGGAGGCAGCCATGTCAGAATGGGTGGAATATTTGCATCATGCATTGAAAAATTCATGCCCCACACCCTACAGCACGGGCATCCGTAATCTCGTTACTTATGAAATAGCGTTTTCGCGTCCGTCGGTGAGATGTCAACCGTCAATCTGTTTAGCTTATTCTTCGGCAGCGAGCGGGATGAGGTCGTTGTGCCTGTGCCTTGCATAGTGTGTGTGTGTGGTGCACGCTAACGACCTCAATCGTTGCTGCTATTTTCGGTGTGTGTATGTGCTCACGCCGGTTTGTGATACGCTACGCTACAATTAGAGTATTCTCAATTCTTGGATTTGGAGTTGGAGAGCTACAAAAAAAAAACCTGCGGCTCTTAACTTACCCACCGGAATCAAGTTACTCATGTGCACAGTGAGTCTTACAGGGTTTCCCACGATTTATTGGTTGGTTCCCATCATTTTTTGGTGGGTTCCCATATTTTTTTGGTGCGTTCCCACGATTTTTTGGTCGTTTCCCAGAATTTGTTGGTCCAATTGTATTGATATCCAATCGGAAAATACCAATAAATTATGGGAACGAACCAAAAATCTATGGGATACGACCAAAAAATCGTGGGAACGCACCAAAAAATCATGGGAACTGACCAATAAATCGTGGGAAACCCTGTATCACAACGGGCACACAGCAGAAAAAAAGGAACCGTTCCAGTGAGCGATAATCTAACTGACAGCGACAATGATCATCATTGCCAAAGCCGATTCACGATGGTGTCATAAATCCTGCAAACACATGTTCGCGGTAGCTCCCGCAGAAACGGATCCAACGGGGCCGAACATAAACAACGGGCAGCTCGTTGAAACATCGTTTATTTGGCTATTAAATTGGGCCGTATTTTGCCAGTCAGTCGTTGCCATACACCACGACCCCGGAGGAGGTTCACCATGCCACCGTGACAACGCAAGGCGCAACGGAAATAGATTTCGCTGAGAGAAATGCAAGCAAGAACGAGAGAGAGAGAGAGAGCGAGAGAGAGAGATAGAGTTCAACAACAACAACAAAAAGACAAACCGAAACCTGACAGACGAGCGAGCGAGATGTCACCCACATGGGATGGAGGGAAATAGATAGAGGAAAAAGTCGTCACATCTAACATCTTCCTAATAAACAGTTAACGGAGCGCTAACAGACCATGAACGTCGACGACGACATTTGGAGCTTCATGTTTCCTTTCCCCTTGCAAACATGTTCTCCATGTAGTGTGGAGGAAGGGGAGCAAAGTTCGGCCCAACCGACTGGCAACGGCAGCTTTACGACCTAATAACTTCCGCTTTTTTTATTTACCAAAGCGGTCAGTTCATCTTGTCCTGATAATGGCAAGCTCTTCTAGAGTGGGAGAGGCTCGGCTGATTTCTCTGCTTCCTAGAACAAAATGATTGTCCTTGAAGAAGAACGAAGCCTATCCCTACCACCAAGGAGAACTGTTCGATTCCTAATCAAACACGTGCCCCCATCTGGTCAGCTCGGGATGTGATGCGGCTAATCTGGAGCATGTCTACATCAAGCATTAGGAGCGCCCAAGAAACGTCCATCTTTCGGATGGTCTAACGTTATCACTTTCGCAACTTCACATGTGACTGTGACGCATCGCAGACCCTTTTACCCGAACTTTATTGGAACCCCATGAACGTACGCGTGTTCTTTCCAGTCCAGATTCGACTTATTGGATTTGTTATCCTTGCCGCCTTGGTCTGCCAAAACCCCCAAAACACGCACGAGCGAACCAATCGAAACGGGCAGCACAGCCGTCAATCGGTGTAGGCTTTTCGTCCTCTTCACCACGGTACCTTGCCGCCTGCCGGAAAAGCAAACAAGCGTGTCAGCGCAAAACGCACACAATGCCGAAACACACGATAATGATCAGGGACAACGGCTTCGGGCGGAGCTCCGATGACGTGACTACATTTTTATCCATCCAGTTGCTGGGCCATCCAGCAGCCCCCTCGGCGTCCCCAAATCGATGAGAGCATCACGATAGGGCCGCAACGATTACGACCGGGATAGTGTTGATGGAGGTCCATCGACGATTAGCATCATCATTCCGAGGACACACGGCGACAGAGGGGAAGAACCATTCTGTGAGACACAATTTCAATTTGCCGCATTGGATAAATTCGTTTCGTCAAACTTTTGTTCAAAATTCTAGGGTTGTTTTCGGAGCGATTTTTTTCATTGCTTTGTAGGAGCACATTTTAAGAGCCCTTGAAGCGATGAGACGATACCCTCCGGCAGCAACAAGCTGACATGGGGAGGCTGTCCCTTGCCCACCTCCCGATTGCCGGCCTAATGGATGGCAATATTTTTGCTGATGTTTCCGTCCGATCGTTTCGATGACGATGGGTTAGGCTCGCAAAGGGAAGGTCGGCAGTGCTCTTGAGCATGTATTGCTCGAGGAAGCTGTTTCGGAATGGCAGATAACGCTGAAGAGGGCCATTTGTGAATGGTTTTTGTGTCAGTTTTAGATCCCTTCTAAATATCCTTAGGTTCATGGGCCGGGTTTGGGTGTATTTTTGAAGGAGTATTGAAGGCACGCATGATAAAGCGTTTCCCCGAACTATCCTTTCGTTTGATAGTGAATAATGTGATTTTAGTTTCAGTGTTCGCTTCTCCAACAAAAAAAGAAGCTATGAGCCAGTTACGCTTACGTACGCACCAGTAACGCCTAAATGTATGCATTGTGCACACGTGCGTTAGCTATTTGTCGTCCCAGCGCTTAAAAATACTATCACCTTGTCAGCGTGCAGTGACAGATGGTATTCCTAAACACGGTTACCTTCTTCACAGCCCAGCGACAGAGCATACCGGGAAACCGGAATTAAACACCAGATGGAGAACGGGTTTCCGTGCAAACACACAAGCATCCAAACACAACACACATGCACACAAACAAAAAACGCACCTGTTTTCCCTCACCGTGCGCCAGATTGATCGATACCATACTCCAAAATACATCGACCGAAAAGCAATCTCAATTGGTCGAGGGTCGCGTATTTTACTAACCCTACCGACGACGGTGGAATGTGTGCGAGTGTGTGCCAAAGCCGACCTCTGCCGGCACTGCCAAACCGTTGCCAAACCGAACAATAAACTACACACACACACGCACACAGACACATGGGCCCGACCATGATTGGAATTTATGTCCTGCATCTACTATTACTCCCGTCCCCGAGCACACTGTGCGTTCTTTCGTTCGGGCGCGGAAATAGTCGCTAAAGTCGCGCCGTACATTTCACACACCCACACATACACACACACACAGAGGAAAGCAAGGTTCGGATTATGTTATTGTTATTTACCACCCTCAATGGGCCGGTTGTCTTAACCTCCCTGTGCCACGGATCGCGCGGAATCAAATATTTTTACCCATGTTTACAGTAAAATTGCCGCACGTTCTGAAGTTTGGAAAATTTATGGACCACGATTAATGACATTTCCCACCCCGAGGTGGTGGTGGAACAATATGTGATGGTGGAGTGGAATTACATTTTCCTACCATTTTCTTCCACTGTCTTTCGAGCGTAACGTGTGTGTTTAGCTCTCGTAAAGTCACCAGCATCAGTCACCAACAGAAGTCAACAGCAAGCAGTGCGATTGATTGTGAAAATTGGAAAACTATTGACGTCCCACAGCCAGACAATCGCTGCGCTACTGTTTCCGCTTGGGAAGAAGGAGGCCAGAATGAATCTGATGCGAGAACGATGCGTCTATCTCGCTGTAACTATGGTGAGAAGCTTCGACAGCTGGACATGGTGCCTAGTAACCGGGACCGTTTACGTACGGTCTTGCTCGGGGATGATGGATCGTTGCTCCACACCCATGGTGATGGAAAGCTGTGCTGATGAAGATTGGTAGACCGGTGTCCGATAGGGGGGGGGGGGGGGGGTGTAGAAGAAGAGCGGCAACCGTTTTAGATTTGGGGCCACTGCTGTCAGCACGATGATGAGGCACATTATGACCATCGATTTACGATCACCACATCACCACCGCACGATGATTCACGGTCCCCCGGTGGGACGGCCGGTGTTAATCGTCATTCCATTGGTTCGAATCATCATCGCTCGCCTCGAACTATGAAGGTGTTAACTATCTGATTGTCGCCCGTTTGTATCGGTTTTATTTACACCAATTACAGGCGACCAGCAGTTAACCTCGTTGCATGATGTTTATTGCATCACTAATGCGGATTTAACACACTTTTGCAATCGTGTTCGGTAAAACGATTATGCTAAAAGCGCTATCCGAAAAGATTGGAGGATTTTCGCCGAAAGCATGCACAAGCAACCGACAAATATGATTTTATGCAAATAAGGATAATCACCTTTGCGTGTGCGAGTAGATACGAAGAAAATCGTTCAAGATTAAAATGAGATTGAGGCATCACCATAATCCATAGACAAATCGGTAGAAAAGCTTGGGAGAGATACTGTGTGGCGGCTTTGGAAACAACCTTAATCCGGGTAGCTTTGCTTCAAAAGTACCTAACGAACACGATAAATGTGATTAAGACGATGAGATATAACGTTAAATCTACATCGCTATGGGTGGATATGTGCACCAATTTATTTACTATTATTACATTTAGCTTTTATACCTTTTCGCCCCTTTTTACCATTACATCTATCTGCTTGACCTATAAAACGCTGCGTTTATAAATCCACCCGCTTGCGATCGAAAATCATTTATCATTCGGTAAACTAATCGCTTTCACCGATTTAACAATTATGTTTTCTTTTGCTCCATTTTGCTGTAACAGACACAAACACACGATATTCGCCAACGGCAATGGATAATACACAAAAAAGCACACACACACACACACACACGCAAAAAACCCCAATCGAAATTGCTAACCGATTCGATCCGGGAACTAGGAGCGCAGCGGGTGATTCTGTGGGTGTGGGTTGCATTCTGGGAGCGTAAACGGCCACCGTTTGGCAAATGTTTAAACCACACACACACACACAAACCCGTTCGTGTGAAGAATGGTAGAGAAAAAGGACAAGAAATCCACCCCTCATCCTCGTTCGGCGAAGAGAGATAACAACCGCCGGGTTGAAGTGAAGTGGAATCCGGGCGGGCACGCGGGAGTAAAATATGATCTGTCAAAACAAATGCTATTTTTAGGACGAGATTTATTTTTCCCACTCGGTAGTTTATCTAGCGAAAGATTGAACTGCTACCGTGTGGCTGCATCATCATCATCATCATGAATGGCGGTAATAGTAAGCAGCAGCATCATCCTCGATCGGCTGATCGGCGTCTGGGGCTCGCAGTTGCGCCTCGCTGCAACACATTACAGTGATGATGCAGCGTCATTGATTAAAAGTAGCATCAGCATCAGCAAGACAGTCGGTTCATCATCATCAGAAGTGTCTGGTGCCTTGCATGCCCGAAACCACGATGCAGACACACGGAACCGAATAATCTCCCAGGTGGCGGTCCAATTGGAAGCAAACGGGAACTTAAATGTGATTGGAAAAACCACCGTGCGAGTGTGTTTTGCCGTGTCATCGGAGATTTCAGAAAACCATACCCAGCTAGCTCCTAGCCAAAACGGAGTGAATTGAATGGTTCGTGATCTTGGTACTTCTTTTCCGAGTGCGACCTTTACCTTTTGGGTCACGTACGGTATGGATGCCCCCTTTGCGAAGTGCTCGGATCGTTTGTTACAAAACGAGTACTTCGTGGTGGACAATCGGCATTCGAGGCTAGCAGAGGGAACGGCAGGCAAGTGACAGATAACAAACGATCGACCATCGTCGTTGGCAGTGAACGTGCCCGGAAGTGAATGTATTCCCCGTTTGTACGTGAATTGCATTTTCGGTAAGGAAAATCTGTTTTCCATTGCTTTTGTACTTCACCCACTTTTTTTCTTGCCGCAAAACGTTTTGTGGGAATTGGACAATAGGAATGGCAAACAACATATTTATTCACCTTCCTTCCGCCCTGTTTTTTTGTTCGTTCGCTTACTTGCATTCCTTTATCACATTTCTTTCCCCAATTCCCTCGAGCAAGATGGCAAAAGAGGCAAGTGATTTTTGGATTTCAATTTCCAATTTTTGCTCCCAGTCAGCGCTGTTGGAGGCACGATTCCCACGGCAAGACGCCCAACATATTGGTCCCGTGAGACACACACGTTCCATCCAGCCGTGTCCGCCATGCGGGAAGAGAGCTGGCGGATCGAAAACTTCTCCGTATTACACGCTCAATTAAATATGACATGATACGGTCACTGTGCTGTGCCTTTCCCGGCTTGGAGTGTGCTTTCCCGCCCTCACTAACTTGGAATGCCGTGCCGAAATATGGTGCATAAACGAACACGAATGCCTGAAATGTTTCAGGCACGCCTTGGGAAGTGTGAAGAGAGAAGTTAGGTTAACGGAGTTTTTTTTTCCCTTTCCAGTTGTTGGTGGTTCTTTTGCGCTAGAAATGCGCACCAGACACATTCCAAGCTTGCTGCTTTATGCGGACCATCATCAAATCCGAAATGTTCAACTTCTCAATCGGGCATGATGATGATAACAGAAGGTCTAATCGTTTATCGAAATAGATTCCGAGTACGAGTTGGTCTGTAACTTTGTCTGGGCGACCGTCTCTACGTTTGGCTGCCTTTAATACCCCCGTAAGGAGTCACAAACTTCCAAACGGTGACGAATAAAGTACCATTTTTATAGCAAATGTGAAAGTTTCACCCAAAAATGGGTCTTGACTTCTCGCTCCAAACGAACCGCCCCTTCCAGAGCTCAACTCCCCGCTACTATGAATCATGCAGCACTTATAGAGCATACGTTTGTCGGACGGGTAAGATAGATGTTATTTCCCTTCCAGAAATGGGCGATCTATCGATGAACGAAAATACCATCCGACTGTGCGTTGACGAGTTAGCAGCATGGAGGAACACAAACACCTTTGGCTCTGTTCCGAAGTGGCAGTGGGTTATAAATATTCCACAATGTCCGGAGGTGCTGGCTGTATTTTTCGGCCCATTTTACGTTCCCCGGGTTTTTCTTTATTATTCATTTTGGATCCACATCCAAACGACCCGTCGGTGATGTTTTTGTTGACCCATCTGGCAAAATGGCAATAGAGGCTTAATGGATGTGGCTCTGGCGGGCCGGTTATTCCCAAGGGGACGACGTTCCATTTCAACCTTTCTACGGTAAATCTTCAAACTACCCCTTCTTTTCCGATGGGTCAAAGCTCTCAATGTTTGGCGTCGTAAAAACGGTTTAGAGCTCGACCGTTTGTATCTGTGTGTGTGCGAGTTGGGGAATTGATACGGAAATAAAGTTCTCGAAAGCAGGAAAGCATTGACACTTCTATCTGTCTGGAGATTGTGCTTCTTGTTGGAGTAGTTTTTGAAGGACATTTCAACTCATCCGAATGCACTTTTCCACTGGACACTGTGTTTGTTTGCGTTTCTGTTGATGATTCTTTCTCCAATCGATGAGCATTTCAAATGCGAGCGTCTTTTGAGTGGGTAAACAAATGTTATAGGCGAATCTTTGGAGTTTAGAAATGTTGTTTTACAAAAAAGTGTTATTCCGAAAAAAAACTGAATGCTTCAAACGTATTTCAGTTGTTCAATTTCATATTAAAGTTAGAGCATGTTAAAATGCTTTCAAATTATTAGTTCCGAATAGTCTTAAAGCGCAGCTCCAACGTCACAAACCTCCATGGAAACCTTCAACATATACCCAATCGAAATCTCCAACCTTGGCCACAAGTACACTCGTGGGCTAGTAAAACAATCGCAAGAACAACGGCTTACCAGAGAACTCGTACAAGGGTGCTCTACAAGATAAAGCACATCATTACGTCAAGATTCACTCAGTATCTCACTACCATTGCCGTCATTGAGACCAGATTTTCATGCCCGGACATCGGCTAGCCCGGATCGGTGCTGCGGTTGCTACTGCTGCTGGGCGACAGCAAACAAAAGAGCATGTCATGTCGGCTACAAGAAGCCACGTCCATCCCGTGGATGGGCGGAGGACATTCCATTAAAGCGCATTCTGCACGGAATAGGGATGTGTTGTTTTTTTCTGCTGGTTTTGCTCACGCTCTCTATCTCCACCACGCTTCTCTCTCTCTCTCTCTCTCTCTCTCTACATGCTAGTCTACTACCGCCGGAGCTACATTTCGAACACCGGAGTGTCCTTGTCGGCGTCCTTGTCTATTGTACCGTGTACCACTGCAAGGGATGTACTTAAACGTCAGCTAATGAGCTGCCGGATCGTAAGTTGCTCTACCGTATCACTGGGCACAAGCCGTTCGGACGTGCGGCACTTCGGGGTGGATGGTTTGGTTTTTTTGGGGTTAGTAATCTTCCGGCTTTTCGCTATCTGGGCACGGATAAGTGTCCACTACACATAATGGGTTTGCTGCTGAAGGCGATTCTAATGCGTTTACTGGTTTTGTAATAAAAGGGTTATAGATAACTGCCTTTATAGATATATGTAGAACAAATCAGGCAATTCAAGTTCTAAAAACAATTAAGATCACGCTAGCTTAAAAATGTGTGTGTAAAGCGAAAGATCACAACTGATTGACTGTGCTTTTCTATTCTATTTGGACTACAGTATATTCTCTGAGGATTTACCAATACCTTAAATCCATAGACCTGTTTCACCAAGATAAAGCCTCTGTGTGATGTTTTCTGTAGCGAAAACGAACAATGAACTCTATCGAGAAAAATATGTTTTTTGGCATATCCAAACTGTTGTCTTTCTAACTGGCCTACCAATTCCAGGTAGTAACGATACGACACAGATGCCATGATGTCCTTGCAATGCTTGTGCGTGTCATCATAATACGGGCAGATTGTCCGGACATTTTCCGATCGGATATCCCGAGCAAGTTTTTCCTGCTTTCTGAGAACACCCTGCAGCCTTCCATCATGAGTATTCAGCACTCTATTATGGTCATGCATAGTAATGCTTGCTGCGTTATGTTCCATTTTTGTTGAGTTATTATACCTCTCTACATACCTTCGTAAATCTTGTTCCAACTCCAACTCCGCGTCTTTATTACTCTAATGTTAGTAAAACTATTCAGTTGGCTCAAAATAAACTCATCTCCATTATGCAAACAACTATTAGACCCTCTACAATCCACTTTCGTTACAAAGGAACATGGAAAAATCCGCCAGCTGTGGCTGTGAAAACTTTCCCACTGCTCTCGGACGCTTCGTTGCCTATTCCGTGGTTTCGCACCCTATTCCAAACTGCTTATCTTGCTTCAACACAAGCTCAATCAGTTTTGGGGAAGTTTAACTATTCAATGGCCTCAAACGAAGGATACGGATTAAATGCACTTGGCAAACTACATTTGCATTTTCGCGATAGACTCCTCTGCAGACTCCTCTGGACTTCGCGATTTTGTGCCGAGAAGAATGCTCTCGAATGTCCTCACAAGTTGAACAGCTCAGAATCTGCTTAGTGTCATTACTAACACCTAGCTTTTAACCCTTTCTTTCAACTGGAACCCAACATTCCAAAGGCAATTCAACATCTCGTTGAAAAACTTCTAACAAGAAAACTTCAAGGCCGGTTTTTAGTGATTTAGTTCTACTTTAGGGACATTAACTATCTCATTCCCGTTTTCGAGTTCATCCCAAACTTATGGGATACACTCCGTATCCTTGCTCGAGAGTGATTTATGCCACTCCATTTGCCGTTTTCAATTTGCCACCATTTCAATTTGTACCACTCGGCAGCTGACACAGATCCGCTTGACCCCCTTTCTTTTCGCAGACAAAACTGTAGTGACTAAAAAAAAATCGTTCGCTCCCTTCCTTTGCCACGCAACAAGAAAGTAACGCACACAGTTTCGACAGTGACTCTTTCTCTTCAGGGCCTTTGATAGTCACCCCGAAGCGGTTTTGGAACGGGGCACGAGCTGCGTAAAAGTACCTAAGAGGACACGCTTGTCGCACGCTGCTTTAGATCTTACCATCAGATTCGCTTATCTGTGACTCGTCGTTGCCTCACTCAAACCGGCAGCTCGTTTCGGCAATCTCATCTGTCAGCTTGCACCCCCTGCAAGACATGGAGCGGCGGTGTAGCAGGCGGCCGAGCCCGAGCTAGGAGCAAAGTGAGGCGGAGTCATAAAAAATCGTATGTTTCAGTTAGTTAAACTTTATGGCTACGCAGGGAGTGAATATTAAAGTTAATGGTGCTCGGTTTTGTTTACAAGAAGATCCCATTTCCCGCGAAAGTTGAGCATGAAGGGAAATGTGTGCTGTGTGCGCGCCATGAAGCATTGCCAAGCACTGCCGGTGTACGGGATGGACGACTGTGAGGTCGTCGGAACGTCGCTGTGGGCCATTGAAATGCAAGGCCAAGGTAGACTGGTGAGGCGTTTCCAGGGAAACGGTCTTGCTGTGTGCTATGTGCGGAGTGATTTTCTCACTTTCGTTCAAATGAACTTGGCTAATGTTATTCGCTCGATCTGGTTCTTTTTGGGAAGATTTCCATGTACGCTTGTGAATAATGAAATTAGCTTGTAAAATGATGATTCATTTACAGGCATTGTTGGTTAGTACTACGGATATAACAGCAGAACTATCTGCCAGTCTTCCCAAAAGACTGACTCTGTTCAAAAATTTTTTTTTAATACGTACTAAAATCGATGCCTTAATCATGATCAAACATCTTTTCTACAACGACTACAATTCAATAGAAGCTTAATAACTGCCAATTAATAATTTCTCATAAACCTCATTTTCAGCAAGAATGCCAATGATCATAATTTTGCATCCATCGCTGCCATCAATACGGTTTGTAAAGAAACCACAGTCTAACTTTCATTTATTTCCCCTTCAACATCCTCTCATGCTTCAGCCGGCATCAGCCTAACGCAAATGGTCAGAAGTTATTCGTTATTGATTTTTTGCTTTATTTCATTGCTTTCTGAGTTCTGCTTACCCCAGCAGCTACGGCTTCCCTTTGCCCAAACCGCACCAGACCGATCCGAATAAATAATCGCCGGCCAGCGGGGTTACGGTTTATCATTTCGATCGAAACGAATCACAAATCATTTGCAGCAAGGTTCGGGTTTCGTTAGGCTGTAGTCCACGATGTGGGAAGATCGAAACGAGCCTAACGCGTAGCGCGACTCAAACCACAAGTCTAACCAATACGAGTACAACTTGCCGTACTTTAAGCATCCGCTTTTCATCCTACCCACCCAAATCCAAACCGTACTCGGCGGGACAACTTTTATTTTGTAATCTGCAAAACCAACCAATTATCGTGAACCATTTGTTGCTCTGCTCGTGATGGTGCTGCTGGTCGCGAAACGGGCATATTTGTTGCTTCACTGCTAAAAGCCACCGTAACTCACCGGGGTTTGAAATGAAAAGATTAGGCAGCACTAACCTTACGCGGCAGCACCAGGAATACAACCGGGTCAATAATTTTTCTCTTCCCCGGGGTTCATGTTTAGTTTAAGCCAACGCCAGCCACTGCTGCTTTGTGCATGTCGATCAACATAAAGCCACCACACCACTGCAGGTGGCCCCCTTGTGACGGTACTGAATTTCGTGGCTTGGGCACCTTGTGCTTCTTCTGTGTGTGTGTGGATTAGAGAGCGAGCTGCACCTCGGAATCTCGGGAAAGTGCCCTACAAAAGCCTCGCTAGCCTCTTGCTTCCGGGCAACTCGTTTACCTCGGCGGGCGAAGATAAGGAGCGAAGGCAAAGTTGGCAAATTGAATATTATAAATTTCACCTGCAGCCGTTTCCGTACGAGACACGCCCCAGCCGCTGAACACACGGGCGCGCGCGCGTGTGCTGCAAAGCGGTGGAATGGAAAGAAATTAAATTTGCTTTGGCGTTATTGATTTTCGGGAATTTAATTAATTGCTCACTTACGAAAGTTGTGGCAGGAGAGTTGTCTTGCGCGGTTCCCTCCAATCCAACAGGAATTTTACTGAGAAAATAAAGTAAAAGCAAACACCATGATTGGTATCGTTGCCGGAAACATCAATTAAAAAAATAACAGGCTCTTCGGGTCTTTTAACGCTCGCCGGGAGTAGCTCCCGCCAAGCAGCCCGGAAGTTGTTGGCTGACACTCGAAAAGGTTATGTCACAATGTCAAATGACTGACATTCGTCTGAGAGGCCTGAGGGACCAGCAGACCGACATCTTCACATTTCTGAAGAAGCAAGCAGCAGGCAAGGGGTAATTAATATTACCGTAAATTACACCAATCCACACGAGGGTTCTTAATGTGAGGCGTCGTATGAGCGTCAGTTCGGCGACCGAAGAGCCGCGCCAGGGAATTCCCTTGAAAACTTGCCCTGTACCGTTCAGGATCGATCCATTCAGAGATCGGTGCCCCTTCGCTTCGGGTGCTCTTTTTTTTGGTGAGCGCGTAGGTGATATTGACATTTTTTGCTCGCCCACCACCCAAACCGAGCGCCAATGTGCTGTTGGAGAACTTCTGACGGAGTACTAAAGCTTCCGATGGTGAAGGGATCGCCGTTTGATGTGGGTAAAAGTCGTTAAATAAACTGTCAGTTTCTGTGCGTCCTTTGCGGGCGCCGTGGTCCGTTCTCCCTCTCGCACCGTGTCACGTCATGAGATTAATCGATTTGTGTCGTGATTATGAGCTATCTCTCTGCTCAAGTGATGGGGCTCTTGTCGGATCGTACAGCGCACAAAAGGATCAAGACACCACACTCCCTTCCAAGGTCCCCGGTATCGATTGGTGCAAGTAGTGGGGCCTTGCGAACAACAACGAGCGAAATCCTTCCAGAGTGTATCCAAGTGGCTCGTTTGCCATCGCTAGCGAGCTAACCTTTCTAACCCGAGGGCAATTCTTTACACCCGAATCCCGAATCGTGTAGCTCCCCAGTGCTCGTGCGGCCGTGAATGGAGCTTTATCTTACCGGAGGCAGACTCCGGGACCGGGACAGGTATATCGGGTTTCAGAAGTAAAGTAAAGAACGAAGGGAGAAACTTCTTCTGTCGGAAGCAAAACCATGGCTAGCTATTTTTGTGCTACTTTTTATTAGATTGAAACATTTTCTGCTGAGAAATTTCGTTACACTTTTCATGCAGAGCAAAAACAAAGTCTGACAAATCTGTTTCCTTTCACCTCGAGCACGAATCGTGCATGAAGCGCAGATGATTTTTCGTTATTGATTTTTCCCCCATTCGAATAAAACGGGTACTTACCGTCGGAAGCTCACACGCTTTTGCTGATGAAAGGTAACACGGAAGCGTAATGGTGCAAAAGGTGATTTCTGATGGTAATGGTGTGGGTGTATGAGTGGGGAGAGCAGGAATTATGGCCACTCGTTTCTCAACTTGGCTCGATTCGGTCATTCGCTTGACCGTTGGAGAAATTCCCCAAAGCAAAGGGGGGAAAACAAGCTGCTGTTGACCCGACCGAAGGGGAAGGGTTTATTTGGTCAAATGTGTTTACCCCTTACCCTCACCCTCACAATTTCCCAGCTCAATTCTTCCGATCGAAAGCTTTTCTCTCGGGCAAGTTCCCCACTATCACTTTTTTCCGTTCGTTTCCGTTTGTTGTCTTCCTCCACCCCGGACAAAAAAAAAGGTTAGCTCCCTTACGGGGTTTGTTTGCTGGCCTATCAGACAGAAAACAATGAAGAACAAATAGTGCCAACCCTTGGCACAACACCACCCTTGGGTTCCCCTTGGGTGAGTTTCCTGCAAAGCACTGAGAACACGTATCGGATGACGTGGACTGATCGTTGCACAGGTTGGCTGGCTTTGACCGTGAAAGTGTAACCTTTTTGAGTGATATTAATGGGTTTACTTAGCCGTTCTTTTTTGCTTTTAGTTTCACTTCCAAAGGGATGAACAGGGATACTCGTCGAGATTGGGGCCACTGTGTTTGCGGATGGGTGCGAAAGGGAGTGATGAGAGCAGCAGGATAGATTACCTTATAAGCAATCTAATCATCGTACGGCAGAAGCGAAAATAAAACTGCTTCCGGTTCTGCAGCTTCATACTGATGCATGCTTTTCATTCTCGTTTTTCTGCAGGTATGCTCCCGGAGGAATAAACCCATTGCAAGGACTCTAAGGAGGTAAGGATCAGCACAGAAATTGCTTGTGAATGGTCGGTAGCAAACTTTATGGAACAGTATTGAATTTCATTCTTTAAATAACAATTTTCCAAATTTGAGTTGGTTATATGAGTTGGTAGTCAAATACTAACATTCAATCCATCTAACCAACGCCAAGCAATCAAAACAATCGGCTCGTATATCACATTAAGCAGTGGCTCATAAACACGACATGAAATTTTATGAGGCGCTACGCCCAAAAAACATGACTCGATCAAGATTCTGCACGTCTTTTGGCCTGTAATCGTTTATGTATTTTTATGAGCTATTTATTCGCCTCCTCGTCTATCTACGCTCCCGTCCGTACAATCAGATGCGTTTCACTTAGAACAACTTCTTATGCAGAATCATCAAACACACATAACAAGCAGGCGCGCTAATTACAGCCAACCATTCTGAGACTGAATAAATAAAGCCATCCCACCACAAGCCACAGTCACTCGTGCTCGTGTAGAGTAATTCAATTTTTCTTCTGCCTTCTGGAGTGATGAAGCCAAAATGGGGATGCTCTTGATACACGTGTGTAGAAGGGGGCAAGCATAGAAAGAAATCTTGCCACCGCAAAATCAGACATTTGAACGTGACCGAAATGATGTTTGCCGAGCGCTGTCCTAACAAACCATGAATGAGCATGTGATGAGCGAATCATTACGAACGAATTATGGTCACTCGGCACGATGCTCTAGAACACATACACACACATACATGCCAGCGTTGTGATGTAATACAAACTATGATCAATATTACACGAGCCCAACCAACTTGCGAGATATTAATATTCATGACGAAGTATACTCTTGCTTATCTGAATGTTCTGGTAGTTCGCTTCCTTTACAGCAACTTTACGATTGTTTGTAACGTTGATAGCATACTATTTGCAATGTGTTCGATACATGCACTACTTGAACGGTGTCAGAGTTGCTGTATCCTTTAATGGCAGCAATAGAAAAGCGTTACAAAAAAGAGACCCTAACGTCAACTGCAACCGCTTCCGGTTTGCTTAGCGGAGCGATGCACAAATATTGAACTAACATTTACACAACCCATCCGGACCAAACATGTCGCGCACAATACCATGCTTCGGTGGCAATGTTCAGCATCGCCCTCCCGCACTGCCCAGCCACCGATACAACTCATACCCGCTGTCCCAACAAACTCTCCACGCTACAAAAACTCTCGGGCCGAGAAAAAAAATCCCTATACCAAGAAAACATGCAACCTTCTTCTGCCGACACTTGCACAATCGTGGTCTGTGTGTGCCGTTGTCGTCGTAACGGCACCAGGAAATAGATAACAAACAATAAAATTGTCAAATGCAATTTACACAAAACATTTCCTACACCCGAGTGGCAGCCACCCGGTCGGTGGAAAGGCAGCGGAAGCGCCACAGGATGTACGTGTGCTGCTGGTGGACGGTGGCATTGCACGGGCACAGGTTACCAACGTACACTCTGCACCACCGAGTGTACGAATGCTAGCCGAGATTTCTTCCTCGCTGGTGCATGCACAATACGGCGGCGTAGCTTTCTTTTTTGCATGTTACCTCCCCATACTTGGCAGCATTATTGTGGAAGAAAACTGGCAAGAGAGAGAGAGAGCGAAAAAACACATCCTAAAAAGCTGTCCCTACACCTTTTCCGACCCGACAACAGCGAAAACCTTTTATGAGGTTTACCACCTTTTCTATTTCCAGCTGGCAGCGGAACAAAGTCAAGCGGGACACAATTGGCTCAGTCACTGCGGCAGAAGTATCTCGTTGTTATACTGTGTTAACCTCGGTAAAATCGCTGTGTCGGTGTTTAAGCGTTTGGACAGTTACTCGGGCCGGTACCGGAATGGCAGCAGAAAATGGTCCTCTCTTTTTTCCGGGCTACGAAAATGGCCTTTCAAGTCGTAGTGCTAATGGTGCACACCGGTGGATATACCCGTACAGTGGGAGCATTTGTTTCGTGTCTACTTATCTATAGCTATTTTTTGCTGTCTATTCGAGAGTGATTTTTATGGTGGATTATGCTCTTAGGGAGCTGCTTGGGTGTGTGAATCCCATTACTCGATGAGTAGCCTAAAATCGGTAGAACACCAGGCGCCTCCATTACTTACTTGCACGTGGTTTACCAAACGTATCGAAATGGAGGTAAGAAAATGTACATTCAGCGCAATATTGAGATTTGCAAGATGCTTTCAACGAACCACTAAGTCCTTTAAGAACATGCTCTAGGGCGTACATAAGTGAAAAAAATAACAAATCAATATCGAAAAGTATTAAAAATATTTATAATATGTATAATCGATTTTTCGCAACATGCAGATTGCATTACATCCAACTGAATCCTTTTTGAGTCATGGTATCATCCAATTTGAAACCAATTGAAAAAAAAAACTCCCTTAATTATACTTGCATGCACAATTGCTTACATTGCTCCACTTTCCATCCAGCAACAAAGTAAGCTTTTATGACCGTCAATAAAAATGTACTTCACTTGGCCGCGCCTGCCGTGCTGTTACTCATAGCTATGCTGGTGGTTTCCCATAAACGCTTTCGAACAATGCGACTCAAACACATCCCCGGCGCACGGCAATGAAGTCCCACGGGATGTAATGAATGCCACACTCATCGAATAAAACGGGAGAATAAAAAATACAAAATCAATTCCACCACAGCGTGTATACTCCCGTGGGACGATTGATTGCCCACTAACGCCACTAGATTGACGAATATCGATCATTTTCTCCCCGCGTTGGTCTTGGTCTGCGGTGCGTGCTGCATTTTATGACCCTAACGCCCCTTCTAGAACGAGAAGTGGTGGAAAAATAGCTCCAAAGGGATGGATAATTCTGTTAGCAATGCTTTGCCTCTCTTTCTTCCTCTCTCTCTCTCTTTCTCGCTCTCGTTTTCCCGCGCTTTCAAATTCCTCTCATGTGGGCAATCGTTGGCAGTGATTCAAACATTATGAAAAAAAACCACACAACCAACAGCACATTCCCCTCACATACCCACACCAGGCCACCAAATGCGCGGAAACCATTCCACACCGCCAATTTGTTTTGTGTGTGCGCGCGGGAAAAAATATATAAAAAAGAAGAACAAAACTATGCAACCACAAATGGTTGTACCTCAAAGCTCCCGGCCCATGCGTTACGTTCTTTCCGTTTGCCTATGAGGCCGCGTGGTTCGGAAAAGTAGAAACGGAAATTTATCTTTACCAAACACCGACGACCGCGAACCATCGCCTAACATCATCAACACCAAAAACCAACCAAATACCACCATTCGACGGTGGTAATGAAATTATGTTTTATTGCAACCACCGCCAAGTCAGCCACCATGCCCCGGCAAGCGGTTGCGAGAATGTCGATTTTCATCACCATCGTTCGGGGGAAGAAAAATGGTGAATCACCATCCCGTTGCGCGTCGTGGGTAAAAAGGCATCAAATAGTAGGTGCAAAATAATGTTATTAAATTTGAACGCGACGGTGTGTGAATCGTACCCAGTCGGGGCATTAAATTGTAAGACTGCCGGGTTTTTTTTCTTTTATTTCGGTAAGTCACTTCTTTTGCCCCCAGGGCGGCAAAACGTAAGCGCTTGAAACGCACGAGCGAAAGCGTACACACACGCACACACGCGCGCACACACTGTCGTCTCATAGTTGCTCTGCACACCGAATAAATAATCATCAACATGGCGACGGTGATGTGGTTCTGGTGACCGTGAAGTGATTTTCCGGATGGAAAATCTTAATGAACTAAAGCTAAAACTGAACGATTTATTTACTTTACACATCGCGCACCAAGGGCACACCGAAAGTGCGGGGTAGATTTATTCCTGCACTTACACCATTCGTACCGATGGGTAAGGGGCCCCGTCGCGTTGGTATGGGGCAGGGTCGAAACAAATTCCAGACGCGTTCACTCACACGAGCGGTGGTAGAATAATGCGCTCTAGCTCAAGCCGTGCCGCGATTAGCTAAACATGGAAATAATGGATTGCTGATCACATAGCCGTTGCAAGCTTATTTGCTAACCGGTCAAATCGAATGCATTATTAAATTATCGTGCTCCAGCGTGCGTGCAGTTGAAACTCGATTGTACCGCTTTTTCTGACTGCAAAATAGCCGTTTATTCAATTATTGTTATGCTCTGTGTGATGCATTGAATGGCACACAATTGTGGTGATTATTAGGTTACACGCATGAAGCAAACGATTCATCATGCAACCTTCAAGGGGAGGTTTGCTTTAAAATTTAAACTTTCAAGGGTTTGCAACATCCTTTCCAAAGGATGCAGGTACGCAGACGACGTTGGATATGCTAACGAAGTCAGAACTGTGGCGTAATTGAGTTATGCATAATGTGGCCGGCCGAGTCGCATGGAATGACATCTCCTGGGAAAGGCTATCATTGTTGTCTTCTATTTTATCAATTTTAGCTTTAATAGCTCCATCTTCTAATGGGTTGTGTAGAAAGACAGATAAACGGGTGTACACCAATTAAAGGTCCAATAAGGATGTCGCAATAGCTTTATCACTGCCCTAAACCATTGCTTGTTAATTGGTATTTCAACAAAGACCAGTGCCCATTAGTATGTAAAACTTAAGCTTCAAATGTGCAAGCTGCTTTAGAAAACTCTTCAATTAAATCACACAACGCACTGCCCCCCTTTGCCATTCAAGTTCTTTCTTTCACAATCGCCCATCGCAATTATTTTCTCTTTCGTTCTCTACAGCACTCAAAGACGCCAACCGTTGCACCAACCAACAAACAGTCTCTCTCTTAAGAAACAAAATCGCCTCGTTTGCATGCACTCCACACGCCATGTCAGCTTGCGACCGCTCATTTCTCGACCTGTTCGTTTCAACCTCGTCTTAGACTGGAAAACCATCTTTCGTGGCCGATGTAAGCACTCACGCTTACACACACTCTCTAAGCCCAAGCCGGCTGCATCCTGGCAAGTGTCGTGTGATTAAGTTGGCGAGTCCCCGAACGTCAATCTAATTAATCCGGCACAATTCACTCTCGTCTACTAGAGAGTTTCCCACGATCGTTAGACCGCTCGAGCCTGGCACTGGGGGCACAGAGTCTTAGCTCCTTCTCGCCGCAGAGCGTAACATAAAGGAAAGCCATTCCTACACCGCCTACGCCCGCTAGACGTTCACGATATGAAGACGTGCTCATCGCTCGAGCCAGACTTGTTTGCGCAGCGCCCGTACATATTCGCACAACGCACCGTTCCGCGTAAAGGGCCGTCCGCTTTTTTGACGACTACGACGATGTGCCCGGAAGTGTGGGAAAGGTTTAACCCGCTGGTAAAGTTTTCCACTCCCTCTCAACTTTGCAGGGCCGCCCAGGAATGCAGTGCATTTGAATCGTATTCGTGCCAAAGGGCTGTTGCACTGGAGGACGTTCGACCGTTCCGGGAAGGTGCCTGTCGAGTGCAACAGGGTCGGTTTTGTTTTGAAGTTTGTTGTCGCAGCGAAAGTTAGATCTTTGTTCATCCGACCCTTGCACGTTTGCCCTTGCCACCATCATATGCAGCACTTTATAAAACCGCACGATAATGGTTAACAGTGGTTTAATAGAATTAGGAACTTCTCTCTGCTGCTATCGGGCTAAAAGCCGGACGATAGATACTCTACTGTTTCAAGCAACGTGTCACGCAACTCGCTCCAAACGGTTGGGAACACGCACACACAGCGACAAAGGGGACAAAGACGAACTCCTCATCCCGTTCTGCTTTTCAATATGGGTTCTCGTTCCATTGACAAACGGTTCTGTCAAAGCCACCGGCAACGGGGAAACCCTCATTCCGCAGACAGCAGACAACAGAGAGCGCACCGGCACATCGAGTAGACCGGCAAGGATGAAGACACGCTAATGAAAACCATAACAAAGCCACAAGAATCAAACCTCGAACGATGCGTTGATGAAGCCGAGAGGCGCGGCTGGGTTTGGCAAACAGTGTCACTATTCATTTGCCGCTAATCGACAGCAAACAAGCAAAGAAACAAACCGCGTTGTGCGGGAGAGGACACATTGCGCATACGGGGGTTTTCGGGCTTGCACATGCACAATTGGCTGCGTGTCATCAGCTGAGACAATATTGTTCCAATTCGTGTGGTGGTGCGTGAACCGGACGATGCTGGTTTTTAAAAAATGGCTCCATTTGGGTGCAAATTCTATCGTGAAGCGTGATTTGATCTGGGCCATTTCATCCTCAGGCGGCAGAAATCGATCTACATTCCAATTTAATCCTTCCGACTACAGACTACTCTCTCTCTCTCTCTCTCTCTCTATTTCATTGATTTGATTTCTCCCTCTCTCTTTTTTCCGCTCTGACTACTAATCAAAGCCAAGCGCACAGCAACAACAGTTCATTGTTGGTTTAGTTTTTGGGGGAACGGTGCTGGAAAATTGCTTGCACTACGCTCAGTAAGTCACATTTTACCCTGCGGTTGCAAACTGTCGCGAAAGCACGCTATCAAATCACAACTTCCTCCCCTCCATACCTCTCCTCCCAGCAGGGTGCTATTTTCCTGCAGATTAGAGGAAGAAAAGTATCGTCCCGGGCGGTGCTCGACAGCCTGCTATCGATTTTTCTTCGCTTTTCCCCGGCGGGAGCGGTGCTATTTTCCATTTTCCGGCAGCAGGGGCAGATGTTTTGTGTCCACTGGTGCAAAGCTCCCATGCGCACATCATCACGTGTTTCGCATTTCTTGTTAGCAGCTGCCGGAAGGCACAATTCTGACAAACGGAACTGACAATTCAATGCTCGGTGCTAATCCGCACGATTCACGTTGTTGTTGCTGTGTGCTGTGCCAATGGGGTGCGTTCGGTGTGTTCGGCGTGTCCGTGTCACCTGCACCCGTGTGCCGTGAGCAACCACTGAAACTGGACTGGCCTCGCCCGCCGCCCAGCAGGCGAATTATTATGTTAGACTATTCAACCTTTCGAGCCGTGGACATCCGGGATTCGCCGCGTCATGGGTTCTTGTTGGTTCTTCCTGAGTAGGTAAAATAACAGCAATCCCTACAAGCATCCAACGGTTCAGAGAGGTTGAATGGGGGGGCGGAAGAACAGTTGGAAGCGAAAACAACATAAATAACCTACAATAGAACGCCGCAAGTTAAGTAGCAACCTTCTTGAGCCACTTCCCATGCGCTATAAAGTACAGCAAGAGGGTGTGCGACTCGGGCAACGGATAAAAACGCACCCCGAATCGTCATAAGCGTGATTCCGTCATGATTTTGTGCTTTCCTTTTTCTCTTTTCTTTTCCTGCTCGAAACACAAGGATTATGTGGTTGCTATTGTGTGTGTGGTATGCTTGAGCTGTGATGCTGTTTTACCATAAAGGTCGTATGACAGCAGCTGTTTCGACCATGGGAACGCAATTCCCATCCGGTTGCCGTTTGCCGTGGTTTTGCATGGTTTGAACAACCGTGTGTAGCAGCATTCCATCATAACAATTCCGCCTAATAATAATGCGGAAACGAGAATGTATGCTTATGAAATTCTTTTCTATTTGTCAAGAATGGGTCCTTCCGCGCTTACGTAAGGTAATGGTAAGCGGGCAGACAGAAAGCTGATAAGAGTTTCCGGCAAACATATCTCAAACTGACAAATGCGATTTTTGCACACATTGTGCTTTGTAAAGTTGAAAGGTTTTTGCATAATTCGTGGGATGAATGTTCTTAATACATTCCTAACTAAATTCTAATGCATTTTAGGATAGTATTTCCTATTTTTGCGATAAAAGTCATAAAATATAGACAGAAAACTAACATACGAACATTATAGCACTAATTCCCAGCCTCATCCCAAAAGCGAATCAGTTTTGCAACATAAATTCCCCCGAACCTGGACCCATTCCAGCGCAAACTACGCAAACCTTGGTCAATTAATTTCAACTCCAGCTGGAATTGCATTTCCCGCTTGTTCGGCCTCACATTTCGGAAGAATTCATTTCCAGCTCGTTAACCGTGTGTATTAGTCCGTAGCTCATTCGAACCTACCTTGCTGTGTGGCGGTACCTTTGCTCGTTCTTTCATCTTCGTCGTGCGTCTGCACCTCACGCCGGCCATTGTTGAAGCGGTCAACAGTTTCCCCCTATACTCCCGGTATGGCCCGCTTTCACAACACGCTTTCGAATGGTGTGTGTGTGCCTTTACATTTTTTTGTGTTTGGTTTTGCTTCCTTATTGCGTCATAGCGCAACAGAGAGACGTGAAAGACTTTGTTTTGTTTCGCTCGGCCGCTATCAACAAGCCCTTTGCCCAATGCGTGTAGAACCGCCAGCATAAAACACCGCTGAAAACAAACATTTATGTTTCTGTGCGAGCACAGTGCCTTTGTTTGCGATAATGATGAAAGAGACTCGTTGCACCTTCTATGTCTGTTTGTGTGAGACTACATTTAGACATAATGTATTTTGGTCTGCTGCTTGCGTGTGATTGCAACGCTTCTAGGAATAACGAAATTAACAGAAAGTATTATTTTGGATTTAAATTTTACTTTTGCCGGCGTTCAACATTTTGATGCTGAAAAACTACAAACAGCTCAGCATCTACCTCAACAGCCCGTTACCGGGAAACGGAAAAGCTGCTTGTCAAACAGAATGAAACTCAATCAGCAAAAATAAATTTACCAACCGCCCCCCCCCTTTCACCTCCATCCTTTTACGCCACTCCATATCCACCCGGGACGGGAAAAAGGCATCCGATGAAAGCTTTTGTGTGCTGCACCACACAACAGGTACCGGTGTTGATAAATTAAAAAATCCAAACGTTGTGAAGTGGACCGCTGTTCCGGAATAGTTCTGACGGTGGGTACACGATGGTTTGAAAAATTGACGCGCAACACCAACCGGCAGCAAGTTTTCCCGTTGCCCGGCAATCCGAGCGATCTGCCCCGTTATTCGTTTTCAGTCGGACAGCCGGAAGCTAGCTACCACGGCAAATGTATAACACAAACAAACGGAAAGCATTCCGTGCCAACCGTTTGGCAAGCGCGGGCGGTAAAAGAAAAGGAACGTTTTCCGATCTTACAATCCGATTTAAAGTTTATCCAGCACTAAGCGGCATAAGAATGCATTAGTACGCGGCGCGCACCGTTCGAGTTGACATTTTAACCAGCGCTGGATGAGAAAAAAAACATCAATTCCATCCATCACGATGAAGCGATCTCGCTCGCGCAGTGGTAAGAAGAGATTGAACTTCTCGAACAAATCATTTACTTTCCTTTTTTTGTACATTTCCATTAAAGCTTTCAATTTTGTTTTATTTTTTGGTCGTTGTTTTCGCTTTCATTCACCGCTGCTATAAATATCGGAATCTGGTGCTGAGGAATGTCAACTCAAAAATCACTTCAGCTGATCGAAAGTCCCCCTCCCCAGGAGACTCGATGAAGCAGAAAAATAAAAGCACAAGCCCGAACCAGAGCCTGGGCCAGTAAAGCCTCTTAATGTTATGAGCTTAAAAAACCGCCATCGTGCGCAATTCACGCACCACCGCCGGATGGAGAGAAAAAAATCCTCCCGAAAAAAAAACCAAGTAAAAACTCTTATCTTCCTCACACATTTCCTCCTGTTCCCCCCTCCCCGGGTGTGACGGATACCTTTCCATCCCAGTGGCGCTCCGTTGGCTTCACCGTTCGCTCTCTTTTTATCACAATTTACCGTAAATGGATAAACATCGATTGCGCCGGAAACGGCGGTACGGCGAACAGATACCCTTGGGCGCCCCCTCCCCTGCGAAACCATTCTCGGCCAACCGATATACCCGAACTACTGTCAATATTTGACTAGGCGAGCGTGCCAATATTGATCGAATTGTTTACCGTACAGTGAAAACTGTTTACAGTACCCGCGCACCGACTTGACTTGACTGACGCGGCTCACTCGATTGACTGACGGGTCTGGTGCGGTAAGGTTGATTTGTGTGTGTGTGTGTGTTTTTGTGTATGTGTGTGTGTGGCGCTCTGCAAACCTCGAGGAGATCGAATAACTAAGAGGAATCACAGCGCTAAAACCGAGCGAGTCTGGTTTCATCCTAATCCTATCCGAGTCGGGGGGGGAAAGGTCTGAGAACCGCACGGTGTGTCAAGTGATTAAGTAATGCCCGAGGAAAATGGGTGAGCCTTTTTTTCGATAATTCAATAAGATTTTCACTAATTCTGGGGATGGATGAGGTTGTCTCTAGATGTCTCTAGCGTTTGAAAAAATTATTTATTTATTGAAAAAATACTATATTGCTAAATAAAATTGTATTGTGATTGCATTATTCAATGAGTTATTTCAACTCGCCGGTCAGTGCCTGTCAAAAACGTGACCATGAGGTGACGTGATCCATTCCAACCATAGTTAAAACTCCCCAGCCCCATGAGCTGATGTCATACGCTGATCACGATTCCTTGTTTAAGGGGTCGAAGGACACAATTCAGCTGACCATTCAGCAAAACCACTTATCCAATAACGTCCACTCAGACTGTGAACATCAAGAGACAAGAGAAGAAAAAAAACAATAATTTTACCCCAAATGCCATCATCATCCAAAAACTGCAGCCAGAACCGGTGGGGTCCAGCGTTCACAATGGCTCACAGCCGCGCTGGTGGGATTTAGCTCGGGCTGCTGACACAATCTCGGTCCCCGTTGTGTGACAAACGAGCCCAAATTCTGTGCTGACCTTGCACATATTTTTTTCGCACGAATCTAAAACGGGGAGTGTGTCGGACAAGATAACACGTCCCGTGAGAGATTCAGTAACGGCTGCAGCACAAGCACAACAGCAGCAGTTTTCAGTCTAACCCTCAACCTAATGGGGTCAGTTACAGTAGGCTGCTGCTGTGGGTTTTGCCAAGGTTCTCTGTCTCTCTGATGCACCCGGGGGTTTCATGTATGAAAACCATCAAAGTTCACGTTTTTGTTAAATTTAATTTGTTCCTGCTGACGGCATTCGCAACCGCTGACGAACGTTTGTCATTTTATCAATTGCAAATAAAACGCAACGAGCACAAAATAAGCAAGCGCATTGATAATGAAATCATACTCCCACCGCCAATGGACGAAACGCAAATCCGACCCGACGGAGAAAAAAGACACAAATAATCACGCCAATAAGGATTTGCTCAATCAAATGCTCAATATCGTCTAAGCAAGTTCCCCGCGGCTGGCAGGACGAAGAAACACGCCAAACAAAAAATCATTTACCGAAATCGACTGAAATCAAACAACGATAAAAATCGACGTCGTAAGAATTTGGCCGTGGCCTCGCAGTGGCTGTGTACTTCCGAGCGCCGCACACACCAATCTGCACAGACGATGAAGAAATAAAATTTATCGATTTTTGATTCACCGTTCCGCTTTTGGCATTCGATTGTTTTTTGTCTGGGCGCACACAAAAGCCATCCACGGTAGACATTTGAAACGTTTTCGTTGTAATCTCTGCCGCTCACGCAACTTCGGTACTAGTGGGGTCGCCGAAAAAAAAAACATTCCCCTCCGCCCTACACAATAGAAGGCAAACCGTTTCACTCCCCGGTCACTGGCACAGCTTTGTCTCTTAATAGAGTTAGCAAGAGCTTTGGTTCTGGTTTGGGAGATGGTAAATTTTATGGACATTGTTAGGAAGCTTGTTTTACGACGGCACAGCGCACATTCGCCTGATCACCACTCGTCCGACATTGTACGCTAATGGTAGGCGACGAGCGTCGCTGCAAATCAGCGGGGAGTGAAATTTCAAGAACGAGACAACGAACCGTGCTCGACCAGTGCGCCTCCAATGTGGGAGTCGTGCGAAATAACCCATAAAACAAGGACATCGATTCCTGTGTCCACCCGTTTCCGTGGCAGGGCTGGTTCACTATTGTGGAAGCTGGTTCATACATCCGGACCTCCCCCGTTTTCTTGTCACTATCTCTGCTCTGGCAAAGATATTATATTACAACTTGTACTTGTACTTGTCCCGGTCCCGCCTGCACGCGATTGACAGTGAAAGATCGTAATCGCTTTCTGTGTTGTCTCCCCTTGTCTGCGTTCTCACAACGGCCGAGAGAAACGGGGTTGAGTAAGTACGATACAAGCGCTGATAATGTTCTGGCCTAGTTTCGGAAACCCATCTCGTAGGTACCGACAACAAGTAGCAACGGGTTGGCCTCTCATGCTACGCGTGCTGCCTTGCAGCCGACAACGAGACAACGTGTGTAAAAACGACAAGCAAATTGACATTCATTGCGATAGAATGACACGAATCTTTGCTGCGTGCTTTAAATTCGTTCATGTTAACATTGTGTTGGAGGAAAGGCGGTAGAGCTAGCAAGAAGTAACATAAAAGCTAGGTCACAACAATTACACCCCATCCAAAATTGCATGACTTGATGTCGTTTGCACTGGAAATTAAACACTTTGTTGGCCAGATTAACAAGTTCGCCTCAAAGTGCACAATCTGCAAGACAAAACGCCTGAAGTCATGCAATTTGCTTAACAAAACTGAGTTATTTAGATTTCACAAGCGTCTATTCTAGCTTCGTTTGACTTATCAGAACTGTTTTAAAAAATGGATATCACTACTTCTTTATCACTAGAATATCAATAGTCAAGCAATTCCCTGTTCCTGGTATAACTCTTTTACGCGCCATTACATCGCCCAGGCCTTGCAAACAACCCTGCGCTACGGTTTAATTACAGCTCTCACTCACTTCCCTTGCCCCGAATGTTTCAAATTTGATGGCCAAAATAAATTATGTACTCACTCTTGCTATCAATCTATCCATCCTCATGATTTTAACACCATTTGTCAGGCGGCGTAAACAGGAGCGCTCTCCCGTCGAGCGAAATATCTTCACCGGAAGTGCGCTAAGGAAGATTGATTTCTTCATACCGCTTGTCGTTCCCATGGACAACGCATCCCAACGCTTTCCACCCCCTTTACTCCTCGTCTGGGCGCGTGAGTCTTCGTTTGATCCGCACCGAGTTTGACATTCGGTCGTTAATTTTATCCTCACCGCAGCGTCAGAGCGCGCCCTCGTTCTTCATCGTTTGACGTTTGCCGCCCTGCACCCTCTGCCCCAGGCTCGGGGTGATGACAGTCCACGATGAGATACCGGGGCGAGACTATCCGTCCCCCCCATTCACACCCGTTAATAAGCTCTCAATTTATTCCCCGGGTGTCGAAAGCATCATCGTGCATATTAATTCACTCACTTTCGGGGCAGCTAGCTGGAAGGGCTTCGTTTTCGGCAGCGGAATGGCTTTTAATCCCTACTTGAAAACACACTTTATGTCCGCGACGAGTGGCCGTCACGTTGCCGAAGTGGCTGCCGGACGGCGTGGAAAGCGCCATTGAAGCTGCCTGATGCGAACCAGATGGCTCGGCGTGGGTCTTCAAGTTGCGCTTGAAAGAGCAGCGGGTGAGATGTATAAATAGCTGGGGAAGCCAATTAAATGACCTCGTCGGTGACACGTGCTTCCGTGGCTATCGAGGAGCATTTCCCAAAACCACCTGACACGAGACATCGATCTCAATTAACTGCTTCGGTGTTCGGATTGAACGCGCTGCTCACGCTGGGTCAGCGGTGAAATATGAGCTGCGAGAAAGATGGATAAAAAATGCAGTTACATTTATTTCGCGCACTGACAAGTTGAAGACATTTAGCCGATGTAACCTTCATGTTCGCAAGAGTGCCAGAGCACGATTACCACACGGCGCATTAGCATAAATAAAAAAAAAATGTAAATTAAAACGTGAGTGGAAAAGCAAACGTCCGTTTGATTAATGACACTTTCCATCAGATCTTTAGCCCGCCTTTGGAGAGCAGTAGATGGATGGTTTCCTAAAGACCAATACATCACCGTTTTATTCATCCTTCCACCCGACTACGACTTTTATGACACCTCTGGCTCTGGGATCTCCCCCCTTCGTCGTGCTCGTGCCAAATGTGTTGCATGGTTAGTAAATCATCCCTCGCCCAGTTCTGCTCATTCTACCCGACGCCAGCAAATGGTAACGGTTTGATTATTTGATGTAGCCGATCGGTGAGACCGCACAGTATCGCCCTTAAACAGTGCAGCGCTGTTGGCTGTGAGCCAATCGTTGTCCGCCGCGGCACTGGAATGTGAAGTGCAGTCTCCTGCCGCGGTACAAACGGGGCCATCAACACACTTCAAAACGACACAAAGGGGTATTCAACAAGGGATGGAACTGTGGAGCACAACGGTGCACAATTACACCAATCCCACGCCAGCTCTCAGCACACACACACACATACATTGCCGTTTGCACCGTAAACAATGCACTCTCCAGCTTAGTGAATTGACCAGTGCAAACACACACACACCCACAAGTACAGTTTTAGTATTGGCCGTGCGCCATTCATATTCATCGCGTTGATAATTGGGTACGTGTACGATTATGGTGGAGATGCAGCGAAGTAAATAAACCGTTGCAGCCCGTCGCGCCTGCATCAATATGGAGATTGTTTGCTCGAGCGAGTTTATGTTTTCGTTGCACTTCCTCTTGGATGAATGATGAAGTTCACTCTACTTAAGAACTATTTCTTTCTTCGTTTTGGCACTTGAAACGATGCACGCAGGCTATTATAATACATATGAAAGTATGAAATCATTTCCCAGAGATCCATTAATCTGACGTGAATGTGTTTACAGGCTCGTGACCTGCAAATAGCACAGCACACGACAAACAAGCGGCATCGGTACAAGCAACACTCAGCACACTGTCAGTAATGATCAGTTTGATTAGAAATTCACCCACCGTTGCATGAGTGACCTTCGGGAATCCTCATTAGTGCCTAGGACGGGCAGTTTCTTCTTTCAAACCGCGTACCAAAGGCCTACACAAGGTAGCCCATATTATACTTCTACTAACGAACTATCTCATACTAACGAACAAACACCGAGTGCAGTCATCCACGATCAAGCTGGTTCATCAATCCCAGCATGCGTACGGCTCGGTTCTGGTCAACCGCATCAACTTCTGCTAGAGCCGACTTCCATGTGCTCGTCTGTCGAGGCTGGATTGTGTGAGGACTCGTTTGCATTCAAAGCCTGCCTCGAGATGAATACGTTGTTCGAGTGGCATTAGCTGACAAGTTTGCCCTTGTCAAGAGAGAGAGAAAGGGAGAGACCGTAACCACTTGACTTGTCTTTACTGTTCTTTACAGAACAGCCTGTACTGTATGGGCGAGTGTTGAATTACCACGACTTGCGTTAGCTGGGGGTGTTTTGAAGTTCGTCCAAACCATAGTGACACATCGTAAGCAACCCGCAACCCATGGAACGTGGTAAATCACACACTCTCGTTTTTTGCTCGTGCGGGATCTTCAACTTGAGGATTTAATCGCAATCTTCAATACATCTAAAGCAGTGTAACATTATACCTGTGTGCGTTGGCTCAAGATTCACATCCAGCACCTTGTTTGCTTCATCGGGCTGGAAAATAACAATCTCTTGAGACATATTTGTCGTTGCATTAGAATGGCGTTTAAAGTGTATTGTTTTGCTTCTTTGATGCGTACGCTTCGAGGGCTTAACCGTTGAAGAATGAATCGAAGGATGGATTCAAAGATGAGTTGTGTGAAACGGTTTATCAACAACATTTCAACCAACTCCATATGTGGCCAGTTTCTTATGACATAACTTACCAAAAGTTTCCAAAACTGCTTCTTACGATTAATAAATATTACAAAAACCTTTGAGACTACCACGGCCCATTAAAGCGGGAATTGACTGAGTAAAACGAAGGCCAGAAAAAAACCAGCCTAGCAACTCACCGAACAGGTGCGCAGAGAAATAAAGAAATTAAATGAAACGTTATGAACCCACCGGCCTGACGGGCGGGCACACCAGAACCAGCACACCAAAGGAAACGCAGGATATGATAATGAAAGTTTTATGCTACGGAGAGCGAAATAATCTAATTCGGACCAAAACCAGCCACCACTCAAGCCCGCACCACGAGGTGAAACCCGCGTGGGACGATGTCGGCAGCAGTCGGAAACGCTTTTCTTCAAAGTGGAGACAATATTTGGCAGATTCGGTCACAGGAAAAAAAAAGGAACCCGACTCCCAAAAAACCAGCAACCTCGATTTAAGCAACTGCTGCAATAAAAGTGGCTCGCTAAGTGTGCACATAAAATAGAATCCGCAGTGGAGTGTATATAGTGACAGAGCGGTAGAAGCGGAAAAAACCAGGCGACGAGCATTTGAAAGTGGAAAATGTATAATTTTCCATTACACAGCAACCGGATGGTGCAGACACGGAGACACAGGGCGCTCGCCAAGCCAAACCTGGGCCAAAATGATAAGATCATAAACATTTCCATCCACCCAGGAGAATGCATGTAATTTTAACGACACATCACGGGATAGTGTGTGTGTGTGTGTGTGTGTGAGTCACGTGTTTTATGCTGCAGCGGCTGCTGCCTTATGTACCCGCACACTGTACATGGTGGTGACGCTTGCTCAAGAATTGCTTTTTTTTTTGTTTGTTTGCTTGCTGGCAAAAGAGCTAATGATATGCAAAAAAGGTTCACTTTAGAGGAGATGAAATTTGTTGAAAACGTTAGTCGCCGCCCCAGCCGTCCCCAAGGTGGTAAAGTGCAGCGAGTAAGGTCAATACGCTGACAGAAGCTTTCAACAGGCGGTGGCCACGTACGAGATGGCACCGGATTGTGGCCGTAAAAAAAGAGTACCCTAAGTGAATGAGATCGCCGTGGAAAGTGGAGAAAAGATTGTTGTGGTTATGGGATGGAGTTTGGATGGTGCCATTTTGTCACCATTCTCATTAACTTGTGCTTATATTGCCGTTGATGGTAAAGATTAAAGCGTGAATTCTTTGAACTCTCAAATGGGATTTTTGTATGGCACGATACCTCCGAAACAAGAACATTTTGGCAGCCGTTTCAATTGCAATTCATGTTTAACCCCTTTTAAAATTTTCCTACAAACGTTCGTGCATCTTTTCAACATGGTTGCATCGAAACCAAAGTTGCCTATCTACGTGAACGCTCCATCAATTGCGAAACCTTTCGAAAACTAGTGCGAGCTAACGATCCGGCGCCACTAGAGGTGCCCACTTTTAAACTTCCATGATAAATTATTCAACCCGGCACGAGCAGTGTCCGGCAGTGTTAAATGGTAGAATTTCATTTCCAACTAGCAAAATAGCATCGAAAAGCCCGGGCGGGCGCTGCAAACTTTGTTCCAAAACTTGAACCTCACACCCGCAACACAAGTCCCCGCACCAGTGAGCGGAGGTAATCGCCCCCGGTTCCACTGTTCAATTCAATAAAAAGCAGAAAAAAACATAAAACCAAGCAGAGGAAAAAAAACCTGACAGCTCGTCTCAAAAACTTTGTTTCGGAAGGGTCATGACGGGGTGAATGAAAAAAGCTCGAAGCAAACAGGAATAAGATGAAATGTTTCATATTTCAGTTTGCCCGAGACAGATGAAGAGTTATTGCGCAACGGAAAGCGGCCATCGCACTGCTGGCAGCTGAAACTGCACCTGAAGTGCATCGTCAAACAATTTGCCTACACACCTACACAAGCGCACCCCGACACTGCCTGCTGACTCTAGTTTCAGTGCACGGGCAGCACGGGAGATGGAATTGAAAACTCGGATGTCGGGATTAAATAAAAAAAAAAGCTGGAACGTTTTACACAACTGGTTGAAAGCTGACTGTGTTTGGGTCGGTAAAGAAAAGCGGTATCAAATAAGCACCACCGGACAAAAGAAGCGAATAGCCAGCTCCCTTTTACCGTATTTCACCGAGTACCGAGTGGGTTAATTAACATTTCAAGCTAGCCAATAGGGAAGGATGGGCGAGTTTCCACGAAGTCGTAAAAGGATTTCAGAAGATCCTCGTTCCCATGTTTTTAGCACTGCCGCCAAATTGACCGTAGCGGAATGTATTTATGCTTTTTTGTGTGTGTGTGTGCACACTACATTCAGCAACCGTTCCCTTTCCTCGTCCCGTAATGAACGCAAACTGCGCCTCCCCCCACGAGTGATCGCACAAACGTGATGAAAATTGAGGAAGGATAATTGGAAATGTTTTCATTTTTAATTAATCGACCATTCGGGCTACCGGTTCGCACCGGTTCGCCCGCGCCCAGCGAGAAATGGTGCAAATTAAATCGACGAAACAGACAAATAGATTGTGCGAACGCAACAGCAGAGCGCGGGATGAGGGTTTAAAGTTGAAAAATGAAATTGAAAATGAAAAAAAGTATCCCAACGTTAATTCAAACCGGCGCTTTTTTGTGTATTTTGTTTTGGCGATGAAAATCTGGAATTAACGTCGCATGCGAATTACTTATGTTGCAAGGGCCGAACTACTCAGGCTCTCCGCCGTAATAAAATTAGCTAGATCCGTGTCCGGCTTTTCACTAGGTTCGTAACGATGCCACTGCAAGGGGCATAAATTAAAAAGCCAGATTAAGGCCAGTGGAGAGAAAATAAAACGTCAAACCAGAGAAAAGCAAACTGCCTCTGCTTGGTGGTGAAAACGTGTACAAATTTATTCCGCTGCACTAATTCCTTTCATTCGTGCGTTCGAGCACTGCGTCCGAGCATGAGGTGGTGGTGGTGGTGGTGGTTTGTGTTTTCTCCCAGAATCGAAGAAGCAGAGCGCGCGCACGAAGCATAAGGCCAACATCCGGCCAATCGGGCCAATCGTTCGTACCGAACGGATCGTCCATTAGCATGCGAATGGATGGAGAGGAAACACACTCCCTCCGTATGTCTCTTCGTGGTGCCGGACCCCACCGACCAGGGGAAGGGGTGTTCATATCCTTCTCATTTGCATTCCCGGTTTTCCCGATTGGTTCGAATGAATAGCCGCTGATTAGTCTTCGCGTCTGCTGGCAGAGCCCGGGCAAAACCGCTGAGCCCCTTTTGGTGTGTGTGTGTGTGTCCCCTCCCCATCGTCGTCGTCGCTGTGCGTACCCTGGGTCAGTTAGTCGAATTTTCGATTCATATCCGCATCCGGTAATTGGAAATCGATTTTACATTTGCCAATTGGATGTTTTGTACCGGGTGGGGTTTGGGGCTTGATGTTGCGTAAATCCTACGCCCCGGTGTGCCATAAGGCGCTGCCGCGTTTACGATGCCCTGCGTGCCGGATCGATTTGCGTCAATTTCCTTCGGGCACTGTACAGCTAATATGCTTGCACTTCCGGGCCAGGCGAGAACACGGAATGGAGAATATTCTGGTACGGCTATTTTGTGCACCGGGTAAAAATGGTAAACGGGTCAACTCTACGTTCGAGTGCAAATGAATCACGAACGATATGAGAGATATGGGAGGGTTGGACTGTATGTATCGCAGTGTAATCACTTGAGGATTATGAAATTGGTTTTTGCATCGAGAACTGTTGCTCTGCAGCGATACATTGTGTCAGTGGCATACGTTATCTTTCTGTTAACGAGAAACTATTGATGATTGTACAACTCGTTTGTTAAGCAAGACATCAAAAGAACACATCGTCATTATTTTATGAACATAAACACGATCCTACGATACAGTCCACAAATCGATGATCGATTCTTGCTTTCTCATGCAAATAATTACAACTCATTGCAAGAAACTTACAGCAAATAGCCCAATAAAACATCTAACTTTCTACTCCCCCAACGGCCACCCACAGCTATTTCTCCAAAATTCTACTATCACTAACAACATTTTCCCGTTAACTCATTACGCAAAACGAGCGAATCACGCCCGAGCAGCTTGATCGATGACGATACAGTCAATTAAAAACTATTCCCCAACGCCCTACGGGTGCCGGTCTGATATTGAATATCGGTGTACCGGCTCCTACCACCTGCCACCGGGGACATTCTCCTCCTCCAATATCGATGTACCGGTGCCCGGGCAAAGGCGCCGACAAAAGATATTTTACATGCAGAAAACTTCCAACCACCGACGGGCGACAGGAGCAAGGCAAGGACCGTTCGGTGCCACCGTTATATTGGTTCCCCCTATTGGCCCACCCACCCTGTAGCAATCTTCTCGGTGTAATTTTCAACCTCCTCCTTTTGCATACAATCGGACGCCCACTGGTATCCTTTCAGCAGCACCGCCACGCGCACCAGCAGAGCGTGAGTCCCGAGGGCGCTGGATGAAACACGACACAGTGCCGGTGTGCGAAAAGAAAACGCTTCGCGCTGTACGCTGGGCGAAGCGGAAGAAAACTTTGCTGAACCACTGGAATAACAAGATACAAAACCCCGCGACGCCACACCAGCTTTGAAGAAACCAGGTTTCAACCCTCCGTCCCCATGCACATCGGATGAGTTGACACTAATTTGCCCGGAAATCAATACCGGAAGCAGTCGCGTGTACGTGGCCCGATCGGGCTGAGGTCCTCGTGAACCCACGGGCCCTAGGAGCCGGTATCGGTTGGTGTGATTGTGCCCCGTTGCTCCGTCAGCATGACTGGTAAACGCTCGATATTAAAACCTTGCCACCTCCGCAGGCCACAATATCGACGTCGAGAGCGTGGGAAGCATCTTTAGAGAAGGATTATGCTGACTTGGCGTCAGCAGGCGAATGTCACCGTTTAAAGTGGCCGTCAAGACGCTGCAGTCGACTTGTGACTGCCCTGCTGGTGGTGCGGCGTGTGGTTTTCAATCGACCGGAAACGGACCCGGTCGCTCTGTCCACTCCCCCACCCAGACCGGGCTCGCACGAGCTCAAAACCGTTGTGCGGATATTGAAACATAGTCTTATCGGATTATTGAATCCCTTCGCGCGACAAACCGCAAACCCGCAAAACGTCATCATGAAGTCGGTGGTGGTGACGGTGGTCAACAACACACACACACACGAACACACAGACACACTCCAAACCCAATCATCGTTAAGTTTAATTCGATAATCTTCGCCGTTCGTCGCTTGCGCACGGTGGCAAGCACCGAGCAATCGGCGTCTGGCGGTGAAAACTTTCGGCAAGCTATTGTCGCTTCGGGAAATCCTAGCCCAGACGCGGGACACATTTCGGGGTAATAGCAACGCCCTCCGCCTTATTGAGTGCACACTTAATATTTCATTAAACAACCGGTTTTACTTATTTAACATCTCAATCTCACTGCGGCGACAGAGTTTGCTGGCGCAAGAGTGTCGCAACCTTAGCAACCTTCTAAATTCGTAAAACCAGCGTACACACTTGGTACGGAGCCGCGCGCTTAAGGTCGTGGCTTAGCCCGAACTTCTCACAGGGCTGACAGTTGAGCCGTTTTCGATAGTGCTTATTAGTGGGTTGAGATTGCTGCTTTAAACTTTACTTCAAACCCAAAGTGAGCTCAATCTTTGCGCACATTTTGCGCACCGAAAACCGCCTCAATGATGCAAAATCACAACCGCCAACGCTGCGGAGGGCGCAAGATTTGCCGAGAAATGAAACAATAACACCCCAGACAAAGCACGCTCGTTCCGCGTACCGAACCGCTCACTCTCACAAAGGATGGGTGGGGGTTAAAGCAACGACCTGCTTCTCACGATACAAAGGCCTCCGCCCTTCAGGCAGCTCCGGAAGCTCCGGAAATGAATCCGTTCAATTTGTCAGATTGTATTAATACGCATGACGGGCCGACCATGATGATAGGGAAAGATGGATGAAGCTGCCACCTTCTCTCCTACCGGTCCAACCTCAACGTTTTTGCCGTTGCGTTACGTATCAAGGTACGGTCCCGGCAGCATCAGCAGCACTATTAAACGAAACACTCGAGATTGATGCTTCTTGCAGGCCAATATCCGTCCGACGAATGGGAAACTTTCCTCATAATTTGTAAAGTTTATCCTGTGCTGGGTAGTACTGTGGCTGGCACGATTGCTATGTTTGCCCTCACAAGAGAAGGGAATAGAAAACGGACATAGATTGTTGAATTGCTGCAATTTTGATTAAAGGAGGCTCTCTCGAATACGATGGAGCGGTTTGAAAATCGATAAAACTGCACCTTATCACGCAACAAGAGGCGAGTGTCATTCGTTGACCATCAAGGTCACGTGAGAAGCAAACATGAACGAAGAACCAACACGCCATCATCACCATATCTCACCGAAACTGGTGAGTAATGATCCAATAACATCCGGCAGCGGTAAGATTTATGTGCATTTGTTTTTCTTTCTTCTCTGCGCTTTTGTGTTGTCTTACACTTCACCTTTGCTCTAGCATCATTACCGTTTTCCTTCCCCATTGTATCACTCATAATGGCGGGGACACAGAAAATTAATGTGACGCACTGGGAGTATTGGACGCTTTCTTTGAGGTATGAGGGCCAAACCACGGAGCGAGTGACTGTTTTCGCGTAGGATAATTAAATTAATAAACTATTACATCAAGCTGCTGGTGGGCCTAGCAGTAAGTTGCCCCGGTGGGAATGGTTTAATGAGGTTAATGATTCAGAATCGAAATCCTCGTGGCTATATTAATTTTGGCAAGCCAGGAAAATAAACTCCCGTTTTACCTTTCTTATTAAAAAAAACTCATTTGGCAAATGAAATCACTCGCCTACTCCTCAATATGCTTCAAAAGTCTTTTACACTGGGACAGTCCTGCTTCAACTTTCCTTGCTTTCGCTGTCAATCCGGAAAGGATAAACACATTAAATAACGCAAATCTTCCGGCGACGGAGAAGGCAGCTAAATCTCAGAGTTGCTGCCGTAAACCAATAACAAAAACAGACGGTGATAGCAAACAAAAAAATACGCACTCACACACACACACACACACACACACACACACACACACACACACACAAACTCTCACCTATCCGTAGGCTACATCATCTCGTTAACGCGAACGACTCCGGATGTTTAGGGCGCTTTAGCTTCCAAAACTGGGCTGCTGCTGCTGTTGGAGCGAGTGATGAGGCCAGCACAGTAAATGATCTGTCGAATATCCACAGACGCAGTTACCGTTTGACAGCTGTCAGCGCCTCTTACTACCTTCCGGTTAAGCTTCCAGGGCTTTGGGAAAACGAGAAAAAGCACCGACAAACAGCATCTCACCAACAAATGAAGTGGGTCAAGTGGGTTTGCCGCCGCCGTTCGTCACTATCGTTATTTGATTTTTGCGCTGTTCCCTTTTGACTTCCCAGCTGGCGTGTGCTGGGGCGAAGGAACCGTAAGACGTGTACCACCAGACAGCCACATGCGTCGCCTGCAGGGTCAAAACGAGACGGGGCCCAACCGATGGGCTTCATTTGTCAAATTCATGCAATTTATTCTCGCTTTATTATCATTATTTCTACTATTTTCATTACCATCGGGTTTTATGCCCACCGCCAGCTGACAGCTGCCGTTGCGCGGCGGCAACGACGACTTCAGGGAGCGACGACGTTATGGATTTGGCGCAATCTTGACACTGTCGGCTTGATGTTTGCCTTTTGTGAGCCGTATCTTTCATCAAGATTGATTTTCATTCCATCTTCTTTTCAGCTGTTCGGCGGCTCTTGGCGCACACTTAAAGCTTATCACACAAAGTGAGAAATCTTTTTCATGCGCCTTTTGCGTGTGATTAATGGTCATAGATGAAAAGAATATGTGCTGATTCTATTCTGCAGCCTGATGAAGGACATCCCCTTCATTCCAGTATTTGCCATATGAATGATTTATAATTTCACCATCACCTCTAGAGCACACAAGTCTGCCTATTCCCGTTTGGCAGTCTGTGGACAAAAGCTTTATTGAGCGCAGTATCTTCTCAAAAAAAGGATCCTCTAATAGCCCATTCAATGTGCGTTCGATCCACCCCCAAACAGGATTAGATGTCTTCCACGAATTTCCAGTAGTTCCACCCACAGTCCCTCGCTTATCGGTTTCACAACGTATAACGTATAACGTGGGTGGATTAAGTTGTCGATGACAGTTCACTCGTCCGAGTTCGCCCACAGTCTTTCTCTCTCCCTTGGGCAGGATTATCTGACGTGATGAAGCGGTTTTGAAAACAGTACGACGACACAGTGCCACACAGTTGCGAAATTGCTTCTCGATAAACCCCGTGCTCCGCGCGTTTGCCCTTTGGTGCCATTTTTCCCGCGCTGATGTACGATGGCACAAACTTTCCCACCCACTCTGCCCAGCTGGATGACAGATGCCGCTCCTTCGGCAGGTAAAGTTTTGCTCAGTTTTTCTCACCTTTCGACTGGCGCCCGGCAAAGTTGTGCCATTTTGCATCTTCCCATTCGTTTTGCTAAAAGTAAATGAAAATTCCAACACCTCCACCAGATGGATCGTTCATCCTTCTGGTGCGGGCACACACACACACACACACAGACACTGTCAGCTGCTGCCATTTATTTGCAGCTCCAGTCTGCTGCTTAGGGGTCCTCAATCAATCCCACCATCGTTGGGATTTTCTCGGATGAGTTGCACGACGCTCTTGCTTTACACACTGTTCGTGCTGTGTTTCTGCTTCACCGCCTGCCTGTCGTCCGGCAGAAATCGATCCCAATCGAGCACACCTTCCCATCACCCAGAACCAGAACATTCAAGCTGCTGCTGTGTGTGTGTGTTTCGAGAAAGAAAGTAAATTCGACACGCTGTGCCACTGTGAGCCGGTCACAGCGACGACAGGTTTTCGACACACGCTACCCGCCCCGGCAGCAAACAACACCATTTGCCATATTTATTGATTATATCGGCCGAAATGGTGATTGGGAAAGAATAAACCGTGCCTCCCTGAACTGTGATGGGTGCAAATATTCGAAGATTTTCCGAATCTCAATTTCATCTCCGCTCCTCCTCCGGTGTAGGAGTCTTTTCGTTTCAACCAGTGTTTGTGTGTGTATTTACACATCAGCCAACCAGCTGGTTCTCGCCAGCTCCACAGACAATAAAACCGTTATGGTGGCGTACGGAGAGAGAGAGAGAGAGAGAGCATTTTGCGGTCGGGATTGAGGGGGGCCTTCGCGTGTACGACACGGTTCAATCCCACCTCCCTACCCGACTATTTACGCATTCGATTTCGATATATCGCTTCTAATCTGTGCACAACTCCCGCACGAAAATGGGAAGACGCGCGCGTTCGACCCGTGCCAACGTTCACTGCGACTGAACGTTGGGTAGGACCGCGTAAATCGTGGTGTAAAACTGGCACAGATGCTATTAGCGCTGTGGTCTTTTCGGTGAGGTTCGATTACGGTTGCTCCAGTGTACACACACCAGTGGGATGGAAATGCGCAAAGGTAAACGAATCGATAAGGTGTTGTATTTCAGTGGATTAGTGTCGATCAGATTGTAGCGCTTCGGTTACAGGACGGTTACAGCTGACGCTTTCGTAAGGTTCAGTTTTACAAGGGAGTTAATACTTCAAATCAAAACATTCACAGCATCTCGCACAGAACTGTTAACTTGAACACAACTTCAACTAAAGTGCATAGACTTCAATATCATTTTGAAGGTTTCCGTTTCTTGAACTATTCTGGAGATTTATGACGACTATCAGACCAGACACACTTCAGGCGAGATGGATTGCCCTTTCACCAAACCGAATAATTCCTAATAAAATATGACCACTGCTCATCATTCTTTACCTAACACACACACTTACACACATAAGAAGAGAAAAGAAATTTGTCTCCCATCATACACCTGATTTCCCCGATGAATGTCAGTCGACGCGGCGTTCGCGTCCATCTCCCCGCTGATTCTTCATCTGCAGAACTCGTTAACTGCAGACATCAGAGCACATGAGAGAAACCGCACCTTTTGTTTTCCTTTCCTAAAGAACGTTGAACCATCTTGTGCTGAGACCATCGTAGAGAAAATAGACAGAAAGGAGAAGATAATGAATCTCCTGTTCTCGCATCTGCTTGATGATGGAAGCATGATTAATGGGCTCGCGTTCAAGATTTATTCAAAATGGCATACACCACGCGCTCAGAGCTCTTCTCGGTACAGTTTGCCAGTCAGCTGACCTACATTTCTCATCATCTCTTACCCTTTCCCTCCATTTCTCTTGCTCTCTATCTCTATCTCTCTCTGTCTTTCTGGAGATGAAAAGTTTGTTTTCGTATGTTAAGAATCTGCGAAATTCCATCGCCCAATCAGCTTTATCGTCATGCGTGTGAAATTCGTTAATCCCTCCAGGGAGCGGAGGATGGATGTTAAGTGAAACCAAAAAACAGGAAAAATAACATCCTGTGATACCATTAAGTTTGTTTGTGTGTGTGTATGTACGTTTGGCTGTGTACTCAAGAGCCGCGAATAATTCTGCACCGGCTCCGACAGCACACATTTGTTATTGTAGACTTAATTCGAATGCACATTTTGCATACACGATTTTCCCATTATCTCGCCTTCGGTTTGGCCCCTTCAGGGGGAAGGGGTAGTGTTACGGAATCAAACAGTAACCAACAAGCGCACCCGACGTCCAGTTTTCCGACTCATTTTACCGTGTCGATCAAGTGTCGGTTGGATGCGTTTTTTTTTTTGTGCCGCTATCCGCTTGAAATTTATTCCAGTCGATTTAAATAAATGATTGAAATGATGAAGCCACGGCAGCAAAGGCACGCACAATTCAATTGCTGACTGTTTGTGTTACGCGTGGTTCCACTGTGCTGTGAGATTTCTTGTCTATTATCATAATTTCACTCAAAATATTGTGAAAGAGAGTTGATTTCTGTCGAACTTATAGCACGAAGGAAGAGATACACTTAAATACTTTTCAACATTTAAAGCTGCCGGCTGGCAAAATTACACAAAAAGGTTAACACAACAATTTCACCTGCATTGATGAATGCTCGTTACACCTTCGGCTACTCCTCAGTGATGGATATTATCGATTTTCTTGGCAGGATTTTCGTGGCAAATTTAATTTCATCGTCTCTCCCTTGTGCACTAACCAAAAGCGAGATAATGCAATTCGTATCCGTTCGCTTTCCGGTGTGCATGTGTGTGTACGTTTACCGCAATGGAACGATTTCGAAAAGCGCTCCTGATGCTTGCACTTACCCCTTTTTTCACTTGCCCATCCATTCCACCCAACCTGATCGATATAATGCCGAATGCCGTTTACTTGCTTTCTATTCGATCCGTGTTCATGCCCGGGAAACCAGTTTCTTTCCTTTCGGCAAGTTGCAGGGCGAAGATTGTCGGCAGCGTAAAGTAAGTGGAAAATCTCTCTACGGAAGGGACGGCTGATGGACCAGTAACGACGAAAGGGGGCAAACAAGTTACTCTCAATCCATTTTACCACATACACACACACATAAAGGAAGTTTCCACATCAAGGAAGGATTTCCGAGTTGCCGAGTATGTGATTGGCTACAATTGGCACAATCCGAACCGATGTGATTTATTGCCAGGCTCGCCTTTCCATCTTGGCAAACCGGCACACTGCAAGGGGGTAAGAAATCTGGAATCTGGAAATTAAATCAGTACACTCCTATTGTAGCACCGTTCTTTCGGTGGGTTTTGACAACCAAAGTATGACCGAATTTAGATTTATCACACACACGTACGCGGTGGTGGGTATAGAGCGATCTGTTCACAAATTGTTATTGACACCTTCACCATGAGAGGTCCATGGTTTGCATCCCCTTCGCACACTAGCTGTTATAACAACAAAGCATACTCCATCAACATGCGTGACATAAGCGCCAGCTCACATTGACCTTTGCCCTGTCAGGCCTTTGAAAAGCACAATATCCTCTTAAAATTCCCTTGTTTAAATGTTTCCAACCAGCACAGGAAAAACACAAAAAAAAACCCGAGTGTTTGATTAATGCAATTAATTTCCCTCCATTGACCCGGCCATTGGACCGTGGGACATTTTTCTGCAAATGGCAAAATGGTGACCCATGCATAATTCAGTGTGGCTGACGTTTATCGATGTGTATTTATCGCCATTATCAAATTTGCAACAATTTAAGCGTTGTTCAGTTTTTTTTCGCCCTGCCTTTCCCATGCTTTATTTTCGCTCGATCGAAGCTCCCGTTCGGTGGACAATAAAAAAAAGCACGAGCCCCAGTTAATTGACTTATTCCGTGACCGATGATATCCCTTAATTTGTGCCAATCAATAGCATTATATCGTGCCGGCTCTTGTTTTACTAAAAACCAAAAAAAAGCATACGACCCGTCCAGGGCCTGCCACCGAGCCGACCTGACCGTCGTGCTCACCCACCACGTGTGTTTATATAGGGGCACAATAATTGAATTAATAACCGTGTAGCGTAATATTTAAACCAAGCACCACCTAACCGCAGGCTTGTGGGGTAGGGTGTAAGGGTACGAAAATAGCCGAGTATTGCACACCATTGTGCCGGGTCGGAGCTAGAACCACACCGAGCCGTGTGCCGGGACGGTGATGAATATTCATATAAATCAATAAAACCCTCCGGCACAATTACCGGGCCAGGTTGGCAGCAGGCGTGCAGAAGCGTGCAGTAATTTGTACATCGGGTGTACTTTCAAAAATCAACAGGCACCCTAGAGACCTTTCGAACCGCACCGGAGAGCAGGATGATCCAAGAGCCATTCCCCATCGCCACACCGACCAAGACCGAGGCACCGCACACTTGCCGTATGTCCTTACTGTACCGCATCTGATAACTGCTACCTTCCTCTCCCGGGGAAGTACGCGCTGTAGAACGATTCTACTACGTGTCTGCCCCGGCCCGGTCTACCCCCTATCAGCCTGCAGCAGCATCTCCTCAGTTCGTAATTTAGCGTGACATCGAAAACGAGAACAAAAGACCCTTCCCGGAACTGACTCACAGTTTCGGGCAGACGATAACTAGCTACACTATGTGGCACTGTACTCCGTTTGTGCTGTAGAACGTGGTTTGTGCAGAACGGCGCACCGTAGTGCCAGTAAACTGTACACACTACTGAACGGAACCATGATTTATGAGCACACTCTCTATGCGCGCTTGTGCGTGTGCATCCTACGGCGCTGGGCCGAAGGTATGGGCTTCCCCCCCCCCCCCCCCCATCATTCCGAATCACTGCTCACGGTGCAAGGCTTACTCTGGGGAAGGGAATGGTGACCCAAATGTTTGGAGACATTCAAGTGCTGTAAAGTACCGGGCAAAGCAGAAGAATACAAACCCACAACTCTCGCTCTCTTGCGTTCTTGTCCATGAGCAGGAAGTAGCTACCTTTACCTGGAGTTTATGTTTTACCAGAATTGCAATCCATTCACAGATGAGGGTTATTTAAATACCTTGTCTTCACTTGCACGAGAGTTGAATATTCTGCCGCAAAATGGGCTACAATGTTGACCCGGTTTCGTTGATAGCAAAGCTAGGCACTGTGTGGTCCAGCAGTTTGTGAGTGGTTGAGGAAGAAAAAAAAATTGCCGAAGGGGAAGGTTGTTTGCTGCCAGTTGGCTAATTGGTTCCACTTTAGCGAATTGATAATTAGTGGCACGGTAATGGACGGGCGCTGTGTTGTCCACTGTTCATGATTAAAATAAGTCATCAACAAGTGTAGAAGAGTTTGTGTTTTTTTTTTTTTATAAAAGGGAGTTTTGTGATTGGCTGCATCGTGTTTCAATGACATGGTTGTACGACCCGAGAAATTAGGTACTTTAACAACTTCGTCAGCTGCAGTAATTTTGATTTAATATGCAATACATACAGGCAAGAAGGTATCATTAGTAAAACAATTCGAATGTACATAGATGCATATGACCTTTAGCGATTATTTATACCCCAAAAGAGATGTAATATCTGTTGTATCTTTGTTTTTAGACATAAACAATCCTACTCTCAAACGTTTATTTGTACAGCAGATTAACCCACTACAAGAAAGTGCCGTGTTCTTCTCCTAAAGTGAATGCGAAAAAAAAAAGTTTTTATCTTTACACTCTGCAGCATGGACCAGTCAGCGTGAGCTCTCATTGTGGTTTCTTTTTTCACGATCACTCAACTCCCCGGGCGCACAACAAAAAGAAGCGGGCAAGGAAAAATATTCACTTCAAAGCTCATTTCCTACCCGAAAGTTAATAGACATAGTTTTCGGTGATATAAACAAAAGCCACTGCCCCCACTGTTTACATCAACGGCGCTGAGGGACGTGTGGCACGGTTTCGGTCGGCGGAACGATAAGAGGTGAGGTTTGAACCAATTTCGTTCCACACCATGTGTGCTGCGTGCATACTGTTTTACACCCAACAACGTTAATCCACACCGCAAACTGTCCGTTCTCGGCACGAGTAGAGGTGAACCGCAACATCCTGCAACTGTCCAAATGGATTGTGCGCCCTCTGCCTCCCGCTTCTCGCCCGGACCATTGGAGAGTGATAGGCAACGGCACACAATTGGCACAGGCGGTGGAAGAAAAAAACCGGCTCTTTCCTAACAAGCCGACCCAGGATCGAAAAACTCAACCCACCCAGCTAATCAACCGACAAACCACCACACGCATGGTCAGCATCCGCGGGTGTTTGTGGGAATGTGACGGGTGAAAATTGTTATGACTTCGGCCTTCGGCAAGTCCCATCCCAGTACGGCACCGAGCGGGAATGAGAGAGAGAGAGCGAGAGGGACGAGTGCACCTTTTAATCATAACATCAAGCTCACGCGAGCGAGCGCCATGACGTCATCCCTATAAACCAACGCATCTGGAATGGTGGGCAAGGCGAGAAGAAAAAAATAAACTCCAAACCAACCACGTGTTGACTGACATTTGACTTGTGCGTTTTTTTTTCTCTTTGTGTTTGCTGTATCGTTGGAAATTATTCCTCTCTGGAATTAACTCTACATCCTCCGTGTGTGTGAAGGTGTACTGCAGCTCTGGTTAATTGTCTTTGTTTCTCCTTCTTTCACAGAGAATGTTTCCATAGCAATGGGAAAAGCCGCGCGACGGTCAGTTGCGTCAGATCCGTCGTCGCCGACCTTACCCTACCACTACCAGCAAGAGCAGCAGCAGCAGCAGGGACAACACCATCAACGGCAGGTGCACCAGCAGCAAGATCACCTGTACTATTCCTCGTCCCTGTCCTACCCCTCCTCCTACACGCCTTCGTCACCCTCCTCGCCGTCGTCGTCCTTCACGGACTCCGGTTTCACCGGTTCCGGCTACCCGATACCATCGCTTGCCTTCTCCTCGACTCCCGCCGGTCCGCAGCTGCAGGCACCGCGCACAGCGACCCTCCAGTCGGCACCGCCGGGCTACAGCTCGTCCTCGCTTGCACCGGGCGGAGCGGCCGAGCCCGGGTCCGGGGCGAGTGAACTGTTCATCCATTCGTCTACCGCGGCCACACCCAACAGCAACATCGCACCGGAGTTCAGGTAACAAAGCAGCATCCCGGCAGTAGTGTGCACGTACGTCAAGTAACCCTTCCCCAGCCCGTTTCGATCCACCCTCTGCATGTGCTTCCCGTAAACTGCTTGCTCAGCTTTGCTCTTCTACTTCCCCATCTGCATGTAACGTTCACTCTACTGCCATTTTAATTCAACTTCCCAAAAAAGCTCCACAAGCAGAAGCGTTGAAATCAATACCCCAAAAACTTGTTCCCTGTACCACCACCTCTCAAATAGAGCTAAATTCATACCATCTGCTTCTAGCGGGAGATCCGCCATCTTCCATTGCATCGCTTTTCCCCACCTGCATCAATTATGGATTTGTTCGTGCGGTTTTAATTGACGCTGCACTGTGCACCGTTTCCCGTGTGTTGCGAGCCTGTTGCACGAGTGCTTCCCTTACCGCGTTACGTTCAACAACACGAAACCTAACGAGCCGCGTAGCACTAACACGACCACCACCACCACCTCCAACTTACACACACACACACACACCAACCCTATAGCTTGCCATGACCTTGCAAACACACAAATTAACAACCACGTGCACACCGACACAGTTCGGGGCAAGACAGAATCGAGCCAGCTCGCATTTCGCTCTTTGTCGGCGGTACAAATGGTTAGTAATTTAATCTTCGCTGTGCCCGCCCCCCGTGTATTTGCGGCTGCCAGTTGGATGGATTATCATGTTTGTTTGTTGGCTGACCCCGCTGAACCCCACCTGAGGTCGATTGGTTGCTGATCTCTGGCCATCGGCAGCATGCACTCTATCTGCGCGTTCATTACTGGAGCCTCTCTTGTGCATCCAACCGTAGATGTGAAGGTCATTTGAGCACGCTCGAATTCTGTTGAGGTTTTGGTGGTTTAAGTTCGAGCCGAGGATTGTGCCAATCCATTAGACACACAAACATGCAAACAGGGTATCGGTGGGCTGAATGTAATACAAAAAAGCGTTCGAAACCCAGTTTGTTATTACATGTTTTTAGCATGTATTGCTTTAAATAATTTTTTAAACGAATATTTTAATGTAATGGAGACGCATGGTGCTCCGAATGTCCTTGCCGATGGAGGCGCCTAGTGATGTTTTAAATACGTGGAAAATTGCTCCAAAAAATGTGGGAATGAAATTTATTAAATAAAACGTTGCCTCCCCTCATTCACAGATAAATAATGGCTTGTTGACGCTATTTTAAAACGCTTTTAATTTCGTGCACCAATTTGCGTACAAGCCGTTAAGTTCTATTGCTCCCACGGCTCCCTCCTCGCGACCGCGCCACACCTTTGGTGTAGACAATTTTGAATTATACCATTATCTTTTTCGACCATTGCACGGCATCTAGTTTCATGTTTTATTTACTTCCCTTTTGTGGCGACCAACGGCACCAACGCACCGAACACCACACTGAAAACGGCCTGCCTGTATATAAAGTGTATTGCCTCGTAAACGTCTGGGGTCAATAAATTAGACATTACAATCATAATTTTTCCACCGCAGCGGGCACAACCACCGCCACCGCGGGTCGCCAAATAAAATTCCAAATTTATCCACGAATACCCCATTACCATAATAGGCTGCGCTTCGTTATGTTTTTTTTGCGGGAGCCTTCTGCCTTCCGCTCGGCTTCGTTCTTTCGTTTTTCTGCACTCTGACCTAATGGCACCGAACCACCAAGCGCTGTGCGTTATTTGTTTCCTCAGGCTCAGGCCACCAGCGTCACCTGTCGCTCGTTCTACCATCCCATAAATCTTTCCACTTTAATCCGCCTCCCGGAGAGATCGCCGCGGTCGCTTGTAAAAAGTGGGTGCAGAATCGGCTTCATCCTTCAAAAAATGAGGATCCTCTGTGCGCTTATTTTTTTGTTTGTTTGTTTGCTTCGCCGATCATCAACGTCGAAACGTTTGTTACGCTTTTTAAGAGAGAAAGCATCACAATGGCACTAAAAAAAACACAGAAGCTGGAAGCGTTGTCAGGTTTTGCGGAAAGCATCAACCTGACATCCTTCGTAGCTGCACGCCCTGTGCGCTGCTAGGACGGATCTTTATGTCCAAGCGAGAAACGAGGGTATGATTCCGGTTTTTATCTCCCCGCTGGTACTTCAACGAGACGGGCGAGACCGAAAAACCAAAAAAAAAAGAAACAGACGGACCAAACAAACCCTGCACCTGAATGACAATGTTAATCTTTTGCCGCAAGATGGCGAATGGGCGGACACGGCTTACCTCGGAATTGAGACAAGTATCCAACGGTTGGCGTGAGATACGGCACATACAAGGCTATATTTACCCCCTAACGAACATCCCATACTTATTACGCTTGCTTTCCTCTCTTTCTCGCACACCCAAACATATGCCAGTTCCGCTTTCACGTTCCACCACGCACCTTAATTGCTTTCACTCTGCAGCAAAATGCAAAAAAAAAATCCCATCAGCTCTTGGAACAGAGAGGTTGACCCTTTTACAACGCTCATCATCATCTGCACCATATCTATCTGTCCGTCATTCGGTCTCTATATGTCTTTCTCTGTCTCTTTCTTTCTCTCTCTCTCTCTTTCCTTTCCCTTTCTTGCTCTCTGTCTGTTCTCTTCCACCACTTCCCAAATCTCTTCTCTTTCTCCTCCGCTTTGTGTGGTTCTCATTTCCTTCCGAAACTCTGAATCTCCTTTCGGAAACCTGCCAAATCCCGCTCCGTAAAAAATCGGTGTTCTACGTGCTCGTGCTGTTTATGTAACCATCATTCCCATCCCAACCAAACCCTCCCCCGTAATTCTTCAACTGCTCCTCCGCCGCTTAATATGTTGCGGCAACGCGTACCGCCGGTGGGTCCCTTCTTGTGGCAGTTCTACCGCCAAAGCGAGCCCGGTGCCCCGGACGGTCACTTACGCCGCCCCCGCTGAACCGACCAAGACTGGACCCCCGGTCACCCCGGTGCCTACCCCCCCTACCACCACCACCACCACCACCAACACCACCCAAGCCACCCTGTTACCGTCGTTTCGTCTCTCCAGCAACCAAACGCAGGTCGACCGGGAACGGGAGCGGCTCAGGATGGAGTTTTACGCCACGTACGACGTGATGACGGGCGTCCGGATAGCGGCCACGCTCGGCGGTTTCTTCGGCCTAATGGTGTTCCTCGTCATCTACAAGAGCCGCACGCGGTCGACGGCCAAAGCACTCAAGGTAGGTGACCGGCCGGTGATATGCAGTTGTGTATAATTAATTGGACCTGCAGCTCAAAAATTTGCTCAAAAATTCATGTCCATGGGAGGGAGAAAAACTGTCCAAATTTGCGTTTTGAGATTTCAAAAACACCCTCTTTACTCGTGCTTTGCGCAATAACAGTAGCTGGATAAATGCAAACGGGAAAGCAAAACATGCTAAACAAAGAAATGAATTTGCAAACTCCGGCAAGGAGTGTTTGAAGACCTGTTGGTGCAGCAAAAATATAATCCTTTAGCGAACCAAGAGCCAAACGGGATCAACTGAAAGGTAAACAGACAGTAACAGGGCAACGAAAGGTCGGCCAAACCACATCAATTAGCATATTGTTTCCACAGCACTGTTGTTGAGTCTTGCTTGAGCTGGTCGCTCGATCGCTGGAGCAAGTTTCAACCATTACGCTCTGTTTAAGTTTACTCCTTGTTGCCTTTTGCCTGGTAGCTGTGCCATGCTGCGAGTTTTTTAATAGTGTTTCAGTGGAAGTTTACAGCTACTTTAATGTATAAAAATGTGTTGAAGAGCTCTTGAAATCTTTTCCTTGAACGAGCTTGAAGTTTTCCACGCAATTCTGGGTAAACAACTGGGAGCTTCATGAAGATGTAATTTAACTCTTTAATGTACTCTCAACCTCAGCCATGAAAACAGAAATATTTTGATTATTATTTTAAATATTTGATTAATCTCTGCCCCTCTCTCCCTGTGCCTAGGATCCAACGATAGCGGCCGTCGCGGCCGCCGTCATACAGGAGGAGGAGGAGCGCGAGCTACAGGAAGCAATAGAGGCGACGGCATTCTCGTTACTGCAGGAGGAGCTCAACATCAACTACCCGGGGCTGCAGCGGGACCGGTTACTATCGCTCGGGAACATTAGCGCCCCTCCGATGCTGAGCCGCGGCCGCCGCATGTCCTCGATCAGCGGTGGCTACAGCAGCCTGCTCAACCCTTCGCGCCGCTTCTCGTACAGCAGCACGCGGGGGCACCGGAACAGCGTGTCGGTGTCCTCGCGCGTGCTCAGTGCCTACAACATGGGCGGCAGCTTCGGCCAGGACGATTACGTGCTCGAAAGCGACGGCGAGGAGGCGGACGACGAGTTCGATCAGTTCACCACGACGGCCGAGATTGGCTATCCGAGCAATTATCTTTCCGTGCCCAACAAGGTACAGCTATAATCCCGCCTGCTTTTGTGTGTATATATTTAATACAAAACGGGCTAATTGTTTCCCCTGCTCTGTCTCTGCTTCCAGTGCAACGAATCTCGCCGCAGCAGCGCGATGACATGCTGCAGTACGGAGAGTTCCTTCCTCGAGCGGCGATGCTCCGCCATCACGCTCGGCCTTTCCTCGCTACCACCGATATCGCGGTCACCGTCGAGGCAGCAGAGCCGCGACGACACGACCGACTGGGAACCGTTCTATCCCGGCATCAACATCATCGAAGCGACGCCCAAATCGTCGCCCTGCCCAAGCGAGCGGATAACGCACCGGGGTCACCACCAGGGCGCGGACTCGGACCGGCCCTCTACGAGCCGGGGCAGATCGGCGAGCCAGTTTCTGACGCCCCAACCCTCCACCTCCTCGGGGGGGTCGCGCGTGATCGCACCCGCGTACGACGACGGCTCGATCGACTGCATCTCGGAGTATCCGGTCGGCAGTGGGCTAGAGGACGGCTTCGGGTACCGTCCGACGCGACAACGAGCACAGCCGAGCACGTCCGGCACCCGCCCGTACAGCAACGGACGACCGGCCGATGACGTCAGCTTAGCGAATGGCGGCATACTGCTGCAGCGATCGGTGGCCGAGCCTCGCAGCGTCACCGCGCACGCGACGAACAACAGTAGTAATGGCGCAAATGTTAATCACAGCACCACAGCGGTGCGGCGTGCCCCGCTAGCATCGCTCAGTTCCTTCAAGATGTCGTCGATCGACTGCCAGGACACGGATCCGAAGAGCGGCGGTTCGGACTCGGTGTTCGGCGAGGACAGTGGGGCCGACACGGACGAGGATCTGCAGCAGTTCAGCACGGACAGTGACGAGCTGAGCCTGACGATGCCGTACGAGGAGGACGAAGAATCGCACGGTGGCCAGCAGCGCGTGCAGCGAACCGGAGGCCGCGGCTCGCTCTACCGGCGACAGTCAACGTTGGCGCAGGGCGACGAGCTGGAGGAGGAGGAGGAAGACGGCGGTACGCTGCTACCCTGCGGCAACGACCGTTCGGTGTTCGAGCTCGAGCACGAGCTGGACGTTCGGCAGCAGCAGCAGCAGCAGCTGCACCACCAACCAACAACCGATACTAGTTACTTAAGTAGTCTTTCAATTAGCAATCGCTCCGGCAGCAAGGGCAGGGCGGGTGAGCGGGGCGTCCAGCCAGCGGCCACCAGCGGCCCTGGCGTGGGGAAACGCATCGAAACGAAAGCAATCATCGAAAGACAGCAACCAAATGACAGCAGCGGTCGTGGTGGCAGCTTCACCGCCGGCGGTAGCAACCTGCAGCAGCAGCAGCAGCGCCAGTCACCGCTCGGCGCCATTCCCAAAGGGACGCGAACGACGACGACGGCGAGTGGGCCGCCACCGACCGTAATGGTGCACCTGCCCGACGATGATCGGCCGAGCAGCAGCAGACGGAGCGCAGAATCGGATAGCAGCACCCGCCCGAGCAGTTCCGGCGAGTCGGCCCGCCAGCAGCAGCAGCAGTGCGTTGAGGTTAATGTTATCATTAAGAACAGTAGCAGTAGCAGTAACACCACCATTAAAAGTCCTTCTGTGATTCTGGAGCTACCGATACTGGCGATCGACGAGGACGACGATCCGTCCTCGTCCGCGCCAGCCCTGTCGGCGAACGATCCCTGCATTCCGGGGCCCTCGCGCAAGTGGTCCAAGGAAACGCTCTTCTAGTCACGGGCGTGCACCAGTGCATCCGGTCTGTGGACGACGGCCGCCACCCAGCATCATCTACCAGCTACTTCCGGCAACGCACCACCACCCTCCTCACACCCCCACACCGATCGATCTATCAATCCGTCCAGAAAAACTCCAAGCTTGCGGCGGCTCACTCTCTCTGGCACACCTGACTTCTTCTGCAACTGCACATCTCTCGCACTGCTGCTAGCTATCCCCACAACCGCGTAGTCGTGCCGTTGAAGATGTTGACCACTTTTGTTGAAACAAAAACAACACCCCCCCCCCCCCTCCCCCAAAACGACTGCTGCTACGCACCCGGGGGCTCACGCTGTTGATTTGTTGTTGATGTTAGTAGCGACGATTAGTAAATAGTGTAGGCGGGAGGGCGAACTGTCAAATTCCGTTTACCAGCTGTCACTTTCGGCTCCAACCTGCCAACACAGCAATGGTGTAGATTAGATTAGCGGCGAGGAAGCAATGGCTGCTGGGTTGACATTTGGATTTGACAGAGATATATCACTCATCTGGGGTAGAAGATGTTAGTACCATTTTCCTTACTTCTTACTATTCTCCATCTCTTCACCCATTTTCTCGTTAAAAAAAACTCTAATGGACCAATCGGGACGATATATTTGTGGAAGAGTGGCAAACGGAAAACAAGAAAAACGCACACACACTCATAATTCTCCCATGACAATATCCGGTCCCGCAAGACGGCAGTGAGCGACAGAGGACATTCCTTCCAGTTATGATTCTTTGCGTAAACGAAGCAAAACAAACCCTCGGAGTGTTACCCTCTCTTTAGAGCAACGAGTTTTTTTAGTGTAGCATGTGTGTAGGATTGTTCCGGTTTTGGTAGTTAAGGAAAGATATTTTTCTTTTTGGAAAATTCCCCTAAAAGAAATAAAACCTCTCGTAGGACAAGCTGCCAAAAACGGAGATGAAATAGGTGCCGCATAATCAGCAAACTGGTGTCAAATTCGTTTCCCATAATTCTACCCACACACACACACACTCTTGTGTATAAGCAGCCTGAGTATCATTTCTCGTGTCACAGTCTCAAGCGGAAAGCAATAATGTATTGGTCAAAATTAAGATAATCGGTAATTCGGGGAGGGCAAAGAACATACGTCAACGCATGGGATCGAATATTTAAAGAAATATGTAATTGCAATTATGTGCCTATTGAAGAAATGTGTACGTGTGCGTGTGTGTATGAGTTACCTTCCAAAGTTCCATTCTCTGGAGCAGGAGGCAAACTATGGATAATATGGATAATATTTGGATCAAACACACGCCAAACACACATCTACTACTATACAAACCCTCTATATACCCCCATTCGTAGTGTTCTATTCTATTAGTAAACGCAGCTTCAGCGCGGCGTCGTGTATAGTCATCAGTCTAGTGAGAATAAAACTACAGGTCAACGAGCTCTACAATCTATACAATACAGCAAACAATCTATCTACTATCAAAAAACGGTCGGGCGTAGAGTAGGTCGATTTAGGGGAGTTTGAAACAAGCTCGAAAGAATTTTATGTCGATACAAAAACCAACTGTCACCTTCAAAATGCAATCAGCAGTTACCAGAGTAGTTGCGGGAGTCGTGCCGTCGTACGCTTCCGCTGTGCTTCTTGTACACCGAGTTACAAGGCAAAGCAGCAGTGTGGTGCAAAAATGTCATCTAAACTACACATACACACTCTTTTTCACCCGTCGTCACCCCTCTAAAGCTGAGCCAACGCGATGGTGAACCTCTTTAGCCGATCATTTCCACCCATAAGCACTCATTTTACTGCTCATTTATTCCCCATTTCGGAGAAAGGTTTGGGTGTTTTTTTTTTACACTACACATCTTGGTTGTCGCCAGATTTTCCACCATTCGAAACATACACACATGCTCTCTTCCATGGTCTTGCAGCGGGTTGTGGAGAACAATTTGACGGTGGAAAAAAGGCCGGTGCGAATGTAAAGAAACGAATAAATGTTTAACCTAAATTGTGAAATTGAAAACTCTGGCCGAGGTTTTCGGGGCAGGGGCGTCCAAGAAAATGCTGCAGGAATTGAAAACTAACAGAGACACACGGTACGAACAGGAGGATTTTGCACGTGAACGGGACAAAACAGAAACCACAGAACAAACCAACAAAAAAACAAAACAGTGCAGCAGGAAAGTAGCAGGAACCCGAAGCTCGTCAGAAAGCTTGACGCAATTTAAATATTCATGAGACTGTGAGCGCCAGTCGGCAGTAAGCAAGCGGCCCTCAAACTTGCGTCCTACGGTTGGAAAAGCTGTTCAAGCATTTGAATGAGTTTGTGTGTATGTGTGCATGATTGGATAAGCCACGCGCCGGAACAGTAAGATGTTCGGTCTAAAAATGAATTGTAAGCACAGAACAACAATCACACCGAATCGCGCGAAACGGTAAGAAAATGAGCGTTTCGGAAGGAAAAGGTCAAAACCGAACAACAGCTGTAACCAGCAAATAGGCACCTTGAAGCGCTTCCGCAATACGTGTGCAGAATAGCGCACACCGCGACCAAGAGAACAATGCTAGAAAATGCAAAGAAAAGCCGTAGAAGCGTAGAATTCTCAAAGCAGAATAATTTCAGGCAAAATCATTCCCTTGCAATGAGCACTGCGAAATCACCGACGACAACGAAGGAACTGGTATGCATTTTCATAGAATTTTCCAAACTTTCTCGTCCGTACTTCCTGGAGCGGCCCATGCCCACAACACCCCCATTGGCGCTTCGTACAATTTCCCTGTTTTCTATCCGCTACCTCCCCGCTGTCAAGCTGTCTACACAGCGGAGAAGAGAAAAACACGTGCAGGAAAGTTAATCACGATTTTCGTGTAACTGTTGATAGCGTGGTAAATAAACATTTCCGGGTAGATGGTAATTGAAAATTAAATTGTGCTCATGGTTTTTAACACCCTTCACAGCCCGGTCGCGGTCGCGTTCGGTACGGCCACAAAGTTTGTGGAAGGTAAAGGACACGAGTTGAATGTCGCCTCCAAGAACAACATTATTTTCCGATTACTTGCTGCCTGATGAACAGAGCTTTCGGAAGGAGCGTGTGGAGTTAGTTTTCACTGTGTTTTTGCGAAAGGCATTGTATACACCAACGTTTGTGGGCTTTCAGAGGAATCAACGAAGAATTGGCGAGTGGTAGCAAAAGTGTAATGATTTCATATACTTTCTTCCCTTACATATAATATCATCCTTTTTGTGTTAAATTGCTTCTTCTTTGAATTTCTCTGTTTAGACACAATTTAAAGGGAATAGAAAAGAATAATACCAGATGCATTTAAAGGTTTGAAATAATAACAAACGGGAAAGGTTAAAAACGGAAAAGAACATCAAATTAGGTAGCGAAGATGAATTTAAAAGCAAGACGAACTTGATATTAAGGAAAGCAAATCATTTAGAAGGAAGCAAATAGACCAAACGAAACTTTGAAATGAAACAAAATGATCAGCAAAACAGAGCGGAACAAAACATTTCAACATGGCAAAAAAAAACTAAAAGCGAAGAAAATTAAACAATCATCCAATCAACCAACCAATCAATGAATCAATCAATGAATCAATCAATCCAATCAATAAGGTAATGAGTAAAGATAAGAATTTTACAATTGGAAAGCACACTATCTGGAGCAGGAGCGGGATGGTGGTGGAAAGCTGAAAGCATACACAAAAGCAAATAAAACTCGGTGTACACTATATACACTAATTCTATGTTGCCTTCGGAGTTGAACTGTGAAAGACCAAATCTGTTTTAACTGAGCTAGGAGATAATGTGTGTGTATGTTTGTGTGCGTGTGTCTGTGTGCGTGTGTGTGTTTGTGCGGGTATTAATCTATGTTGCTGAAATGCGGGGTCGAGGAAATTAATCTCTACAAAAACGTCATGCGAGAGCAACACGCAACGATTAGTGTGACAGCTCAATCTAAAAACAGGTGCTGAAATAGGAGAATTAGCAGAAAACGTTGTAACGATCGATAATCAGAATGTCAATTTCGAGTTTAAAGGAAGCACACACAGGCGAGAGAAGAGAGAGAAAGAGAGAGAGTGGCAACAAATAACACTTGTCTTATTTTACCGTCGTAACGTTTAGAGCTCTAGGTACACTAGCTGTGTATTGGGCGGTGAGTTAGTAGTGCACTGCTGCTGCAACTAGCTACCGCATACTACTTACTATCACTGATCACTGTGTACTATGAAGTAGCTGCCATACGTGCACAATAGTACAGCTGCGTGTGTCATACTTTTAATGTGATTTCAAAACGGGGATTCAAAAACTCACCCCGAAAGATTCGTACGGGTAGAGTCGAGGAACAGATCCACTATCGCCCCTTATAATTGTTGCTAGGTGCATCATTACTGGTTTCTCTGCTAGTGGTAGTGTGGCAATTGTCTTAGCTGCGCATCGTGCTGTACTTATGATTGCACAACAACACTTAGTCTCTCTTTGCTGATATGGGACTTTTAGTGAGCGGATTAGATGAGCCGAACAAAAAAAACTGTAATAAATTGTATTTTGATTTTCTACCGGAACGATCAGCCAGTATCTCTGTGCAAAACATCTGCACTAAAAACAGTGGTTGGCGTTTTATTCAACATACCAGTGATAGTGTTTACTGTCGTTACAAGAACTAGAATATTCAATTATCATGTTATTTTTCTTTCTAAAGGATACGTCTTTCTATTATTCTATTATTTTTCATGGTTGTAAATGTGAATGTTTAAAAACAAATTTGAAAATATTTTGTTAATCTTGAAAATATGTTGGTTATTTCTAGAACAATTGTGTTGTCTTGTTAAGCACATCTATTATGATAGTGAATTCTTCTCGTATTATTCTTTTTGTTACCAAAAGTTATAAGTTGAAAGCTAGCTGGTGATAGGAATGTTTTCAAAATTGTTAACTGCTTCGAAGGACGCGATTGATACTTAGCTAGAATTCATAAACAAAATATGAAGTGTTCGAAGACAAAACCATAAATAGAATAGAGACAATGTTACGTGCGAAATAATTGTCATAAAAGAAGGACATTTTATTTAAACTTCAATAAATACGCTATTATTTGCAGGAAAATCAATGCAAAATAATTTCAACTAATGCAAAAATAAAATGAATAAAAGCAAGTTGGTTCGGACAAAACATTAATTACTGAGACGTATATTCAGCTAAATCGAAACTGTATCATCAACATTTCCAAAATTGAATGCTAAATTGAAGAGAAACGGAGAGGGAGAAAAAACACACACCGATAACTAGAAGAAGAAAAAAACATAAATAAATCAATGCAGTAGCTTTAAATAGAGTGTAGAATAAAATACCAATATAAAATTGTAACAAATGCTTTGAGCTAGGCTTGCGTATGCAAAAATGAAACGGTCTGAAGCGCTCCGTTTGAAGGATGGGAAATGGGATTCTAGCACTCCGTAGCGTATCTCTCTAAATGCTCCTCCAGCGCGCCAGAAACCGTAGGAGAAAAAAGGGGTTGAGCTGCCTGTCTTAGACAAGGATTTGTGATAGAAATGACTCGGTTTTGTTTGTCTGTAGTCTTCGTGTCCTCGTGTAGCGCCGCTCTGTGTACATCCACCACGGAGAACACTCGATTGTCAACCTACTGATGAATATATACCTCTGGTGCCGCTCTTGGCACAGCATGCTCTACTCTGTTCCGCTCCTTGTTGTCCGTTCCGATTATCTATCAAAAAACAAAACATGCAAACAGTAGCCAAAAAGCGTATAGAACAGCCGAACAAGAAAAGGCTGTTTATGTCTTAGCACTCGACTCGACTACATTACTACACACAGGTTGTCCAGAAACACAGGTTGAACAGAAGATAGGGGCGAATCACTTACTACTGACTGAGCTCAACACATTTACCAGTTAATAGAGAAGAAGTTCCGCGTTTATAAGTATAACAGATGCGGTGGAACAACACACTAAGTAAAATTGTTATACGGATGTTATAATAATGGAAAAGTAAGTCATTACTATATGACAAACAGTTCCGAACGTTTTGAGATTCACGCATCAGTTAAACGATAAACGAAGCAAAGCCCAAAACAAAAAAAAAACAAATCTCGCAGTATATAACAATATATTAAAGAGAAACAATAAATAACACTGTTGAAATGTCAGACATTTTAATCACGACCCACCCCATCCTGCGCTTCTTCTATGCAGTTTGCATTATGTTTCTAGCTCTCATCCAAAACCCACTGTTTGCGCTCAACGTTGATTCAAATGCAGCAGAATTAGTTGACGGACTTTGCAATTACCATTAGTGACAGACAATTTGTGTAAAAGAATCTAGCACTAAAATGTAACAATACACAACTGAGCTTACAATCCGTCAGAGAGGGAAAAGTGAATGAAAACGTAATAAAAAAAGGGTAAACTTTTGCAATTAAATAGACACACTCGCCAGGGAAAATGGTACGAATAAGCAAACTCAGACAGTAGCAAACGCCCTGACGCCCATAAACATGATAAGATTAATAGGTCGGTAGAGTTCTCAACAAGTATTGAATTGATAGCATACGACAGTACCAGGGAATGTGCGGTATATATGTTGACGATTTAGTAGACTAAGGAGCAGAACGTTTAGCTTAAAACACCCAATCGTTAAAAGGCTTCGTTTTTTTTTTTTTTTTCGTTCAGCATACAACTGCAAACAGTGCTCAATACCACGCAAAGCACGGACACTGCAACCCATTACTCGACATTGTTACTTGTGTGTATGAAGCTTACGTGAATAGAACATGCGGAATGCGGAAAGCAAACCATTGATAGACAAGCAAGTAGACGTTCAGCAACTCCCCGGTACAATCGATAGGCCGAAATCCACACAGCTCCTATGTATGAAGGCTTGAATCGTTATTGAGTAGGATGATAAAGCGACTAATTGTAACAAACGTGACACACGACACGCCCCAACAAAACACTCCAAACAGACAGCATCGTCTTTGTGGGCGTATGCGCCCGCCTGCTTGCCGGTTTGGCATCCCAAACCAATACTACTAATTGTTTAGCCGTTGAACACATTCAAATTTTGCAAAACCAACAAATAAAGCCGGATGTTATTGTAGTACGTTAATTAGCAGTTGTGTAATCGTATGCATGGGGATTGGAAGTTCGCAACGCCATCCCAGTGAGGCAAACCAAAACAAAGAAAACCCAACTAACACCTTGCATTAAGGTGTGCAGTTCAAAAATGGAAACCTAATTGAAGTTATTATTAAGTAGTGCTAAATAATTGCCACCCCGCAAACGTGCGAACACGAAAACTCCGGGCGGACTGTGGGCGCAGCATCTATTCAACCAAATCATAATAATAATTTTAGGATTGTATGTTGTAGCACGCGATGGTGGAAAACGGAAAACGGAAAACAATCAAACAACCAGCCGAGAAGATGGCATGCAAAAACATCAACTAGCACACAAACAAAAAAAACAATGAAAGAATCGAAAAGAGCATATAGTTCGTACGGAAACATAAATATAACAAATAATACCGATATTGAGTATGATAATCTTAGGAAAGTTTAGAATATTCCGAAAGCAGAGAAAACAAAACACACAGAAAAAAAAGAAAACATCCACGTTGTTTAACTTAATAATTAGTGCTGTATAAATTGTATAAAAAATGGCGAGAAAAAGGAAATAAAAAAAACAACAACAAACCCACTTTAAGTTTCAAACTAGCGTTAGAGAAAAGCGTGAAGCGGAACAGCAACACGGGCAGAGGCCAATAAGTAACGAATGTTGCGATTGCAAGTCGCAAAACAGATGCATAAACTGAGGAATGACGATATATAGAACGCGTAAATCATTAAATTGGCATGTGGTGGCAGGCGGTACAGAGAAGTGTGTTACGAATTGATATGTGAAAAATAAAACGCCCAATGATGATGAAATGAAATGGTGTAATTTTTTTTGATAATGTATGACTTATCTGGTTCGTCGTTTCGCAGTGGAACGTATCACGGGTATGGGATCACCGTATCGAGTATGGGCTGTTGACCATGATTTTGTTGTTCGCGTACCTATTAAAATGCATCAAAAGGGCAAAACAATTATTCATTTAGTTGTTTCTCTTAACGATTAAAACAAGAAACAACAGAGCGACTGGTTATCAGGGTGTGGCAAGACAGGTGGTTGAGCAAAAAGTAATGATAATGTTGTAGATCCCTGCTATTCTTAAAAACTCAGTACGAATTTCAAACTTTTGTGACGTGTATCTCTCTTTAGCACAGTTTTCGACGATCAACGGTTATCTCTCCAATTTCAGGAAGCATGTTGTCTTACTCCATCTTACAAATATCAATGCAGACAGCGCGATAACGCATGTTGATTGAGTATGGTTTGGTCTTTTTATAATGGCCCTAACTCGGATTTGATCCTTCATCCAGTTGCATCTCAGGTTCAATGATCCATTACATCGATTCTGGCTCACTCTCTTATCTCCTTCTAAATGGTCTGCAATGTTCCAAAATTTGTTGCAGAGAGTGTGTTGTGCAACAGTTTTTGCTAATCAACAAACTCTCTCCATCAATCGGCTTGTCAATTTCGTACTTCATCCAATGGGAATTACTGTGCGCTACACACATTGCCCTGCACACGAAGCACCATCGGTTCAGTGCGTGTTCTACAGCCGACCAAGCAAGAGGTCCCTTACAGAGCGTCCGGCGCTTCCGGAGCGCTGCTCGCGTTTAGTTTTAACTTTAAATATAAGTTTTAACTAGTGGTTTTTAATATTTTCTGTACATTTAATGTGCGACGTTTGAGTACCCGTATTTATAAGTGTTGTGTTTTGCACTTTTACTTTTATTAAAACACTTATAACGTACATAATAAATAAAACATAAACGAAACAACCAATACACTTTAAAATATAATAGTACGGTGGCCGCGCACCAGCCGCACCGAGCGCCCCTGCCGAGAGCTCCTGCTCGATCGGCTCGCTAACACACTCTAACTGTGCGCTCGGCACACACTAAGCCTTGCGCTGCTTAGTGTGTGCGACAGTGTGTGTGACACACTGTCGTCCTCCTGGACGTTGACCGGTGGCAGCGCAACTGCCACGGCAAGTCCAGGGGTCGGCACGGCTGCCCACAACATCTCCCCCTTTTAATACCGAAGGGCTCGAACCGACGCGGGGGGTATTCCACTAAGGGAATACCGGCGTGGTGAACCCTTCCGACCGATGCTGCCAAGATGTGGGGACCCCGATGTTGGTGCGCTGAGCAGCGCTGGCTGCTGCTCTCGGGCCACACCGCGATGGCGATGACGCGGCGGTGATGCTGCTGCTGTGCCGCTCCCTGGGACGGCGGCGATGGTGTGACGGCGATGATGATGACGATGATGATAACTATGATGATGATGATGATGCGATGATGAAGGTGCCGCGATGATGATGATGCCGCGATGATGATGACGATGATGATGATGATCCTCGCCCCAGGGCAGCAGCGATGTATTTTTTTTCTGATGACGGGCGGCAGAGATGAAAATACTCGGGCGGCATTGTTCCTCGCCCTCCTACGATGCGTTGGCTCATCGCCCTTCTTTTATGCTGTGGCTGCAGTCGCAGCGCAATTTGGTGACGCCCGTTCGACTGCAGCCGGGACGGCATGCTACCTCGTTCCCTCTGGACACTGTGGCTGTAGCCGAGGCGCAATTGGCGACGCCTGTTCAACTACAGCCAGGGTGAAAGCGTTCGCGCCGATGTGTGCTGCTGTGTTGCAGCCGATGCAACTTGTGCGTTGCCGATCCTTGTTGTGCTGCCGAGGCGGAATGGTACGTCGCCGTGGTGAGAGGCAGGGCTCGAGCCGCGGCGGAATTGCTGCCTCGCCGATGATGTGCTGAGCTCGAGCCGGGGCGGTATTGCTCGTCGCCGATGGATCCTTGCACTGCTGCTGCTGCAGCTGGGCGGAATGCGTCCTCGCCCGATGAAGCTGGGGCTGCAGCATGGGCGGATGTGACGCCCATCCGATGTTCCAGCAGCAAGGCGGAAAGGTGCCTCACCTCTGGTGCTGCTGGCGTTGCTGGGGCTGCAGCCCGACGACCTTCCTTGTCGCCGAGAGTGTGTGCTCGGCTGCCCATGTGGTCGCCAATGATGGGACGGCAGCCGGGGGCCTCGGTGTTGGCGGCGGTGGCGACCCAAACCGTTCGCGGTGTCCCGCAAGCACGGGGACCGGTGCCAACGCGATGGCCGCTGCGATGATGCAGCAAAAACGAGATGGGCCCGATCGCGATGGCGTCCGCGGGTTCTTGTTGGATCCCCCTTACGCAGGAGGATCCCATCCTCGTCGCCACTGTTGTGTTTTGCACTTTTACTTTTATTAAAACACTTATAACGTACATAATAAATAAAACATAAACGAAACATCCAATACACTTTAAAATATAATAGTACGGTGGCCGCGCACCAGCCGCACCGAGCGCCCCTGCCGAGAGCTCCTGCTCGATCGGCTCGCTAACACACTCTAACTGTGCGCTCGGCACACACTAAGCCTTGCGCTGCTTAGTGTGTGCGACAGTGTGTGTGACACACTGTCGTCCTCCTGGACGTTGACCGGTGGCAGCGCAACTGCCACGGCAAGTCCAGGGGTCGGCACGGCTGCCCACAACAATAAGTGTTAACTGGTTTCATTAAAAACCAGCCTCCGCAAGAATTGTAATCTCGGATCGAGGGAGCCTTTAATCCTCAGGAATTACTCTCCAGCAAATGCTGAACCAATCAGTCATAAACAACCAAGCCGCAAACAGGCCTGTACGACGGGCATTTTATTCGACTGTGTCAGCAGTGTGGTGTGATTACTACCCATCGTTCGACTCAGCTAATTGATGACTATAGTAGATTATAATTCCAGACAGCTTCTTGTCAATGGATTCGCGATCTTGCTCTTTCACGTAACCTTTCTGGATCAGCTTATTCTGCAGATATTCCAGCTTGGTTGCTAACATTTCATATGCAAACCCCGAGAACGAAAACATTGAAAACAACGCAAACATTAAGAGCACGACCACTTTTTAAATGTACATCGTGTACACGCACCAAACGCTTCGTCGAAGCAGCATTAAATTAACAGCTTATACAGCTTTACAGTGGCTGTATGGTGTAGAGGAATTTCAAAGAAGACATTGGAAGAAGTGCTTACCAGTAAAGAATGTTGCGCTGAATTCAGTTCAACATTTTCGCCATGATTCAGACTGCCTGCAACTGCCCAAGAAGCATTCTTATCATAAAAGTTCGACCGACTGATTAACACGGAAAAGTCATACATTGCTCGGAGATTTGCCAACGAGATGTGGAACTTAAAAAACAACAACTCTTCTGTGTAAAATTTGAAACGTACCTCATGGATCTGAACAGTACTTGTTTCAGAAACTCAAATGTGTCTAGATTTGAAAAAAAATGTATGCATCAAAAGACTGTGCTCGCTATCTTCATATCGTGCAAAAATTAATCCCGCCAGCCTCCCATTGACCAGCTTTATGGTATTCTTATAATATCATACGACTCAGTCCTACATTTGGGCTGTGGGTAAGTAGTTTTTTAAGGTGTATGCACTTTTCTATGTGTTTAATAATAAAAAATCAATCTTCATTTACCTACAAAACCTAAAAACGGATGATAGTTTGAAAAAAACGGAAACAATTTTAAACTATCATTTCAATGTCACTTTTCGAGTTCTTTCTACACTGTAAATTCTATCTTATCCTTTCTTTCGAGCAGCTCCGGTTCGAGCAGCTGTCTTTTTTTTGACAGCTGTGCAAAACAGAGTCGCCCTTTTGTGCGGCAAAAACCAGTTGCCCAGGAACACAAAATGAACCAGTCGTCACCGCTCGAACAAATTCGCATCCAGAAGCGGTACGAGCTAAAATGGGGCCAAAAGACGCACCGCAAAAAGGAGCTCGATCGCAACCGGGCCGGTCTGGGCGAGCTGGAACACTCGATCGGTGTGATCGAGCACATTACGGAGCAGGAAATCAAGGGACTGGCGGGTCGTATCAAGCGCCGGAAGCGCTGCGATCCGTTAGACCTGGTGCGGCTTAGCTACGGGTTCCAGCAGAGCCGGGAAAACATTGCCCACTTTATCCGCACCACCGGTGCGATCAACGTGATAGTGAAAGAGCTGACCGGGCACGACTACAACCTGCAACTGCTGGCGGCCGAGTGTCTGTGCAATCTGTCGCTCGGGGACGATGTGTGCTGCGAGAAGATAGCCAACTTTGCCGGCACCTACCTGATAGCGCTGGCGGAAAATCCCAACTGTCGGCCATTGCAGGAGACGTGCTTTTGGACGCTGCAAAACATCGTCGGCTCCAGCCCAAAAGGAAGCAAGCTGCTGTTCTCGCAGGGGCTGGTGGTGGTGCTGGTCCGATTGCTGTCGTCAGTGACCGAGCAAGAAGCGGCGGATGATATTATTTTAACGTTAGAATTAGCACTCAACTACGAGCAGGAGTAAGTTTGCTGTGATACATACCTGAGCAATTCGCCTTTTTGCTTGTGTGTTCTAATCCATCTTTTTCGCTTTTCCGCTCAGAATTGAACCTGCAACACTCACACAAATCGTGCAATGCTTCGTCGGAAGGCAGCTGCATCCAAGCAGTCTACGATTGCTGTACAAATGTTACGGTCTGTCCAGCACGGCGCTGGTCTGTCATGACTCGTCTTCGTCGATTATTCGGCAATGTCTGGACTTTCTTTTCAGCGTACACGACCTTCATCTTCCCACACACGCGGCCTCTATTCTACTCTCGATACGTATACTTGCTTACCAGGCTTCCGCCGGCACACGGCAGGTGGAAGAAATCCTTCGCTATCAGCTGCAGAAGAGCGTGCTGAAGCTTTCACTGCTCTTTAACGACTGTGCCAAAGAGGATATGCTTCCCGTGTGTAAGGAATTCCTGTGGCTGCTGGGACAGCTCCATAGCAACGGAGGTGCCTGTGCGACCACGGCGGAACTGTTGCAAGCGTATCTCGCCTATGACAACTTCGTAGAAGCAATTTGCGTCCCAAAAGCGTTGCTTTGAACGACCCCTTGGGATAAAAATCGTTTTTCTCCCTCTGTTGTGTAAAAAATATGAACTATTGTTGAAAACTGTTGAACTGTGAAATTAAACACGTATGAAAATGTTAATTGAAACACTTTATTTGTGTCCTGAATTTATTTCGGAAATGCTGTCTTACAGCATCTTAGACATGTACGGTCCATCGAGCTCGTACCCAATCTTGCGATAGTAATTCCTCGTTCCAACGCCCGATATAACCGCCAGCTTCTTACTGCCGTGCTCTTCCCGCGCGATACGTTCCGCTTCCTCCATCAGCAGCATGCCGAAACCTTGATGCTGGAATTTCGTCGGATCACGTGCATTCACCGGCACCACCGACCCGTACACGTGCAGCTCCCGCACAATCGAACAGCTATCGACCAGCTCCGGGCGGAACGTGTCCGGTGAGCATTTGCGCAACCGCAACAGTCCCACCAGAATGTCCTGCTTCGGGTCTTCGTACGATAGGAACGTTTCCCACCCTCCGTTCGCCACGTAGTCCCGCCGAATCAGCTCAACCTGATCCGGTCGGACCTTGTTGTGAATTTCCTGGATACCAACCTCGCGCGTCCTCACGTCACGACAGTCCGTGCCGAGATCCTTCATGCGCGCTAGAGCCAGCTCGCGCAAATTTCCATGCTCAACGCCCGACGTAACGAGCGGCATCGGGATGTCACGCTGCACACGGTACACCCGGGTCCACGGTGGCACCAGGGCCAATATTTTCGCCACCAAATCGACCAGCGTCGACGGCGGGTAGCTCTTGTACCGTCCCGTTTTCCACAGCTCGTAAAGGCCCGTGCCGCGGATTACCAGCGTGGGATAGATTTTCAGCCCATCCGCGCGGAAGTCGGGGTTTTCGAAAAACTCAATAAACTGCTCAATATCCCGCTCGATGTCCACGTTCGGCAGGTCTGGCATCATGTGTGAAACCACCTTGAAGCCGGCGTCCTTCGACATCTGGAAACTTTCGCACGTGGCCTTCACCGTGTGACCGCGGTTGGTGTCCCGCGCCACATCCTCGTACACCGACTGCACGCCAATCTCGAGCCGGGTGCACCCGTACGACAGCAAATCGGACAGATGCCGCTTGAGACAGTAATCCGGCCGCGTTTCGATCGTGATGCCAATGCACTTGGTGTGCGATTTTTCCGAATACTTGACCGCTTCCGCCACACTCGAGCTGGTATGGCCAGACAGAGCGTCATGCAGGTTGCGAATGAAGAAATCGCGATAGTCCTCCGGCAGGCACATGAACGTGCCTCCCATCACAATAAACTCCACCTTGTCGACCGAGTGACCCAGCTGCTTAAGCTGCTCCACCCGGTGCCGGGTCTGCAGGAACGGGTGGTACCGTGCCCGAATCGCCCGCATCGAGGTCGGTTCGTACCCGGTGTAGCTTTGCGTCGAGTACTCGAAATCACTGTCCGGACCGCCGGGACAATACACGCAAATGTTGCCCGTCATGTTGATGTGCGGACAGCGGTGTGGTTTGCACATAACGGCAACCACTGCAATCTGAGGGTACAAGGCAAGAAATTGTGTGAGAAAAGGCCATTTGGAGCGACATACCACAGCTCCACTTACGCCACTCGCCGTCCGGATCGGTTTTGCGCGTAGCTTCGGCAAAAGAATGGATTTGGCCTCGTGCGGAACGGCCGCTATGATGTCGACCAGCCGCGGTGCCGATTCTAACCCATAGTTGGAAGAGATGCGCGTTTTCAGCCGGTTCAGATTCACGTCCTTGCCTTCATGGTGCGCTTTCAGCAGCTCCTGGATGATTTCACCAACCACGATCAGCATTCGCTCATCTCGGCTCAACCCAACTCCTAAAATGGGAAATGAGTTCTTATAGGTTCATTATTTCTAAAAGTTTTTGAACAATCTCTTACCCAAAGGCTTCTTTTTCGTCATTTTTTAAGTAAATTTAGTGCACAATCTGCGGCAATCAGCCGAAAATAACACGCATTATTTTGTTATTGTGAAACTGACAGCTGAGAATTGGAACTGACAGCTGAGAGAAAGAGAAAGCTGTCAATCGGTGCGAATTTCTCTCGCTTTTGACGTTTCGAACAAGCGTCAAATTCAAACCGTTGAATTATTTCGAACAAAAACCGTTACTGTTATGAAAGCAAGCAACGTCGCTTTTTTCGGACGAATCAATGATTACGCCAGGTTTTGTGATTAACTACAACTTTCTCATAGTTTCTTTTTTATCCAGCAGTATGTATATGTATATAGCATCATGTAATATTGTTTTGTACACTATCCAGTAGAGCACTAGTAGCAGCAGCTGTATGCGAAACCTTTCCCTTTGTCGGTTCCAAGCAAGTGGCTCAGAGGTAAATAAAACGCACGTGTGTCGCACGCGGGAACACGCACGCTGCTCACATGCTCACAACGAGCGAGCGCTTGGCGGTCCACCTGGACCGCTCCAGCCCTAATTAATCCTTTTTGCAATGGTAGCAGGAACAGTTGGTAGCCGATTTGAACGTCAGATTCCGGATGCCGTTGATGCACAGCACTCGCACCCGCACGTCCTCCGTTTCCATGATGTTGCAGCACTGACCGACGGATGTCACCGGTTGCGGGGGTTTGTGGCCTACCAGTGCAAACGGTGCCGAGGGTACGGCGAACGATTCACAGAACCCGCGGCACGCATTGGTCGTGATAGTAAACTCGACACAATCCGGGATGCTTATCTTTCGCGTGTGTCCTGCAAATGGCGAAGCGTACGTGTACATTAACAGCACCTGCTAGTGCGGAACCAACACAACCCACCACCCAGCACACTCACCCACTTTATGGCATCCCGGTTTCTGCCAGGTTTCGCGCGCCTTCACCAGCATGAACGCACAGAACATAACCGACACGAAGCGAAGCCATGACATTTTCGTTTCCAAACCACCGAGTTCCGCAGCCACACAACCGACGGCGCTCTGTTGGATCACCGCCACCGAGTTCTACCTGATGCGGAAAACGTACAGTATTATCCTTATGGCGACTAGCAGGTGGCAATGGGCCCAGCGGGCAAACTCTGTTGCTTTGGTGCGCTTGTTAGGAGCCCGAACTCATCCTTGTTACTGGTGCTAACGGTAAGCAGACTGGCACGCCACTGATGGCCTCCGAAAGCGATGGCGCAACGTTTTATAGTCCTCCCCGAAAGGGAAAGGATGAGCTTTGCCTGACTGACCATGCGCAACTTAAAGGGATTATATTGTCCTGAACCGCATCAGCTGAGAGTGGGTAGGTAGGTAGTGCACAAAACTTCTGCGAATCAGTGTTCGAATCGGTAGGCTAAAAATATACTGTAAGTAAATCCTGCAGCAATATCCTTATCGGTGGATATCCTTACACCAAAGAAAGATATAAAAAATCATTTGAATAATTAAAACAATTGCGCAAGTACACGAGGACACACTCAGGGGTGCATATATTAGACATTTTCATCTAGACACCTCATTTAACAAACTGATGGCAATGACATTGGCAGTTCTACGCCGCTTTGCTTATGAAAGTACAAGATTATATGAAGAATACACCTTTTTTCCTGGGATTTGTTGAGAAAATCCAAAACAGACCAATAACTTTTAAGAAAATTCACTAAAAACCATTCCACAACCCATGGAAAAAAGTTCAAAAATTCGTAGAACTCGGCATGGGCGACACAAAATTCAATCGTTAAAAACAACTACAATTTAAAAGGCCAACACACGTACGTGCAAGCATGACTCCGCCACTTTCTGTCTATTATTTACCAACAGGAATTGATTCAATCACGGTCAAAGTTCAGCGCCTCGAGTCAACAATTTGGTCGCCCCACAAAAAAAAAACAGCCTGTTCCCCCTGGGAGTGTAATATTTTGAAAGTGAATTGTTCAAATTCCGTTGGAGCTGATGGATCAATTCTCCCGTGGAATGACTGGTTATATTTTTTCATACATTTATCATCTTCTCATAAAATGAGGGTGATGTCCACGTGCGCGTCGTAGTTGTCCGTCTTACAGCAACAGGCAGGACTTGTTTTTTGTTATCGCAATTTCAGCAATTGTTTTTCTTTCCCCAGTCAGTTTCGTAAAAATTTCAATAATTTCCCAATTCTCCTGCCGCACTTGACTGGTCGGCGGCAATCGGATTAGTGAGATTTGCATTTCTCTCTCTGGCACTTGAGTCAACGCGTTCGACCCGCGCACAAGTCATCATTTGCATCCCCCGGCCAAGGGCGAGAATCAGCTGTTTTCCCTTGAAGAGTCCAGGACACTCGGTCACATGTGGATTTAATCCTCGATTGAAAGGATGGGTGGTGGTTGGGCATCTTAATAAAGTGCACACGCACACAGTCCACACCCACGCGGCATGCATGAGTGGTCACTTTGCTCAACTGGCAGCACAAACGCTTGTGCGCATGGTCCACCCGAAAGGAGATGGAAAGCGGCAACGTATCCCCGCGTTTAGGAATATAAAAACGAGCTCCCTTTTCAAACCCAACTGTAGTGTCGCACCAAACGGCCCCCGTGCAGCAGCGGATCTGATGGTAGTGATGTTGAATCTAAAAACCGTTGCTATCGCTTCCTAAATCTGGATTACATCGTTCCCCTGAACAACTAATCTCCCAATTCCCCCTTCCCCCTCTTGAAACCGTTTTTGCACCAGAACCGCATCGCCCAGTGTACATGTGAAAAAGTGCGCGATTGTTGTGCGTGATTTTCTGTTGAGTTTTGTTCACAATTCTGTGCTCCTCCAAGGGTGGGACGACACCGACGATGGCTGCTACCGGTGGAACGGTGCACGGTCGGCTGCTGCTGTCCGCGCTCTGCGTGATCCTCACGCTGGGAGGATCATCGTCCGAGCCGGATGGGGAGCTGACGGCGGATCGCCCCAAGACGGCATATCTCGGCTGCCACAAGCGGCTGTTCACTTACCGCGTGTCCCAGACGGACAGCAAGGGCCGCGAGTGCTGGGATCACGTGAGCGTGCTGTCCTGCTGGGGTCGTTGTGATTCGAACGAAATCTCCGACTGGCGGTTTCCGTACAAGCGGTCCCACCATCCGGTGTGCGTGCACGCCGGCAGGACGAAAGCGGTAGCCCTACTGCGCCACTGCCATCCGGATGCGGATCCGGCCGCGCGCCAGTACGAGTACATGGAGCCAAAGTCTTGCAACTGTCAGGTAGGGTGGGGGCGGTGGCTTGGCTGAAAGAAGTACAATTGTATCTGTTTTAGTTCACTGTCATTTAACCTTCGTTTTGTGCAGACTTGCTCCAGCACTGATACCAGCTGTGAAGGGCCAAAGCAACTCAACACCGAAGCGGTAACGAAGATATTTCAAATCGACGAGGAAGATGCGGACCCAGAATATCCGTAGAATGTCGGCTTTCGGAAGCTACAACTAACCCATTCCATCGTCCCCCGTATTTGGTAGCCATTCAACGTGTGGAGAAGAAGAGCGGAGGGTAGATTGAAGCCGTACACCAACCGATTTGCCAACGATCGAGAAGACGGCGTGTGTTCTGCATGATACTATGGAACTATACAGCAACACAAAACGGATACATGTAAACCAGTAGAGCCTAAAACGAATTAAATAAATGCGTTATTTTTGAACCGACTCACTGAAAGGGACTTTTTTTTGTTCGAAACAAGCAGACTCGCGCGGATCGATGTTCGAGACACTGTATCGATGTTTTTGTTTGTTTTAATTTATTCACATACACTCTTTGCTTAACACTTATCTAATCGCCGCGAGACAAATGAGAGAAGTGAGGAAAAAAAAAGACACATACAATGTAATTATTACAAATCATAAAACAAAAGGAAAATTCATCAACTGCCGTCACCGGTTGTACTGTTTGTTTGCTGCTGTGAGAATCAAGTTTGCTTGTAAAGGTTGGTGGTGGTGGTGGTGTTAAGAGGTTTTGTATTTAAAAAGTATAATCATTCGGTGTCAATTAAATGGCCTACACTCTCTGCTTACTCTCCCTCCCTACCTCTCTCTCTCTCTCAAGTAGTATACGGGTTTGCGAAAATGGATGAAAAAATTGTATGATTTACGCTTAAAAACAATAAAGGGCGACCGTTAGGGGGAAAAGAGGTGCTTGCTGCTTACGACACGCGCGTTCGGTTGCCACCACTTTAATCGTCCGTATGTATTATTGCTGCTAAGGTGTCAAAAGGTTTACTCTGTCTCCCACACAGCGTGTCCCCCTCCTTTCTCCCCGGTATCTCTTTCTAGTACATAAAAATCTACAACTGTCGCGGTCTAGAGCTTGACGCGAATGTCCGAGAAAAATGAAAGCAAATGCAAAAAACCTTCCACGCGCTACCTGTACCTAATTACTTGTATCTAAAGAGAATGTGTGTGTGTGTTTGCCCTTTTTGCCCACAAACACAAACACACGCCGGTGTAATTATGCTCGTGTATCGATTAGTATGATGAAAGAGATATTCCTTCCTTTTAGGCGGTTGGAACACGCGGTTTGGTTCAAATATGGTTACACAAACACGCACACACACACACCTACACACTGTTTGTGGCCCTGTTTTACAATAGAAGGAGAGCGGGGGGGTTGTTTGTTTTGTTTCACGGATGAAAAAATCTACTCCTCTCGTCCTGTGTTTTCTGCTGCTGCTGCTGCTTGTTACGACTTCTTTGCTCGGTGGTCTGAAAGTACGTACTAATTGTAATTCCTTCCAATTTCATCCTTTCCCTCTCTCTCTCTCTCATAATCTCTTCCTGACTGTCATTTCGTCCTTGTGAGTATCATGTAAACATTTGGTCCGCATCTCAACCGCCACCCCAACCGCTGCTGCTGCTGCACACGGGTAGGCGATTGGACGTTTGTTGTTAAGAAGGATACGGATTCTCTGCCCCCCTCCACTACTACTTCCCTGTTTATCTTTCCTTATCTCTTCTTCCCCGCTCATGCTAGCAGCCGTCCAGAGGCAAAAAAGGATCACCCCCCTACACCTGTTGATGTTATTTGTTTGTTGGTTTTCTCTGTTGTTAAAGTCCTTAGCGTCCTACAGCACACGGCGTCCTCGTCGTCGTCGTCATCATCATCATCTAGTGATCTCCGTTGCGATGGCGGGAGCGCGATCGTGACACCGACCGGGACTGTGAGCGCGACAGCGAACGCCGGATCGAGCGGGACTTGCTGCGCGACGGGCTGCGCGACACGTTGCGCCGGGGCGTTTTGCTCACGTCGCGGCTCAGCGAGCGATTGTTGGCGGCGGCACCGCGCTTCGGTGTTGCCTTGGACCGCGAGCGACGATCCCGGGAGCGGCTGCGGGAACGGCTGTAGCTACGCGAACGCGTACGCAACTCGCGCGATCGCGACCGGGGGCTGCGCGATCTGTTGTTGGCGGCGGCGTTTAGAGAGAAGGGAAGGACGAAAAATGGGGTGAAAAAAAATGGTGAAATTAATAAATAGCACTGCTGTGTCAACAAACGGAACGCCGGGTGGTTGTGGCATTCCTTTGCTGCAAAATGCGCCTAAACGGTGATGAATGTGGTGATGGTGGTCATGGCGGCGACAAACCGAAATGTATATTTCACTTAAATTATAACGCGATGAATTATTAAAACGGCGCGTTTTTTTCTCGGGGGTTTAGGTGTAAGAGAGTTCCCTGGTTGTTTTTTTTTTTAGCTTACACACAGTTGTTACATGCGATGACCAGAAACATTGTGTGAAGTGGTGATGATTGTTTAAAAAATATTGTTTCAAGTTCGGTTTTGAAATCTATAGCGAGGCTTAGTTATACAGACATTTTACGGGTTCATGAGGGAGGTTTGGGGGGCTCTGTCACACGTCACGGCAGATTAGTTTAAACAGTAAACTTTCTTCATTGAAACTCTCTTTTTTTTCATTTGGAGTAACAACTAGAATTGGACAGAGAGGGCAAGCCGAATGCCCGTTTTAGAAACGCTGACTCGTTCCGCGACCTTTATGTACCCATTTCTGGATAGTCTTCAAGGGAATGAAAGGGGCCGTCCGAATAGTTTCTCACATTTAACCTTTTGGACGCAACCAACGAGGCTGACTCCTGACTCCAATAAACGATCACTTTAGAAACATTAAATGGGGGGATTTTAGGAGCATTAAAAACCAGCACATAAATACAGAACACAGAACAACTTCCTCCCTTTGTGGGGAGTCTCTTTTGTTGCGATCGTACATGAGATATGCGCGATAACCCGGGAGAGGTGGGTTGGTGTAATAAAAAGGATGAAAATACGGTATACGATTTTTTGAGGGGTTTGAAACGTGTTAAAAAAATTGGAATGGCTTAACTAACGGAAACACTCACGCGATTCTCTTGCAGAAATTCAAGGAGATGTGCGCTCTAGAAGCTCTAGTTGTCTAGTAAACAGTGAAGTCGTAGTGGGCACAGCGTTTTTTTTTTTCAAACCAGCAAAACCATTGCAGAGAAGATTTCGTTCGATCGCGTTGCCTTCGACGACGGACAGGCTCAAGACTTTTTCTCACACTCGCTCTCTCTCTCTCTCTCACTCTCTGTTCTCTTTCGCTCTCCCCTTTCTTTTCTGATCACGGTGAGGAAAACACCCCGAACGAACCGATGTGCTCGGACCGCTCCGGTATATGCATGCTGACCAAACCGACCATCTCTTCCGGGAAGCGGAACGGGGGCTGATCTTTGCTACTTTTTTTTGGTGACATTTGACGCACAAAACTCAGTCGGCCTTTGCCTCGTGTGTGTGTTTGTTTGTATGTTTCTGCCCTTGATTTGCGATTTGCGTGAGACGAGTTTCATTTCAACCGATGCCTATCTTTCCGTCGTCGGCGCTAGTAGCTACTACGATGGATAGCAAGTCGCTTCGATGCGGAACGGTGCCTGCGGTGGCTTCGCTGTCGCTGTACCGGGTTCGACTACTGTTGAAAGGGGTGGAAGCGATAAGGATGGAATTGTTTTGTTTTCTTTTGTTTTTTTCTGAATGAGTTTAGTTTTTTTCTGAAGAGGGTTTTTATAAAGAGGGGATTATCAGGATATGTTTAAGTATGAAGAACGCAATTAGGGGCGAGTTGTGGTGCGTTTTTTTTTTGGTTTCATTTCGGAATGCATATGAGGTAAGCGAAATAACAGGAAGCAACTGTATTCGATTGTGTGTGTGTGTGTGTGTGCATGTGTGTGGATAAAAAACGGCGGTCGGCGAAAAATGGATGAAATGACGACACAGTGCGTGTTTGCAAATGTCGAAAAAGAAATCCCCTCTTTCACTCCTGCGAGTAGAAAATCAAGCGAATGTGGCCCAGAATCTATTTACCCCGTTCTCCCGTCCCCCTCGATAGTTCGGTGCATATCATCCCCCTCCCCCATCGGTACCTACCTTTTGCGTCCCCTGCGCCCGGAACGTGCGCAATCGCGTGCAAAGTGGCCCCGGCCGCCACACTCGTAGCAGCGGTCGTCGGACTGGAACCGGCCACCCTTGCCGCCGCCGCGCGGTGGCCCACCACGACCGCCACCGCCACCGCGACCGCCCCGTCCCGTCGACAGCTCTACCCGGGCCCGGCGGCCGGAAATGGTGCGGCCGTCCAGCCCGCGCACCGCATCCTCCGCGTCGCGCGCATCCTCGAACTCGACGAACGCAAAGCCGGGCGGGTTGCGGGCAACCCACACGTTGCGCAGCGGCCCGTAGTACCCGAACGCTTCCTCGATGTCCTGCTTGCTGGCATTGTTACCTAACTCACCGACGTAAACCTTGGCGTCGTGCGGGTAGCGAGACATCTTTGACTGCTCGTTGACGGCACGGTGCGATGGTGTCCGTACGGACCGGGGCGCGCGTGTATTGTACGTTGTGGTGCGGGTATGGAGAATTGGATGGCAAGAGAATAGTCAGCAAACAGCACTGTTTACTACAAAACTACAATTAATCACACGGAAATAATGTGGGCTCTGCACAGGCAGCTGTCTCCGCTTGTGGAAAACGGTAATGGAAAAGAGAGAAGAAGAAAAAAAAAGCGTGTAACACAACATACCATACTTTGCAGAGCCAAGCGACCAATAATCTGGTATCACCGCGGGCCGACGACGCTACCGTTTCCCTCGCCGAAAAAAACCCACAAGCGCAGACCGAAATCGGAGGGGCCGATTTTCGCTACAAGATGTCTGCTGATGGGCAACTTCCGGGCAGCAAACCGATGGTCAGAGTGTTTTCTTGTGCGGTAAAGGTTAGTCGGAAGCTGGCGGGCGGAAAATGTTGGCCAAATTCGCTTTTTTTCACACGCTCGACCGAAACGCGGCAAATGTCGTTGTTCTATCACACCAAACAAAAAAGATGTCTGCCTTGCCGCTACCCAAAGAGCAAGAAACGGGAAGAAAAATGGCACGACGATGCTGTCAGCTGGTTTCGCCCACGGATTTGACAGCCCGTTTCGCCGCTGGTCGCCCGCGTGGTGGCGCCGTTCGTTTGGTGAGTTCGTTTGAAATAGCCGTTACGTGATTTTCAAGGAAGGAATTTATTGTTTTGTAAAAGCAAAGAGTTATTGATCACAATTATGGTATATTTATACATTTAATAAACAAAAATTCAAAAATGTATTAAAATCAAATATGAAAATACCGTAAATTTCCATGAATTCTCAAAAATTATGATAAAATAAATTACCTTATTTCGAACACTAATCCATTAAAATTTGTAGCTTTACTACATGTGAAGTAATTTTAACTTTTCCAAGAAAGTACACATTTAAATTATTATGTAATTAAGTTTTTCCTTAAAATCGAATTTACTCTTCCCAAAATGTTCTAAAATAACTTTATGAGTTTCAACACATTAGACACACATTGCAACATTTCATTTCACCCATCACATCCTTACGAACCCACCAAAAAAAGCCCCTTGTTTCCTCGGATACATTCCCCCCAAAATACGGCACGCCGTAAACACGTTTGCAAGATGAGAAACCGGTCTTGACAGCACGCAGTCCCCAACTGGAGAAGGCGGCAAAAGAGCATACCGAGAAAAAGAGCGAGAGAGAGAGAGAGAGAGAGCGCGCACGCAAACTGCACGCGCGTTTGCATTGGTCCGCTCTTGTGCTCCTTCTCTCGCTCTCTTTCTCTCAGACGCACGACACACTTTATGCAACAACTTCCCGAGATGTGATAAGAGAGCACGGAAAACCAAAACAAAGCTTCAGTCTCGCGAGTTTACTGTTTCCGTTCGGTTGGGTTTTTCGCTACGGTCGTACTGGTCGACCGGCCCCCGTAGGAACATGCTTGGGGCCCGCTGTACGGTGCGTCTCCATGCATTCGAAAAGGATCTCACTGTTTGCCGTATCAACTGCGACCGTGACCGTGAATGAGTTTTAGTTTTGGTTCATCTGCTTAACTGCCACGTGTAGTAGTTTTATGGGCGACGGCGGGAAGGCCGAAGGCAGGAATCCTTACCGGTGTAGTTGAAGGTGCAGAAAAGACAACACACAGAGAGAAGAAATCAAAACAAACAAGTGCGCACGAAAGCTAGCCCAAAAGCAAAGCGCGACTTGACGAGGGAAAAAAGAAAGAAAAGCAAAAACTGTTCTCTGTCGGTGGTGCCAGTAGCCGGCAACCAGCAAGCAAGTAATTTATCACATTACTTGTACCCAGTTTATTTATTTGTCTCGTGCGTGTGATTCCTTTTTGGTGGTTGCTTTTTGGCTGCCCCTACCGTTCACGGTTACATAAATTGATCGAACACCGATCAATTATCGGCTCGTGGTGGTTTATTTGGTGCAAACAGTTCGAAAACAAAACAACAGCGTGCTTGCGGTTCATAGTAACCGAATAACGGCTTTTTGTCTTTCTCTCGCCCTGCAAACGATCATAGTAATCGGGCTTTTCGCCCAAACGTGTTTTGCGCGCGCTTTCATATGTCACTCCTGTCACATGGTGTGTTCGTTCTACGTATCTAAGCAAAACAAATTGTTATCAATTTCCTTCCCAAAAAAACGTATCAACTCTAACCTATCCCAACGCACATCCTGCTAGTGAAAGAAAAGTGAACGAAAAGTGAGTGTGTGTGCGTGTGCGAAAAAAAAATCCTGTTACCACAATTTTGGCACACAGATTGCAATCAAATTTCGTGCGTCCCTGCAGCGACACGAGGGCTGGGGCGGTGTAATTTAATTACCCCTTCTTCTGCTTTTTTATTGAACCCCTTTTTGCCCCGCTGAGAGAGGTGTTACTTACGAGCAATACTAGGCACTTATCGGCCACATTTTATCACTCGGTGTTATCTCGTGCTGCGTATTTGTGTATTTGCGGTTGGTGCCGGTTGCCTGCAGTTTTTTTTTTTGTGTGTGTTACTTCTCATATTGTTTGTGAACCGATATTTATTCCACGAGGTTGTCGTTGTTACTGTGTTGTTGATAGTGTGAAACGCTGGTAGGTTCGGTCGTGCGGGACAGGAAGATCGTGATCGCGCGACTGTGGCCGTTGGGTGAGTGAGACACCGCAACCGCAACCAACGGTGAATGATAAACACACAAAGTCACGTTAAATAGCTGCCCAAAGGCGGGTTGTATTCGTGTAGCGGAAACAGACGGGGCACGGGCACGGGTGGTAGTAAGTGGTGATAAAATAATAGGCGCAACAGTAGCGCACCCGCGGAGTGATACTACCCAAAGATAGGTCCAGATCGTGGGCACGCGTGTGTAACGCAGAGAAAATATAAGTTAATATACAAACAACCGCACACAACAAGCGAAAAAAAAAATGTCGTACAACGCAGATGATTGTCCCGATAGCGATACGGTGGTTGGAGGCGGAGGAGGAGGTAGCAGTGGCGGTGGCGGCACGACCGAATCAAATTGCGCGACACCGACCTCGCCGGGGATGACGCGGCAGGACGCGGTCGTGGTGCACGGTGACGGTTGGTCCATCGATGGGGGCGATCCGGCCCCGACCGCCGGCCCACCGTCGATGGCCGGCTACGAACCATGCGATCCGCTAATTATCTTGAATCTATTTCAATCCCTTTCCGCCACCACCAACTCGCTGGAGCTGCAGATGAAAATCAATCTTCACGTAAGTTACGGATCTGGAGAGCTTTGGTTGGGGTAGGGAGCAGGGGGTAGTGTGTGTTTTTTACATGTTTGTGTAGCGTTTTTGTTGTTGTAGTAATATTTTTCCTCGCCACGCATGAAAGTGACCATCATCATCCTCGGGGTGGCCAAGCGCTCGCCCATCAATCGGTTGATTGTGCGTTCGGCTCGGAATGGGCGATTGAATTTCACCCGCCCTTGGCAGCATTGTAAGGCGTAACAAAAAAAAAGAGAGAGGAAGAACTAGTAAACTTAATTAACTCTTGGAGCAGATTCTGAAACCGAGCATTGATTACATGGGCGATACGATAGCGAGGTTGTCTGGCTACTGGCTCGGGTCTGTACGGCACGATGAATGGGTTTATCAAAAGGGAAGTTGGTCAGAGGCATTCATTTGGATGATGTACATTTTTGTTTAGTGGTTAAACAGTTGAGGGTCAAATGAGGGTAATTCTTTCTCCGGAATGAAGTTTTTTGTAAAGATGTGCAAATTAAATGCCGACATAGGGCAAAGAGAACATAAATAACGATCAAACATTGGAAAGGTAGCTGATTTTAGCTTTTTCCTGTTGATGCTCTATATCCGACAAGCTTCTCTCCAAGGGTTATTGGTTATTTGATGGAAGATTGTCTGCGCTGCGTATTATGGAGCAACATAAATACGAGATTTAAGCGTCCGACTCGGGTGGGCTGAGTGGTCTTATAGACAACGCGACGGATCTAACAAGAACGGAATATGTTCATGTCCCAATCAGACCACGATCATAACGGCCTGCAGACGTTTTTACACTAATGTCACTTAGCCGGTCAGTCACCTACCACAGCTAATGAAAAAAGAGAAAATGTCCTTCTGAGTAACTCCATGGTAAAGAGCTATTATTCAAAGTCCTGAGTTAATGTAAGGCTTTTTGCAGCAATTAGCACTTCCAAGAACCTTTTAGTTTTTAACAATTATTATTTAATTAATTAGAAACGTTCGATTGGCCTCAAAAGAAGGTGATGTGACGTCAGGAAAGATTTGGAGAAGTGATTTGTAAAAATTAAATTACTTGACAGTCTTAAAACCTCCTCCAAACACAGTAGCTTACCTCATTCCTAAGCGCCCGGACGATAATCATCACTTTGAACTTGAGCTTGGCAGCTTGCAATTCAATCATAATCCGCCCTTTCTACCCTTCCTACCCACCCCCCGCATCGTCGTCGGCACAAAATCGGTCGTAAAAACGTGTTTAGCAAAAAACCCATCCGGCGTGGCCCACGTTTTACTGCTAATGGGTATGCCGGCGGAAGGGGCCAGCCGCTTCTCGCTTATCGCACACTCTTCAGCGAGCCTTTCATCTGCGAAATAGCGCACAAATGACATCGTTAGTGTCACCACTTACGACATCGAAGTGAAAAGAAAAAGAAACTCCAATACAAACACCCACACACACAAGAAACGATCATCATTACAGAGCATCTCGGGCGTTTGGGAGAACCAGATGCAAACAGATGCAATCTGCGTAAATTGCACGCACATTGGTGTACCAAGCTCAACGCTGTAAACATTATTACAGCAGTAGGCTGGGTGGTGGAGTATCGGGAGCACACACGGAGCAAAGGTGCGCACATTAATCAGTTCGGAAGCACGGCCCCATCTAAGTATGCCAAGCACCGCTTGTGTGGCACATGTGTCGTTTAGTAATGGCACAAAAATCGTATGGGAAACGGCACATCATTACCCGAAGCGAATCGCTACTGGATGGAAACAATCAAGTGGAACTGTTGGTGCGTGTGTGTTTATCTTTGCAAACTCGGCATCATCAGTGAGAGGGAATCGTGTTCCATCAAAACGGTGGGATGAATGACAATGTTTATCTTGAACTGCCATTCTAATGCCATTGACTGATTTTTTTTCTTCTTCTTTTTGCCTCTTCTCTTCCCCAAACAGCTGAAGGCCCTCACGAGATCACCGTACGTCTTTCTCGTGCCGATCCTGCACTCCAGCGAGGAAGGTCTCATACAGGTCATTAACGATAACGTGCTCGAGAAGGAGATTCGCTTTTCCGTAAGTATCCGCCAAACCGCTTCCATTTCCCTCTTTCCCTTATTCGCTAGCGCCATTTAACGTGTCTTGCTGCAGAAGTGGGAGAGAGAAAGGCCGTTTGGACGCGAGCGTGCGCCTTTTTGCTGTCCTCTGTCGACCGTGGTTCAATTTTAAAGTGCTCCAAGTGACAAACAGCGAACCCGGATCGATCGTTTTTTGAAAGGGGTTTTTTTCATTGTTGGCCCCATGATGATCCGTCTGCTGTGCAAATCCGGCATCGGGTGCTGCTACTGCTGCGAATTCTTGTGATTCACCTTTCTCGCGCGCGCGCTGAGATTGACGTCGCAATTTACGTCACACACACGCCCGCGACAGCTTAGCACCGCTTAAAGACCCGATCGTTATCTCAAGCTGCTACTGCCTTCGCGGCCGCCGAAGGTATCTGGATGGGCCGAGGTATGCTGCCGCGAGTTTTCTGGTTTACCGTACTACCTCCGCGCGCACTAGTAAATGTCAGCGAAGCGTGTGCTTCTGTGCCTGCCACCACCCATCTTCCCAATGGTGGTACGCTACCCCGCCTTTCCCGCACCGGGAATGGTTTTATGGGTGACCGACTCTCAATGATATTGTCATTAGATGGCGCAGATTTTGTATTTTGTCTGGTGTCTCTTACCTCGTCTCCCTTCCTCCCCCTCGGTCCCGCACACACCCGCACGTGTCAGCTGATGTACCTTGTACAGACGGTGGCGTTTCGACTGTCTGTCTATTATTCTCGTGTCAGACTGATGGTTGACAATGCCGGGGAAGGGGGATACAAATGAATAAAGGAACATAGGAAAGAGTAAGTGAAAAAATAACATTAGGCAGGAGAGACAGGCATAACAACAAGACAGTACATGTCACGGGAGGCTTGAACCTGGATAAGATTGATTGGTGAAGAAACGGTTGACATACGATCGGTGTGGAAACGACAATGCAGCAATGTGTCACGGAAGCGGAGGAGTCAAGACATGATTACGAAGCATTCTATGAGAGCAGTGGCTCATTTTGTATTATGTTTGAATGAAAAATATAAAAAACCCATTTAAATAAGCTTTAATTAAGTCAGTTTTAGATCGGTTAAAATCAGCCCCTTGGTGCCGTGACCAGGAGTAAACTTCTTAAAACAGCCGAATATCATCCTATTAGCAATATTTATCATAAATTGTATACCCCAAAACTTCACTAATGATCCATTTTCTAGATTATCATTCACTAGTTCCAATTTCTGCCGATCCAGCTTAACCCCAAATGCGCGCTCGCTGGTGGCGAAACTTCTCTCCCCATCTCATCACCGCGTATAATAAACGCAAATGTGATTTACCCACCCAGTGCCCAGTGCAATTTGTCCAATGCCAACGCCACACCACCGCTCACACCTCCGTCGGACGTCGTACGTGTATGTGTAGTGCAATTACTTTTCCAATCAATTCCTATTTGCTCGAATGAATTTCCTTCCGCATGTTGGTCGCGTGGCCTAGCGTGGCTGGAAGGCGGGTGTGAACAAATCGTTTTTGCTAAATGTGCAGCTATTTATTTTCGGAAGCGAACGTTGGTTTGCGTGTGTGTGTGTGGAGTTTTCTTTGCCTGCTACTGCTTTTCGGAGTTTTCTTCTTTTTTTTTTGGGTGAAGTTTTCCCTTGATACGTAGCCTACTTTGATACGCTTCCGTTTTGGCGTATGACGTTTGTACCATTGTAACATGGCAGTTGGTTTGTGGGCTTCACGGTACTGGCAGCATGGTTTTTGGCATACTGACAACCGTGCCAAGCACCACAGGTGGGAAAATTGGCATGAAACGCGCGCACCCGTGTGTGTGTGTGTTTGTGGTTTATATGAATGCTGATGAGAGTTTAACCACATGAAAGTGAAATGGCATAGAATCTGGTATTTCATATTAATATTCATGATTTTAGGTTGGATTTGTTTTTTGTTCCTTAACTTAACATTTCTCTTCATATAATTTATTAATAAAAACAAACTCAATGCATTTGTTGCCATCGAGCGACTTTATACTCGCTCCTCCACTTCAATAAACGGTCCCGGGGCAGAACTTCTAGCGCGCGCTGCATGATTTCCACCGGGAGCATGGCTTTATGATCCTCCATCAATGCCATTAAATAGCGCTTGATTTCCCAGCGTGCCAAACTGAACATGCTATTGCAATTACTGAATCACCATGCCCACCACCACGTCCAATCGCTCCAACGTGTGCCAGTGCCAGTCCAGCTCGATCGTCGACGCTTTTGCACTAATGCTGACGCTAATTCCTTTCGCCCGCAGGAGGGTCCCATTCGGCTAATTGCTGGGCAATAAGTTTCGGTTTTATTTGCCTTTCGCCGAGCGCATTCCGCGCTTTGATGGGCTTGGGTGTTAATCCAACGGGCCAATGTTGTGTTTCGTTGATCGTGATCCGGACTCGCGGCACGAAATAATTCCCTCCGCTATTCTTGGGCATGTGCTCGGGCAAACAACAGCAGAGGAGAAGCGCGTAAGCTGTCGGAATGGTTCGGATAAGGATACATATTTCCTATCGATTGAAGTTTTTGGGTTGGGGAGCTTTGGGGGAAGGGGGTTGGGTAGGAATTAAATGTATTTAAGATGAATTCCGCTGGCTCAATTGCGGTAGTGCTTGGGCACAAAGCCATTGCGCGTTAGCACAGAAACGGCGAAACAGTCTGTTTGAACAACTGGGCCGCGTTTGCATTTCTTGCATGAAGCTCTTGGGTTATCGTGGGCTTCGTTCCTAAGGCCAATGGATGCCTTAGGATGGAAGCTGATGAAATACGATGAGTTTGACCTATTTTCGAATGAAATGGTGGTCTGGGTTGAGACTGGTTGGGGATATAGCAATTTACAAACACCATGGAAGGCTATTTGGGTAACAAAAACGTGAAGAAACGAGCGTTAATAGAGGAAACGTCTTATACCGTTATGCCAATCTTTTAAGCCAAATCAACATCAAGAATGTTATTCAAAACAGTTGAACAATTCCATCCCTTTGCAGAAAACACGCTCACAACTCTCGTTCAACTCAACACCATTTAATGTCACACTATATTCAAGATACGAACACACGTCGGCCGCATCTCCCACTGCGGTTCGTATGCGAGCCCAGCGAGCGCGCACGGTTAACAAGCCTCAGGACGTAAAGGCCGTCTTGTTGCGCTCTTAAACCATCCTTGATTAATTAAGCAATACAACTAAAAGCTACTTCTGCGCAGATTTTCCCTCTCATTCCGTATGCTAAGCAGTGTGGTGGTAATATTATCTTTTCAAAATTGCCTCCACGGACGGGGTAGCGAATGGGCTTGCCGTACAAGCTAGTTCGTGTATGTGTGTGTGTGTGTACGTATGTTTGTTAACATTTATCTTTTGTGCTACCTTACGTTTTCTTTCGGCATTTTTATACCACCCAGTGAGCTAAACCCCTAAACACTGCCGGCCCATTCGCCCAAGCTTATCGCACAAGAAAGACCTTCCGTTGGTGATAAAGATAAAACTCCCTTTTTCTCTCACTTTGAGCGCGTGTGTTTATGTATGCTTGGTTTTTTTTCTCCCCCCTTTGTACACCCGGTAAGCTTTTATCCTCTTTGGCGCGCTTCTGCACCAGAATCATTCCATCATCGGTTGATGAGGCGGCAGCAGTAGCTCCAAGAGCAACCTCATTCGGCCCGTTGTGTGTTTTAATATCGCGCCACATGGTGTAGTACGGGCTTATCCTTTACAGGACACGTCCAATGGGCGTGCAACGTAGCACCGTATTATCGTGTGTGTATGTGTGTGTGCTTAGCGATTTTCTTTACAATTTTTGTTTTCTGTGCCGGATAGAAGGGAAGGAACAGCGGATGGCAGTCCCGATGAGGATGGTAACCCTTTTCCAAGATATTGAGAGAATACACACACTCACACACAGACTGCCTTAATGCCTGATTGCGACGTTTTTCTTTGCGGCCAAAAGAGGAAGGAAGCAAAACTGGGGACTGCCAGCTCTTCTTGTGTGTGTATCGCATCGGTTCATCTGTTCATATCGCAATAAATAGCCCGTTCATTGACGTCAGCCGGAACCGTTGCAGAAGTTTCACCCGTCGTCGGCGCAAGAAATCGGCACGCAGAGGGTAAGGGAGAGGACACAGAAGAAAAAAAAACACACACACACACCCAAACAAAAGGTTAAACCAAAGTGCATAAAAAAGGGCGCATTGCTAAATATGACGGTGGCTACGTTGGGGAGGTTTTTTTAAATTTAAAATGCCTTACCTTTTTTGTATAGTTTTTTTTTGGAGGGGGAAGGCACTTTGATTTTCAACACGGATGTTGGGGCAATGTATGATGCTGAATTGGTTCGTAATGGCATACGTACGCTTCACCGGGTTTGTTTTTATTCCCATTCTAATCGCTTATCGAAACGAATAATCATCGTGTCGCTGCTCGCTCGTCGCTTTAACGGTCAGCGGGCAAAAATAATTTGATGGGATGGCTGCCTTTTTTTTATCCATTTTTGGTCCACAAAGTCGTTTCTCCAAGCACTTCCGCCATTAGACGTTTTTTTGTTGTTGCTCCTATTTGTTTCCTGCAGGTGCAAGTTTAGGAGCATGCTTGTTGCTTTTTTTTTATTTATATATTGAAAGACTTTTGGTCCGTCAAAATGATGATTTTGCTGTTGTTGCTTTGCTACTCACTGTTACCTTACCCTACAGCTCGTGTTCGGTGAACGGAGCCGCTCGTCTGCTGATTTTGGAGCTTTAAGTACACCCGCGCGCGGTACTCGAAAGTCCATTAGATCATCTGCAGTACTCACCGAACTCACCGAGGACGAAGAAGCTTGTCTCGGGCGGGGATGGTGCTGGAAGATGAAAAACTTGAACATGATGCAAATTTAATTGCACACAGCCACGGCGAAGAATTATTTTGGTCGACTTTTTTTTATTTTATTTTGTTTGTTGACTTTTTAGTCACAGTGAGCCCTATTTATGTGTGTGTTTGAGGCCTCGACGAACGTTTTCTGGGTGGGTGGCTTAGTGCTTTTGATAAAATTATAATGCGAACAGGAGAAGGAGGACGAATATTTTGTGTGATGAAAGCGGCGAAAGCGCAATTTTCCCAAAATATGTGATTAAGCAAGGTTCTGATTTTAATTACTGCAAAGGGACGGAGATGGGAGTTGTTTTGCAGGGAAGCACCATAATTGCCTATGCCTATAGAAAGCTTTCCAACTCACTTAAAGCTTACGTCATAATTATTATGCAGCGTTGTTTTCTATTTCAAGAGAGAGAGAGAGAGAGAGAGAGAGCTCCATCTCAATCACCGATAATGAAGAACGCTCTTCAATTTGCAGCTGATACAGCGCATCCTTTTTCTTTTTAAACACAAATCCCTTTTTGTGCTTCAGCTTCCGGGCAGCACCCGGCCGGATTGGCGAGCCCGATAAGGGAGACAAAGGAAATGGGCTTGGCAACAAGCAGCAACAACAATAAAAATGAAGGAAACTTACTAGGAAAAGCACCCTTCATGTAGGCCACACACAATCGAGTGATTGAGTGGAACAGTATCGTGGAAAAACGGTCCGTTAGGCACGCTTACAAGCGTGTCGGATACTTTTGCTTTTTATTGCTTTAGCTCTTGCTTTTCCTACCCTTTCCCCCCCCCCCACACACACTCACACACACACACACACACACACACACACACACACACACACACACACACACACACACACACACACACACATATGAAAGATTACAGCGGAAGGTGCTTGGACGGTCGTTTCGGTATCGTTTCAATCGCTGACTAGCTTGTTACATTGAATTTCCGTTCGTTTTTTTCGTGTCTACGTATGTGAGAGTGTGTGGAAATGTTTTCCGCTTAAGGACACAGCTGCCCTCCCTCAATCGGTGGGGGAAAGACGGTGGGGTCGAATGAATACCCCCCGGATTGCTGATTGATAACTTTGCTCGATTCGGATCGGATCTCTTTTAGTTAGAGAAAAAGAATCACCTTCGTTTGATAGACATTATTCAGCTGAATAACAAAACTGTCTATTAATTTGTGAATGAAATATTTGTTACAATTCTTGCGAAAGCCTTGCATAAACCATTCAACGGTTTCGTTGAAGAAGAATTTAACGCAATCGTTAGATAAAAAGCAACGCTTCCTACGCATTTAATCGTTCGCCTCGCTACTCAGAACGACTCAAAACGAAATTCTTTTCATGCCAAGTGTGTGTGTGCTCGTGTTACCCAAGACGCCCCCGGAGCAGATAAGCGATCAAGATTTGGCACACCGCAAAGCATCCATCGCACGAGGCACAGTTCACGGAACGGCACGCATACGTACGCAAAAGGTGAATGCATAATATGATAATATTTCAGATCCCTTTCGGATTGGAGAGGGATCCGTCTTTTTTTCTATTTTTTTTTTTTTTGGTCTATTCGCTGAACTTTGAATGAAACGATGGATGTGTATATTTTTTAGAGGCAAAAAGAGGGAAACGGAACGCACACACTCTTCGCTCGTCGCTCGTCGAAAAGGAAAAGCGGCTTACCCAATTTGCTTACCACCTAGCCAGCTAGCGGAATGTGGGAAATGAAATATCAGGCTGTGTGTACTTTTTGCTAAAGGAATTGGGAAACATTCTTTGGTGCAGGTGAAATGTGTGTGTGTGTGTGTGTGTGTGTGCGCACTGGATAGAAGGTATGCTTTTATTACTACCAGGTCTAAGATGGAGTTTTTTATTTGTGGGAAGAAATGTCATGCGTTGATTATTAAAAACTTTTTTTTCTCACAGTAACGCTTCTTTGGAGCTTGAGCGGGAATTAAAAATAGCAAACAGGGCTAAATGAGGCTGTAAAATAATGTCAAATTAAATCGCAACATTCCTGTGCTATTTTTCTTTATAAATTCATACTAAATTACTCGTATTCCAATGATACAAAACGCAGTACTTCGCGTGAGGCGTTTTACACCGCAGCATGTGCACTGATACGTTGTATTGAGCCCACCAACACGATAGAATCTTTGTCCACCGACTGAACTGTGGGTGTGTGTGTGTGTGTGTGGGTGTTTGTGTGTATTTTCCGCACCAATAAATAGCGAGCTTGGAGGAAATTACCGGCCCGCCTGTCTCGGGCACACATGCAACTGGTAAGAACGATTTCGAAGCTTTGCCCCGTGCTTCGTTTCGTAACCATTTTCTCGATGCTCATTGTGTACGATGATGCCATTGGCGTACGGCGTATCGAAAACCCGTTGTGCAATTATAACCGCGCTGGTGCTGCTCCCCCCCTCGACGTTGACGATGCACCCCGGTATGATGCAATCTTCGCTAGAGCAGACAGCACCTGCCAGAGAGGTGTGGTGTACCCGGGGGTTTAATTTTCTATCGAGCTGGTGGGTGAGTGCTTGTTTCAGTTCTAAAATAAATGGAGCAGTTCCTTATCGTTCTTACCGACAAATTTAAACATGAAGGTAAACCCCCAACCACACAACAAACGGGCATTGAATATTCATGCTTCAAAGGTATCTGCCGAGTTTAACCACGTGCTACACTGCTGCTAGAGAGCGTGCTAGAGCGTGTGCATGGATCCTCAATTTGCGTTCTACGAAACCCCCACCGAACGATTATTCATTATCGTACCCGCAACATTTCGCTTCCCATTTCATCCGTTGAAAACGTTCCCCCACAAGTACGGGAAAAAGGTGTACCTGTGGAGGGAAAGTTTTTAGAAAATGTATGACTTTCCCTTCATTGCTTCCATTGAATGCTGTTCTCCCCTCAGCAACCCCCATCACATTGGGTTCAGTACAGAGGAGTTTCTGCTTCTCTCTTTCTAGTTAGCACTAAATTTCTCATAAACGTTGTCAAAAACATTTCCCCACCTTCTGTGTGTATGTGTGCTTTTTGGCCATTTCCACACCCATCACCTAGCCACAAGCACAATCTTTTCATCTTTTTGCTTATTCTGCTAGCTTGCTAGGTGGGGAAGAGATGATGATCGAGCGATAACACCGCACAACTGGCAACTATAAACAGGAAAGCAATTTCGGCTCGCTGCCAGTAAGCTGTCTCAACTCTAATTTCCATTCGGGGTTTCGCATTTCAAAAGCTTCGCTGTTGCAGGAAAATGCTAAGGGGAGTTTATAAGGCGCGGATAATGCAAATGGTTGCTTTACTCAGTGCATTCTTCACTCACAAACGCGTTGCCGTTTGCTCCTGGAAAATGAGTAGATGTTTTTATTTCTATGTTGTTGCATAGTTGTTTGCACTATTTACCTCTAGTTCTCGGGTTTGTATGGTGTTGAGTCAGCTTGACAAACGCTGATGCAATCTAGTGCGTATAATGGCGTAGAATATAGAACGCAATGCTTTAAAGTGGTTCACAGTCTTTAAAAAAAAGTATCGAGTTCCACATCTATTCTATCGCTCAACATCAGCACAGGCTTCCTGTGTTTGCCCAGGCAATCGAACAGGATCGAACTCCGAACCCTTCGGTTCGGACAGTATTTTGAATTATGATCCAAACTCAACGACAAGCCAGAGAACAAGGAAGGTCAGAACGTTCGGGTGGTTCGGCAAAAACTATCCATAAATCAATCGGCGGTATAGACAGCTTCTCCTGCCCAACTCGTACGCCTCGCTTGACTCACTCGTCGACTCACAATTCTATGAAGACGTCAGAGTAGTAGTGTGCTGTGTCACTTTTGCCTACGTGGCAAAAATTAAACTCCTTCCTGCCACTGGGTTTTCCCACCCAGGATCCCCAGGAGTTATTGGGTACGATACCCAATTCTTCCACAACATTTCACCCCGTGTGCGGATGATGCGAGCTGACTAAACAACCGACCCGGGGTAGTGATTTTGTGACAAAAGCAGTGATAGGAGAAGAAAGAGGGCGCAACATAAAAAGACTCTTGTACACACAGCGTTCGGTTGTGCGTGGCCGAAAATGAATTCCATCGGCATCGACGACTATCGATGAATGCCGTACTAGATTTTGGATGTGAGTTTTCACCGAACCACCGAAACCAGCTGCCAGTTTCGCATTTATTGCCTGAAGTTTGGCTGCTACTGTTGCTGATGGTGGTGGTGGCTTAACCGGAGAACCACATACTGGCTTGTTCGTTCGTTGTCGTCGTGCATAGGAGACGTGCATGGCATATCCAAAATGTTCTGTTTCGCACAACATCGCACTGCTTTGGGGGGGTTGGTTGGTTGAAATTATATTGCGTACTTATGGAGTCTGTCTCCAACTTTGGAAGCCGGTTCGATCGATATGTCAGATTTCAAAGGGAGGAGTAAACAAAAAGAAAAAAAGGAAATTTTTCTCCCCCTCTTTCCTTTTGAGGACAGTAGACAAGGGAGTGTGAGTGCATTGGAAATGAGCTGTTATAAGCGCCGGCTCTTTCAAGGCCAAACAAGAACCTTTTTTGGTGGGGAAGCTGCGGAAGGAACTTGAATAGATCCCAACGAGAACAAAAACAAAAAAAATAATAAAGACATTTAATAATACCGTCATTATGTGCCATCATCCTCGGACATTGGCTGTAGAGATTTTGGGGAATGTTGTTTCCGTTTTAAGAGCGGGTGTGCCTTGCTTTTATTACGCTACGCGTTTCTGTTTTCTGTGTGCTCGCCGGAACGGTGTGGAGATTTGGGGCGCTCATTATTCTACGCGCGGCTCCGTTCGCTTTAGATCCGTTGGATGATAGCAGCGGAAAGCCAGCCATAAAGGATGGCCCCTACCGGTGTGAAACAAGCCGCTAAATCTCCACTCCCAAAAAGAGAGCCACAAAAGAAACAAGAACGAAGGTGGGAAAAGGTACAAACCTTAATCTCTTTCAAAAAAGTTTTCAATTTATGTGAATTATTTTCCATTAGCAAACAGCACAGAATGCCATCGCAGCCCCCCGAACGGGAAATGCATTATTCGTCGGGGGCTTATTGCGCTGCCGTCGGCGTAAGGGCGAGTGGATTTAGGGAAGGACACGTCCTCCCACCCTAAACACCGTGCCATCTCATTACGGTGACGAGGGTACTCGAGTGCCGGCATCGGACTAAGGCGAGTTCGATGTGATAACCGGGATAAACAGTAGCTGCCATCCCTCCAAACAGTTGGAGTGACGGATGCGAGTAGCTCTTTATTTTGTGAGTAGCTTTTTTTGTTTTGGGGACGAGGTTCGCCATGGATGACGTGCCGGCAGCAAGCAACCTTGATCATCAGGTTGGACAGGATTTTGCAAAAGATTGATGAATGTTTTTAAAGTGTTAAAAAGTGTCCAATTTGTTGCGTTATAAAATAATTCGCTACGAGGCAGGAAACAGCTGCTTTTGACGAGGTTCAATTAGTAATCGTTCGCTTGAGGGAACAACATTTAACATAGGGAAAAAGCGTTTTTCACATCTCCTTTGTTGTGCAGACAACTGGATACAAATGGATAGATATCTTACGAATCGTAAAAGCTATAGAAGCAACACGTTGATGACAAGCGGAATTTCTCATAATCCCCACGTTGTGTTCTGTTGCGCAGTTGTCCGTTTCGCTTGAATTATATTTCATTTATTACATTTACTCATAATTTGAACGATGATAGGTTCATGACAATTGAGATTCCGTTTTGCATTGCATTTTTTTGTGTCCTCAATAATGAACATATTAATCGTAATTTCATTCCTGCACTTCTAAAGGCGCGAGCGTTTCGTTCAGAGGGAGCAAATGGAATTCCCCGAATGAGTCGAAGCCAGATTTATTAAACTTTCAATTCAAATACCAGTAAAATAGCAACGGAAATTGATTTCTTATGAAATTTGCTCATCGTTTTGTTTGATTTACTGCGTAACATTTGCGACGTATTCTTCATAAAAGCTCGCCAAAGCACGTGCATTTAAATGGCTTCACTTTTAATCTGCTCATTTTCCGCCGAAAAAAAAAGCTAAATCAACTTTTCCCGCTCTGCGTGGTTGGAGCATATAGATCAACATCAATCATCTCCAAACTCCGTGTCATGCGGTGGCCAGGACCAAATCACGCAGAAAATGCGCTTCATCCCATCGTACCGGATCAGTGAAAATCCAACGAAAATCCACCCGAAAGCTTTCCAACGCAACGCCCGTTTCGCTACCGATGCTGCTCAATGACACGAGGCTGATTTTCCGTTATAAAAAAGGGGTTCAACGTGGTCGTCGAGGCTGCAGATCATGTCAAAGCCCGACTTCCGAACGCCGATAGCGATATGAATATTGAAAACACGGCGATGTACGCATGCAAAGAATCGATTGATGATGAAGGTTTTGTTGAAATTTAAAACCCATCCCGTGCTGCTGCCGCATACGTGGTGTTGTTTGCAAGCGCTCCTCTTATAGCTGCGGCTTATCCTGTCGGTAGAGTACGTGGTTTACGTGGGCGATGAAGGTATAAAAATGGAAATTGAATTTAATTATTACGCGTTTTGTTTTGTGCTTTCTTTTTTTATTGCTTCACAGATCAACTCTACCCATTTCCGCAGCGGTTCGCAACACAATGGTTACCCGTTCGTCATCGATGACCTTAACAAGGATTTCTCCGAGGTGATTGAAATGGTGAGTACTGGCCTTTTCTCTCTCTTTCTCTCCCTACTATTGCAGTACATCTTGAAATGTGTAAGCAAAGGATTGGTTTAAAAATAATAACGATTTTTGACGTCTTGATGGATTGTCGACACTACCGACAGCAGTAGCTGTGACCTTCAGAATCGATTTGATCAAAGCTCATCATCAACTAACGAACGCCGAACCGGATACACGCGGCCAGTATCGACTTACCTCCCCACATGCTGGCTATGCCCTTTTGTTCACAGTAAAAATGGGAAGCATACTGGCGGCATTCACTTATTAAAGCTGATCATAAAATAACAATTCCTGCCAGCGGGGCGATGGTGCGGTCCCCATTATGTGTTTCCCCCGTTTCTGCTAGTCGGCATAGGATCATCTATGCCCACCGAGCATTCGGCTGGCGCTCAATGTCAGGGACGAAACGGTCTGAAACCCGGTCCCAGTTTCAAGGTCTACGTGCCGGCGTTTGGCAAAGTGCCATTACAGGGAACGCGGCAGCCGAACGAACGCTCACAGAAGGATGGCAAAACAAACCAGCGCGTCCTTCCCACACTCACACACGCGTACTCTGAGGTGCAACAACAAAACGGGCAGAAACCTTACCGACCGGTTGGGCGAGAGTGAATCTTCTGGTCTGTAAAACTGGCTGACTCACGGTCACGGGTAAATTGTAGCAATTCCACTGGCGCGCAACTCGTTGCCCCCAGTCACCGTGGTAAATGTGTGGACAACGGTTGGTGGTGGAAAACTGGTGCGATTACGAAAGAAAATAACGGGTATATTATCTTCTCTGCAACGCAGACGTGTCGAGTTTCCTTCTGCGTGCATGTGTGCGTGTTTTTCCTTTGTCATCGCGTTAGCGCTAAAACGATGTGTGTCCTTCGTTCGAAAACGGAGATGATCGGCGTTCAAAATTCAGTGGAGACGCATGGTCGCTTATGGAAAGCGGGTTGATTCGCCTTTTTGTGGGGCTGTGCAAGACCCGGCACACACCACACGCTGACAGGCGATTTGCTCACCCTTCATACGGCCACTATCAGCGATCTTGCACGGTACGAAAATTCCGTCGTTCGTGTACCGAACGTGATTGCAGAGCAGGTCCTGAGAAACACGATACACCAGCGGCCGTCCCCCCATTATTGTACACGGTTCGTGGTAACACCGTGCAGCTGCGTGCATTTTAAAAGGGGCGGTTGACACCGTCATTAATTTATGTCATCCGCTTTTTCCCTGCCCGGTGCGAACGGGCCAAAAACATCAACAAAATCAAACAACAACAACACACTATGACAGCGCGCTGCGCAGTGCCATGATAGATGGGAAAGCGAGACAAAACAGCGAAAGGAAGGGAACGAAAGAAAAACATGCGAAAGCGCCCGCTGCCGATGGGAAGAAACACAACATCACACACAGTACAGGCCCGTCCATTCCCGATGGTAATCGAATTGATGTGTAGCGAAGAGAGCAGAAACCAACCGAGGAGGAACGATATAAAACGGTCAAGATGCTATCGTTCAATCGTGCAGGATTGTTTTCGTGTTTTTGCGAAAGACAAACGCTCCGGGCGCTTGCGAAAACCGTCCGGTCACCTATTTTTGGGGCCTTTTCCATTCCTTTTGAATGATGTTTTCTGCAGAGAAGTAGCTGCAGTGTGGCAGGCAATCGATTTTCATTACAACAATTACAGACAGTATTGGGGCTGCAGTATTGGGATTAGTGTTTTCTGTGTGTGCAAAATTGATGGTTTTTAGCTTCAAATGCCATGCACAGTGCATAGATTTAGGCGGAGATAGAGCCCTCACGCTGTATATTTGCTAAGCTAAAGTCAAAAGACAAATAACAAGCTTTACTGGAGCAATATTAGTAATTGAAAACGCTAAAATGCAATCCTTCATCATGTACACACCAAGATAAACATTTTGGCATAGCAAAAATGTCACCATCTGTCATCGGTTACTTGAGCCTGAGCCAGCAATCGTTATAAAACGACTCACTACTCCTTTTTTCGCCACTGGTTTTTGGTGTGGAAACCATTTATTGTTACTAAGTGGCTTCGATACACCCGCCACGGGGGTGTCTAGGTGTGTATGTGTGTGTGTGAAGGCACCAGTATTTGGTTTCAGCCTGGTGTGGCTGAGCAAATTGTGTGAAATGTGATATTTATTACTATTTTCTATGACCATCCCTCCCCCCCCCCCCCCACAAAGACCACCCACTGCTTCCGCTCAAGTGTGTCATTGTGTGTGGTACAGGAGCGGGCATGTCGGGCATGTGGTCCTGCTGTGTGCTGTAGCGACACACTGTCCCCGTGGTAATCCTTTCTACAAGGCGTGCCTTCCCACCCATGTGTCATGCGCCATTGCCACAGCGTGTAATGACGGAATTTCGATGAACACACGTGGAAGCAGTATTAGCAGCAGCAGCAGCAGCAGCAGCGGCAGACACACCGTCCTAAAGGCTTGACGCTTTGAATCCTTCTGGGAGCAACACACACACAGAGCCATGATGCCATGCGTCGGGAATATTCATCCCCTTTTGCGATGTTCTCTTGCTTTTGCTGTCCACACACACACACACACAGAGAGACAAACAGACAGCCACACAGACAACCACTACTATTGGCAGCGCACGCTCGTGGCAGTGAGTTTAGGAGAGGAATTTAATCGCAAATTGGATCCCACATTAACGCAACCGCCATGAAATGAGATTCCGGGCACACGGGGAGGAGGGAAGGGGGGAGAATTTTTCGATAATTTTCCAGCCCACTGCACATGCGGCGGTGCGGTGTCCCCAAAACTGGTGTCTATCTCTTGCAAGATATTGGCGATTGTCGCCTACGTGCCCGGCCAGCGATGATGATCCGGCCGTTAATGGAAGGGCAGCTTTATCGGCGTTCAATTTTAGAAGATGGTCACAAGAAATAAAGCTTGCTAAAATTGGCCTAGCTTATACTGCAGCAGTGGAAGGGAAGGTGGCTTATAATTTAAATCTCCCTAGCTTACGCTGGGTTGGCAAAGTGGCAAAGTAACAGTAAAGTTGATACTACCATATTTGGTTAGCAGCTCTGTAGTGTCGGTTTTTTTCTTTTTTAATTCATACCATTTTCCCTATCTTCACCACCGCGAGCACCGGGAAGCTTGTTTTGCATCCCATTATTCTATGGTAAAGCTTCCTAAGCTCTTTTCCACGAACGCGTTTGCTGGAAATGGATTGTGCACTAAAGTTCGTTTGCGTGCACTGCAAACAAACGCCCCGAGCGGCAGGGCCGGGAAGCGACATTAAAGCAAACGAATGCAGCATGGTGTAGTAATTAAGAACACAGAGCAGAGCGAACATTTACTTTAGCATCTTAAAGTCGCCTTAAAAAAACATAAAAGCCTCTTAGCCTCTCTTTTTTGTTTTTCGTTGTAGCTGCTGCTTCCATTGTTCTTTCGCTCTGTTTTATTTCGCAAACGTTCTGCCAACGATTGCTTCAGTCCCTTTGCGGGGTTTTGTTCGCCTTGAGCTTACTTCCGCCCGGTGGCCGCACTGCATTAACAGAAGGATTTTAATAAATTATATCACCTCCACGAAATCGCTGCAACCATCACCATCATCATCATCATCATCATCCGCCAGAATAAGGAACAACCGTCGAATAAATCGTCGCGTTCATCGTTTAATGGGCTGGAAGCAGTAAATAATTTGCAGCACAGCGCTCGCTACAGTACAGGCGCGCTATGCAAATGTAACGATGTGAAGCAGATATTCGCTGTTAAACCCTTGCACTTTGTGTGGAGGTTTCAGTCGATTTTGGATATCCAAAATAACGGGTTCTTTAAAGATCACAAAGCGACGATACGCTTTTAATGGATATTGTGGCTAGGGGGTCGTTGGAGATGTTTGCCAATTTCATTATCCAAACAAACTGGGAGCATCCTCAATGACATTACGGACGAAGCGACAACCGTTTCATTGCTTCTGCAAACCGTAAGAAGCATCTTTTGAAGAGCTTGGAAACCACTCTGCCCCTTGTTGTTACAATGCATCCCTCTTCTGCCTGGTGAAACACTATATAGAGCCATCATCTTTGCAACAAGTGCCATTGCCACTTGGTCTCGCGTCTTGGTAGCATCGTCCGGTCCCGCTGTCTTCCCTTCAGAGCTGCATTCGCTGCAAAGTGTCTCGGTCTATCGTTTGTTCCCCTAAACTACCTGGCAAAACGGGCACTTACGGCTCTTACCGGTTACCTTGAGGATGCAATCGAGTAAGATTGTTTCATCTTCACAAAAAAGGGGGAAAGGAAGCAATAACCCTGGTCACATCAGTAGGTCACAACCTTCGGACGGTGAAGCAGTAACGCGTGGACACAGGGTCCTTCGCCTCTGCCGCTCTTATGGGCATCATATTTATCCAGGATGTGATGCGCTTCCTTAATGCAAGCGAATAAAGGGATTATTCGTACACCAAATCAGCCTTGACTTCATCTCTCTCGCTTTCTCTCTCTCTCTCTGTCTTCCTCTAACTATCATTCGCTTAATCGAACCATTTTCTTGCAACAACTTTCCCTTCCGTACTATCTTCAGCGTGCCCTACATAACACACACACGCACACACACAGGCACACAGGCACACACATACACACTTTGCCGCCATCAAGACGCGCACCCTTCGTCCGTGGTGCGCGCGCTATCTTTCGCTCCACATCGCTCCACCCAACGGGGGATTGGGGCGTTTTGGGGGGTGTGGGCCAACTGCTTGCGCTCTTTTGGCAGCGGGCTGTTGTATCTTTTTGGGATGTTGCTGTGGCGTGAAATATGATAACAATTTGCAAGTCGTCCCGAGACACAAAAGCGCCCGGGAGAGTCCCCACCGGGGCGCTGTTGCCACGCGGAAGAATGGATGAAATCTGGGCCGGAATAAGAGAGACGTTACAGAGGGGTTTTTTTCTTCTTTTCGTTGTTGTCGCTGCTGGTACTATTATTCATCTCTTGTCACGATTGACGCTGTCCGAAAATGATGCCACCGAGTTTTGGCCCCTTCGACGTCGATCGGTGCAAGATGGAGTGGTGTTGCGTGTTTTTTTGTTTTTTTGTTGCGTGTGTGTGTGTGTGTGTTTTTTCAATGCCATCTGTACATTGAAGAAACATTGCCCTGATTCTGGTGTGGTTTTGCTGCTGGGAAAAGTGGGGGAAAAGTAATTTATGTCTTACTGCGAAGAATTTTCTGTTCTGGCTTGTCAAGGTCTTTGTGATGAGAACTCCAAAACTAAATAGATATCAGTCCTCAGAATGAGGGAATATCTTAAAGACTCGCAATGATCAATCCTGTTGTAGAATGCTATGCAATTCCCTTAAGATGATCACAAATAACTCAAACCCTCCTCACAGTTCCACATACGATGACTAACATTCTAAACATTTGATGCCATCACTGTCGACGAGCTCCAATTTCACAATTCCGTACACACAGTTTGCTCTGCTCTGATGTTTATTTTAAGCGCTACCTGAAACAACAAGCAGCTCCACTTTTGGACGTGTTGTTTTTGGGGGACTGAAGATGTTGTACCGGTGAAGTATCCGTCCAGTGAATCATCCATCACTTTTCAAAGGTCCAATGTTCAAGGTGGGCGTTAATTGAGCGCTGTTTGCCGCAAGCTACTAATATCTGCAGCGATGCGTTAATAATCAATGTGCGGGATGTGTTGTTTTTTGTGTGAAATTCATTTCCAATTATTAGCAGCTGATAGGTTCCATCACCTCACCTAGATTTCCCCATATCCCTGACACCCAACAGGTACTGCTGCTTGCTGATGCAACACTGACCAGGGGTTTGGCGAGATTATCAACCTTTTTTTATTCCTTCTCCCGTTCCCGTTCAGGTGACCAGACTGGACACACCGCAATGGGTTTGTTTGCTGCATTGCGTTAGTGGTTCAGAGGGAATTCCGACGAACCTTTTTTGTTATCTTATCTTACCCTCGAATAGCGTGGTTTTTCGGGTAGATTTGGCGCGCTGCGGCCAACGAAACGACTGTGGTTTAAAGCATTTTTTCCTCTTCCTCTCCAGTTTAGTAATCAGTTACACCGTTTCATCATGCTTCTCTGTCATCACACACTTCAAGGTTAACTCACTAACCGCAAAGTCACTGGCCGTAAGACATCGTCATCGCCGGTAGAAGCCTTCTTTGGGTTGGAATGTCTTTCAATTAATTACCCAGCCATCACTGCTTATGCGAAGACATCGAAGGCTATAGCATCGATGTAAAAATCGATATCGGACGAGATGGAAAATGGGAAAGTAAGCTATAACTCCACTCCACCCATAATGAGCTTCGTTTGCTAAAACGTTCTGCGACGCAGCGTGTCCCGAACAGTGCGTCCGGACGATCGATCGACCATACACTCAGCGCTAACTTCATTAACTGAAGGCACCGGGAGGCGGAAAATTTATTTCGAATTAAATATAATCGGAAGCAGAGAACAGTGTGCTTTCGCGTTGCTGCCGTTTTTCCTCCCAGATTCCACAGTAGCAGGGATCGTTAAAACTTATTGGCAAGAAATATCGCACGGCACGTCTCTACACGGCAGAGTGTCCTTGAAAGTGTAATTAATTTTGGTGTTTTGTTTAATGTTTCAATCGTTTCGACGTTCCACATTTTGAGCGCCAGTTCTAAACAACCGCCAGAGTGTGAGAATGTTCCTGTTGGAAGGGGGGACATCGGTTGGCATGTCGCTATTTGTTTGGAAGCCCCGCGAGCCTTTTTTGGAAAGAGCGAAGAGTGGTGCTAAAACATGTCCAAGTGCCAAGTGCGATCTTAACCTACAAATTAACACTTCCGCTTGTGAGGCAAAGATGCCACCGGTCATGCGGCGATTGCGTCTTGTAAGCGTAGTTCCCCCATCACGGTTTGACGTCACGATGCGCACGAGGAAACACATCGTGTTTCACAACTCTTCCCGTACACGTTCATGACGCATGTTAAGAGCACGCAGCACAGATGCGTAACGGCTTTACAATTTCGTCACTAACAGCAAGCGTTTCGTTTTTGTGTTTGTTTTGGTTTCCGCTTCCACTGCAGGTCGTCGGCAACAAGCACAACACCCTGATCTACGACATCCTAGGCCCGAAGGTGAGCAAACTCCAGACGCAAACGTCGACGACGTCGGCCTCCTCGACGTCATCGCTGAACGAGCTGAACTATGCCGCGTTCCAGCAGCAGGCGTTCCAGCAGCAGGGCCAGAACGGCGCAACGCAACAGCAGATCGCACTGTTCGTCTGCATTGCCGGTGACAGCTCGTCGCGATCGCGGTATCAGTTCTACATCGACGATACGTTCCGGTAGGTGCGGGTCGGGAGCTGGCTTGGAAAGGGGAGAAGGGTGTGTGGTGGGGCTTTAACGAAATTCTCCAGCCGGCTTGACATGTGTGGTGTAATAATGGATTCTATTTTGTAGGTACGTGCTGGGCCACCTGGTGACGGCGTTCGAGCTGTACGAGGAGAAGCGTGTGCGCGATCAGTGCCAAAATTTGCTACAAGTGGCCCGCCGGTTGCTGGGAAAGATAGGTAAGTGCTGTGAAGATTTTAAGTGCTAATTGAGGTATGGCGGCTACCATCAGGAAGACGAGAAAGAGTTGTCTATTGCAACGGAAATAGATCGATGGAAATTTCCATTTTTAAAAGCACGAAGCTGCTGTCAGCTGCCATCCTCATAAGAGAATGTGATCATTGCACATTAGCACATCTTGTGCCGAATTAGCCATTCGTTGGCGATGGCTTTACAATTTTATTCAAATAAAACGGTAACTCTAAAGCGATAGCAATAAAAGCCCCAGAACCACTTGTCGGCAGCGGCAATTATCTTATCGAACTCTCTCACCGCCTCCCTCACACTCATGCGGAAGAAAACAACGACAAAAATCAATCAATCTCACACATCAATTGCCGCTCTGCCCAGGCCAAACCTTTACCCTTATACCTGCAGCTTTCCTCCCCGCTCGCCCATCGGAACCGGTCGAGTGGCTTTTGTAGAGTGGCGGCCCTGGAAACATATGCTATTGATCACTTGATAACGTTTTACACCGTGTTCCGGATTTAATGGAAGCGTGCGTGAAAGCGGCGCTGATGTTTGCGCTTCCTAATCAGATGCACGCGGCAGTGGTTCCCTTTATTGCACAGGGAATGATTAGGGGCTAAAGGCTATTAAACGATCACCACATCGATCCGATCCGCGGTTTAATTATTAATGGTAGTAAGGGGGGGTCCCACCGATTTCGTGTAAATTGGTTAATTCCGTCAAACCGAACGATTCTCGGTGGAGGAGGGGGCGGGGGTCCCATTAATTCATGGGCATAATTACAGCCACCCACTCGGCGTTGGCTGATTGTGTCTTTTAATAAAACTTGGCGAGAGATAATTTCGGACGCGCTTTCATCTACGTCGCGCGTCATTAGTCGGGCTGCCGCTGGGTGCGGTGCCGTCTTACCGCAAGCATTCCAACGGGTTCCACTTTAATTTAGGCGAAACTTTTTGGGATCTTTAGGATCCCTGTCCCTTCCTCGCAGCCCTCTCGTGTGATGCCTCCGTTGATAGGGAAGCTACAAACAGCAAAGCACATGAAAAGGGCGCAAGGCACAGTGGGAAAAAGCGATGGCAGGCAATACGCTCGCTCATTAATGCAAAACAAATTATCCGAAAATGTCAAGAGTGTCAATCCTGTCACCATTGTCGATGGCTGTTGATTCGGTTCGGAGAACTTGACGGGGCGCCCTCCGAACATCCGAACCTGTCGTCGTCAGGTTCTTGATCCTGTTTTAAGACGGAAATTGAATTCCCAGTTAAAACGTCATCGCTAATGAGGCTTAAGTCACGCGCAGGCTGGGAAGGGTGAGGTAGCAGCTCCAGCTCCAGGTTGGTGACGTTCGCTCGCCGGTCGGTGACGTTGCCTAGCAATTAGGCACGTTTCGTGCGACGCTGTGATCGTGCAAATGCGACACGGCAGCTCCGAGAACCCTCCCCCGGGGACCAGAGTTCGGGGAAGTTTGCGGGAGGGCAGCATTGCGTCGTTTATCGCACGGCAATCGTCGTCGTCATTAAGTCTACTCGTTAGCATTCTTCATCCAGCTCAACTGGGTGGATGGGGGTAATTGGAGGAGGGTCCCCTTTCGATGTACCTTCAAACCATCACAAGTCCGCTGGCAAAGGGTGACAGCAGAACGGAATCACGCTTGCTTATCAAACCCCGCTAATGCCGTTATTGTTGTATCGCCCTCCCCACTGTCAGCGGGTGAGCCGAGTCGGTGGAAAAGGTTATCTAATCGTGTGCATGTGCTCGCTTTTCTTTGCCTGCGTTAGTGCCCCATGCTTATGGCCCGAACAAGATATGTGCCCGATCGGTCATCGGTGAGAAATAATGTCGCGGTAAGAAAATGAACTGCTCGGTAATGTGAACTCTGGCAAAATACCGATGGTATGCCGAAACCCAACCACCAGAAGGAATCATTTTACGCGGTTCGTTTGTGTGCAGGAAATTTCCTCCACATATGTGTGCGTGTGTGTGTGTTTGTAATGGGGGAATAGAATTGAGTGTGCGACATGTGGTAGCAGTAGCAGACAAGGGTAACGATTCATTTGCATACGCGAACTAATTCAATTCGATTTAATTAACAATCGGAACCGCGTCGCCGCACTGAATGTGGATGACTATGGTTTGGTGGTTTCGTTTGTGAGTGTGTGTGGTAATTCCTTTGCATTGGTAGTGTCGGTGGATGAGGTGGCAGGAAGAGAAGGGGGTTAGTTTTATCACTGGTACAACTCTCGCCGTGTTCTTCACGGTCGTGGCTGAAGACGTACTTTGGACCGAGACGGGAACAGAATGTGTGCCATGGTGTTCGCTACAAAAGCAAAGGATATTTTGATATGGAAATGGAGGAACTTGATTATCTTCTACTCGATGGGTAGTTACTTCGTGGTTCTAGTGCGTTCCATTAAGGAGATGGATGGGCTTTGGATTCAATTAGAATCTTTATAAAGGAAAAAAATGATAACGTGATACGTGTTGAAAAACACTGACATTTCACAAAGCATTATATTACGAATCATTTGACCAGTGACGTTCAAGCTGCCAAACTACTGAAGTTTATTTTTCTTGAGTAATTCACAGTAAGGGAGTATTTATACTAATATTTAGTGTTACATTGCCCAATCTATGGCAAGGAGTTAAATATCCATTGTTTCTAAAATGAAAATAATTAGATTAAACCTGCAATAGACGTTCTGCAAAGTCAGTTCTACGTCCTAACCTAACCTAATGCAATTGGCCTCCCCCGAAACTTTCCCACTTCGGAAAGCCTTGGCGCGATGATAGCGTTTCAATCTATTTCAGCACATAATGGGACAGGATTCACCCACCTGACCACGCGCGTTTTGCACCCCCCCCCCCTCCTCTCCTATTTCAACTAACTCAATTTCCTACCCACCCCTAATGCGAAGACAATGAACCGTGCGGTTAATTACTTACCTAACCAAGCTTCCCGGTAAGCGAATCGAATCAACCGCGCTCCATTCGCTGCACACCAGTAGCTGTGTTGTACACTATTTTGATGGATCATAAAACTGAACCATGTGGAGCAGGCCGGGGGGGGGGGGTGTACGTTGCGGGAAGGGTAGTACGGGTTCCACGGCAGCGTAGAACAATGGCACTCTCGTATCACTACTGCTCGGTTTTGCCACCTGTCAGCAAGGGGTCCAATGGGTTCGGTATGAATTATGGCCGCCGAGGTCGGTCATACACAGGTGGGAGGGATGGTTTCAGTCGTTTTGTTTGTTTTCCCTCTTCTTGCCCATTACATGTGGGTGAATTAACGTTTTATCAGCACAGGTTTGTTCGGGCTTGGAGCGGAGCTAGAGAATGGAGAGACCGTGTGACGGGGCACAGCAACCAACTGATGGAATTTTTAAAAATTCACGGACGCCCTTTAAAAATATCCTTTCCGAGTGGGGAATGCATATTTTCTAGCTACACAAAAAATACAGATTTCCACCGGAATAGCGCATACACAATCGCACATTTCAAATCAACTCAATTTTATGTGCACATCTCCTCTTTGTGTCTAGAATCAATCCACAATCTCTTTGCATGCTTCGACAAACATGTGTGTTGGGGGATTTTTTTATCGGAACTTTAACGTTTCTAATATAAAACATCATATTTACGATGCGCACAGCGCGCTCTCTCTCTCTCGGCTCTCTGATGCGTGTGTGTTCGTTAGGAACGTGTTTGCTTGTGCAGTACTCCGTTTCCCGCGATTTTGACGCTTTTTATGGCCGATTGCAGGCAGGCGCTGGCAGCCGGATGTGTCGCTGTTTGTTATGAAGCAGAGGTTTATTTTATGTTTGCTCAACAATTCGTGCAGGAGAGGAAATTTATATGCCTTGTCTAGCGGGGGAACTGGCTGCTCGATTGATATATATCACGTACTGCACGTGCACCGGCGCCTGGGGAAGCGTTAGCGTGTGGCTGCATTTTTTTTTGTTGCGCCCTTACCCTTGCAATGTATGATGCATGCAAAGTAAGGTAGCGCGTCCTGCAGCCTAGTAGGCAGCATCTCGGACGAGGATTGAGCGATCAATCCTCCCGGTCTTTGAAGCCGGTTGACGCCCCATCAGGCACCCAGTGGATCGATATGGATTGATTCGTTGGGATGAGTTGAAGAGTGGTTTTTAGCAGAAAAGGAATACATCGAGCAGATTTTATGAACGAATTTTCTGTTACTTCACATGATCTAGTTCGATCCAATTGAGTTGCACTCCCCCAATTCCAAATTTGATTTACGCAAATTAGTGGCTCCGTTAGCATATTTGCTCCAAAGGCAAACCGTGCATGATAAACGACTTAATTGGCCTGCACGCTGCAAGTTCATTTGCTGCAATAAACGAGGGGCAGCATCATCCGCCTCCTCCCCATTATCATCAGTCTCACTAAATCACACCGCAAACGAAGCGCGGTGGCGATTCGATAAGTATGCAGCTTTTAATGCACCAATTTGACAGGGCGTAATTGCATCCTGTCAAAACTGGGGACTGCAAGGTTGTGGAGGTTGACCTTTTTGCTAGTGCCTCGATTGGGGGAACCATTAGAAAACTAAAGTGAATAGGAACAGCCCATATGTTAGGTGAGCATAGCGCGGTAAAAAGAGACGTAGTAGTTCCGACAGCAAACATCATGCTGGTCAAAGTTCAGTTCAACCAGCATACTTGTACAAAACATGTATCCTGCAAAGAAAATCGGATAAGTTTTACGTCTCTAGATAGGGATTTGATATTTAAACAGCACAAAAACTGTACAGCACACGGTCAATCGAATGTTTTGCTGTGTTGTGGCAAAAACGTTGCCCTATTGCTTTGCCGGATGTTGTCCCAAAGTTTCATTTAGTCCACTGGTTCGCCCCTCAACAGGATGTATTTAAAAATTCCATTAAACTATAGAAAGAAAAAAACTACCAACAAAGCATAAGTTGCACAGGAAATTGGAGAGGTTTTTTTGTGTCATTTTGCCTTTCGAAAACGAAATACGAGAGAGACGGGGAAAAAAACTTACCGAGAAGAAAATAGTTTCAGTAGAAACAGGAGACACAGTGGCACATCTTTGCATGCAACTGGTACACTGGTGGCCGTGGTTGAAGTTTCGCCCCCCATGTTTCGATGTTTCCCCCAGAGGAGCGTAAGCGATCTATGCTACCTTTTCCGCCAGCCCGTGGTGTGGAGGTTTTTCCCCCTTTTTTCTCACACCGTTCACTGCCTGCCTGCCTGCCAGCCTGCTTGCTACGTATGGGGTCTGGCCATCATAAATCACTTTCATCGAGACAGACGAAAGTTTTCGTGACCGGGAGACCTACACACAAAGAGAGGGAGAGAAAGAGGAGGGAAAAACTATCATTTGCAATGCTAAAACTGTACAATTGTGGTTAACTGTGTGTGTGTGTGTGTGCGGTTGTGGACTTGCAACTAGTGCGCAATAGAATAAACGTGCTTAAAAAGGATCGGAATGTGAAGTTAGTTTTTGTTTGTTTGTAGGGCAAAAAAACAACAAATATGAACTGCAGATGAAGTTGACTTTTTGAAAATAGTTTCTTCTGAAGGACACACAATTTTGCCATTTTTGTCATTTTTTTGTTTTGCTCTCAGGTGTGTTTATCTCCATTTTAGGGCTCGCTTTGTCAAATTTACTTTAAAATAGTAGCGACTATGCATGCTTTTTTGGTATTAAATGTGGTTAAACCTATTCCTTAACAGATGGTATAGCTGTTAGGCTTATCTTCAAACCAACAATTGTATAATAACGACCATTGTAAACGTAACGCAGTGCTGTAATAAGAAACATTGTATAATTCTTTTTTCCCTTAACGTCACCTTTTCCGTTGCTGCGTCGCATAGAAAGCAATCAATAGCCTCACCCCCTCTGCTAATTAAACATTAATCGTAACTGCAAGGACGATTTCGTCGCCTGTTTGCATCTGGAGCTCGCAATAAACTCGCTGCCACTTCCCCTGGCAACCCACCCCACTCTCCTGCCCTCTCTTCCATTACCAATTATTACGAAACGAAGTATGCAACTTCGTCGCGGCCCAACCGACCCAAACGATGAATAATGACGGCGACGGCCCTGACGGCCCCGCCTGGGGAGCGTTCGAGTTATTATGACAACGCGTCGAAAAGCGATCGAAATCGCAATTAAATTGTACGCGCCCGGCGCGCCCCCCGTATGCCGAAAAAAGCAAACCGCCGAATGTTTTTGCACCCTGCTCGGGCGTGCTTCATGCTTCCTCTCTTCCTCTCTTTGCCATCAAAAGCGAAGCTCATAAATTTAATTGACTCAGCAAAATACAAATCCATTACGTGCGAGTGTGTGTGTGCTTCCACGTGACGCTCACATGGGAACCGTTCTGGCTAGGGTTGGCTGCCCCCGCTTACTACGCTTGCACCACACAGCAGCACAGTATATTAAATGCGTGTTTTTATTTCATTTCCCAACCCCCTCTCCCACTTCTTGGCGGAAAAAAGGGCTTACCGTGGGTTCGGTCACTTTTAATGGCCATCGAATGGCTCGTGCGCGAATGGCCCCACACGTCGTAATCCTTCATCGCGGCTTCGTCCAGTTTGCCGTGATTTGTCGCACGAGCCGTTGTTGGCACTTAATAAATGAGCTTACAAATTTGTCACCGTGTGTTCACGGGCTTGGTGTGATTCTCTTGCGGCTAGGAGTAGTAGCCCATAAAGCCCATGGTTCGGTGTTTTTGGAGCTGCCCCGGGGACAGACAGATACACTCGCAGCCCTTTTTTTGGTGCGTTTATTTAATTTCTGGTTCCCTTTTTCTCTGGTGATGCGACAACCGGAACCGGCTCACGTCTTAAATCTCGTCCGTCCTCCGGAAACGCAATCCGTGCCCGAAAAGGAAGCAGCCTCAACTGTTGGCCCAGTGCATGTGACCGTAGTGATAAATTGTGATTTATTTTTACGATTATTCCTCGCAATAATAATAAATTGTGCTCCATTTTCATTTGACGCCCGGCTTTTCACGCCGCGCTTTGTGCGCCCGTGAGGGTAAAGGGGACTTAAACCCGGTCCGAAGCTGTCTTTTCTCCCTCGGTTTTGATTGTAGCATGGAGCAGAAATGAGATAGGGACAATTTGTACGTTTGTTTGTTTGTCTGTCTGTCGGACTGTGTCTGTGTAGCTGCAGTAACAGTTGAGCGCTGATAGAGACACCTAATGCTTGACGTTCGGTTTATTAATTTATGTACGAAAACAAGAGACCCTTCTTTATAGTGTTCGATTGATTACGCTTGATTCGGTTTGATTTGGCCGACGTCGTCTCAATATCTCAATCATTTCGGTCTTTATTGAAGAAGGACCTTTTCATTTATTCCACTATCACAGAACGATAAACCACAGCATCTGCAGAAAAGAGAGGGGCAAAATGAAGCCACTTTAAAGCTACACCAACAGGGCAGCAGCCAACCAACCGATTGCTGATGATGCTCGTGTTAGTTTATGGATCGCATGAAAAGGCCTCCCATCCTACTGGAGGCCAGATCGATCACAGTCACAGTCTGGCACGGCAGAGAAATTCGTTTCCTCCCGCCTCAGTCGTCTGTGCAGTGGTTCTCGGGCATTAGATCTTGAGAGCGTAAATAAACAAACGTTATACCCTGTACCAATTGACACCTTCCGATTGATAGCCAATGGTGGTGTTGTGGTCAGTGCCGCCGGTGCTGCTGCTGCTGCTGCTGCTGCCGGTGCGTTACACAGCGTGCACAGTAGAGATGTTATTGATGCTTTTGGCTCCCATCGTTAGAGCAGATGTGGGCACGGAGGTACGCCACTTCCCATCCTACCGCTTCACACAAACTCGTAGTACTCGAGACGGCTGGGCTGTTTGAGCAAATGTTTGATCAGCTGCCTTACCCTTGCCTTGTCTTGCCACTGCTGCTGCTGCTTGCGATTGCGTTTCCGCACTTAAGGGAGCCATCGGGCCACGCCAAAAGGGGCACAATTTTCTCGTACGATATTTTCGTCAACATGTTTGATGTGCTAGAACGAAAGAGGGAGACATAATGCGTGCCAGTGTGTGTGTGTGTGAGAGAGAAGAGAATAGCCATATGTAATGAAAACAGATTTCAGTGCGTGTTTGGATATTCTGTGTTCCATTTTCATTTTATCGTCGATTAACAGTCGATGCCAAATGTGGATGCCGCTTCTAGTTGGAAGTGAGAAAAGATTGTCTGTTGTTTGTGCTTTAGGCTGATATGTAATATTAAAACTTTGGGGCACAGAATTATGATGCAAGTAAAGAATCGGGCTACTCGAGTAGATAAATAGTTTTTTTTTTTTAATAATAATTACATCAAAGCCTTTGAATATTTCTCCAATTCCCATAAAGCATCGACTGGTATAAATATCCCATCCCATTGGTTGTAAAATAACCTTCACACCTAATTGCTTCAACTCCCATCGTAAAACGGGACACCACACTATCAAATGCAGCACAATGTAGTAACCCACACGGCAACCCGCAGTTCTCCATCAAAGTAAAGTTCTCCATTTCCCAAGTTCGCATTCGTATGACATTATTTTGGTGTTCATTTTCACTTGCACAAAGGCGGATGGCGCAAAGTGTTTCATGGGTTCAGAAAAGTCAGCCATCATAATGGAATTGTTTTAAAATGCATCTCCACTCGTTCACGCTGCACACACACACACGCTGCTCCACCTTCTGTCCGTCCTGTCCTCACCACCGTTTGGTCTGTCTGCAACATTATGCTCACACTGTTTAACAGCACTAAAGTGTACTAAAGCGCGGCGTGGAACGAAACACAAACGGAACGCAATACACACACACACACACACACATGGACGTGCTCATAATCAGGATAATAGCGATATATAGCAGAAGGGGCGGAACGGAAGGCAGAGAAGAAGAAGAAGAAAAAATGGCAACTTACAAACAAAAGGGCAGCCTTTTGTATATCTGCCGCGATCCACTTGTCTGCTCCAAACATACACACACACCTTGATCCTTACTTTGGCAAGCCTTTGGAAGCTTTTCCGTGAGCTTTTGTGTATAAAAGCATCCTTCGGCAGTGGTGTTGGAGATACGTGTCGGTGTGTGTGTTTGTATTTCATCACCGACACCCGACGCTGCTTTACGACCAACGATCCCGGCACAATGTAACACAACGCGAGCTACAACAATGGAGCATTGTTGCAATGTTGCTCCCTTCCGTTAAAGACACACACTCACACACACAGCTGTTTGAAATAATACAGCACACCGTGTCGGAAGTGCGGAACATAAAAGGCAGCTGCTTCCGTGCATCCTGTTCCAGTCTTCCTGTTCCGGTCCGGGGGTCACTTGCTGCCGCTCTTCCCCGTGCTACTTCCGCCAAAACTTCTGTTTGCTCTCTTCGTCGCTGTCTTGAACCAGGCCAGCTTTTTTTTCGCACGTGGCTCACCTGTGTCCGCCCGGCCTGTTTGCGCGAACGGCTACTCCGCAGGGGCCAGCAGCCAGCCAGCCAGCAGCAAGAAAGAAGGTGCATTAGAAAACAAAATCTCCAAAGCGATCATGATCAAGCTTTTTGTTAGAATGATTAGTTTCTCCATTATAATGTTGCCATTTTCCTTTTTTCACCGTTTTTTGTAAAGCGGCCCATGGAGCGGCAATTGCGCTGTGGAGCGTTCCTGTTTTATGGGCAAAATAAAAATTGGCTTCTACGGTCACTTTCCACTCTCGTCGTCGTCGACGGCGGATAGAGGCGGATGGAAAATATTTTTTCCAATTAAGATGAACCCGGAGCGATTGCTGTGGCCATAGAGCCATAGAGCCATAGAGTGAGTGTTTTTTCTTCTTGCTTTTCTGCCCATGTGCCCTCAATGTCCTTTAGGAATAGTAGTGATCTGAAGATTATGATATTACCATCAGCAGTACGAGGGAATGAATATTAAAAGTAACTCCTTTCAGGCGCACGTCAACCATGGATTTATCACGTTCTGAAAGTTGCTCCTTTGTGAAATATTCAACACAACGCCTATTGTAAGCTTACGCCCACAGTGACGTGTTCCTGTCACATTTCAGCAAGCGTCAACAATCGGTTTGAAAGCAAAACTATCTGCAGCGGCGGGCAGGCTTAAGAAGAATTTAATTAAACTAATATCATAGAGAGAGAGAGATGAAAAGATAAATATTCATAAATACACTACTGGCCGAAGCGTTTACGCTTGGTGCTGCGTGCAAACCTGTCGCTTCGAAGACTCCATTTAATTAACCTCGTTTTTTTTCTTCCTTTCCTCCCATCCTTTCCACCAAACGTCCCTTCGAGTGGCATATTCGTGTTCCGTTTTTGTACCATTTAAACTCTTTCCTCTACACTTCCTTTTTTTTTTTAAAGAAACATTTCATCATTTAAGTGTCGCTGTTTAACATTAAGTCGCTCGTCTCGCTTCTTCGCAGGTGACCTGGGACAGCTGTTGCGGGGCGTCATGACGGAGGCCAAGGAACTGGCGGCTGCAGAACGATGCTCTCTATTTCTGCTCGACAAGCACACCGGCGAGCTGGTTTCGAAGGTTTTCGATGGCAATGAGGTGAGTTTTTCCCCGCTCTTAATCAACCAAAGGGTGGGGGGAGAGGGGCGCTATTGATTAAAAGCGCTTAATAACGAATGTCGTTAGCGTGTCGTGCTGGGCAATTATTTTGGATGGTGCATTATTGGAAATTAACGTTCAAAAGATGTGGGATCGATACATCTGGTTTGGTTTGGTTTGGGATGCAATTTAGCAGTGGGATGGAAATAGTTTTCCAAATTTGCATCCCCACCAATGGGGATGCTAATTTAGCGGTTCCGAAAATTGCAAACCGCTCTTACAGAGGCCCAACTATATCGATCGATAACGTGAATAAATTCCAGGAATTGTTTTAATTTATAGTTGCAGCGTTATTGCGTTTGCTGTGACACGTTTAATTCCACGTACTAAGTACCTCGAAACCTCACGTACAATCTATGTGCTTTGGTTTGGTGTCGCCTATACAAAAGCGTATGTTACAAAGTTCAAAGGATTTAATTGATGATAGGGAGGATTTTGGGAAAAGCGTCAACAATGCCATTATTTAACTGAGACAATAATTAATTACATTTGGAAGAGCTGTTATCATCGTGCGTTTAGGCTATACAGAGTTTTTCAGGAGTTCTCATAGCTGTGGGTCACTTTTTTGACTCCTTCTAACGGGATATGAGCTTAATGTAATGGGAATTGGACCCTATGCCATCCTTGTTGGACAAATCTGATAGGAATTTCTAAGGTTCCTGTCCAAAAAGGGTGCTATAGAGTCCAATTTTCATCATATGAAGCTCACTTCCTATAAAATAGAGTCAAGGAAGTGTCCCACAGCTATGAGAACCCCTGGAAAACCCTGTAATGCCCGAAAGTATTTCCAGAATCATTTGTCGTTTTGATCCGTTACCCGTTGTATATTCGTATATAATCGACATTACTGTTTGGCTTTTTTAAATGTCAACAAACCGCCCTTCTAAAGCGTGATATAGAATATCTGTCATCAGCGTGGGATAATATTAGGTTCCCAATGACATGTTTCGTTTCCGTTCGGTAAACTCGGTTCCCTCCTACAATACTCTTTGATACCAACGATTCACCAACCAAACGCGCCGTGTAGTAGCAATAAAAGGCTAATGCTAACAGTGCGCTCCCTCGCCCCTAAAAAACACGCAAATCTCAGCGAAAACTGTAAGCTACACAGCGAAAATGTGATTTCGGCAGCTTCTATTTCCACTTTACTGTAACGCAGTTGTGGTAATGTTGGTGAAACAAATCCTTCCCCGATGTTGTGGCTACCCGGTGGTTCAGGTAAAACACTGACAAGCTAAAATTCGGCCTCTTTTTCTGATCTCCGCCTGGGCCGGAATGTTTGCGAGTTTGCGAGCCGAAAAACAGACAGCACACAGAATGCCACTCACACACCCAATATGCTGGCTTGGCATCTAGAACTGTATCCCTTTTTTTACCCTTGCTGTGCTTTGCAGGCCTCGAAGGAGATACGCATCGAGAGCGGCAAAGGGATCGCCGGCTACGTCGCACAAACGGGCAAACTGCTAAACATTCGCAACGCATACCAGCATCCACTGTTCTACAAGGGAGTCGACGAGTCGACCGGCTTCAAAACGAGGTAAGCATCCATCCTTTATTCTAAGCGTTCGCAAAGCAAAGCGGAAAAGGAGCAAAGGAGTTGGGAGAAAGTGAAGCGAATGCGTACGAGACGCTGATGGGCGTTAGGGTTGATGTGTCTATTTTCTACTGGTGTTTTTTTTTTGTTCATCTTGTTGCGTCGATGCACGGTACCAGACGTGCGACCGGCTCAGTCAGAGTCGATGGAAACAAATCACAGAAGAAGCCAGCAGCGTGCAAGTTCTGACGGATGATGAGGTACACACAAAAATGGTTTTCTGTATGGATGGGATGGCTGGTGGTTGAAGAGTGTGTTCATTGAATGCAAATTATGTTTACCATCATCTTCTGGCGTTTGTCTGTTAAACGAAAGCAAGCGGTTTAGTTAATTTGAACGACTTACTTGCGATGTTGTTGTAAAAAATGTACATCGTTATTGTACAGCTTATTTTAATGCCCATTTTCCTAACACAGGTTGTCTTGTTTATAACGAGACGATTCAGTTAAAATAGCAATACATCAACCCTGCCTTGTGAAATGAATTTCACACGAAACGATTACTAAATGGCTTTAAATTGAGTTCACCAACCCATTCACAAACAGTGAAAGACCACCATTGAGCCCGTTTAGTAGCCCGAAATTCCCAGACAGCATCAACGAGTAGCGCCAAAGAGGATTAGAAAGTCTTTCAGCTATCAATCAGCCAGTTGACAAAGTTTTCCAATTAGTGGTACCAACAATTTGGAAGCAGGGCTTTTCCAAAGTCCCTGTACCACGTGTGACCTGAAATCACATCAAATGACGGACTCGTACGTTGTCGACGTCATCGTGGTACCATGCAAGAGAAATTTGAGGCCCCAAATAACTTTGGTTCTCTAATTTCAAATGATGAATTGTAGGAGAGGGATCATTTGTGTGTGTGTGTGTGTGTGTGTGTGTGTGTGTGTGTGTGTGTGTGTGTGTGTGTGTGTGTGTATTTGTGTGTGTGTGTGTTTCAATCACCAAATTTCACGAAACAAGAAGCAAATCTTCTTTCTACCGTCAGTTTAATACGCTCACTTTTGCTCCCATTTTCAGGAACATACTCTGTTTTCCGATCTGCGACGAGGAAGGCGTCATCGGTGTGGCCCAGCTCTGCAATAAGGTAAGTTGGCGTGTGATACAAGAAACACAGAGAGATAGAAAAACGGGTTTCTATCCGCTCGTCAAGCTATCAACGACACAGCAGGCACATATGCAGTTGAAAAGCTTCTGTTAATCATCAGGCGTCTCCATCGTGGGAAAAGAACGAATTCACGACCACAGGCAAAAAGGTCGGCTTTTCTCGTTGGCATATCTGAGCTCAATCCGAGCGCCAGGGAGGAAACAATCGATAAGCAAATCTTTCATCCAAGTGCTGTAAAATTGCTGACAATCTCACTTAGGAGCAAGGCAACAAGAAACACGGCTTTATCCCGATGCCTGTGTCAGATTTGCAGCAGCAGCAGCAGCAGCATTGAGCAGGCAGGGAGCAGAAGCATGAAATGATTGATTGATTTAATCGCTCTCCGTCAGTGTCAGCTTCAGCGTTGTGATGTGGTCAGTGAAGATACTGGGGAAGTGCCCAGAGTGGACACTATTTCTACTCAGTATTAATATGCCAATTTCGCCTTCGAGCCGCTTAGGACCGTAGATTGCTTGAGCTCTTTTCCCGTCCGTCAGGATCGGGATCGGCACGGTACAGCCACGCTGGGTGAATGCAATCAACCGAGAAGGTCAGAAAGTGTAATTCAAAAGAATCGTTTCCACAATGGCTTGAAAAGCTGAAGGGAAAAACGAGCAAAACATTAAGATTTCTTTGGGATAACATAATCTAGACTACTTAATGTTTGACAAATTGTGTCCCGATAAGAATCGTTCTTTCCCATAGTGCGAGAAAAAACATATAATCCTACAAAAAATGGACAAGAAAAATTGCCAGTTACACTTTTGCACATAAATTGATTACCATTAAGATACAAGATTGTGCAGAAATTGCGTTCCTCGAGATTATCGTACGTCTCTCTCTCATGGTGGGCGCACCCCGGCACAGGACAGTGTTGCCGCGCCGACCGGTAGGCAATTTGAGTGCCCTTTTTCCCTAGCGGAAATGATTGAAACGATTTGTATTCAGCAGCTGTAATTCAATTTCGCTAGGGTTACTCTCATACCGAGTGCAACGCTTCGCCTTTGGTGGTGGCCTGGCCTGGCGTTTGAGATGGTTTATGATTTTTTACTACACTTCCACTGCGGGCACCCGGGGTCGTGTTTCTTGGATTGCCCCCAAGACCCGCCGGCTAATGCTCTTTGCTTTGACCTTACATTTACAGTACAGCTCGGAACGGGATTTCCCAAGCAAACCGAATCACCAGCACCATCAGTTTCCGAGCCAGGGCAGCACGGACGCACAGAAGCTGAAGCTCTTGAGCTCGTCCTTCAAAGCTTATAAAGATCACTGCATAGCAAGAGCAATCGTTTGAAATGGAAAGGGGAGTGTGTGTGTGCGAGTACTTTTTCAAAGTAAAATCTTGCAAAAATATTGAACACATCCCATCGATTCCTTTCGCTCAAGCTGGCAGAGTGGTAGCATATTGGGTGAATTTAATGAACTTATTTCAAGCACGACACACCTGGTCCTTTTCGTGCTAAAATCAAGCAACACTGACAGTAATGGTATTCCGTACCAAAGACGATTGGATTGGAGTAAAGTCCCTTCGTCTCGGTATAGGGTCGTCTCCGTTTGTGCAACTGTCTCGATTGAATACAGGTGAACAGGTGGTAAAGGTGTGTTGTTGTTATTGAGTTGATTCCATCTGCTCAGCTGTTTTCCCTAAAGCATCTATTAATAATCAGACCTGCCAGACTTAATGGCTCAATATATCTCTTTAAACCCGCGTGTAAGTGCAGTAAGATCGATTGCACTTTAAATGACTGTTTGCTATAAAATAAGTTGCTATAAAAGAAATCTTCTCCGTGCTATATTTAACTGTACTTACAAGCTTCTAAAGCGCGTCTACTGCCATTTCCCGTGCCCAATCAAATCAATTACCCTGCTCCATTTCAAGAAGCTAAACAAAAGCATCGTCGAAAACTTTTACCGCAAACGTGGCTGTACCAAAACACAGAGAACCGAGAGAAGGAAAACAAAAAAAAACAAACAATCTCAACAGCAAGCTCGTCGACGAGATCGCGTCGAGTAAAACAAAAGCTCCTGAAAAGTCACCACACATACGCACGCAGTAGAAGCCAACCAACAATACTTAAAACTTTCTCCAGCCTTTTGCAGCAACCATAGCACCAGCAGGCCAAAGCACCCCAAACGTGTAAAGGATGCCCGAGCGTGTGTTGGAAAAGTTTCGATGCCTCATGAAATATTATTCAGTTTTACAGTTCGTAAAAGTTGAGCTGTCTCTTTTGCCGGCGACCATCGGAATCGAATCACTGCTCTTCCGGGTTGTGATGTGCACCATTTGGCAAGGTGAAGGCAGAAGACCATTGCCGGGGGGGGGGTATCTGACCCGGAAGCGCAGCACTGCTTTATGTGTTGAAGAGTGGTTGAGTTTTAATGGAAAAATTGGGTAGAAAGTGTGTCGTCAGAGCTATTCCCGCTTTAAAGGTGTGTGGTAAAGGTTCGGTTTAGGTATCTGTGTGTATCTAAAATGCAATTACTTCTTTTAAAGCTTAAAAGCATCAAGAATTGGTTAACTGGAAAACAAAATTGCATCTAAATCTAGAACTTCACTCGGAAGCGCCTAAATGTATGCAAAGTGCACAACAAACTCATCCTAATAATATATTTGATTCATCGAAAACCGGCATTATGCCCGGGAATGACAATAAATCACTTAAATAAGACACCAATTACTGAACATTGAGGGATTTTATCCCACCAATCCCGTTTCACAGCTGTAATTTGTCAAGCTGTATGTGCATATCGTTATAAACCCACAACCCAGGTGTTCCAATTTCTAGAAAGCGCTCAGTGTCAATCCACCTGGAAAGGGCATCTAGAATACTCCCCCCCCCCACTACCACCAGCATCACCACCTTCTCGCCCACCAGCAGGACTGACGGCAGGACTGCTGACTGGCTCCACAACAAAGTGTATCATCGTCGGAAATCAACGTGTACCACAAATAAACCATTACAACACTGATCGAACGGGGAGGGTAAGGGATCGCCGAGCTGTTCGATGCAGGAATACAATTCCACTTTAATTACTTGCCCCGAGAGCTACCGTTCCCGACTTGTTTTTAGTTCCCTCGTTCCCCTTCACTATCAATGCATACGGACGAACGGTACGATTAGATCGATGGTTGTGTGCACATTATGGTGGACGCATCATATGATATGATGATGATGATTATTGGGCCCACCTACATCCCACTCCTCTTTGCTGCAGCGGCTGCAGCTGCTGCCCTACAGTGTCATAAATGTTAATAGGAAAATCAGTATTCCCACCTGTGGCACACCATGGGCGAGATTTTGATTCCAATCCATTTGATGGTTCAATTTTCAAATCCTCTTCCACCGAAGGGACTGGCACGGCAACGAAAATGGTCCTTTTGGGAGTGATGTGATTTTGTTTGCCAAGCTCAATCGAAAAGTACGTGAACGTGGAAGGGAACAGTTTTTATTTTCTCCTTCCATTAGCTGGTTGGAGTGTTCGAACTTGTTCGAAAGTCTGTGGAATGGAAAAGCGAAATTGTTGCACAAAATACAAGTCTAGTTCAATAGCATCCATTCATGCCTGGCAGAAGGGGGGAGGGGGGGAAGGATGTTGTAAAATCTCATCCAACTGAATAAAAAGAGTTTCCCACTGCTTTGCACATCCTCCGGTTCGTTTCCCGATTTAAATAATCCTCACTTTTTTCTTCTATACTTCCTACACAGAAAATAGGAGGGTTAAGGGCACAGAATGTTGTTCAGCTTTGTGGGGACGAAGGGAGCGCACCGGCGAATGGATTGCGATTCTGTGTTTTATCTTGTATCTTGTGGATTTCCCACTCGGCTACAGGCAAACCACAAAATATACACACAACAGCACCAGTGAACGGGAGCGGTCCCGGGGAACCCTTCGCATACATGTTCACTCTCGCCATGCACACGCTCTATAATCCCCGCCCTGTTGCATTGGCTACCAGCGCTGCGCCGTGTTTGACATGGGAGCCCCGCCCGGAGTCATCTGCAAGGCGGAAGTTCTGCATACGGCGGTATCTTACTTTACGGTTCGAAAGGTTATCGGGGTTTGGGCTGCAGGGCAAAGAAGCGGAGGAAAGGATTGTAGGTACATACCGTTGGCTGCTGTTGCTGCTGCTGCTAGTGATTCTGCTTCATGTGCCTCGTTCGATAGAGGTAGAGACATTACTGCAACACGCCCGTCGTGTGTTGGGCAGCACGACACCATGGACCGGAAGTGTAGCACTGGAAGCGAATGAAAGGGCAAATCGCATAGAGAAAGGGTAATTTCAATCGTAATCGAACACAAAAACCTTTTTACCTTTTACACAATAGTAACTTGTCCTATTTGTTCGTTCGCCGTTGGAGCAACTGTTGATTTGCTATCGGTGAAGGTTGGAAGGGTTTGGGCTGAAAGCAATGGAAGTCAAACGAACTGTGAGTTTATTTGATAGTTTGTTAGCTACTGTAGGGTAGTCGTGCCAGTTGTTATGGTCCTTTTTCCATTCAATTCCAACAGTGAACCAAATTTCAATCAAGTTGTCCATGATACTAATTTGACAGTTGTCTCTCATTTGGTAAATTTGTAATCGGCACACAGTGCGCTGTGAGTTCTTCTGCTGCACTATACTAATCACAAAATCGTATTGGCCATTTCTTCTATTTCTGCTCTCCCACCAGCTGAACGGATTCCACTTCGACAAGTGTGACGAAGAGGTGGCGACCGCATTCTCCGTGTACTGTGGCATCAGTATTATGCACGCGCTGGTGCACAAACAGGTCCAGAAAGCCGAGGCACGCTACAAGCTATCCCAGGAGCTGCTTCTCTACCACATGAAGGTAAAACCATCATCTCGTTCCGAGATCAATGTGCCCCCTCATTTCACCATCATCCTCTCACTACATCCTGCTTACTACAGGTACCGGATACGGAGGTGAACCACACACTGGAAGCGGTGAAGGAACCGGACCGGGAGCAGGACGAGCTGTACCGTACGTTTCCGCGCTTTGACTTCTGCCCGCGGGATGTGAAGGATCATGCCCTTTCGGTGCAGCTGGCGATGCGAATGTTCTACGATCTGAACTTTGTCGGCAGCTTCAAGATACACGAGTACAAGCTCGCCCGGTTTGTGCTGCTGGTGCAGAAGGGCTACCGGGACACGCCGTACCACAACTGGTGGCATGCCTTCTCCGTTGCGCACTTTGCCTACTCGCTCATGATGAATCTACGGCTGATTGAGCGCGGCATTATCACGTAAGGCATTTGACTGGGTTGGCGTTGCTTGCAAAGTGCATTAACCCACCGTTTCATCTGCTGCCCCGTTACAGGAAGATGCAGGGCTTCTCGTTTCTGATAGCGGCCTTCTGTCACGATCTGGATCATCGGGGCATTAGCAACTCGTACCAGACGCAAACGAGCAGCCCGCTCGCCCGGCTGTACAGCAGCGAGGGAAGCGTGAACGAGCGCCACCATCTGTCGCAAGCGATCTGCATCCTGAACGACTCGAGCAGCAAAATCCTGGACGGGCTGTCGACGACCGAGTTCAAGGAGTGTATCGATTATTTGCGCGAGCTGATACTGGCCACCGATTTGGCGAACCATTTCCGCATACTGCCCCGCCTGAAGAAGCTGCGCGCGGAGTATCTGACGGAGGGTTCGAATCAGCGGCTGCTGCTGTCGCTCATGATCACGTGCTGCGATCTGAACGATCAGATCAAATCCTGGAAAACGGTGCAACATGTGGCGGTTAGTATTTTTTTTGCATTTTAAATTGTCCTTTAAGACGTATAATAATATATGTACCTTTCCATTGAATAGCACCTCGTGTACGCGGAGTTCTTTGCCGAGGGAGACCTCGAGAAGCAGATGGGGCTGCGACCGAACGCCATGATGGATCGCAAGAAGGCGTGCATTCCGATGCTGCAGATCGAGTTTCTCACCACCGTCATACGGCCGACGTTTGAGATATTGGTGCAAATCTTCCCCGAAACTGGTTCCTTCCTGGACACGATCGATAGCAATCGCGAACAGTGGGAAAGGGTCCGCAACCGGGCCGCCCAACAGGGCAATGGGAGTGAGACCGGCGGCAATGGTGCATCGGAACCGTGCAATGGGTGCAACGCGACGGCCGAATGTTGTGATTTTACCTGCTACACACAGGTGAACGATTGAGGAGAGGGAAGCGACCGTGCTCGGACGGGGATTGCAGCAGCAATACGCGAGAGACTAATGGGTACAATGGGGGAGTAAAGCAAGACAATTTTAATTTATTTGACAGTATTTGTACTAGCATTGTTATTTTACACAAACACACACAGTCACCTGATATCGTCGAAACAGTTCGGTTTTGCAGAAGTGCAGGACACACCACACCACACATCCCAGATAGCTTACATTCACTCGAAAGATCGCATACATAACTTTCCTTCTTGCAGGAGAGATTAAAGATTGTTTGCTGGCAAACAGATCGTTAATGCTTGTTTTTTTTTTCTTTTGTACAACTAACGCTCGCACACACAATTACCTTTAATCTTAAATCGCACAATAATAAAACCCCCGGATACGTCACAACGATACCAAAGCATTTACGGGATTCGTCTGCGGCCGCGCGTGTCTCTCACTCTCTCTCTATCACTCTCTCAATACACTTTCGTTGTTCGGTTGCGTACGACGTCACGAAAATACACAAAAAAGTAGCGGGAAAAAACAACTAGCTTTTAGGTGGTAGGAGCAGGTGCAAGCAGCAGGCACAACAGGATAGAGTAGAATTTAAACAGTGTTGTCTCACAACCTATAGGAGGTTCGACCTGGCCATAATGTTTCTTGGGTGCTGTGACCGATGAACCGCGTTGAAAGGGAAGAGGAATAATGTTCCGAGGGATTTCGAAATGTGTTTAGCTACAGGATAGGAAAGCAAAGCAAAAAGAAAGCCATTGTGAAGAGGGCGCATAAAAGGAAAACTGTTTTCGTGGAAATATTTAGATGTAGAATAAACCAAAATAACTTCGAACTAAACACTAAGCTTTGAATTTGCTGTGCATGATTATTTGGGAAGTATAATATCACAATTAATATACTAACACATTTCGCGGCTCCGTTTTATACAGCGTTATGATGCTGTGTGCTTTATTTTCTTTATTTATTTTTTTTTTCAAGGATTTGTTGTGCCTCACAAACACACTCTACTGTTTACAAAGATGTTTCTTATTGTATTGAGATGTTACTGCTTTTCTCATCCGGGTTTGATCCCGATTTGAAAAACCCTGCCGCCGGTTATGGTCATTTTCCTTTCCTGTCGCGTATTAGTTATTGGAACGCATAAATAAATATTAACACATTTATAAGAGCGCATTTAAATGTAATTCGTCAACGTTTTTCAGAAGTAGACATTGATGTTGGGCTACAAACAACATAAATATGTGTTTTATAATTCCTTACTACGATGGAACATCACTTCACTAAGGAATAGTTAAGTCACGAAGTGTGTGGTTATTGTGTGTGAGTGTTGTGTCTTATAGAAAGATTCAGTTATGATTATCCTTACAAAAGGATAGTAATAGAGTTAATAATTGTCAATTAATGCATGCCTCGGTGAGCTTTTCTCCGTCTGTCTCTGTTCTTTTCTCCCTCAATTAGAGATTACAGCCAGCTGTACGATCTTCGTTGTTGTTGTGGTTGCATATTCACGTACACTTCCGCAATGTACGTGATGCGATCTGTGTAACTAGTGGTCAAGGAATGGTTCAGCATTGTAGTAACACAGACCGTCGGGATCGGTTAGTGCGAGCTGTGTCAAGTCAAGATACGCGTCCAGAGTCGAGTAGCGTACCATAGCCACGGTTAGATTGTTCGCACTCGTTTAATCCGAGCGCGGGGTGAGATTGTTTTCCTTCGGCTGCAGCAGCTCCTCCACGATGCAGTCCACCATCTCGCGTAGCGTTGCCTTCGAACCGTTCCAGTCACTAAAATATAATGAAAAATCGCATTACAATCATTGAAGCACCCTGTGGCGTATGTATACCGCTGCTCGAAAACTGCTCGAATCACCCTCGACCTGAGCTTTCCAGTAGCTGTTGCATGCCAGCGCAGCAGCTTGCAAGCAATACCACCGAACCGTTCAAACTTACCGTTGCCCCGGCTGTGCACACATTTCGGCGTAATACTTAATTTTCGGCTCGGTGCCGCTCGTACGCAGCGTCACGACGGCACCATTTTCAAACGAGAACGTTATCATCTGCGAGCTCTTGCTCGTCGGCAGCACCGCACGGCCATCCGGTTGGGAAGAATCGTACCCGGTGGTCAGATCCCGTACGTCCGCTATCTTAAACCGACCGGCACCGACCGTCTGGGGGTAGTTTTCATCCTGTTGCGCATCGCGGGCCGGGCCCATGTTGCGGATACGCTTGAAGATACGCTCCATCACCGGTGGCTCGTAGCAGAAGTGATACGAAGCGAGTGTACAGTGAAAGCCGTAGATGTCGTACAGTTCGTTCAGCTTGTCGGCAAGCGATTGGTTCGAGGTGGCACGCAGATAGCACGCCATCGTCGCCAGATGGCAGGCCGCACTGACGCCATCCTTGTCCAGTACGGTGGGCGAAAACATGAACCCGATCGCTTCCTCGAACGCAAACAGTACCGTTTTGCCCTGGGAGAGCAGTTCCACCGATTTATTACCTACAAAAGAACAAAAAGAGAGCATGAATAAATGCGCTTTTGTCAGCAGAGCGCACTTAATTGACTAATGGAGAGCAAGAGCGTACTCGCGCTGCTAATAAAATTAGTTTAAAACTACAATCCCCATGAGCAGCAGCAGAAATATATCTTGCACGATTATCTTTCATTAACCGTTCCCCAGATCAAGCAAGCGTAATCTAATTAAACACTCAAGCTTGCTACACTAGCTCCGAATCGTACAAAGACACAAAGAGGCACGAGGCATTCTTACCCATCCACTTGAAGCCGGTCAGCGTTTCGATAAAGTTCAGTCCATCAACGTTCGCAATCGAGCGGCACATCTTGCTGCTTACCGTGCTCGCAATTAGATAGCAATCGGACAGACTCCGGTCCGGGTACTGCTCCCGGTAGCATCGTATAGCCCACCAGCCCAGCAGTGCGCCCAGCTCATTGCCACTGAAAACACGCCATTCACCTCTGTGGAATCCCGAAAAAAAAACAGAAAAGAAAGAGAACATTACAATAAGAAACAGTTGCACTCCCTTCTTCTTCTTCTTCTTCTTCTTCTCCCCTACTTACTTGGCATCCTTTTCAGCACAAGCCAACCGGTCCGCGTCCGGATCGTTAGCCAGTATCACGTCGCATCCGGTTTCGTTAGCGAGCTGCATCGACAGCACCAGGCTCGATTTGCCCTCCTCCGGGTTGGGGAACTTTACCGTCCGAAACTCGGGATCGGGATCGCGCTGCTCCGGCACCGCTACGACTGCCGGCAGCCGGGCACACTCGAACGCTTTCACAACGAACGGGTAGCCGACGCCGTGCATGGCCGAGTAGACGAAGCGCAGCGGGCTGGCTGCGTTGTAGTCCCGGATGAAGGGTTGCGGTACGTTCGCCTGCAGCTTGCGGAAGTACAGCTCCACCATCTGGTCGTACGGATCGTTAAGTTTGTCGGACAGCAGCAGCTCCAGGTTCCAGGACGATTCGAGCGGTCTGGCGCGGGTAGGAGAAGAGCTTTCGTTAGCTTGTTGCAATCATTTGGGGTGTAGTTTACAGTTCGAGTGGCGGTTTTGAGGGATGCCAGAAAGCAAGACCACTTATATTACTTTCTGTTTGCCTTCTGATACAACGCAGACCATACAAAGAGTGGATACACAGTCCTTAAAGAATGGAATTTATGCTTTCATGAAAATTACAATTAAATGGACCACTTTCTCGCCGAATGGAAAACAATCAGTCCTCCTTTAGAATTGTGCTTTTCGTGAAAGGGTTCACCACACAACACACAAAACCATCACAAGATAGAGTTCGTATGACATTTACTTTTCTTCGTTGTGGTGGGATAGATGGGCTTGTGACAGAGACTAGTGAAACTCATGGTTGCATTCCTCATCATTCAACATCTTCGTTAGTTGGAAAAGCTTGCGGCCAACTTTCACAGACATAACTTTCTTGCCGTTGGCCATTCTGGATAGAAACCGACACCTTCCAAACAAACGCGTTGCTTCTGAGGGCGACATTACCACCACCCAGCCAACAACCTTGCCTAACACGAAGCAAACGAGATCCAAACGACACCTCTCTGTCGTGCTGTTTGCATACTTACAGGCGAAAACTATTTCAAACGCAATCCGCATCACAAGCTTTTATCAAACGTGTGACACTCTTTCTCTCTTTCAGCAGCGTTTGTCACCTTGGAACAGACAGCCTTCCCTTGGACCAGAGAGAGAGAGAGAGAGAGAGAGAGAGAGAGAGAGAGAGAGAGAGAGAGAGAGAGAGAGAGAGAGAGAGAGAGAGAGAGAGAGCAGAGCATTTCAAAACTAATTTCCAAAGTGCTGAAAATCCCATTCTACAATTAGTTCCTACGGTTTACTCGGTTCCTACAGTATCTCGGCGGGCGGCGGCTGAAAGCCACAGGAAATTTACGCTTCGTTTGATCTACGGCGAACGTCGTCATCGCAAAGAGGTGACCACCCCGTTTGCTTCCTGCTCTTCCTTTTTGCCATGGTGGGCTGCCACCACCATCAACGTTCGTGGTGGGCCTGCCCTGGCAGAACGTTGTCAAAGCTGATCCTTTTTTTTGTTGTACTCGTGGGATCAGGATACGGAAGGCAAACAGAGGCAGAAAAGGTGGCTAGCTGTTCTTTGGTTAGCATCAGCAAAATACAAAAAAGGGAAGAAACGGTTCACTTCAAGCCGTACCATAAGTTACTTTCGTCCTTTTTGACGCTTCTCACCAGCAATGGAATGGAAGGTAAAAGCAGCACCGGCAGCAGCTGGTAAAAGTTACAACGTACTCTGCACCTTAGCAAAGGCTGAAGATGGGATGAACGATGGTGGTGGTGGTTGTTGAATGTGCTTTTACTGCCGAGGCCGGTTAATGGTTTTGCACCGAAAGCACCGAGAGCGAGAGAGAGGGAGCGGGTATTACGTTTGCATTTCAATTAAAGTATTAGCTTTAATTCGGGGCTATGATTTACGTCCAGAAACCAGGCACACCGAAAGCGATCTCCATTCCCTTCCGTCCCTACTCTCTCCATAATAGACTTGTTTTTCATGTGTTACAAGCACCACTTAATAAATCATCATTTTAAATAGTTTACCCTTCCTCAATTTTAGTGGTGGCACTCAAAAAGGGGCGAAAGGTTGGTATCATCATCCAGTTACTTACTCCAAATTCTCCATAATTGATGTTTGTATGTTTTTGTCGTGCGGTGGTATGATCTGCGCACTGTTCGTCCAGTACACCTTGTAGCCGTTGTCTTCCTTCGGGTTGTGGGACGCCGTCACCATGATGCCGGCCAGACACTTGAGCTCGAGCACGGCGAACGGCACGAACGGTGTCGCGACCGTGCGGCTGTACAGCCAGACCGGAATGTTTTCGTGCAGAAAGACGCAAGCACTTAGCTCAGCAAATCTAGAATCGGGGCATAGAATATAACGTTTAGGTAAGGTTAGTTTTAGTTTGTGGCAAGACCGTAATGGGGAGACACTTTTAAACAGCTAACCAAATACAAGTGACAACTTAGTATGTTTAATTATTTGCTGTGGCTGCTTCTGCTTCTGAGTGAAGCAGAAAGTCGGCTTGCATGGATAAGTAAGCAATCGGTAAACGGGTTCTTGTTCTATAAGAAATAGCCGGCACAATATTAAACACACGTGGCTTTGCAGCTCTTTCTAGAATAGTCTCTGATGACAACATAACTCTGCCATTTTCCCGGCACAAAATTAGTAACGAATCGGTATAGTCACAATGCTCAAGAGGACATTCACCGAGCACATAAAGGATGCATGCTTCAGTGGGCTAATTTTCCAGAGTTAGCTCACAAAGCCGTCTCTACTAGTTCATTTGTTCGGTTGCTAGCACGTTTGATGTTACTAGTGGAACGATGGTAGAAGCACAACGTCCTCGTCGTCGGCGTCGTCTTGGTCACTGATCTACTTGCAGGAACTTCCAGGAAACGTCTAAAATCCACCATCCTTTCCAAATCCTCCTAAACATACACACTCACACACATACACACACACTGGTTCACTTCCGTACCTTTTGCTGTTGTACCGCCCGTCGTACCCCAGCACCACGCCCCGCGAACGGTCCTCCGCCGACGGGTAGCACTGTAGCAAGTACTTGGCCAATCCTTGCGCCGACTGTATGACCACCAGATCGTTCATCGCATTAAACCCGGCCTGCATCACGCCGCGCAGCCCGGCCGTACCGAAGGTGAGCCGCTGCAGCAACCGGTCCCCGAGCACCTTCCACTCACTGCGCCGTGCCAGCTCGCGTACCTCCTCCAAAGTCTTTTCATTCTGTGTGTGTGTGTGGGGGGTAAAAAAGTGACATAAAATGTTGGTTGTTCGGTTAAAAAAAAACACACAGTGCAAATCCAAATCCAGCGTGAACATTGCACTGCTATCTGCTTCACTTACCTTATCCCAGCGCAACCATTCGGCTATTCGTTGGTTCAGCTCAGCGGAACCCGAATCAAACTCCATCCTTTTGTTCACGGGCGAAAAGCGAGCGCGGTGGAAGAAGCGGTTGTGCGGTTTCGCCGCGTTCACAGCAAGTTTGATATGCCGATGGATTATGGTCCCCGGGTATTTGCTCGTTCACGTCCGCTTCGTGAATCGTGCGATGGTACTCTGTGTGCAGTCAGGCGATGGTTAATCCCACACGAATTTCGGGCTCGATCTGACCAACGGCAGCAGCAGTAGCACCAGTGTCGCTTGGGTATGGTGTATGTGTGCCTTCTTGTTCAACACACGGGGACGCGCGATGCTACTCACGATTAGAGCCGTGTTTTGCAGAACTGAAAATAAATAACGTCAAGTTAAACACATCGGAACAGATTAGAAATTGTGTCCGTCTTTGGATCGTCGCTGTCAGCGTGTGGCGGTGGGCAATAAATTTGAAACGATGTTCACTCTGTCCCTCTCATTCGCTCCCCTTCTCTCTTCCTCTCTTATCAATAGTACGTTCGTTTACGCTCACAGATTGCAAAAAACGATGAGACGCTCGCGATCGCGATGGAAACGTTTATGGGAGGACACAGGCTGAACGAGCATAAAACAATTTTGGGCGGTGTGTGTGTCTTACTGCCTGGACACAATTGATATAGACACTTCGTCCCGGCACAGTTGTATAAACCGGCGGCAATTCCGTGTTTTTTTTGTTGCTCCGCTTAAGCGCGATAATGCGCTTATCAAATTTGCGCCTCAATCGTAGGTATTATGTCGACACACCGTCCCCTGGGGTGCCCGCTTTTGGAACGGTGGGATGAACGCGCATCACCTTCAAGAAGGCCGTCGAACGACGGGTAGCATAACGATTAATCATACCAACTGGCCACGATTCAATGTCAAGAGCGGCCACGATAGGGCCACCAGTTCACGAGAGGTCGTTACGGCGTCTTAAATATGGTACACAATGGTTATACACAATCGTTTACAACTAACGTTCACTGACTTGTTCAATTGAATGCATTTTTCCTATGCAAGTTGTGCAATTTACACCCCAAACAAATGCGATTCCTCGCGTGCAAATGAAGCACTTTTCAAGCATCTGTAACTGCAGGGAACTCTTTTTCTATCAAACGTGCAAAGAAAGTGTGCGGTGAAGTTGGATTTGAAATTTAAATTGAATTTTTTCCCTCACAGCTGCTTTTCAGATGCCCAGCCCAGCCAGCTGAGCCAATCGTTTGTTCGCGAAAAAAAACGCCGCCACTATAAAAGGAAGGTACAACTTTTCTCCCGCTGTACAGTAAACTAATTTCAACTATCGACTAGTACGGAGAAACTACAGCTCACGAACTGGTAATCATGAGAATCTGCTGCGTCGCACTCATCGGGCTGTTGTTGTGCTCTATGCAGGGCGTCATAGCCAACGGTGAGTGGGGGGTGCGGGTGATAGAGGAAAACGTTGCTGCGGGGAAAACTCATATCTAATAGAACAAACCCTGTTGCGTCCGTTACAGATCCACAAGATGCACTGGGTGCTTGCAGTGGTAATTTGTTTGGTCTGCTTATGACACGACTTCAGCAGATGGTCGAGGACTTTACAGCGTGCCAGGAAGCGACTGCCAACGATCCTCAACACGATTGCAGCGATAGTATACAGCGTGCAAAGGTTGATCTGCAGCAGCAGTTGGTTAATTACAGTTACTGTACTAAAAATATACAATAATTGAAGGTGTTGCTGTTAGTCTATTAAAACATGATGTGTAATAAACGATTATGTCCAGAATATTTTACTTTAAATTTCATTATTTTCTTTGCGGACCGATGCTATTGAAAATCACGATATTATAATCAATATAGCACTAAGATTTCACCTATTTACCGAACAATATCACATCGTTGTACAAATTTATTCGTATATTGACTTCTGCATGTTATATCCACTCAGCAATTTGATTTTGAAAGATCGAGAATAATATTTTAAATATCAGGCAATTTACTGGGCCTCTATCGTGCAATGTTCTTCGAATGATGTAGCCAATTACAGGTACTTAATTAAAGTAATCCACCGTACACGTATTTTCCCACGGAGCTTTGGACGAAAATGGTACAAAATCACGTCTACCCAAAACCATACATAGTGCAACATGCATCATACATAATATAACAAACGTGTACCTTAACGAAACCCTCTTAGCCGCGTTCGAGAGGAAGATGCTCAGAAGGATACTTGGCCCCGTATGTGTGGAAGGACAATGGAGGATCCGCTACAATGAGGAGCTATACGAGATGCACGGCGACCTCACTTTCGTGCCGCGTAAGCTCGCCAGGCTCCGGTGGGCTGACCATGTTGTACGCATGGAAACGGACGACCCAGCCCGTAAAGTCTATTTAGGCCGATCACAAGGACAGAGGAGGCGTGGCATGCCCAAATTGAGGTGGCAAGATGGCATGGAGGCGTCCGCTGGCGTTCGATGGCATGAAGGCGCGATACCGTGAGCGATTTCGGACACTCCTGAGGCAGGCCAAGACCGCAAAGCGGTTGTAGCGCAGGATAAGTAAGTAAGTACCTTTACACATAAACTTTAAACAAACTTGATTACCTAAAGTCTTGCAACGATTTGCCCGTTCAAAAGAGCCAATTTACATCCACAAACCGCATTTCATTAAAAACCATATTTCATTTACATTGCACTGGCCAAGCGACAAGCGTGCATGACGCACAGGTGGCAATCGAGTAAAAACAAGCAGAAATAAGTGACAAATTAATTTCAGATTAAAAATACATTTGTTCTGTGTGCCCAGCTGTACAGTGTTTTACTTTCATGTTGCGCAAAACTCTGTGTGTAAGGCACGTATAAAATGAATGGCACTACTTTCCATCGGCCAGCACTTAGCCGACAGCGACCGGGAAAAGAAACTCATCAACACAACCAGAAGCGTCTCTAATCATGAGATTCTTGTCCGTCTTGACTGTTGGACTGTTGGTTTGGGTCGGAGTGTTTGCAACCGTAAACGCGGAAGGTATATTTTACAAATAAGGATATAATGCTTTCAGTTAAATAAAGATAAAATTCCCGTTCTTACTTTTAGACCCCCGTACCGAGCTGATAGGTTGCGGCAGTGTTTTGTTTCACCTGGCAGCGAATCGGCTGTCCCTTCAGCTTGAAGAATTTGCTGTCTGTAAGCGGTCAAACCCTGGCTACGATTGCAGCGACAGTATTCACCGGGCAATTAGCGACCTTCAGCAGGGGCTGTTTGACTTCAACCACTGTACAAAGGATATTCGCTAGCAATGCTTAAAAGCTAACCTTTTTATCATCTACTTAGTACGAACACGTGTAAAATTTGCCCTCAGAAAAGGTGCGAAAAAGTAAAAAATAAATACTACAACGCACTTTTCAAAACGTCAATTAGCTTCTACGGAGCGTGCGGCTAAAGATCCGCCGCCGTGCGCCCACATCAATCAACCAGCAAACGCTCATTAATTTCTTTTCAATTACTGCTGCTGCTGCTGCTGCCAATTATTTCTCATCGTCACCATTGGCCGGGGGATGGCGTCTTGTACGGTGTAAAACACGGCCCACTGCTCATGTTTTCACGGCTGTCGTTTTGTGCTCGTTCTCCTCCGCCTTCCATACGGTTTCATAATTACTTATGTTCTGCTCGAGCAGAGGAAGGATGAAAGAGAAGAGCTGATCAATTAATCAGACAGGCCCGACTGGGTGGATGAGCTTGGGCTGGGCTTGGGCCTCATTTATCATAACATTTTCCACCCGGACAGCTTTTTGAAGTGAGGAGGGACAGCTCTGCCAACACAAACACACATAGAAGGCTTCAGGACAAATGGAAAGAAGGTCCACAAAATGGACGTAATGTAAAAAAGACAGTCTTCGTGAAGCAGGGTACCGCTTTGTTTCGCACTAAACCCTCAACAAAATGCAGCCAAGCGCTTTCGTTTGCATTCATTAGCAAACGTCCCAGCAACGTCCTAAAGTCCCAAAGTTGATGACGGCACACCGACAGACGCAGGACGTTTTCTTTTTAAAGGTCAGCTCGCAACTGCCTTAACAGCTTTCGGTTTCATTCGTACTCGTCCTGCTCCTCCCCCCGGAAAAAGCTTAACTTTAGAAAGATGACAAAGCGCTACTGTTATGTACACGGAGCGTCAGGCCCACTCGAGATTGGGAAAAGATGGAGCGAATTTAAGAGATTAAATCATGCCTCCTTCATGGCCGTAGGTCGTGATTTCATTCCCAACGGATTTTGGCAATGCGCGCTGCCGACGGTTGATAAAATGCTAAATTGGCAAGAAAATTCAAAACACAAGCACAAGCGACTCGGGAAAGGTTAAGTCAAAGTAAATAAAAATCGTTTCTCTTTACTTTATCTGTTTACAGAGCAAAGCAGAGTCCCTGAGGTAGATAAGAAGAGAAAACGTTTTCTTCCTGGCGAACATACTGTGACTCTGAAGAAAGACATGACTGGCTTTCTATCAGAGTAAATAGACGGCTGTGTGAGCCATTTGAATTTATTCAAATAAGTCAATAGATCGAAATTGATTTGAGCTTTAGCTCAATTACAACCCACAAACAGCAGGGCTCCTTTCACTTTGTTTTTGGGCAATTTAATACACGTTTTCCCGTGAGACTACCAAACTCAAGATATTACTTATCTCTTTCATCTTCAACCACGGGCCTACGGGCATCGACCAGAGATCCATTTGAAGAAGATACTTCTGCTATAACGACCCTGCTCTATTATTCATGCAGAAACCACCTCTTTCCTGAGCAATGACGAAGTAACGACAAAAAAGTAGCCTAAACTCTTGTACCGTTTGACTAGGCTCTTGACTGGGCTAACAATTTGATAAGGGAGACAGCAACATTTGACAGCAAAAAAACAAGTAAATACAGACGCATGTTATGTGGCAACAACGTTCATTCCGTTACATGTACTGTTATTAAGCCGAACATTGTGATAAGCATCCATTTAAGGTAGAAGAAAAAAGGACAGCAGACAAAAAAGCCGATCAACATCATGCAAATGGGCTACAATGTACGCCATTCCCAGAACGATGAGCCGAACACTTTTATTCTGATATACCCGGTCAACTTTTAAAGGTGACGTTTACCGGCCCCAAAAGGTTAGCTTCGTGGGAAACACACGATCTAATTCCCTTATTCCCTTACGGCTTATTTTCACCGTCCCGATATTGCGTTCCGTCGAAGTGTGCAAATATTCTAGGAGGGAACAAGGTACAAGCATTTTGTTCAACCAACAAGAAAGACGTTTGAGCAACATTGTGGCCGTTTCAAAAGTAGGTCGAAAATAAGATAGGCGAAACAAAGCTACAATACAAGAAAAAGAACACTTGATAAAATTTCAATTGGAAGTTCTGAGAAGTACGTGAACGTTTTCATTCCGTACGCCTTGGTGTGATGATCCTTCTGTGTGGTAGCAGTGCTTGAGTTCGAATTCAATTCCAATCAATACTTGATACCGTTCCAGGTGGCACAAGGTGAAGTTTCGGTGTGTCGGTGCAAATAAAAATGGAAATTGGGCACTAAAGGTAGGATCAAATGATGATTTAACGCCATGAATAGAGGAAGCACACTTCAAGGTTGATCGATCAAAAGAGAAAAGAGAGAAACAAATAAAATGAACAAAAGGTTACAAAAATAAACCAACATCTTCAGGCGCCCCACTATTATTAGGCTTGTGACAGTTTAGCTCTGCCGGCGATAACATTACCACCTTTGGGGCTGGAAAATTAATGATCAATTTGCGTGATACCATTTCCACAAACTTGCCTTTGTCATTCACTGTTGCTTTGTATCATCATCAACGGCAAGGATCAACTGGGATGGAAGAAAAAGTTAAAGTCCTAAATAAAGAACCCGGTCCCGGACAGTCATCGTCATAAATCACAAATCCTCCATGTCGTCCATCCAGCCCCATTTCCAGCTGATGGGAGGGCGGTAATGGGGCCAAATCCTTGCGACGTGACATGAGATCATTGCTACCGTTCTACGGCCAAAAAAAAAACAATGCGTAGAGGAAGAAGGGGCAGGGAAAAATGGCAACCAATAATATCAAACGCACAAAGAGACCCCGGCTCACGGTGCCATGTTTTTGCTACCCAACAAAACAACCACCTCTACTGTAGGTGTTTGTTGGGCCACGCTAATCTCCTCACACTATCACCGTATCCCGTGTCACTAATGCGTACGTTTTGTTGAATGTTTTGTTTACCCAACGGCCGTACCACCTTCACACACACATACAAAACACCCATCGAAGAGCGTCCCTCGGGGTGAAACGATTCGCTCGGTCTTTCGCGACCACACTAACACGCACACACATGCCCGTTTCGGTACAGTATACAGTAACGGCTGTCACCCGAATATGCGTACTGTGCTGTCTGCTGTTTCAGCTGGTATCCGGTTTTGACAGATGGCCAGCTTTGGGTTCTTAGTGGACATCCCCTGTCCATTTGCATCATTGCAGCGATGCCACGATTTACACGTGTACTACGGCTACGAATGCATATGTGCGGTCCATTACCTTTCCGGGTTTCAAGTTCACGCGATCACCTAAACTGCGAACCACCGAACAGAGGAAGGCACGTTCAACTGATCACGCGGTACGAAAATGCCGCGCTCGGGCAACGAAAACAATTCGGCCTAATCTACACCCGACCCGACGATGGGTATTGATTTTCGCTGTATGCTTTTCATTTACCCGGTGTTGTGGAAGAGTAATGTGCTCAAAGCTAAACACAAATTGGTTTTCAAATTTGTTATGCATTCGTCAAGATCCTACAAGGAACTAAACACTGAAGTAAATACTCAATTTTGCAGAAAAGCAATTCCGATAAACAAACTGCACAGCCGGACCCACTGCACAACACCTCTAGGGAGATACGGGACCAGAAAACTAGCGTCTGTTTGCAGAGGCCGCAGTAAAAGTGCAGTGCAGTGTTTACCCGTGTGCTTTCCTCTCCGGTTTGCCGGGCATGCGCTGCTACACACTCCTAAGAGCGATTCGTTCGTATGTTTATGAATGGCAAACAGGCACCACCACCAGCCACCGAGGGGTTTCAGGGAGAAAGACGGAGAGATTACGATGGTGCGGTCTCCCTCTAGCCAACGATTCACAAAGCGCCACCACTGCTCCATTTCTACTTCCTGCAAAGCAACCTCAACCACAACTCTCTTCGCTCGCTCCACTCTTCCCACCCATCCTAGTAAACGCACACGATCGAGCAGTCGCCGAAGCTTTCGCAACCGTAACTGCTCGAAAACGGTCGTTCGCGCTCGCGGATAGCATACTTTCAGGGGGTGATGGAAGGGGAGCACGCTCACAGAAAGCACGCTCGATGCTGCAGCAAACTGCCCTTGCGGAGTAACCGTTTAACCGTCATTGCGTTCGGATCGGAGCGGTAGTTTTCTGTTTGACCGCTGACAGTCTCGCTAGCCGCATCGACGTGTCGTCGCGTGTCACGCTGTGCCAGAACAGGAGGCTTTCTTCTTTGATAGTGTTGGTGTGCCGCCCGTGCTCTAAGTGTAGCGTTTTTCGTAGAAAATGCTGCAGTTTGGTGCGTGAGATTTTTCCGTTTTTTTTCCTTTGCTTCGTTTGTGTTTGTCTTGTGAAGTTTGTGGACGCGCTTTATGCTGTGACTGATAATTTCGGAGCAGGATGAATGTTTCCATAGAGATTACCGTGAAGCTGGGCGGTGCTATTTTATGAGGATTATAGGAACGCTCGGCCCGGAACGGTTGCTTACTGCAGTGAAGGGGCAGTTGGGCCATAATTTGGGATTAGTTCGAGTGAGAGATAGTCAGTAACGCTGACATTACTTTGAGCTTTACTGAGGCCTATATAAAATGATATAATAAGCAGAAAACCTAATTCAATTAATAACCAAAACAAAGTGTCTGTCAGCCAATTAATTTCCACAAAATCCTGTTGCAAATAACAACGGAAGTGATAGCGTGCATTACCCCAAGCACACATCGTTTCTTGTGAGGCACCACACCACACCTGGTAATGCAGACAAGTTTGTTTCCGAACTGCATTTAATCAACCTGCACCGCGTGGTAGCGACTCTACGGGATAACTCCATGTCTGCAGATGGCGTAGTAGATCAACCACCAACGCTTTGTGTGATGGTGCAGTGGGCAAACAGCCGGAGCACAAAAGCAGCCCGAAAGTGATGCGACGTCGACGATAAGGTGGAACAAAAAAGTACAAAAACCCTTCCACAAAACCGTACCACGTGTGCAGCGGTGAGCGCGTGTGCGTGTGTATCGCTGTGTGTTTATGTACGAATTTTGTGGTGCAAAAGCGTCGCGAAAAGCCGAGTAAAGTGAGCGGTGAGCAAAGGAAAAAGTTCAAAGCCAGTGAGTGAGAAGGCACGAGGAAATCGCGGCAAGCAGGCAACACAAAAAGGAGGCCGAGTAAAAAAAAAAAACAAGGCGTATAGCGTAGAATAACTAGTACGAGAGCAAACGGATCCACAGACAGTAAGTATTGGTGTTTCGTTCTCGGTTCGGTTTGGAGGAAGCAAAAAAGGGGGTGCAATAGAATGCGAGAAATAGAGAGTGAGAGAAGGAGAGCGGGATAGCTTGTTCGTTCTTCTTTGCGCACCAGCAAGCCTACAGCACGGCACGTTCTCACGTGGTCAACCTTACCACACCGCAACACTGTTGCGTGTGTTTAACGCGTCGAGAACTTTTCCACGGCAACGTCACATGGCTGCTTCTGCAGTCGCGGCCCCGCTTCAGTGTGTGCGTTTTGTGGGCTTTCTTTCTTTTTCTGCTTTGTTTCGCGAACCGCAGCACACACCCCATTTGGCATCAGTCCATTGGCCTCGTCGTCTGGGTTTATACTTTCCCCCGAGGGGGAATGCGTCGTGTCTGTCCCCCCTTGCGAACAGTGAACGCGAAACGTAACACGAGTTCTTTTAGAACACTAGCGGCGAGGTTGTATGTGTGATTATTTCTCCCTTTTTCCAGTTTGAGTAAGCCCAACAGAACTTTTTTTTTCCTTATCACCATCAATCGGCGAACATGCAGCGCGCTTACTGCTAAGACCATTCAAGTATCGTGTTTCCCTTTACGGAACAGTTTCTCCCTAAGGAAAAATGGTGGCCTGATTTTGCCCCTCGCACGAGTGATGACTTTTCTACTACTCCTCCAGCACCTCCACTATTTGCCGTTGATTAACATAAGTGAGAAAATGAGACTTGATTCCGGTCCGTTAGAGCGCAACGTATCGAGAATCAAATTACGGGGCGTCTCCATGGCACCAGGCGCCTCCATTGCGAAGGGAAGGACGTACCCTAAGCGTCGCTTAGCAGGCAAGTCGCTGCGTTTGTCGCTCAGTACGTGTTTTGAGTTTTGATTTTCAATTGCCCACGCAATAATGCAAGCGAAATAACGGCTATAATACAGCTAAATATTTAATGATTTATGCTTTCGTTACTAATTCGCCAATAGAAGTGTCACAACGTCACCAATTGGAAATGGAAAAATATGCTGCTTATACTGCATCGTTTCTATAAGCAGCCGTAAGGAGGATGTGAACGTTGAATCAAGTGGGAAAACGTGATTGAATGACAACGAGGGTAATGGAACACAAAAAAAGATGTTCCTTCACGTGATAGAACGTTGTAGAGACGAGACAAGAACACACACACACACACACCAACCAGCTTTCTTTGTCTTTGTTTCCCCGATACGATCGCACGAATCTCCATAATCCCAATCAATCTATTCAAACAGTATCGATCTTTTGACACGTCCTTTCCGTCACTGCCAAGGGTGTGTATCGTAGGGGGGAAAAAAGGTAAAAAACGGGTACTTTATGCAGGGAGCAACAAGAATCAGATATCAAACAGTGGAGCTTTTTTTTGTTTTGTTTGCATGCATGGAGCAGTACAATGTAATTGAAGCATGCAATACGCCACCTGTAAGTGATGATACTTGTTTTGCAGCAGGTCTTTGAACCTGGTATCTTATTAGAATCGTGTTACAGAACATAATAGCACATGGCAATTTAATTAAATAAATACAAAAACTGTTCGGACTTCAGAAGAGAGAGGCAAACTAAGATAGGCATTCATGCATTGAAACATTGAAAACAAAAACCATAAAAAAGGCAAAAGCTTTCACAAGAAAAAAAAACCTCCAATAAGATGATTTATGAGCTTCGCTGGCAAAATGAAAGGCCCCTTTTCTGCTTACAGGCGAGTAAGCGTTACTGAGAAGAGAAAGTGTGCCCACAAAACATTCCACTAGATGCTTTTAGCTAATGTGTTTTGCCCTACAAAAAAGGAAGAAAAATACTTTCATTACTAGAAACGGCCAAAAGCGTGAAAAAAAGCAAACACCCAATCACTCGTTTCCACCATAACGCAGTGTGACTTGGGCCAGCGGTAAGCTACTTCGCACCAATTGACGGGAGCATCACATACGCTCTGCTGATCGCAAAATAATTAACCTATAGCAAAATAAACGACTAGAAGTAGGAGGAGTAAGCAACCGTCCGAGCAACGTCGGACCATCGCCAGATTGGCATCATCATGGAGGAGCTTTACTTTTTCTCCCCCCCTTTTACATCCCACATATTTGTTTGCCTCGAACCAGAAAAATGGTACCGAAGCAGCTGAACAAACACATTCGCTTCCTCTCCCGGCAGCGATGGTGGTGGTGGTGGTAGCGAGCAGGAGAGGTTGTACTTGATTTGTCAACATTTCCGTCCGTCAAGTGGCATCGAGTTTCAGTGGCATTTCAACCCAATGAATGATCAGCAAGAGATGGATTGAAGTCAGGAAGAAAAGTAGGTTAAAGCAAACATAAATAAAAAAAAGAAGGACTGTGAGTTGACAGCCTCATAAGACAGTTCCGGGTTCCGGGTGGAAGCAGTTCAATGGGTAGATAAATATAGTTTTCACTTGAATCACATTACCACGTCCTGTGCTGTGTGTTGATTTCCGAAGAGACAGCGGGAAGCGAAGCGCAATCGCAGTCATTTTCTCTGTTCATTAATGAAGCAGGAAATGTGCGCAAAATTGACCATAATTGGAAAACTTCCGGTACGAGCAACTGGTGAAACGGTACTACGATGGCTTGCAGTGTTCCGTATGAATAAGAGTGTAATTTTTAGACAAGAAAGCACCACCATCACCACGTGGGCGTTTATCTTCCGGGAAGTACCACTGGGAACGAAAAACCAGGCGGGAGGACGCATGGGCAAGGAAAAATTATCGATTTTCCCGCTTATCAGCTTGGCATTGGCCGGAATTGATAATCAGTTTCCTCTCAACCCTACTGCCCCGGTGCTGGCAAAGCTGTGCCACATCTACCCACACGTTCGTTCGTTCGTCTCGGCTGGCAGAGATAATAGCATTTTCCAGAACAATTTCCAACACACGACACGATGAGAATCTTGTGTGTCGTGAGTGCAGTGCAGCTTCTGGGTAAGAGTTTATACACCACATCCCGTCGCATCGTGCAGACAAAAGGCGACACATTATCCTGCAGGAGTTATCACGGCTGGGTTGTGTGTGTTTAAGTGTATGTTGCTGGGGAAAATAACCCGCCCAACGACTTGAAAGACGTCTCTGCATCATTTATAGCATACCCGACGCATGCACACACACACACACACACACACCCCGCAACAGAAGTGCCATCGAGACGAACTTTTCCGAGCCGGGCTGTGTACGAACTGGTGCTGCTTTCCTAAGTGTGGTTGACGTTAATAGTACTGCACCTGTGCTCGTGCAAGCCGTACTTGTGTCATACGTAGAGCCACGGTGCGGACGAAGCGCTTCACACGGAGCTGTCAGCACCTCGCTGCTGTGTGTGTAGCACAACTTCTAATTCTATTGCTTACTCAAAAAACTTCATCACAACTTATCATAACAGCCGCGTCTCCCGGGGGTTCAACCATGTACTGCTAACTTTGAACTCAGCTGAACGAAGAACCCGCCGCCCGCCGGATGTATGAAAATTCAGTTTACACTTTCTTGTGTTTTGTGCCTTTTTTGTTTTGTTTCATACTTTCCCTGTTGCAAACAACAAAAAAGGAGTGGGGCACGGCGCGCAAGAAGTGACGTTCGATTTGAATGACAATGTGTCGAGTGCACAAACACAAGTGTACATAAAAGCGAGCGAAATGGACGGACGGGAGGCCCTTCGATAAAATACTTTTCCGACACGTTTTCGCGTAACAGCTTCCCGGAAGTGTTTGCCCTCGGTAGCAAATGAATCAAAATGTAGTAAAAGTTGCAAAATCGAAACCTATTGAAAAGAGGCGCGGCATGGATGGGTGGAATGGAAAGGCACTTAATCCGCGAGGCGAACGGAAAGCAGCACGGATAAACATTTTTTCCCCGGTGCTCTATTGTTTATTGTAGGATATAATGAGATTTTTATGCCGATCAGCACCACCACCACAGAGAACGTGTATTGGTCCAGTTTCGACAAGTATTTCTGTCCATCGAACGATGCAATAAATAATGGTCTGTAGGCATATGCTACACGATCGCTAGCAGAGACCATCAAGCGAATTTGATAAATGTGCTCAACAGGACCCGAAACAGGAAAGCACATTGAACAAACATTTAACTTAGCCCTTGGCGAGCTAAATCACTTGAACTTGAGTTGTTTTTCCCCCTCCTCAAAAAACCACACACCAAAAAGATTTTCTGTTGTTCTTTTCCTCCCAGTTCATTTTCAGTACGGAAATTGTTAAGATGCGTGTTCATAAATTTCAAACACCTGAATGGAGTGGAGCAAAATACCGGAAAACAAAAGGAACGCGCGACAGCAGGGGGATGTGAAATATTGGCAAAAATTAAATCCATCATATCATGCCCGAACATTGCGTGCCGGGGTAGCATTAGGAAGAAAATGGGCACCCATAAAATAGTGGAAGAAGTTGGCACGGGGCGCTTTTAATAGCATCAGTACCGGACCATTAACCAGCAACGTTAAGAAGGGGACAGGAACGCGGGGAAAAAATGAGCAATATTAATAACAAACAGTTGACGCTTGACCGTACTGCATTTAATGCTGGACGAAAGAGAGCTTGTTCGTTGGTTGGAGAGGGCGCCGTGAACATAAACTTCATCCTTACTTGAAGTGGTAGCACATTGAATTTGATGAATGAATTGATTAGCAGCTTTACGGTTGCGGAAAAACAAGCAAACTCTTGCTCACAATCTGTTTTTTTTCTTTTCAAATGAGCAACGTTTCACACCATGTGTGACTTCTGCCCAGTAAAAGACACGGCATGTTGTTTTGCAGACAACAGGACACAGAAACCCAATCGTATCTTTTGATTGAATTTTCAAGCCATCGCCATCGTCGTGTTCGTTGCTGCGGATGGATTCACACAGCGTGGGCGTGAACCCTTTTCCCATTGATTGTGCCAATTGAAATCGTGCCTTCAGCCTGACGGGACAACATAATCGGGCTCATTATCGATGTATCTGCTACATCATCATCACCATCATCATCATCTTCGTATTCAGCATCACCCACACGGTGAACGAATCTCGCGTGGGCCGACCGGAATTGCTACAGAGCTTTATTTTGCAAAGGCTAGCTTTTTTGATTTCCGGTTCCGGTCGAGAAAGGACGCAGGACGAGGTGTATGATTTTGTGCCGAATGTCACCAGGGTAAAACCACACCGCGGGCAAGTGTGTTCCTTTTTCTTGCCACCTGTGCTTAACAATAAATCCCCTCGAGAGTATTGAGGCGGACAGAGAGAAACTGGAGGCGGATTTGACAAAACATTCTTCACCAGCAGGGCTCAGAAAAAAGGTCTTTGAGATAGCGAAGGCATTTTCATGTGGGATGGGTTTGTTTAGAGTATGTTTCTACTAGCTGAGCAACACACACACATGAAAAAAAAGATGGCAGCAGAAACATAAATCTTACATCACAAAGTTAACGTACACTCTCGGTTGTGTATGTGAGTGTCTGTGCCGGAGGTTTTAACGTGCGTATGGCAGCTTCCGGTGCGGACCGCCGCGAGAGGCGAGATTTAACAACATTTTCATCCGACCCGGTCGTCGCCCCCCACTTTGAAAGAGCCAACAAACCATACGGAGAGGTTCTCGTTGCAAAGAACACACACAAGAACACGATGACACATCTCACGCGGGCATGCCAAAAGGTGTGCAAAGGTGTGCTGGAAAGGAAAGGACCCACCTCAACGCACGCAGCCTTACGAGCCTGCGGTGCAATACGTCGTACTCGCAAGGGCGAAGGAAGCTGTCACTGACAGGATGAAGATTTGCTGCTACGCACTGTGCTACGTGTGCACCTGCTTCTTGCGCTTGCTGTCGGAAACGTTCAAACGTTACCTAGGCTTGCCTGCGCTGGTACAGGAAACACCCTCCCCGGTAAGCGTGGTGGTGCGCAATGATTTCGTTATGATTTCGTGCCGGTTTAATGGTACCAAAATAAATAACCTTATTTTATGCCCCACGGAACAGTCAATGTAATTGCAAGCTTGTACAAGTTTTACCCTATTTATCCTGGCCAAAGTGACTACAGAGTGTCATTTAGATACAGTTTACTCAAAGTAATCGCGATCGATAAAATGATCCAAACCAACACAACTTTTTTTTCGTAAAATTGGGCGCCTTTGATCCACTTCATACAAAATAATTCCTAGATAGAATAATTAGTTGATTGCCTGTTTTAGCTGAACTGTTTTTAACCATTTTCTCGCAAATTTTTGCTGCTGTTAAAACCCTTGCAAATTCCGAGCCCAAAAAGGGTTTGATGTGAATATTCTTTGAAATTTACCTTATCCACTTCAAAAACACATGCAGCATCACAGGCGGATTCCACGAAGCGTCCAAAGCCTCGTCCGTTAAAGTCTGTGTGTAACATCGTTGATTGCACCGAGCAGATTTCGCGTTCATAGTTCATACGGTTTAGATTACACACTAGCGGCAGTAGCAGCAGCAGCAGCAGCAGCGAGCGTTACTTTTCCCTACCTATGAAGTTCAGCTCAAAAAAGGTAGCACACCGTGTAAAACTGAGTGTAGGACTAAATTGCACCGTGTCAGTAGTGAAGCCCGTTGCACTCTAAACGCACACCGACAGAGAACATGGGGGAACATGTGGAACAGTTTTGTGATTTTTGCACCGTAAGCTTTTTCCCACTTTTGAGATAGCGGACGGCGGACGAACGGACCATGGACCCCGCGAGTGGTAAAACAGATAATCATAAACGGGGGGGCTTTTATTCCAGGCGTACCCGTGACCCCGCGGTACCCCCGTGGTATCGTTCTGTACGACCTTCGCTACTACTCTTCTCATTTCCGGCGAGCCATCCAGAAAATGAGTTTCCCACCAGCCCGTAGTGCCTTTACCCCAGTGGCCGTTGCTATATAGAGCAAGATGCGATTTTTTGTTATTTTTCAGTGCTCCTTTTATACCACCAGTTGATAGTTGGGCCGGAGCGTGGAGGAAGTGTTTATGAATTGCACTACACTAACTCGACTAGGGGAACCTTAATTATACTTTACGAGAAGCTTGCTTTACACTACCGTCTAAAGTGTGCCTGGAGAGCATCCCGAATGCCGTGGCGCTGGGTGGTGGTGCGCATCGTACCGAATAAAATGAATGTTGCAATAACCGTAAACAGGCGTAATGCGTTTTATTGCGCTCACGTCAAACTTAATATAAAGCGTTCGGTTGTAACGGCGTTCACTAAAACCTTGGTTCCGTGCCGTGCAATATTAACGCCATTTAAGTAATGAATCCTCGCGCCGGGGAGGGGACGCCGCCACACACGCTGACAAAGTGTCATTCGGATCGAATTGAATTGAGCGTGCGAGGGCAAAACGACGATAACTACAGATATCTTTCAGGATATCTACAGGACAGACAGCACACAGAGAGCATGAATCACGTTTACACACAAACAAACACACTTTTCCCTTCTAGCGGGTCTGACACAAACATGTTGGACAATTAGATTTTCGACGAATCGTTATTGTCGCCCGCTCGTCCGTTTCATCTTTAATGAAAGCTAATTACATTTCACGGACATTCGGCAAACATCCCATTTCGCGGGAGCAGCTTGTGTTGTGGGTAAAAGACAGAAAAACCCCCAGTTTCCTTTGAGCTTTCCAGCAACTGACATCGTTTTATTCATGTTTTACTCAAGTCAACTGTATTTGTGTCTAATTCCAACGCGCCCGAGATTCGATTCACAGCCTCTAACAAAGTCAGAAATAGCCGGCTTACTAATTTTAAGCACAACAAACGGTTCGTTCCCTCATTCCTGAGCCCTGAACTGTGTGATGAAATAAATTAAAATTTATTCCATCCCGTCTTCCACAGCCCTCCCCAGCCAGGTTACAGTTTGATTGTGCAGAGGCTTTATTGTGCCATTGATGTTTTCGGAAAATCGGCATCGCAAGGCTTCACCAGCGCGTGGCTTTCGTCTAATATGCTTCCACCAAATCACCTCCCAAATAGCGACACAACTGCCAACGCAACGGCGTCACTGGCAAACGGGTGGCAACAGCCAACGTTGCTCCATCGCAAAAGCGCTACGGGGATTGCCGAGGAAATGGGGCTAAAGACTGCGTGAGGAATTAATATCTTAACTCGATTAGGAATTTACGGCCTGCCGGCCAAAGTTTCGTTTCAATACCGGTGGGATAGAGGAGTAAGGCGAAGTCATTCAACTTCCTTCTTTGTGTCGCTACTACTGGTTATTGTATTTGTGGGCGATCATTTTCATCCCAGTTGGGGTTTGGTTCCCACTTCGCTACTTCCTTGTTGACGTTTTCAAGACAGCAGTAGTACCGCCTTGTTCTCTTTTTTTAATTTCCCATTTCTTCCTTTCATCTCTCTCTCTCTCTCTCTCTCTCTCTCTCTCTCTCTCTCTCTCTCTGTCTCTCTCTCACACAGCAAAAGGGCACCCGAATGGCACGAATAGCGGACGACAGTGACTTCGAAGCGCTGAAACGACTGGTCGACAATCACGACGGCTGGACGCTGGAGCTGTCCAAATCCGACACCGAGGTGTACACGCGCCCCGTGCCCGGCTGCAACTTCAACATGGTCAAGATCCACACCGAGTTTGCCGACGTCACCGCCGACATCGTGTTCGACGTGCTGCACGATCCCGACTACCGGAAGGTGTGGGACTCGCACATGCTCGCCAGCGAGGAAATCGGCATACTGAACGTCAACAATGACGTCGGTTACTACGCAAGTGAGTGATACCGAGCCCGTCGACACACTTCCAGCACTGTGCGCATTTAATCGCTTGATTAATGATTGCGGGGAAGGGAGTGCTGCGGGGGGAGAGAGGGAAGATTTTGGTGAAATGTTTCGGGAAAAAGGTGTTGTTATTCGCCCACGGATACGCGAGATAAAGCGTTCGATAACGTACTTGATGGGGCCCATAAACCGAACACGCGCTTATCGGGCCCTGTTCGTTTCGCTTGTCTGATTTCAGCTTCACGGTGCGGCCAAGGCGGGGGTGGGGGGGGAACATAATCCTCTGCAGTTTGGAGGAGGTGGTGTTTTCCATTCAACACCCAACGCTATGTTTTCTTTTATTTTTTTTATTTTTTGTTAGCCGAGTGAAGGTCCCATTAAGCCTAACGCTTTTAATACGTCATGAGAGAGTCCCATTTTCACCTTCGCAGCGACGGTGGCGTTATCGGGCCACTTTTTGCCTCCCCATCCCAGAGGTGATTACGCGAGTGGTGAGGTCGTAAAGCCCAATTTCACCGACCATGATCAGACTCGATGACGACCCTGGGCCGCCGGCCACTTTGCTGGGGAAGCGAGAGCTTTGGGGTTGCGAAGCGAAAGCGCACCTTTGCTTTATTTATTCACTTGTAGCACAACTTGCGTCAGCCTTTGTATGTGTGAGTGTGTTCGTAGCAAACCAGTTAAACCGACCTCCCTGCACCTCAGAGCTTCCACCCATAAATGGTACCGAATTCGCGGAAGGTTCTAGCGAAGGAGGAAGACTTTACCCGAAATGGGGACTTGTGTAAATTAATTTTTCATAACACCTGTACATTCTCGTGTTTGCGGAAAACATACCAGACACGGGCCGGGGGCACGGGTAACGCAGATTTACACACCATTAGCAGGCTGAGTTCCTCCATCTTCATCATATTCGCCCAGCTGGCGTAAGGGTAATAACATTTGCAGCTTCTAAGCGAGCACAGCCGGTTGTGCTAATGCGGGAAAGCCACGGGTGAAGGTTTTAAGATCAGCGCCCCAAGATCAGCAGGATGTGTGGCTTTTTTGGCCGGAAAAACATTAGCACAATCCGTTCCACAAACAGACAGGTAATATGACCTACGTCACAGATGACGTTAATGTGCGATGTGGTTTAACCTGGGCTGATAATTTGCCAACAACCTGACGGGAAACGTGAAACCCATCGCGAGGTGAACCTAGACAAGCTCTGCTTACTACTCACAATTAATTGATCTTTATTTACCACGCAAACCCCCCCCCCCTCAAGCTGTGCTTTAAATTAATTTGAAATTATTACATCGTGCCGAAATTACCCGAGCTAAGCCATAATCACCGAAAAGCGCTTCCCGGGCAAAGTTTCAGGCTGGAAAAGTTCACGATCGGAACGAAATTTACCACAAGAAATGTAAAACCAGCGCTGCACGAGAACGAAACTTTTGCACTTGTACTTGCGCCAGCATAAAACTTGCAAAACCCCACTCGCACATCCGCTACACAACGAGGCAGCGAAAGATCTCCCACACAAACGCGAACGATACAAACACAGCGTTGTGTGCAAGGCAAGGTTTTGATTTCGATTCCTTCCGCGAACATCTCCTCGCAGCATCACACTTTATCTGCCGACATGTACTTTTACAAGTCTTTTGATTTTGCTTCTTCTCAGCATAAAGATACTAATCAGAAATTCACACACACACACACACGAGGAGTAAAACAAAACCGGCTCGGTCCCAAAGTCGGTTCAGCTTCTCGTGCCCGGAAGCATGTGTAAATGTGTTCCAACCACCACCACCGCCATCAGCCATTTCTGTCACGCCCCGGGAGTGTGTAAGATTGAAGTATGTAAATTGGTTTAAACTGCTTGGGATTTTACTTTGCTTCTCGAGACGCATCCTCTTCCCTCCTTCCAGTCGGAAAAACGAACGGATCAGTGAACACCGATAATACGCATCTGTAACAACAACGTTTTGTGAAAAGCACAGCGTTAAGCAGCCCGAGCGAGGCAGGTATTTCAGGAAATGGTTCGCATTTGGTACACCGGTAGAGAGTGCTTCATTATTTGTGGAGAAAATTGATGAATGTTCCGATTTGTAAGCAGCCTTAAGGTTCGTCTTAACGCTCTGCTGGTTCGTTGGCTGGTTACAATCATTAATAATGCCGGAATGTCCTTAAGGACCTAAAGCTACTAGTAATGACAGCAAGCAAGCTGTTAAATTGATGGAAATTCTATTTTGTAACCAGGGTAACCGGAAAGTTCTTTCGCTCTTGTCTTTTATCCTGGTCACGTCACCAATTACGAAGGTCTCATAATCAGCCAAACAGAACGTTTCATTTTGATGTATTTTTCCAGAAGTATAGAACAAGTTTAACGGGATTTCAACCAACTAAAAAGGCAAAGAATAAATAAATCTTTTATTTTTTATTCATAAAGGAAAACATCTTACCACACACAAAATTATCGCCAAATTTTCAACGAAGATTTTTGAATCAATTTCATTGAAAACGTTGCAAACCACCCAAAAAGCCTTTCCCTACTAAGCCTTAACCATTTTAATCCACCATAATGGTACGCAAATCCGGGACGGCGGTTCAAGCTGTCTTCAAAACCCTCCAAAACGATTGAAAAATCATTTCCCCTGAGACCAAGCAGGCCGCTTGTAAGTTGATTGGGATGCCTCACTTATCCCTACTTTGAAGCAATCTTTCGATGACCCGGCAAAGCGTTCGGGCAATGCCCTCGGAAAAAAGGTTGTTGAGAATATTGTTTAATATTGTAGCCGGTAAGCTTTCATCCGGGCAAGCCCACGGAAAAGTAGACCCGCTTGCTTCCCTAATCTGTGTGCCCGTCGAACCGGTGTGTTGTGCTTGATTATTTTCGAACACAAACGATCGTGTCGTCCGATGAGACAAATGGGGTGATGAAAATGTTCTCTTCCTTCTCCGTCTTGGTGTGCCCTGATTTTGAAGGATAATCGTGAAACGTAGATCCAACGACCGACGACCCGTTTGGTTGTGCAGCAAATATAGGCAGCAAGAGGAAATGGAGCAAAGCTGGACTACATTCAACAAGGAAACGAGGGTAAATGGGAAACATTCCAGCATTCGGGCGGTTTCCTAGACCAAGGCGATTTCCTCGCCGCCCCAAAAAGGGAGTCTAAAAATAACGCAATACCTAACCGCACTTCGCTAAAAGAGCTAAAGATAAAACACAGGCACGATCTTAATTGAAACCAGCGGTGCGCTTCGTTACCGGTCGCGAACCAGCGTGAAGTTTACTTTAGCCTTGCCCATCCTTCCTCCCATTTGGCTTATCTCTCTTCTTCCGCTTCTGTGGCTGGATTTTGTTTTTATCCAACGAAACTTTCAAGAATGCTTGCGGCGGTAAGTCTTGTGCTTTTCGCACAACACCACTCCAATCTATATATTGTTACCGCTTTGGGAGGGATTTAACAAGCGAACATGAAACATCATGCCTAGGAAATATGGTACCGGGGAAATGCTACACGAAACGGCACTTTTTTGCTGGTGTGCCCGGGACAAGCGTGCCAGTGTTTCTTGTGAGTGCGGGTATTGTTTTTTTTTGTGCGTGTGTTTGTTTGCCGACCGCCACACGGCGGAACCGAAAGGACATTATTTACGGTATAAAATTACTCGTCTTGTTAGCCAGAAACTGAGCATGATTGATCCGTTACATGCTTTTTGCTGATGGCTGTGAAGCAATTTAAGAGTGCCGGGGAATTCTCACAAACCGCCAAGGTTTTTTGTTCACGAATATAAGCTGTAGAAGAAAAACATAATGAGGAACAAGCTAGGATGATTGTCATAATAAGGTTTTGAAAAACAATTTCTCGGAATGTAACTCGTGGTAAATAAAGAAACTGATATTGGTAAGCTGAGTATTCCACTGTATTTGTACAGGTTGAAGCAGTTTTAGTAGGTACAACATGTTTATACCTTCTCCTAATCAAATATAACCTTGAAGGATAATATTGTTTGCGACAATAACGATTACAGTTGATTTAATTCCATCAAACGAATCGCATGAGTATGTGGAAGTAATCAGAAGGCTTTCCTAAAAGCTGTTCTTCCTGAAGCCTTTCCATGCAACACACCGATTTATTCCATCACAGTGACACACGTACACAGTAACTATGATACAAAAATTTCGAGTGGATTTAATCCTTACACACGCATCATCACTTTACGCTCCTTCCTTCTTTCAAGCCAATTTTCCCTCTCGCTCGATCAAGCGGCCATCGCAAAGGTTTCTCGTAAACCGATTAATGGAGCAGAATATTCTTGGAACCGCTCAAATCTAATAACATCATCCTCCCCCTCCCGGGTGAAGTAGGGTCAAAAGCAGGAGGTTTCTCTGGTTGAGCTGAGCCGACCGACCCTACTAGTCCGGCCTGGGCGCTAAAGAGAGGGCTAAGGGATGCGAAACCCAACGAAAACCACAAATTGAATTTACAGCCACATAGCATTGCAGCAGTGTACGACGGGCAATCGACGCTATATTACACAGCGAATCAGGCGGTGGTGGTTTGTGGCTGCTGTTCAAATTTTCCCGCTGATGCTGTTGGTTTTGGTAGCAACATTTTGAAATGTGCCGCAGGGACATAAACGAAGGAAGCAACCAAAAGAAGATGAGCTTTTTTGGGGACGGTATGCAAAACCACGACTAAATTTCCTCTCCACTGTGCTAATTGATCTTTCGGGGGGAAGATTCTTGCCAAGATAAAACGGCTTTCCACCCTGGAAAAAACAACTATAAAGCTGTCATCTGGGTCTGGGTTTGGGTAGCTGCTTGATTTCAAGGTCAAAGTTCAAACTGTACATCCGAGTATATTAAAAAGTAAAAACACAAAAAACAAATGCCAATCTTTCAGCGAAATAAAATTAACAAACATAAGCGAATAAAGATTGATACTTTTTGCTTAACACTCGATCGCCCGCTTCAATACCGAAGCCGCCGCAGGGAGTTTCTGTTATTTAATACAAAACACTCGCCAAAAAAAAGCAGAGGAGCAACAAAAAAAACTGTTTCTCCGTCTTTTGTGTTTCGAACTTTCGAACATCCTTCGAGGTGCGATACACAGACGTCCGCGCTCCGGGGGGCCTCATATTTCATGCACACCAGTGGATTAGCATCGGTTTCATGAATTTCTCTCGTGTTCTTCTGTGTATGGCGATGATGCATCATCCATGGTAGGGAAAGGGACAGCGCGGGGTATCTTTTCGCATAAAATGTGGAATAATATCGTTTGATTACTCTATTAGCATACTAAACCCCGCATGACTCGATATTATTCATACCAGCTCGAGCGATAGTAAAAAGACACATGAGCAGGAGATGAGCAAGTGTGTTTTTCCTGCATTTTCCCATAAATAATACAATTCTAATAAGCTTTATTATATGGCGCAATTATTGCTCCAGACTTAGAAAATCCCAATCTATTCTCCTTTTTTGATGCTCCGGAATTACAACTTAAGTTTAACAACAGCAAATCATCAAAACGTTGGAAGTACGGTTCCTCCAGAAGTTCGTTTCCCATCACGGCAAAATAACGAGCCGAACGAGCCCGCCCAGGAACATATACATTTCCCTGCGGGATGTTTTTCAAACTGAAATAAAAAAAGTTAAACTTCCGCATGTCGTAATTTAAACATAACGCTGAAAACTTTGTCAATAAAGCATTACACTTTTGCCATTTCCCCCGAGAGGTGACAGAGACAGGACAGCAGTCACTTTAGCACTTACGGAGTCGTTGTAGTCGATAGAGAAACTTCCGACTCCAGAATGATACGTTCATATATATAACATGGTAAAACAGATTTTTACGAACCATCTATCTAATGGTGTCGTTGCCATTTCACGCACTTAATTGATGTAATGCTCCATTAATACACCTTTCTTTAAATCGTCCAAACCTCCTTCAACCCACTATCAACACGCTTCAACGCTGTGAAATTAGTGTGATCAAGTATTTATGCCACATTTCCCGTGCTTTGCAAAAAAAGGCTCCCGCAGCACTCATTTACAGGGTTTGGCCAAAAAAAAAATAATCTCAACCATGTTTTTAACCATTTAACAATATTTACCCTGCTGCGGTATGCGCGGCGCCCTTCGACATGCTTCGAAGAAAGCCACTTGAAGAATAACTCGCCGAACGAGCTGCTGCTGGGTAGAATGTAATGGCGCGCGGTAGGCTCTAGCACCAGGCAGGGGGGCTTGAAAAACATTTTACGAGTTTATTAAACCTCGATATAGCGTGCCTCGGCGTTGCGGTGCCTTGGGGCCTCTATCGTCGGTGTTTATTTGTGCTTAGGGGGAGTTTCCCTTTTTTTACCAGTCTTCGCCACAGCCACTGGAGCAGCAAGTGAGGCAAGGTGAAGAATGTTGAAGTGAAGGCCGATTGCATGCATTAAATACTTGGCATTTTAATGGTGCCATCGAAGAAGTATGTAGCTTTGCAGGGTAGGGTTGTAATACTTCTCGCTAAATTTATCGTTCACCTTAGCATGTTTTAGGAAAGGCGTAAAGTAAAAAGCTTCAGCGAATAATCAAACTTGGCAAAGCTTTGTACACACTCCACAGCTCAAAAATCAATACTGCACCAGCGACGATCACCATGCAATTAGCTTTAATGAAGGGAAAACATTCACACCCACACACCCAAAGTTAATTAAAATCATCGCAATGTTTACCGACAGTAAACGGCATTGGTGAGGGCTAATAAAACCGCCCAATATTCGCCCGAATGTATGGTTTATTCGCTCACGTGAAAAGCACGCTCAAAGCGCTGCAATATTCAAACCCACCCTCTGCCGCTAAAAACCGATTTTGTTTTATTTCTGCAACTTGACTTTTCACCTTCGGCCCCCACTCGACGTGCATTTTGTGGTCTTTTTTTGCATTTCCCTCATGCTCTGTGTACTGTATTGAATTACGTGAATTAGCATTTTCCCTATGCACGACACGGCAGGGAAGCATGGGAGAATGCAAACAGGGACAGCAGGGACGTGTTCCTATGCCACAGTAAATTCATGTTTCATTCATGGTTCATAAAAAAACACACCGATTGTCTGAACTTTCTGGCTCACATCATAGGTTGTGCTTGTACTTTTTGTTGCACCTAAAACTTCCCATGCAGTCTTCTGTGATGGTGTGGTGCAACGCTGTGATGGATTTTTTTGCTGCTGGAATGTTAAAAAAGACCATATCAATATTGCGAATTTATGAATATGGAGCAATTTCAATGGACGGGCCAGACGCGACCAAAAGGACATCAAAACATGTTTGTTTTAAAAAACGACATTGAGTACATATTTCACAGGCACTTTTCGGCCAAATTTAACAAACACTGCCGCTCTAACGAGAATCTATTGCAGTTCCCATTATTCGAGCGCTGCAAAAGCACTTATTTATGCCATCGCCGATGGTTAAATATACATTGCTTTGTATTTTTAGCCTCCCCAACACGCCACACTCCATCCTTCATACGCGTGCTCATTTTGCATTTGGATGCAAATTGAAACGCTTTCTTCTGGTGTGTTTTACCTTCGCTTCGTATGAACAGCAGAACAACGCTACATTTGCGATGCAAAGTGAATTTGTTTCGATGAACGAAGCTCGTACCACAACTGTTACTGCGTCTCCCGTTACACATGGTGTATCATTTTGATATGGATGCGGGAAGAGAGGAAAGCAAAAGGAAAACAAAGCGTGTATGGTGAATAATTTTCCGTTTTTTTTGTTATTGCTCTCCCCCTGATAGTGTCCTGTCCACCGCCCCTCAAGCCGCGAGACTTTGTGCTGCAACGATCGTGGCTCGACACGGGGCCCCAAGGCGAACAGATGCTCCTTTCACGCTCGGTCCCCCACAAGAACTATCCTCCCAAGAAGGGTTACGTACGGTAGGAACAATATTTGCACAAAACGCTCGTGTCGCTCTTACGTTGTCTGTCGCGTTCTAATGGTTCACCTTTTTGCTAATTAATTTCCCCTCCCTTCCATTCTGTTTGCTATCCCAGCGCGATGTCGTACATTACCGGATTCGTACTGCGAACGAACGAAAACTCAAAGACTGGCTGTATACTTAAGTACGTGGCGCACTGTGACCCGCAAGGTACGCTGCCGCCCTGGCTCGTGAACAAGGTAACGCACACGCTCGGACCGCGCATGGTAAAGGATCTCAAGAAGGCGGCCCTCGGGTACCCGGGCTGGAAGCTGACGCAGCCCCATCTGCGGAAACCCTGGCGCTTTCCGGAGGAGATTCGCTGTCCACGGATATCGATCGATGATGTAAGCGAGAGAAAAACACAAAAAAATATGTCCCATTACAGTAAATTAATGATTATTCTTTTTGTTTCCTCTGCACAGTGTCTCGATACGGTAACAGTTCCACTCGCGCTACCACCAGCAGCTACAGTTTCCAGCCCGAAAAGTGCTCCCAGCCAACAGGCGTCACCCATCACACCGCAACCTCCAGCACAGCGAAAGCTACCCCAGCTCAAAACGCAAACCAACGGTCGCGTGCTGCCGATACTGCACAAAAAGGCCCAATCGACACCCTCCTCGCCCGTGGTGGAGGAGGCCAAATTCCCCAAGCGAGACGATCTGAAGGAGCTGCTGGAGGAGAAGCGCAAGGACGAGAAGAAGAAGCAGAAAGATACCAAGGAACCCAAGGGCAAGGACGGAAAGGAGGGCCTGAAAAGCAGCAAAGAGCTGGAAAAGGAGGCAAAGGCGGCGGCCAAGGAGAGCAAAAAGCTTAGCAAAGCGGCGGCCAAGGAGGCGGCCGCTGCCGAGAGCGCACTGGCCAAGAAGGAGAAAAAGGAAAAGGGTCTCACCAAGCGGAGGTCGTTGTTGAATTTGAAGTTTTAGTTAGTTGTAGTTGGAAAGCGGGTTAGAATGTTGAAGGGTTGAGGGTTGTTGGAATGGATTTGCAGGCTATCAGTATTATGCATCGAAACGGGAACGACGGAGGAATGTATGTACAATCGAATGTAAAATCAATCAATCGCCCGACGTGAAAGCGCTCCTTCCTTAAGCAGGAGAAGAGAGGAGTTTAAAAAAATGAAACAAAATACAATAATCGAACGATACGAGCACGGAAGAACGTTTTAAAAGCTTTCGTGAAAAACAAATCTACGAGATTTTTAAAATAACAACTGAAAACGAGTAGAGAAGTGTTTACCTTGGTAGAGCAGCAGAAGCAAGGTCGGTTGTATCTTTACATTAGCGATCATCTTTTGCGATCAGATTTATGCACGTACACTACACCATTAAATAGATCTAATCTAATGGAGAAGTATTTGGAGCAGCTTAGTTGTATCAGAATTTTAGCTGCTTTCCTTATTCATTTAAAACAATGTACGTAATACTCATCAAATTATTACCAAAAAACATTACATTTGGCACCTTACTGCTTGTTTCATGATGATTTTAATGATTTCGATAACTCTTTAAACTAAAATCCTCTTTCAAAGCATCGATTTTATGTTGCAAAACAAAGTGTGCTCGTCTGGTCATTAACATTATCTCAACTCCAGTATCAATGCTTCTCAAAACTTTGATGTAAATAAAGGTCAATAGCGACTAGATATCTAACACAACATAAGAACTTCCTTTTCTCCACAGGAGTAAACCGTAAACTGTAAATGTGTTGTTAGAACCGTGTTGTTGAGGATAGAGGTATAAAATAAAAGTAGTAGTATAAACTGTACATCTTGTTTGAAAAATGAACCACAAACGAACATAAACAGCCATCGGAAACAACGTGATAACATACTTAGAGAAAAGCCTAGTCGCACACCGTTACACCGTTACATATGGGTGAACGCGTTACGAATATGTGCTATATACTAACAAAAAAAACTGTACTAAACCTTCTAAACCTGTGTACTGTGGTACTGAGTGAGACAATTCGCAGTTGATGATACGAAAAAGAAAAAAAAGACGAACCTTTAAAGGGCAGACGAATAGAAGAGCCCGGTGCGGATGGTTTATAGATAGCCAAACAGCAAATCGAGGCGCGAAAGACAATTAGTGCGTAAGACTTTTCCACTACCGCTACACCATACAAATTACAATGAAACTGTAAGTCTCCCCCTCCCTTTCCTGTGGCCTTTCTTCCCACTTTCTTCAAATTGTAAGAAATAACTTTATGAGAATAACACACACACACAAAAACCTATCAGACTTGTAGACTGTAAGTAAAACAATATGGGAGGAAATAAAACCCTAGCTAGGAGCTAACCAATGATGAAAACATAGAGTATAAGACAGACAGGAGGGGCGAATCAGAGCGGCAGAGAGAAAGAACCACACACACACAGATTTTTATCAAAGACGAACCAATTACTGTCGCGTTGTGATTAGTCAGAGCAAAACCTAACACAGAAGAAGTTGTATATAATTTCGCCTAATCTGGAGCCGATTGTGTTGCGAATGTGAGTGCATCTTGCTTTGCCTCGGAATAGAAATTCGCAACATTTACATGATCTTAGCGCAACGGAGTCAATCAAATTCGCACTTCCAATTCGCTGGTGTGCAAGGTGTGCAGGCCTCATTGAACTACACTAACATTAGCCAACAACATGCAGATTGTTCCCCGCCCTTTTTGCTACCATCTCTGGAACTATCTCTTTCCAATCAATGGACACAGTTTTTAATTGTAAGTGTATGTAAGTGTATGTATGTGCGTGTGCTGTATGTATGTCAGTTGGTAAAGTTATGTATTTTTCGTGTGAAGGGTTTACACCACTCATTGTAATGGTTGATTAGCAGCAGCAGCAGACTGACTGACCGTAGAGTGTGTGACATTAGTGGAGCGTTTAGGCGAGTAGGTAAATTGCTCCAGTGGGTGCACCTGTGTGCACCGGAAGGGGGGATTTTTTGGGTGGGCTCGATCCTAGGCACGCAACAAGGAAACTCCCATTTGCTGTGTAATTACGTTGAAGTTGTAGGTTGTTGAAATAAAATCAGTCAAAAGCCGATTGTGTTGAATTGAACTTCGTTATGTGCTCAGATTGCTTACCACGACATGATGACCAAGACTGTTGAAACATATTATGCTCTCTCGCTTACACTGATTGTATCTGAAATGTGCTCATAATCCTCAACCATGGACAAAGCGCCACAGAACGCCCTCAATCAGAACAAATATGCGAAACGCCAGCTGTCGCGCTGTTAATGACCCTGCACAGCAAACACAAATAAGGCTGGCAAGCAAACAAACGCTGGATGAATATTTCATCCGGAAGCGTTGCCTCCAGAGCGCGGCTGAACTGGTTTGCTGGGTGGTGACTGCACGAAAGAACTGTGGCAATTGAGGGACCCAGCACAGAGCTGCTATACACCTTTCGTCGTCAGCAACAGCCATTTATTACCGCGCATGTTGTTAAATCATTCTACGCTCAACCCTATTTCACTCAAGTGCCACGTGCCTTTGGGGACTAATATGCAAAATGGATGACCAGTCGTGGATGGCTCAGCGAAATGGGTAAGTTGTTGCAAAAAGACGGGCGGAGACATTCCACAATTTGCATTCCGATGAGTTACTAATTACATCAAAATTGCTCATTCGCTTTGCAAAACGTTCCAAGGATATCTTAATTCCCCGGTACAATGCGAGCCGTATGTTTCATATCGACATGTTCCATATCATCATACATCACCACAAAACGATCAACGAAAGAGAGAGAGAGAGAGAAAGGAAGAAAAAACCCTAACCTAATCCCTGCACTATCTCTCCCCAGGAGTGCGCGTCCGTTTATCCAGAGCAATAAATGTGGCCGACGAGCAACCCCACAAGTTTTCCACCCGCTCAGCCCGCTCAGGGGCGCAGGGCTACGAATCTACCCTGCCAGCTGGAGACAGCAGGCTGAAAAATGGTGTCATCTTACTCCCCCGCGATCCCGATCCACACCACACGACTCCCCAATCAGCACTAAAAAGCAAACGCTAGAGCGTCCCAATCTTTCGCCTGCGCGCTGATATCAACTGCACCTCTCGCTTCCTTTCCCCGGCTTCGGAGGAAAACCCTAGTAACCGCGGGCGCGAAAAGCGGCCTGACAGCGACTCCGTCAAGAAGCACTAGAGCGCCAGCCAGCCAGCCAGACCCACCCCGAGCCCATCATACACTATCCTACGAGGGTGGTCCTTCCCGATGTGTCAAACTGACGCCGCGGGCACAGTACGCGGCCGGCAAGCAACAGGTCCAGTTCTTGCGAAGCACGCCCGCGGAAGTGTCGACGCCGTTTAGTAGCGCCGGACGACCTTTTTTTTCGGCGTACGAGATAAACCTGTCGGCGGATCTTCTCGCGTGCTTCCCAAAGACGCAGAGTGCCCGAGATATGGATTATGGTGGATCATATTTCACGAGTTTATCATTCACGTCACGAGAGCGGAGACGGATGACTTCGGGCTGGTGACTACGAAGCTGCTGCTGTGAGATGATCTTCCCGCTGGTGGTGCCCTCGCGTTCGCCCTTCTTTTTGTCGTGAAGATTCGCATTCGCGCCCGGGTGACAGTGAAATGACAGTCTCATTAAGTGTTTCCTCGCTACACTGGCAGCGTGCAGTAGTGCATCAGTGATGACAAACTGTGAGCCCCTCCTGTCCGTGTGTGATAATTAGATTCGCTGACAAATGCTGTCGTTTGCAATTGCCTTAACTAATTTGCGTGTCGCTGGCAGTGCGTGAAGGTCGCGCGAGTGTGCATGCCGAGATTTGGCCTCATTTCGTCGATGCAACCGATAGACACACCAACTAATTCCCGACGGAGATGTAGACCAATTTAAAGCTCCGCTCCATCCGAAAGCTCCATCCAAGATCCCTTGGGTTGGGAGTTACCTAGTGTCTCGAGTGTTTTACACAGCGTGAATTTTGATTGCCCCAAGTGTTCCCAACATCCGAGCGCGCCATTGCAATGTCACCCACCGCCAGCATGCAGTCGGTCAGCGTTGCGGAAGAGACGCCGCTCGGGCCGACGCCGGAGCCGTTCGAGCTGCGGGAGGAGCACCGGCGCCGTACCGGCCACTGCCGGAAGCGACTGCTGCACCTCGGGGACAGTCTGTTCTCGCTGTTCGTGATCACGCCGGTGGTGGTGGCACACTGGCGCGGCACCTGGGGCTGGATGGATCTGAACGGTTCGCACTTCCCGGGCTGGCTGTGCTTTGTGCTGGGCGCCACGCTGCACACCACCTTCGCGCTGCTCCGGGAGCCGCTGAATGCGGCCCTAACGCTGGCGCGCGCTGCACCGAAGAGTCGCTGGTCCAGCGTGAAACGGTGGCTGGTCAATCGCATGTACACGTACGCGTTCAGCATGGCGTGCCTGATGCATTGGCGCGGTGGCTGGAACGTGATGGAGCTGTACTTTGGTGAGTTGGGGCTTTCCGAAACCGGTTTGCTGGCCCCTGGTGACAGGGAGTGATGGATGATGTGACTTTACGGTTGGGGGAAATGTTAATATGTTGTCAGTATGTTTGTGTATACATTAATATAATTGAGCGTGATCATTAAAGGCAATTAATTGTGACGGCTCGACCGCACGTGATAGAGCACGTGCTTTTCAACGGTAACAAACAGCAGCAGTGATCGTGTTTCCGGTACACAAAGTAGAGTGTTAAGATGAAAGCATGGAATAACTTAAATGCATTAATTTTAATGAAAACAAAGCCGTCGTAATTGACATCATCAGGATGTACCGATTTGGTGGTGGCTGCGAGCCAGCAGTGCAAATTAACAACCATCGCTTGCACTGCAAATAAAATATCACTCAAAATGGAAGCTCAACACCCCAGTCAGAGCGAAAACCCGTTACCATCTATAATTGCCGCACCATTCATAACTCATAACGAGCGAGCCCATCAGCCGAGCCTCGCCACTTGATGAGCATTTATCAACGCGTGTTTTTACAGTCTAGATAAAATCCACGGCAAATCATCCTTTCGCCGGCTGTCCGTGTCGCTTCCGCCGTTTTTAGTCCCGTGCGATATTGCACCACCGCTACAATGACATCATAAATTAACCTGTAAAAAGCTACATCCATTTTATGGCTGCTGCCACGCAGCGCATTTCGCGCGCTCGGTGCTAAAAATAGTGACCTCCTCGCCCCGTAAGTTATAAAAACGAATTTCCACTCCACGTGGCACTTTGGCCCCGGTTTGTGTCCCGAGGGCACTCGTCAGCAAGGGCTCCAGGCTCCAGGGACGAGTGATGACGGGTGCTTTCGGGCACGCTGCTATTTTATCCAGCTTGCCACACAAAGTCTGGCGCGAGCGCTTGCGATACACTGACGTACGATCGAACGCGGGAACAGTTCAGGCGACCTGCTGCCAATCAACCGCTGTTTGCGGCCATTCTACACACATTACGTACCGACAATTAGCGCCGCGATACTGCGTGACGATAGTGTAATTACACACCGGTCGCTTGCCACTCGACGCGCTGGCATTGTGTAGCTGCCGCGAGCGAATTGCTACCATTAGCAGCATTTAGTCGATGCAAAAAAGGGGGAAGGAGCGATGCAAGTGATCGCCACCGGAGACACAAGTCTAGCGATCTCTAATCGATTATTTAATCGTAAATTAAATCACCAATATGTAATACGCAACGGTGTGTGTGTGTGTGTGTTAGCGCTCGGTGATAATATCCCGTCCGGGTTATGTGATGCAAAAGAATTCATTCTGTTTTTCCCCTTCAAGTTAATTATACCAGCGACACAATTCTAGTTTGTTTAGCTCATTCCACATTGGGCCACACGCGCGATGGAAGAAATTCACATTTGCTGCATCGGTCATTTTTGATTGGCTGTTTGTCCCTTCCAACTCTAGCAAGCCTTCCTTTCCTCATTCTTTTTCATCATTAATGTTTTGTTGCAGCGTTCAATCTCCTGCCCGCGCTCTCCATATCGGCGATCTGTCTCGTGGGGCTGGTGCTGTCGAAATCGGTCCGAAATTTGCTAGCGCCACCATTCATCATCCTCACCGATCGAAAGGAGGCGATGTTTAGCTTTCCGACGCGCTTCAGGATGAAGGTAAATATTTGCAGTCTATTAAATCGATTACCCGCCGGGGCCGGGGCCATTGTTTTGGTTTCTTTTAGAGCGGCTGAGAGGGCAGTAAAGCAGACGGTATGCGACTGCGAAAGCGTTTGCTTTAACACAGTGAAGAACGCTCATCAGGAGGGGCGGAAAAATGAAGATGGCTATCAGTGTCACCGGTTTTTGTAAAGGAAATTGTAGCTCTTCTGTTGATAGGGAAAGCACTCCTTGAGTTTGTTTGCTTATATGAGCTATAAAAATGCTATTTTGGGCATGTGTTGCACCTTACGTGGGAAGGCTTAATATAATATTTTGGGAGAATTCTGTTATATATTTTAAGATTACTAGATATACATTTGTTTTTAGAGTCTTATTGGATGGATTGGTCATAAGCGAATCATAAAACAACACAAAGGTAGAATGAGCAATCAAATCGAAAGAGCATCGCTTTAAATACCAGGAAATAATGACACCAAACAAAACGTAGAGAAGCTTACATTCTTTCTCTTTTTGCACCCTACTGATACCATTAACCGAAACATAATCGATCATAACCGGTAGCACGATAACGGGAACCTGTGACAATGATGCTAAATTAAAAGGCGCCGCCGACTGTGCATCAAACGGCCTGCTTATCATTTTGCGTACTGCGCTTTGTCACCGAAACCATTTCGCCCACTATTTCAGGCGCTGATCACGTGTCTTTCGGCGACAAAAAAAGGTCAGCCGTATTTATAAGCACAGCACCATTGTTTGTTTTCTCCTTTTTTATCTTGTAACACAAAAACAGTCGAGTGAAACCCATGACTTTGCCGTGTGGTAATGAAGAAATTTCTAATAATGTAGCAATTTCTCAAACCTTCTTTTCCGCGTACAAAAGCGTGCCAGCTCTGCCAGGAAAGCCTGATGACTCTGTACTTTGATTGCAAATTTTCCAGTGCCCAATGGGTACCGCACCTTCTCATTATCACAGCCCACATCATGCGGGTATTAGCTTATCAAACAAAACAACACCCACTGACAGGCTTAAGCCACGGCGGGCTAACGATAGAAAGTGTCCGAAACAGAACCTTCGTGAAATCAATCGGAGCCAACACGATCGCACCATGATGGCGCTTTGTGCTTTGTGCGCGCCTCCAACACTGAGGAGTGGAGTCGACTCTGTGTGTCCCTTTTTGCATTGGTTAAAATTCGCACTCGTTGCCACCCGTGGCCCCTGTTGTCTCGCCAATGAGTTCGCAAGCAATACCGTGTCCAGCAGCCGTTTCAGTTGGGCATGAAATCTCGAACTCAAAGCGCTTAGATAACCCGGAACAATGCGACAGTTGTCTGGCCCTACGCTATCTCCGCCAGATTGCGGATGCTCGCGTGCGAGAAAGCTTATCAGTTGGACCAGGGGAGGAGTGGCAGATGAAGAATGATCGAGGCAGTGGACGAGAATGCAAATATCTCAATAAATCGATTTGCAATACAGCCTTCCGAACGGTTAATTGTCCTGTAGTAGTGACGCACCGAGCGGTATGTCGTGTCCAGTGAAGAAGCTTCCTTCATTATCGCTCCCCCAAACTTATCGTGCCAAAAGAAAAGCTTCTTGCTAGTAGTGGTGGCAAGATCACCGATACCTGCCAAACACAATTGCAGGTTACTCAGAAAACGGGTAAGCGTTTACCCTCCCTCCGCAATGCCGGATCTTGCTGAAGTGTCACGCTCAGGGCGTGGTAGGCTCGTGGGATGCAAAGACGCACACAGCCACTCAATGATAAGACTCCCGCGACTAACAAGCCTTAAACCAGCACCATAAGACGGCATCACAACAATCTTATCGATACCGATCCGTGCGAAGGGGACAGATCTGTGAGATGGATGCATCTCCGCGTCTGTGGTACCTGTGGCAGCATCTCAACCCCGGCCCGACTGACTGACAGCTCTGCTCTAGAGGCTTTGGGGTCTAGGGGGGCAAAGTAACTGGAGGACTGGAGGACGTGAGTGCCCACAGTGGCCACACATAAACAAAGCAACCCACGGGCCACACCATGGTGAAACTATAAAGCCATTGACATACTTCCGACCAGTCAGTCTTCCAATCGGTGTCGGCCCGGGGTGCAGTCCACAGAGCGACAGTATTGTGCGATTAGAGTGCGCGCAGCAGTAGCATCCGAAGAAGCGCATCCACAAGTCGGGCTAGCGAAACGGACGGATTAGAGTGTCGCACCGCGAGTTTGAAGTGAAAGAAGTGCACATCGCCACAAGAGTTTTGCCACTAGAAACGCTGGCGAACGGTTGTGAGTGAGACGCCCGTGCGTCTGGCGGTTTCGCGTAGCGATCGGGCTACCCTCGTGCATGTGAATGTGCAGCAACAGGACTAAGCGGCCACGAACACGCCCAACCAGTGCTAGAGTGCGTGAAAGATTCGGGACATTCGCGTACCGTTCGCAGGATTCCGACTCCTGACAGTTTTTCGGTGCTCCCAGAGAGGTTTATTCTTTACTTTCTGAGTGTGTTCTGTCTGTACCCTTCAAAGCGGTATACAGTATGCGCGGTAGCTTTCTGAGGCTCGATCAACTGACCGGTAGTGCGCGGAAGACGCTAGCGAACGATGAGCCGAAGGTGCCGGATATCGTCAACAGCATCTATGCGGCACTCGTGATCGGCCCACTGGTAATATGCTTCTGGCGCGGCACATGGAACCTGATGGACATGCTGCTCTTCCCGGAAGATGAGGTGCTGCGCATGATCACGCTGCAGGTGTTCGGGCTCGGAGGACATCTGTTCTTCATGCTGCTGCAGACGACGCTGGAGCGATGGTTGGACGTTGAGGTGCGTCCGGTTTCGTTCTATCTGCTGTCCCGCGTGTACACCTACATCTACGGGGCGATGTGTGTGGCGACGTGGCGCGGCGGTTGGATACTGATCGATCGCTACTCGCCGCCCAGCCTGATGTTCTTTATGGAAGCGTCCCTGGTGGCACTGCTGCTGCTGGGGTCGGTGCAGAGCTTCTGCAACGTGGCCGGTGCACCGTTTGTCAATGATTCACCGGACGGTTACTTTGACGTACCGACGTACTTCAAATCGAAGGTAAGTCCGCCCATGCGGTTGGGTTCGCCACTACGCCAAACTGCCGGTCCATCCGTATGTTAGCCGTGACGGGGGGATTTTCTCTTATCTACCGTGTCTTCCGTGACAACCGTTCGATGTGGGAGAATAGCAATGGCTGGGTGTCGCGGTTTGTAATAACGTTCGATTGGTAAGGGTAAGGGGGGTTTGCAATACGTTCGATTGGTTGCTACCGAACGGGTTCGTATCTGGGCTGCTTGATCTACTTTGTGATTTGTTTGTCCCGGGCTGTGGTCTGATGGTATGTTGGAATGGTGGTGTTACAAGTGTTTTTTATTCTGGGGTTATAAAACTTCTAATCTTGGTAAACGCGCTCCATAATCAAACGGTGTCGCCTTGGAGCGTGACATTAAGCAGTCATTGAAACGGAACAACACGATCCCGATGCACAACAAACTTCACGAAAAGACAGAAGCCGTGCAAATGGGCAATCGATAGGGTTGAAGGGACTGGTACATATTACGACACCGCATCCACGATCCATTCAATGAACTGAATGGAATTTTACCTTGAGCGGCGTCCTGTGTTTAATCTCCCGCCAGCGATGCAATCCATAATCCAATCCCATGCGTGCGCATCCCGCGCTCACGCGTAATCTCACACAAATGTGGAAAATTTTCCATCCACCAGTTATCGGCATCTCGCCCGGGATCGTTCTCCGGGGGTTTTGCTGATACGACCGCTGACAAAACCCATTCGCCGAGGCGTCCGATGCGATGCGCCGCTGCGACCTACACCAAAACAACGCGGCGCTCGAAACGCATCCGAGCGAAAGTGCGTGTCACAGCACAGCCGCACAGCAGTGCGGCGGAGTTACGCGGATCATACCGACGACGTGCAGCCGGGAGCCTGATCGCTTTATTGCCCTGATAACGCGCCAGTATGCGTTTGATAATCGGAGCACAAGCCGAGCCGCGGACGCTCTCGCTCGCTACACACTCTCCGGGCCGATGTCACGCGCACAGTCATCCGAATGCCGTACCGCGCCGTAGCAGCAGCAGCAGCAGCAGCTGGGTGGGGGAGAACCTGCGGTCGTTCGTTGCACAGGGACGCAGCATCGCGGCTGCCGCCCGTGCGTGTGGCGCGCTCATGAAGCCAAACAAATCAAAGCTTCCGTTTTGCGGGTAATGTTTCTAAGGTTGTTGGCGAGCGGGTCACGAGATCTCGAGCACATTGGTGCGTAGTAAATATTTTGAAGCAATGGCAAACAAGTGACCTAGAGATAGAAACGCATTTTGTAAACAGGTCACAAAAAATAAGGGGTCAATATGTCTGTGAACATCCCCCACAACTTGTCTACAATTCTGGAAATTCTAGAATTTTCATCTTCTTTTCTATTTAGACAACCAAACTATCTGCTGTCTAGATTCTTCTCGCAACGCTGCCCTATTGTGTCATGAAGGCGAAGGGCTTATCAATTGTTGAAATGAAATTGTCATGAGGAAACTATTGAGAGTTGACAACATTGGGTGCATCTAGACATCTGTGACTTCTCTGGAAGAACATGTAAATAAAAAAACATGTTAGGTATTACAAAACTTTTCACATCTTCTTAAGGGTACCGCCAAGTGAAGTGTACTGTACATCTTCTGAAGTATGCTCTAAAAGCAAATTGAAAATCCAATTGTCATTTAGGTCAGACAATTGAGATCTAAAACAATCGTTTATGGAATCCAAATTAAATTGTATTCAAGAAACAAATCAACATATATTGTTTTAGTCAAACATAGAACCAATTCTGAATATGCAAAACACAAGTAGCCTGGAGGTCCGCAAAGTACGACTCGCAAGCCACATTGCGGATCTTTGCTGTCTAGATGGATGCTCTTTGCCGTTCATATATTTCGTGGAACTTTTAAACATTTTTACACTTGGGTTATCTATTTGGCTCTTCACTCTACAAGCCTTTTTGTAGAATTTGGTTCTTTTGGTCGCAAAGTTGGCCGACCCTTGAAGTAGACGATTCCATTTATTTGAAATGTTTAAAACATAACACCAAGAACTCTGCTCTAGGGAGCTTCGACGTGCTCTAATGAAGAAGAATGCACAAATGCAACGATACAGCTGCACCGATGTTCCCCTAAATCTCATCCAACAGCTTACCGCTTTCCTAAGGCAGGTAAGGGAAGGGAGAGAAACGATCCTTCATATGTGAGTGTTTATGTGCGATCAGTTGCCCCTACATCGACGCCCCCGTCAGATTTGGGGAGATCCGAAACCACAACACATTTCGGAACGTCAACAGGCAAGAATGTTCTACGCGCATGGAAAGTTACACACATGAACACAAGTAGGGGCACGTCTACCTCTACCTCCAGTGCCAGTAGTCCCGCTGTGTATGCAGCGAGATGGCTGCATTGCCCCGGGGCATGGTTTGCAGTTGCAGGCGCAACCACTACACACACCTAACGCGGGTGTTCGGCGACCGGCGGGTTATGTACGGTGATCGTGAACCTCTAGGTAGTACTACATGAACGGAGGGAAAGCACAGAAGTAGCAGACAAAACCGGACCAACAAGCGGTCGCTAGCGCGGTATATGTACGCAGTGTACGCGCGACAAGACGCAATCAATCACGCACATCACGCTGAAAGGGACACTACCACCAGACCACAGTTCCAGTTTGTGTGTGCCGCGACTATCACATTCGCTCCAGATCTGTCATATCCATGCAAGTCGTCTCACTCACACACCCTCACATAAACAATCGTTAGATATGGAGGACTGGAGCGGAGAACAGGGGCGACAGGGACATTAAAGCACGAGCATATCCCTACCCTGCTTAGCGCACCGGTGGCGCGGTGTCGTGCGCTCGTCAGCTGGCGACAACGATCGCGCACACTGGTGTGTGGCAGTGGCGCACAAACGTCCTACACACTCGCGCACCGGAGCGCACAGATCGGTACAGCCGCGCGGCAAAGGCACACACTACGGGACCGCGGGCCCGAACTGCCCAGTCCAGTTTGATTAGAACAATTTGGATGATAACAGTCCATTCCCGATCCGACGGCTGATTCGGATGATTCGGGCTAATCTGATTACTCGATTCCCGTGCTGCCAGCCGATCGGTACCGCATCGAACGCTCCCGGAACGTCGGAACGTGCGCGTGAATCCTGTAGTGCCACCGTGGTTGAGTGTGATCCTGAGCGCGGCGTGAGAAGAAAGAGAAACGAAAAAGTAACACGCAAAAGCAATCTGGGGGAAAAAAACAGCGGTGCGTGTGATCGGCAACAAAAAGGATATCTTAGCCCAGTTAGCGACTTGCGTAGAATTCAAAGTTACCGACGGATGACATCAGAGTGGTGACCGCCGCGTGCGTACGCGGATATCAATTGGATTAAAGGCATTAAATTGAACGCAGCACATTAGCGCAAACATTGCCCTTCCCCAGCGGTGTGGCCCGCCGAGGCGTCCACCATTACAAGTGATTTATTCGAATTATGAGCCGCAAAAAGTTGCGCTCCACGGTCGCCGCTTAACGATCGTGCCTCGATTCCGGTGTTTCGGTGTGCGCAAGGTTTGGTGTGCGGTTCCCAAGGTTTTGGTGCGCGGGAAGTGCCGTTTACTGTTTGGTGTGAGTGAATAAATAGCTTTTCGGCCAAAAGGCAAGAAAGGGCCAATTCCAGCATTAAGGTAGAGTGTGTACTAAGCGGAAGCCAAACAGCCCGTAGAGTGATACGGATATCGGCGAGCGTGAGCTTGATCTTTACCACCATATTGCTGAACTTCAAAACCAAATCCTGTGACCTGTTGTGGCGATTAAGTTATCTTCATTAGACTGACAGCCATCAGTGCTGAAAATAACCAATGAGTGTGCCATGGATCGGCCGGAGGTTCTTTTTATTACACGCCTGCCAGCGATATTTATCGTGCTTTATTGGCTTCTTATCAGGAGTTACTGCTTTAGGGTAGGCTCTAGTCGGTTGCCGCTTGGTTTGTTGCCAACAGCAACAAACGTTATTGTGGGATGCTATCGTCGGACGTTAAAATCAAAGAGTGTTAATGGCAGCAATGGCACCTCCAGTCTTATTCGGATTATACTAGATGCCTCTGTAGATATCTTCGTAGCAAGAGAAGATCTTTAAATTGAATCTTATCCAGGCTTTTTGTTGTCTAGGAGATCTAGATGTTGTGCATCTTGATAACGACGATCACAAGGTAGATGCCCCTTTTTTCGGTAAACCAATCTTTGCGGTGTTTTGTTTTTTTCGGTGGGAAGTTTCTCTACCAACACCAGGAAGAACTCGTTCGCGGTCTTATCAGGCACTCTATCAGCTTATCATATTTTGGAAACACGCTCCCTTACTCATTCACTTCCACACGGTGCCATTTATCGTCGGTGTATGGTGGTAAAGATCGATCTCGGACATCCTTCCGCGTGCCCAGCAGTGTCACAGTTCCGCTAAAGTGTGCAGCATGAGGTTTTGCCTCAGACGAAATTCAAACCATTTCTACTCCCTCTCCACAGCTAGTTCCTAGTGAGTCACTAGCGTGTGTGTGTGTACACCGAGCAGTGCGTGTGCTCGTTACGCTCGGATGACACGTTGCGAGTGTTGGTGCACTACTCGGTGTTGTGACGGTGACGTTCTCGGCACGGCCCAATTGGCTGGCACAAACAACAACAAACTGGAAATGAGTTGTACAGTGGCAGGGGTGCAAACGGAACGGTGATTATCTGCGAGGTGTAGTAGCGTGCACGAGTGCTAAAAAAAGCGATCTTTGACAGAGTGGTTCACATCACACAATACTCCGCCAGAAGCTCCCGTTTGTCTGCGGTGCCGCGTAAGTGGATACGAAAAAAGTGAATGTACTGCCCGGCCGCAAGGAACGTCGGTGTGGCGTATCGATAGCGCCGCCACACGCTACTGCTGCTTACCAAAGTGTCGGGCGCCCGGGATTCCGCTGGTGCCGCTGTAGACCTCGTGTAGAGTTTTGAGGATCAAGGAGCAAGGTCCCGTAAAAACCGCAAACGACGGGGGCAGCATGCGGGGCAGCATCGCCGGGATCGAGGACGGCATCATCGGCACCGCCCAGTTCCGGCCGAGCTACCATGGGTTGCTGCTCGAGCTGATCGACTACCTGTACGCCTCGCTGGTGGTGGCCCCGCTCGTGGTCTGCTACTGGCGGGGGACCTGGAACCTGATGGGCGAGTACATCTACCCGTCCGATCTGACCACCAGCCTGGTAGTGTCGCTCGCCATCGGCATCGTGGGCCATATCGTGTTCAACATCTTCCAGGCGACGCTGCGCCAATATCTGAACGCAGACCGGCACCGGATAGCGTACTATCTCGGGTCACGCCTGTACACGGTCATTTACGGTGTGGTGTGCGTTAATGGGTGGCGCGGTGGCTGGCAGCTGATCGACCTGTACACGACGCATGACGTGCTGTACGTGGTGCTGATCACGCTCGGCTGTCTGTTCATCCTGGCCTGTCTTAAGGGCGTGCGGAACGTGATGGGGACGCCGTTCCTCATCATCAACGACTCGCGCCGGGAGTACTTTGACGTCCCGACGTACTTCAAGCTAACGGTGAGACCGGTTTGGGCGCGTGTGCATGTCATTCTGTCCACGGCTTCACGTCTAGAATCTTATAAACAACTCGTTGTATTAGATAATTCCAAGATAATATCGTGTTTACGGCTGGGACTCTGGAGATAACCAATACCAAGGCGGGAGATTCCTGTCGTGCAAAACAGTCGCACAAACAGTTGTAATACCTGCTGCCTGTACAAAATAGGAACGATGTCAACAGTGCCTGCAATTCTACTCCAATGTCGTACAACGACTTAGGTAGAGCCGTACACAAAACTGCAAATAAATTGCATCCTTTGCAATCTACTCCCCACGATGATAACTTATCTCGTAAGCAAGTTTTAAGTGCTTACTTCCTCATCGTGACCCTTTAATTGTTTCGCTCGCGCATTCCGGGCGCTTACGGCCGTTAAGCCGCACTCTTCGTTGCATCCATTGCGTGTGTGGGCCTTCGGCTACACGTGCCCGGGACACTCGTAAACAAATAGAATTGTCCTTCGAGCTGATGTTAGCTTTCCGTGTAGCTCCGTCGATTACTCTGTGGTCATTTAGAACGCATCTTAAGGACCAGTAAAAGAATGAATACCGTTTCATGCATGTAGGCTTATTAGATATTCCTGTAGAAAAACAGACGCCACTGTCACAGCAAGTTTCTAATATCTAGCAGAATCACAATAATAATCAATTTTAAGTCAGTCAATGCTATCAATATGATGCGTTCAATTAAACGGTATCGCTCTTATCATTCAATTCTATTCCCAGTATTACTGAGATAAGAACTGCTTGCTGAAATGTACACTCAGACATTCGATAACTCCTACCAACTTCTTCATTTATAGCTGTACACATTGTTCAAGATCTCAAAAGATAATTCTTATCAAATCGTGATTCTTGCGAAGATTTCGTCTAATTCATTCTGTACATTTTATCTATATCCCAACAGGGCTCCAAAGACCCCGGCCTCTACGTACTGGACTGCATGTTTAGCGTGCTGGTCATCGGCTCGCTCGTAGTATTCGTTTGGCGTGGCCTCTGGGTACTGCTCGATCTGAAGCTCTTCCCCGAGGATCATGGTACATCGGCGTGGGCATCAATAGTAAGTAAACCTGCGTTGATTAGACACGCTGCTGGACGTTGATTAGCAACGACAATGCCAAAAGCTAGCAAATGGCAATGATAGCAAACACGCTAATGAAGTGACAAAAGCAAACCAATCGACCGCCACTGTACACCATTTGCACGTAATTGAATCAAAGCGATAAAACGGCATCATAGTCAGCCATCCACCATTTGATGAGCAGAATCATTCCCACACATCAAAGGCAAAACGGGGGCTATTTTTAGGGCCCAAGTTCACATTCCATTTAACTGTTGCAATGCAAAAGAAACCTCATCCCAGACACAAAAGACGAGTTTTACCAAAGGCTTATTGTGTTGCCTTCGCTTACTTTTCTCCATAGATCATCGGCTATGGTGTTACTGGGGTGACCTTCTCGCTGCAGCCGCTCATGCGATGGACCTGTGACCGGTTGACCGGCTTCTGGCGCGTCGTTGTCGCCGATCTGTTCCTATTCTTCAGCTTCATTGGCACAATCAACGTGTGGCGAGGTATCTGGCAGGCGCTCGATACATACTTTCTGCCGGGTAAGTTGCACGAAATAGTTCCCTTTCAATCCAGGGTGAAGGTGAACAATAAATGACTTCTTTCATTGTACATGTATGTTTGTTTCATCCCACTCTCCAGACGATCCTCTCCTTAGCAACTGGATAACGCACGGTGCCGCCCTGCTGCTGCTGATCCTGCTGAACTGCTCCAACTCGGTGCTGGTGCGGGGCGTTTACATCGACGCGGAAGAACCGGCCGGCCAGTGCGTTGTCTTCCCGGTCTACTACATTAGGCTGTTCTTCCAGAAGGAGCGCAAGAAGAAGCAGCGCCGCCTGTTCGATGCGCTCGAGCGGGCTGATCTTAACAGCACCGGTGGTGTGCTGCAGGACAAGAAGCACCTCCACAGCCTGCAAACGTCAGCACAGCAGCCCGCCCAGCAGAAGGAGCAGCAGAAGGAGGCGCACCAGCACCATATCGCGGCCGATCAGAACCATCAGGTGATCCGCAACCTGGAAGCCGTACCCCTTACCATTATAGACGATCCAAAGAGCAACGGTGATCACAGTAGTCAGCCGACTAGAAAGTAAGCCGTTAGGAAGCAGCACTGAGGGTTAGCTCAGTAGCTTCGGGCTATTGTAGCACAACCGCAGTAGAGCCAACAGGCGTTGAGACATTCCTCCATTCCCCATTTTTGGTAGTGCGCCGGAACATTCCACTATCCCTCGATAGACATATAATCCACGTGAAGTATTCAAACTGCTTAGAAGCACGGTAACAGTATTTGTGCTTTCAAAAAACGTTGAACGAAAAAAAAACTATAACAATCCAACAGAAACGAAACTAAAGCCACCAAATTAAATCCATGTAGTGTGTTTGTTATTCGTATAGGTCCCCTCTTTCCTTAACAAAACATTAAAGTCTCTTGGCAACGTAGCAGTATACTTGAAAACTGATGATGTATGTTTGTAGCCGTGTAAGTGACCATTAGTCGTATTAGGATGTTTTATTAATATTTTCTTTTAGATTTGTGTTACTATCGTTTTTTTTTTATCGTAATCAATTAAGGACTCATACTCGCTAGGCCGGGCGTTATTGTAGTACGTGCGCGCTAAAGAAGGAAAACAAAAAAAAACCCAAAAGTTGCGATCGTGTGGTTGCGCTGCTGCGTCGTGTTTTGCGTGTGTTAGCGAATGAAAAGAGAAGACAAAGCCGGGGCAACAGCGATGCTCCTATAATTTATAAATGGCAGTAAAACAACAAAAAATATGCATAATTCGTTTTGTAAATATATACCAGAATCGAAATCGTCATCCACAAATCGCACAAGCCGTTTGCGTAGTGTTTCCCCTTTCCCACAATGGAATCCGAAAACTGATTAATGCTTCAATGAAGTTTGGTTTCGTTTGAGTCATCGAATACCGTCACCGTGCTCTATTCATTCCAAAAGACTATCTGTGAAGGTAGACATCCAAAAAAACGCGGAAAAGTACTTGAAATTAATTAATGAGCTAAGAAACAGACGCTCGAAACTATCATGCGCAACAGTAGACAGAGCATACAAAAAGCCGAATCAATTGACGTAATTGAATTCAATACTGATAAGGTGCTTCTCTGCTGGCGAACCCTTTCGGCAAGACATCTAACAGCAATAGCAATGATGATTAGGAATAGTGGTGCGTTCTAGCGGAGCAAACTCTTCCAGCCGGTTATCCAATCATACTCCAAACTAATTCGTTCGCAACGCACGACTAAGATCAAATTAATCTGATCGTGCCAGCGTCGTGCTGAGTGGGTTCTTGACCTTCTGTCGGCTTGTCGGCTTAACGTTGCAGCGAGACCTTGCAGCGGGATGGGAAGCAACCGCCTCCCAACACACGGGATGCTTCTCATTTCGTAATCATGCGCTTACGCCATTTCCATTTCCCTAGGCGGATATAAGCGATAGTCATTTCAATGTCACACAATTAGGAGCACATTCGTAGTACCTCGTGGATAAGCGGCGCGTTCTGGTGCACATCGCCCACATGCCCCCCATTGGACCGCACTGGTTCATTAGAATCGACCATAGGCCCCGCGGTACCGTGAAGCGGAGCCAAACATATAAATCACTTATTGGCAACATGCTGGCAGGCATTCATTGATAAATTGACGTACGGCCGTCATGCGGCCCCTGTGCGCGCGCGCGTGTGTGTGTGCATCACGTACCGCGAGGTAACGCGTGGTTTTGATAATGGAAAAATGCAGGAAAAGTATTAGCCACATCCGGGCCCACCGTTGCCGATGGTGGTTTGCGGTAAAGGAGTGATCAGTACCTCCCTCTCGCAGGGCCTCGCTAATTCTAGCTGCTCCAGTGTGACGTTTTCCTGTAATTTATTCGACTTCCCGCTAGCCCGTGGGGAGCGTAGCACCGTTCCGTGGGGTACATTTTAATGATTGGAATTTTGAGCGCGTTGTAACGCGCGCGCCACTCGCTCTATGGCGAGGGACGTTATTCCGCATCTTGCCAGCACAAAATGAATGACCATAAATGAGCTAATTTTTATTGCTCATAATCCCAGCATCGGAAGCGCCATTTGTTTGCGTCCGTTTGTGGTAATTTAGTTTGATTTAATTAGAGCGGTTTTGGAGTTTGCTGGATTTAAACCACTACCGAGAAGGGTAAGGAATGAAACGGCTCTATTAAAACCAGCAAACGAGCTGCATCTGCAGGTCAGAATGAGGGCCGTTTGCAGTCCGTGCTGAAGGGCGTTTTATTACAAGCTAAATATTGTTCAGCACGACTTGTCAGTCAAATTTCAAATTCAATGAAATGCAAAAATAAGCAAAATTTGGTTCTGTCTTTGCAAAGAAAGAAATGCTCTTTCTTTAGAGTATGTGGCCTCCTTTCTATGTAATGGTAAAATCCCTTATGTTTCAAGAGTATAAAGAACATCTGAACGCCATCATTAAATTACTTAATGCTGATTATAATTTGACAATATCTAATTCTCATAGACCTTTCTCGCATCAAGTTCATTAAGTGTCTTGAATTACACTCAGCAGGGTTCGCTCATTCTTAAGCTACGCCCATGCCGAAACCGTCTCAATCCCATCGTTACCCAAATTAACAAATACAAGACAAATTTGACAATCACCATGCTAATAAGCTCTCGTCAAACAGCTGTCGTCACACAGTGAGTGGGGTTTAAGACGACGCGCAGCACAAAACTATGCTGCACTATGATACGGTAAGCGCAACATAAAAATAGCGTCTCGTATTTACGCAAATCAAATCACACGTTTAAAGACGCGCGTCCGGTGGTGACGTTCGAACGTTAATGGCTTTTCCGCAGACGGACGATGTTGACGGGCACATACGCGTGTGTGTGTGTGTGTGTGTGTGTGCCTGGATTGACCCCGAGATGGGGGTATGAGAGAGGAAAAACTAACGCGTTGTAAAACATGTGACAAGGCGTGTACTGGTGCAATACAGTTCGGTTGAAGGGTATCGGTTACAAAATCATTTCAGCAAAAGAATATAAACAGCGCGTTAATAAGGTGCTTTATGAAACCAACGAGCCAATTAGAGCCAACGACCGGAACTAACTACAGACCTTTTCCTCGATAAATCATCTCCGCGCACCGGGAAGGTACCAGAAATGCGAACGTAAAAGTGTTTGTTTGGCACTTTGGCACTGGCAAACGGTGGCGCTTGCCGCGGAAGTGTACGAGTGTGTTAATGAAATACCACGCAATAGCATATCGAGCGGGACGCACCAGAAACATTGTTACCACCCAGCAGCAAACATACGGTTGTGGCGGGATGAGGTGGGAAGTATTTTCGGTTTGGCCACACTCCAAGATTCTAGATCGCTCGGGGTGAATGAATGTTTGCACCTGAACCATGCTCGCGCCCAAGGACAAACAACGCGTAAAAACACGTATTATTGCACTGCACTGCTGCACTGCTGTTCTACTTGTGTACATGTGGTCAATAAACAGTTGATTGGTCGAATGAATGCTGGCTTTTATAAATCTTAAACTCAACTGAGACGCAAGACGGCTCAGCAAAGAACATCAATCGTAAGGTTAATGTGACCTGCAACGGGGCGCGAATCAATCTCGTGCCAGCAAACATTAGTTTTCGTCCGTTGAACTTTAATTGCAGCGCCAACACGCAATAATTGTAACGCAATGACACTGGGTCTCCTCCTTTACGTAGACAGACACCGCCCGATTGGCACTTGAAATTTGGTTTCGTTGCGGCTGTATAGGTGTAACAGTTTTCAAATATAAACGCGAAGTAAAAAAAACGATCACTAACACAAAAGCAGGAGAAAGCAGATTGTTAGCACTCCAACACATGACACGATTTTGATTAAAAATATTTACACTTTAACGACTTCACACAATGAACATTCCAACGCTGCTAAGTGGTAAAATTAAGTAGTTAGAATATAGGTTGTAAAATAGAATAAATAAATAGATAAAAGTGTTGAAATTATCCGTCTTAATATACAGCGTCAAACCAACAGTGTCAAATTTCATAATCATGTACTAAACTACAAATGTTGTTTTCTGTTTTACTCACAAAACTCAACGAATTATTGACTCCCAACCAGGCTCGTTTTTATGCTTTTGCCTGCTGTCGTTAAATGACCATCACAACGCAATCTGCCGCTATCAAAATCGCGAGCAAATGTCTTAACCGACCATGCGTCTCCATCAAAACTGAATGTAAAGTACCAGGCAGCTCCACCGACTTTTATAAAAATCCAATTAACAGGTTGCATCATATACGTTGGTGTAGGTAGCAGCAGGTTTGCTACAAAAATATACAATAAAGATGCTGCAAAAACTTGGAAAAAAGAGTCAAAGTATTCATCCGAAAAATCAATGTCTGTTTTCCTTTCAAGTATTCAAATTCATAGTACAATAAAAACGTTTTACTCGTTGTGCCGAATAAAAACATGAATGTGTTCGTGTGTTTCTGAACCGTTTTCAAAACAAAAAAAGCACTCACAAAAATGTAAGAATTCCAATCTGACCGGCATCTTTCCCCGGTGCCACTTTACAATGCCCTCTAGAAACTACTACAGGCTAGAGATTTGACATAAAAATGGATTTTCAAGTGCCTCCCATTGGACCATCGGTCCTCAAAAACCACCACCCCCCACTTGGATGAGGCACAACCAGTCGTTGGCTTGCGTACGTGCAACGGAGACAACACAAATAGTGACATTGTAAAAAGAACCAAAACGCCACAACACAACACATCCATTTTCACTCACATCGACAAGCGGGCCTTTCCGACACTGGTCGGTGGGGTTAGTACTGCTAGTGGTGGTGGTGATAACAACCACCAGAGTGCCGAAGACGATCGTGCAAGTGGATATTTTCGTCCCACGGGGCAATCGATCGGAAGGAAGGGAAAGCATGAAAAAGGGAAGAAAAAAAAGCTGAACCCTCTCACTCTCTCTCTCGGTGACACGATACGGTGGGAGCCTTCAGCGCAATCGCATTGCTCAGGGCGTCGTGCGGAACAGCTATCGGGAATTGGTTAGCAGAATTGGTGCGAGAAAGGGATGGAAAAAAGACAGTAGAGAAAAAAGCCACCCAACAAACTTCCGACCACGTTCCCCACACGTCCGGGGGATTGAAGGCAGCATCACGAAGAAGCACGAAAAACCCACCACCAACACACACAAACACACTTCTTCTTGCCGGCGAGCCGTGAGTTTTGCACAGTCTAAATGAGCAATCCTCGTACGCGACCACCGTCAGTAACCAGTGAGTTGCCCAACGGAACGGAAACCACAGTTCGGAACTAGCGGAAAACTTAGCGGTGCTGCAAACTGCTTGACACAAGTGTGACCTTGTCCGAGTAGAGGAGGGATCTTTCTGGTCTGCTTTTTGATTGATTCCCGCGGTTCGATTTCAATCGATCGTGCTGAAGACAACAAAACAAACGTGTCAGCTACAACAACAACAACAGGGCTGCTAGTGTTACAAGAGTAGAAGAAACAGAAACCAAAAGCAATCATCATGGGTGTCCAGGATCTGCAGGATCATGTGCTGGTGCAGTGTGACTTCGAAATCTTCGGCCAGGTGCAAGGTGCGTGCTTGTTCGCTTGTTGTTTTGTTGTGTGATCGGGGTTTAAGGACATTTTGGTGCGCTATTGGGGTGTGCGATCGATCTGCGAAAGTGATCTGCGAATGTGAATTCTTTGTGGTTAGGAGTATTGTTTTAATGATGTTGGGTGTTTCCGTTGAAAATAATTTAATGAACATTGTGGGTCTGAAAACGTTACATCTATCGTGGATTAATCATTCTTATTTTATCATTAAAGCAATTATCGATTGCAGTCAACACATCCATTTTGTACATTATTATCATGCTCAACGTCATCACCGCTCAAATGGTTAAATTATTGTATCCAAAAGATCCTTGAAGGCAATTTTAATAGATTCAAACACCAAACCTCCATAAAACCAGGGAGCATAAGCATGGTGCTTAAGTAATACCAATAATTGAGCAATACATTGAACAGGCTTATCTTGTTTTATGCCACACAAGTTCCACTGCAAGCAAGGACAATCCGAAACGTGTGGCTCTAATAATATCTCCCATGTCCTATTTCTGTCAGCTGTTTACTTTTACTCCCCCAATCGGTCAATTGTCTGTCAGCATGGTTGACGATGCGCTTCAGTTGACAAGCTACGACATGACTTTGTTAACTTATTGACATGTTTTGTGGTATTTTTACTCGCACTACGTACTGTACGATGTGTACGTTCTTATCTGGAACATTCCTTTGAAGCCTCAACAAACTTTAAAACAAGTGAATAGAAACAGAATGAATTACTCGTACAATTAAATTGTAGAAACGAGAAACATCCTGTACAACGTGGACAGCAGACAACCATGCCGACGCTCTCTTGCTTCAACGTGTAATAAAGAGCCGCTTGACCGAATTTTATCGTCTTTCTAGAACGTTCCTCAGACGCCCACTACACACCCGTGGCGAAGATCAATACAAATCGTCCGTTTCAATTCGATTCGGCGACGTAGATGACCCAAACCGAAAATTCCGTCCCCCTCGAAATCGTAATCGAAGCGTGTCCAATCGAATGACTTCAATCTGATGGTTACTAATTTGCAACACCACAGGCGCGTGCACACACACACATACACCCACACGGAGACGACTAATCGTCCCACACAAATCTATCACGCTTCATCGGACCCCCCCCCCCCGTCCCGTCCCGTCAGCCGCAGCATCAACGTCTTGAAGTAGATAACCGAACGTACCAGAAACTCATGTACCGGTTGCATATTTTTAGCATCGAGTTTTAGCCCAGCGCGCTGGGTTCGCGTGTTGATCTTCTGCTGCCTCTCAAACCCCGCCCCCGTCCGTCGTGTGTGTGTGTGTGTGTGTAGTATCCTATTACTTAATTGTGTTTGGGACGCCGCATTGTGTCGAGAGCGTTATTTATGGCCATCTCTCACATACGGCGCTGGTCGCGTCGTTGGCTTTTTGCGCGACACGTCTCGTGTGCTGTTGGTGCTTGCTCGTTCAAAGGGCAACGTGCCCTATGGTTAAGGAATATGGTTTCGATGCGCATCATTGCACGTTGCGGGATGCACGTGTCAAACACCCGAAAGGGAACGTCTTTGCGATATCCATTCCCGTTTGTTTATCAAATTTGCTTTTCCGTGTCAGTCGGTTACTGTTTACCTAAAATGATGAAGCAATATTAATATTTGTTCCCTTTCTCTCTTTCCCCAACAGGATGTGGGTTCACCAAGTGCTGCCGAGACAACTGTCTGGCGCTGGGCATCAAGGGATGGGTGAAAAACTCCAAGCAGGGCACCATCATGGGCAAGATGCAGGGAGCCAAGGGCGATGTTGGCAAAATGTAAGTATCAAACGGGACACTCCGTTTCAGCCATCCATCCACTAACAAGCGTAACCGTGAATTAGACAATCAGACTAAGGGCTTCCGGTACATAGCATAGCTTGTAGCGCAACGCGGCAAGGACACTTCGCGTTGCACATTGTCAAGTTTGGCCGGGAATAGCACCGCTTGCAGAAATGTTTCTAGGTGAAGGTTGTAGAATAGATTAATTAACACACCAGCAATACAGCAAAACACCTCCCTCTCACCCTGTTTGTGTGTGCCGGAAATCACATTGACCTAGAAGAAAACTAGCTCTCAGAAGAAAAAGAAAATTCAAACAGAACGGTTTCTAGTGAAAGTGATTAGCTTCTGGGCAGGGATTTCCCCTTTTACGCGATGGTCGGTTGCATTCGTGTTGCGTATGTAAAAACACTCGCTTACACACAGGACAACCAAACCAAACGAGCCAACAACTGGCAGGATCTCGTTTTGGGTTTATTTTTTCTAAAAATAACCAATCATAATAAGCAAGTCTGGTTCAGCACTGTGCGCTCTCGGTGCTCTTTCGATGGTATTGGTGCTGTAAAACCATCTTTTTGGCATCTTTTCAACAACGTTCCCGTGCCCCAAAGGCATCGAACGAATGGACGACGCCGCCGCCAAACCGAATGGGCAACAATTTCTACCAGCGTACAGTGACACTTGAGACGGAGACAGAAGGCGCAAAGGCGCTCTTTTTTTTTTGTTCTCTTTTCATCCGTCGCCGACTCGACGACAATTCGACAAATGTTTATCGCTCGTCACCCATTCATCGTTATGCCCTTTTTATATGCGCATCCAACTCGATGTGGCAAAGGATTGCAAAATGCTTCAACGAAGAAGATGAGACAGTTTTACATCCAATATTGCCCAATAAATTAGCCGTCAGTGTATGCACATGCTTATGATAAAAGATTTTCATCTCCCGTTTCGTAGGGGCGATCATGTGAGATCGTCTGTTGTTTTCGATTGTTGTGTACGATCGAGCCAGTAAATACACAAAATTCGGGGAAAATTTCAACCTTGACACCGTGCATGTTTACGGCGAGTTCGACCTAATTCTATGACCGCAGGGACATAGTTTACAGTAATGGTATTTAGACATCCCTCTTCTTCAAACTGTTACAACGCTAATCTTAGCACTCTTTAATTCTTTAAACGAGCAATTTGAAATACCGCAAACCGCATTAATTCTTTTCTTCTCTATTTCTATCTTTTACAGGGTCGATTGGCTATCGAAAACCGGCTCGCCTGGATGCAAAATCGACAAGGCAGAGTTCACCAACTGGGGCACCTGTTCGCGGTTGGCGTTTACTGACTTTGCGATTAGATTCTAAGCTACCCATCCACCCTATATGGCGAGCGATTACCTCCCCCCCCCCCCCCCCCTAATAAGCACTAAGCAGTGATGTATTCTATTTTAATTTGGATAATTATGCTACGATAGAGCTGCTTGCAAAGGAAGCGCAGTAGCAGCAGGGAAGGGCTGGGACGCTTCTTCAGAAGAACGTACCCGGTGGTAGGGGCAATGCAATGCGACTGGAAAGCTGTTTTCTAGATGATATTATTACTATGTGTTTTCTGTGTATGTTTTATCGTCTGTTCCGTTGCACGCCGTAATCGGCCGCTGCATCTGCACTGTATTCGAGTTACCGGTATGAGAGGAGTAGGTAAATTGACAGGGCAAAATAATGTGAACATGGAAGAAAGACACGTTCTGGTGATGATGATGATGGTGTGTTGTGATTCGCATCAACAACCATCCGGTAAAACGTGCAAATAGGCCACATCCAAAGAAGAAATCACGTACTTACGCTACACAGATCAGTTGGAGGAGTCACACCTACAAGCAGAAGAAAATGACACACAAAACACATTACTACAGCAATTTATCTTCCGCCATGAACGAACTCTCTCTTCGATAGGTTTAAGTATATTTATATAGAACTGTGTAAATACTGTGAATGATGTGAAGATAGGAGCGGAAGGAGAGCAATAAAGCGTAAATCTAACCTGTGAAGTTCCTTTTCCTTTGTGTCGCTGCAAGAAAACGCTGCAAAGAGACGCACGACTGCTGTAGTCCCAATGAGGCAATGGGTGCTTGGATTGTGGCCCGAGGCAGTTTGTTTTCGATGCAGCTAAATACACGTTTGCACACACGGTTCGTGATGAATTAGGCCAGATTTTTATTGGAAAAACCTCCAAAAACGTTTAACCACAATTAGACAATGGTAAGGTTTGTAAAAAACGCACTGAACGCACGAACTAGCGGAAAGCCCAGTCGCAATTAGCGTTGTAGAAGCGCTAAATGAGAGAATTGTAAACAAACAACGTGTTTGACAGCCGGTCCAGTGGCCAGTGTTGCCAGCGCGTTGAACGAAATTGCAAAATGCCACCGTGGGTTGCACAAACACAGTGAGTGCAATTTTATAGTGCTTTTTTTTAAATTAAGAACATTTATTATATTTTTGTTTCTTTCTTGATTTACATATACATTAACGTTTACATTACGTTTAACGTTGAGGTGTGGATTGTTTTTATTACCTTTTTTTCTCATTTATCAATCATCAAAACTCTGCCTGTAAGCAATTGAAATAATTTTATTCATAAATCTCGATGGTACAAAAAAATATCGACACAACAAAAAATGAAATATTTAAACTATTCGATGACGGAAAACCCCTCCCTCCCCTGCTCTGTTCATCCTGCGCCCGCCCAGATATCAGCCAGTCAAGCTCACCGACACGATATATTGCCACATCGACATCACGATAACAAAAGCATGCAACCAATGTTCTAACGTATTTACAGGGAAAAATGAATAAAATAAAAGCGTACCAACAACAAAAAAGTACAGAGAGTGACTGGAACGTATAAACAGGGCGTACGATGAAGAAACACGTTAAAAAAACAGAGCATGATGAAGCATGACAGAAATAATAAATCACAATTCGCCGATTGAAAGCAAAACGGTTTCGGTTTCGGTTTTACTGCACCTGTGCGCTGCCACCCGTATGCCACCACCACCAGGGTCGCCCAAGCGCGGCCAGTGGATTAAACGAGGCACAAACGACGAACGACGACGGTAGTCGCGTTCGGAACAGCTCCACTCATCTGACCGCCGCCAGCGGTATGTAGTGCGCCCGGTAGTAGTACGCACAGAAGCCGACCAGTATCGAGAACGCGGTCGTAACGAACACAGACCGGCGGGACAGCTGCAGATGGGGCAGAAACCGGCTGATGATCGAGTTCGGCACCGGGGGCGGTTTCTTGCCGTACCGTTTGCGATATTCACGCTCGCGCTCCTCGTTAAGTCGTTGCTGTTTTCTGTGAGGGCGAATTAAAAAGATGAAGTTGGCATTAGTAAACCAAAAAATTGGTCTGAACAAAGCGATCTTTCTTACTCTTTGGCGATCATGGTTTCGACATCCTTTTCGATGACCCGTGGGGGATATTTTCGGTACAAATTCTCGGCACTCTTTAGCAAATATTCAAATGGGAGATCTTCAGGTAGCTGTAATGGGAATAAAAGAGTAATAATTAGTGTGTTTTACTGCCTTTTTTGACTCATGTAATTGTGGTCCTACCTGTGAGAGTAAACAATGCAGCGATGCCATATCACAATCCTCCTGAAATATTTCGTTCTGGCGATAGATCACGATCGCGGAGGTCACGTAGATCGGCAGCAGGAAATCGGACGCCAGAAAGTAGTCGTACAAGCGTACCACCGAACGGTACGAGTTGAGACTGTGCCCGAACCAGGTCAGGTACCAGGGTAGAGCAAACAGTGTTCCTACCGTCGATCTGAAAGGGAAAAGTGAATTATCGTTAGAGCACGGACGGTACGATCGTTACTAGCAATCAAGTGCATACCTCTCCAGGTAGCTGCAGAGTGCTGCATTCTCCCGGCGTACCAGGGGATAGATGAACATCAACCGCCGCTGCGTGGGTTCCATCGTTTCCTGCATACATTCGACCAGATGATTGGTGGACAGTATTTCCATCACATGAAATGCAACCTCTTCGCCCACGACGAGCAGAAATGTGATTGCTACATCGTGGTATCCCTAAAACAGCATAGAAAAGATGATAATTTTAAAACTGAACAGCTTGTAACAAAGGCCTTGGCGTACCTGGTAATACTTCAGATGCGGGTACTTGATGATGACACGAAGAATCAGCACGGTTAGCTGATCCTGCAGTGCCACACGCTGCTCGTACGGAATGCCAGGCGGGAAACGCTTCAGCGAACGGTTAACATCCAGCACCACCTGATTGTACTCGGGATGGCTGTTCAATTCCTCCAGCGAGGGGGCTGGATCGACCTGTTGTGGATCAACACCGACCAGCAGTGGCCAGATTTTTCGTCGCAAGTCATCTGCAAGCGGATGGAAATGGGTTCGAAAATGAATGGGGTTCTACTTAAAAAAGACCTTATCACACTAATTAATTCCAATGCCATATTCACGTTAAAGCTGCGTTTGCAAGATTCGAACCCCAATAGAGCTGTCCGTTGCGGCTCGTTGAATCGCGGTGTGCCACCCGCGGCGCGCATTTTCTTTACGCGCAAAACGTACGTCCGCCATATACGCAGACACATCAACACAAACACGCACACACACACGCGCGCATTCAATGTTCGCGCATGAACACCCGCCTTGGTGGAGTTGTAATTTAACTTTCACACCCGCCACGGAGTTTCCCTCTTGCTCGCTATGGCTTAGCGACCTTGGCGAAACGCTAACTCACCATTGATCAGACCGTACTCGGATTTGGCAAACTGCTTCCAGGTTTCGAGCGTTGTCTTCGGATCATCCAGTGCGTTTTCGATTTTGATGCGCTTTAGCTTTTCTTCATGATTTTCGGGAACTGAAATGAGCAACACGGACCCGGGACCGGGGAGATTAGTTTGCAAACAAACGCGCGGGGGAGAATAAGTCGCTGCATTTTACGTACATTTCTCAAAGCTTAGCTCGGTCGGTTCATCGGACCGTCGATGATTGTTCGGCTGTACCAGTGCAATATTTTTCCCATTCAATCCGGGCGATGTTGTGCCACCGTTGGACGAGGGTTCGCCCTCCTCCTGTTTTTCACCCTTCTTCACTTCTTCCTCATCGATGAGACGTGTTGATTCGGTTGTTTCATCACGCTCATCATCGTCGCTGCACCGTTGCACACCACTTCCACCATCGCCGTCGGCCAGCTCGCGAGACATTCCGAATTTCTTATCACCACTTTTGGACACAATGGGGCCGACTGATTCGTCTGGCATCGATTGAGATTCAGGCTGCTCGTCACTATCCTCCGCATCACCGTAGGGCAGGGTACGCTTTTCCAGCGGGCCATTAATCGGTTCCACTCGCTCCATGGTGCAGTTCACATTCCAATGGCCCCGACGATGGTATGGCTATTGAATTATCGGTGTCACTACACGGCCGTACGCTTATCCGAAGCAGTGAGTCATGTAATCGAGTGCCACCTCCACCCGCTCCAGAGTTCGCGAAATACACCACCACCAGCAGCAGCAGCAATTCACAAGGCGAAGGAAAAACTCACTATCGCACACGGGGATGTACAGCTTCGCCGCTTATCGATTTTCCACCAAGAAAAATAGTGAAGTGGTGTTGTTTTACGTTGTTTTCTTTTCTTTTCTTTTCTTCGCTCACTTTTGGCTTTGGTTTTGTAGGTTTGTTAATATTGTTGTTGTTTTTGCTGCTTTTGCTGTCTGCGACAACCTTTCAAAACAAATCTTTCCAAAGCAAACGCACCCAAGTAACAATTTTGGTCGATGGAGGGGGTAAGAATGACAGGTTTCGCCATCGAGCGAAATAGCCAATAATTTTCGCCGGATTTTATTTGATTTTACCGGCGCGAAGGTTGCAGCTACAAATTTCAGTAAAAATGAAACAAGGCTTGATGATAATTGAAGCAATATATGCTGGTATAAAAAGTCTAAAAATATAAAGAGTAAAAATATCAATACAGCTATTACATTTACATAAACCATTCTTCATTTGATTGCTGAATAAAAAACTTCTTTCATCGGAATTTTTAGTTGGTTTAGCTCTATTTCTTTTATTATTTTAATCTGCTCTAAGCTTTGATGTTTCACATAGTCCAGTGCTAATTTCACACTGCACATTACTTAAGCAAATATGCAAACTTGCCCTAGAGTACGAGAATAAACTGAACACAAATTGGATGTCAACGTTGGGATGTTCATTTCTTGCCCTCGGTCAGGTTTTTCATAAACTGAATCACCTCCGGATCGCACAGCAGGGAGCTTTTCTTTTGATTCAATATCATTGCAAATATATCAACCCGCTGGTTGGACTTTCCTGCTCCCTTATCACCTTTGTCGCACGTGTCCCGCTCATTGAGCTCGCCGTCCTGGTCGGTGGAATTGATACTGCTGTTGGTCGTATCGTTACTGTTGGCCGCTCCGGGCGAAAGGAGCAGATCATTGGATCGAGTTGCTGTCGAAGCAATCGATGAACCTGTTCCGGCTACTGATGCGTTTGTGGTCTGTTTTGAGGAACTTTTGGTGGTTTTCTGCCTTTTAGCGCGCGGAGGAGCAGCGGACGAGCTGGAGGCTGCTGCCGTGTTGGCAGGGATGCTCCGGTCTTTGGAATCAGTTTTCTCTCGCGATGCATCTTTTCCATTTTCCTGCAAACGTTTCTTGACGTGCAGGTTAAGCTTTTCCTTGATTTTTATATCACTTTTATCGTCGCATTCCTTGGTGGCCATCGTTATCGCTGGCACTTTCACTTTCGTTGCTTATCGTGGGGGAATCGCGCCCAGCTGCATTTGCATGGTGTAAACAAATGGGTTTCTCAATCAGCTGTGTGGTTCATCGGACTACTGTCAGTAACGATATCACCTGTAACGTTTTAGTTACTCATTTAATGGCTTAAAAGCCCACACAAAGTAAAAACGCTAAAATTTAATAGAAAAAAGTGATGATCTGAAAATATTGTAAACATTGCTGCTTTGCCCAGCAAACGTCAACTCTGTGCTTCTGGAGAGGGCAGGGTTAGAGGACGGTAATAGAATTGTCGATTCGATAAAAACATATGGATTGCCCAATTAATTTATAATTAAGAAATCAGTCAAACTTTGAATATGTTGTGTACTCAACAGTTTTAACAAAAACATATTCCAACAATTTTCATTATGTTATTTGATACAATGAAAAACACGCACCGCATTTGCTCAATTTATTGCAGTGATACGAACCCTGTAATTACGAGCTGTCACGAGGGCTGGCAGCGTACATGACAACTGTCATAATTTTCACAAGCGCTGAAGAGAAAAGTGTGTTTTGCTTGGGTGGTGCATAGTTTTTCCTGAATTTTCCTGCAGAAATTGTACATTTCCGGCACAAAAAGTGCACCAAAGCGAGCGGCAACATGTCGGCACACGATCAAATGCGGGCAATGCTTGATCAGCTGATGGGAACAGCTAGAAATGGTGAGTTGAAATTTTGCCCAGCGGACCTTCACGACGTCCCAGTGGGGAGAGGCGGCGGAACCATATTGTGGGACTACCGCACTGGGTCGGCTGATTATAGGATAGTTTTTTGTGTTTCACACGGAAGTTGTAGTGCTGGCAGTGATTCCTTTCTTCTCTTTATACTCTACAGGCGAAACCAATCGGTACTCGGTCAAGTTTTACGACAGCAAAGTATGTAAGAGTTTTTTATTAGGCTGCTGCCCGCACGAGATCCTGGCCTCCACGGTAAGTAATGCTAACGGGACACACACACACTCACACACGGGGATCTGTGATATGTTGTACGCTTAGATATCAATGTCTTCCATCCCGCTCTCTACAATTCCATCCACATTTTCCTCTGTGATGTTGTAACATCCGTCTCTCCCCCCATTGTTCCCCGTGTCTTTTGGAAAGTATTTGCCCAAATGTATCTGAACGAAGCGAATGTACAAATTAGATTGACACTTGCAAGAGCTTGCAAGCTTAGACGGTTGCGGCAAAGGCCGTGGTTGCTGTGGGAGAGTGCGCTGGCGTGTTTTTGGCGTGCTGTACGATTGTTTCTGCTCCTGTTACTTTATCTTTCCCACTCTTGTTCGGTTCTGTTCTATTTTTTACAGACGTCGGTCACAACACGTCGCTTTTTCCTCACAATTTCAAGCAATAAAAATCATTCCCAATACAAAAAACGCAAGATACACACAATAGCCCATACCAGGCAAAATGAGTAAAAGGGAAAGCGAAGGTGCGTGTGCATTCTATTTGGTAAGTTGTGCTATCTCGCAGCGAAGCGCAGGAAACCACAAGCCGTAAGCAAACCAAAATAATTAAAAAAAAAAACAATCAAATTTGTCGAATAACTAGATGTGTGCATGTTGCCCTATATGCATATAAAGCAAACTTTCATCTTTCGCTTAGGGGAGGGCCACCCCGCGACCACACGGTATCGCGTGCGGCCGCCATCGTCGTTGCTCGTTGCTCTGTAGATTCGTTCAAGCAAGCAAATCGCAATCGCCTGCACCCACTCGCGTTATGATAAGAAACGAACTAGTCAGATGGTCGCGAACCGTTTGTTGTCCGCCCGCAAAGCAACCATCCTTCTTTAACGCACTGATTGATAAGAGAGTCATGATGATGATGATGATGGGAGATAATAAGACTGAAGCCGAGTCGTAAGTACAAACACTGTACCCAAACTCACATCTCTTGACCGCTACTCAAAGAAATCCTTTAACAGTACATCCTGTCGCCCGCTCATTACCCGCTCTCCAACGATGCCAAGCAGTTTCTAGTTGTCCGACCCATTTGTCCTACCTACCTACCTTTCCCGCGCTACACGCGGTACGCGGCAGGCAAACCGCTCGTCCGGGGGTTTGGTGGTTGCACTTTTGTTCAGAGACAGTGGCTGCTGCTGACGCTTCCTGGCCCGGGTACCGTAAGTGTTTCCTACAATGTTTGCCGTCGAAAAAAGAGAGAAAAAAAACACAATTATCAATATTCCTTACCCCATTCTCAACACCTAGTACCCTCTATTTTGACCCAGCTGTGTATAGATGATAATGTTTATTTTTGATTGTTTTGTAATTTGCCTGACGATTCGTGCGTATCAGTCCTACCTTTCTCCCACGAAACTTCGGCATTCGATAATATAAGCCCAATTGTCTACAGAGAATCAAATTTGTGTCATGGTGACTGGGGCTCATTGTGGACGAAAGATCCGCGGGAATGTGCCTGTCGTTTGGTGCACCGTACCGCTCTAGTCTGCGTTTAGTGTGTAGTTCGTCTTGGGTACGTATTAATAATGAAGGATAAATCCAAACACTTGCGAGCGCAAAACCCCCCCGTACATAGCTTCATCCGACGTTTGGGTACTGTCCTGGTGTGTGATACGCTTACGGGTACGTAAACATTGTGTTTGTGAGAATGCAAATACTACCGTTTGATAAGTTTGATAAGAGACAAAAGTTGTAGATCGCTTAGGCAAGCAGATAGGGAGCGTTGAACAGGAGGATAATACATTAGCACCTTAGGGCATAATTAATTGCCCAGTTTTTATTTCAATTTATCCATGACAAAAAGCTCTTCTAATTTATTTGTAGAATATAGTTTTATGTTTCTTTTTATTTTGAAGTTTGCTATTAGAAAGATAACCAAGACTCCTAAAAATAAAAATAAAAACAAAAATGTAGTAATTGCCAGAAAAACAGGAAGTGAATAGCATTTTAAAAGGATAATTGAAGTACTAGTAAAACCCTCCCAGTTACTATATCTGTGAATTAGACATGCAGGGAAGTAAGAGCAAGGTATATAATTGTATAATTTGACTAAAACAAAAACGATCGCTCTCTTACATTTGGGAACGTGTTATCATTATCTCTAGGTGTGTGGTGTTTAAACTGCTTGGTGAGTAACAAACAAACATCATCCAATTTATATTTTTAACTAGGTTTCCCTTTCTGTAACATCCGGTAACCGACATCATCTAACATTGTACCAAAATAAGCAAAACATTTTTGATTTTCAGGTCTTCTTGTTGTCGAATGCGTTCTCTCTCTCTCGTGTGCACGCGCGCTGCTCCATCAAGCAAGTTATAAATTCCTATAGTAATTTCAATCTTAACCTATTGTTCCTTTGTTTGATGTGTGCGGTCAGTGCAGCTGAAGACGCATTTCTATGCTGCGTTTAAAGTATTGCCTTTTTACAATAAGATATAGCGTTTAAAGTTTAGTTGAGTTTCCTTTTTTTCGTCTTTTTGGCTGCGTGTTTGTCTGTGCCTCCTGTACTAAACGATCGAGTGTTTCGTTTCTTTCCTTCTCTTCCATCTTTCCTTCGTTCTTCGTTCTTTTGTACGTGACGTCACTGTGTGTGTCCGTGTGTCTGTAGCGTATGGACCTTGGCGAATGTCCTAAGGTGCACGATCTGGCCCTGCGTGCGGACTACGAAAATGCATCAAAGAATAAGGACTACTACTATGACGTTGATGTGAGTATTTTATTGTTGAGGAAATACGTATAACGACGCCTAATTTGACATACTCCCTCCCTCCGCTTCCGCTAGGCAATGGAACATCTGCAAGCCTTCATCGCGGACTGCGATCGTCGCACGGAGGCGGCCAAGAAACGGCTCGCCGAAACGCAGGAGGAGCTAACAGCCGAGGTGGCCGCCAAAGCGAACGCAGTGCACGAGCTGGCGGAGGAAATCGGTAAGAAACTTGCTAAAGCGGAGGCTCTAGGTGAGGCGGGACAGGTGGAGGAAAGCATGAAGCTGATGTCGGAGATCGAGGAGCTGCGGTCGGAGAAGACGCGCGCCGAGCAGGAGTATCGCAGCTCGATACCGGCCAGCACCTACCAGCAGCAGAAGCTGCGCGTCTGCGAAGTCTGCTCGGCCTATCTGGGCATCCACGACAACGACATCCGGCTGGCGGATCACTTTGGCGGTAAGCTACATCTCGGCTTTCTGGCCATTCGCGAAAAGCTGGCAGAGCTGGAGAAGACGGCCGGTCCGCGGCAGAAGGAGCTGCGCAAGACGGGCCGCGACCGGGACCACGAGGATCGGAGCCGATCGCGGTACGTCGGCGGCAGGGAGCTGGATCGGCGTTCCCGTGCGTTGGCCCGCAGCCGTGACCGGAAGGATACGAAGTAAGTTTGTTTGGTGAGTTTGCAAAATGGAAATGAATTTAACTTGCTTCTTTTTTCTTGTTTCAGCCGTGAAATTAAACCGGGTGATGATCGGAAGGATCGGAATGAAGGGTAAGAGATAATCAAAATGCAGCTTATTTTGTGATTTATTATTAATCGGCTTTTGCTTTATTGTTGCAGTCGTGATCGAGATCGCGATCAGCGTGACCGAGGCGATCGTCGCCGTTCGCCCGATCGTAGCAGCCGTCGATCGAGAAGCCGCGACCGTAGCCGTGAGCGCGACCGCCACAACGATCGGCACAACGATCGACGCCGGCGGTCCCGGTCACGCGAACGATCCAGACGGTAAGCATCTATCATTCTGTAGACATCCCAAAAACCACACAAAGCAGGTACGCAATGATCGTGCAGACGGCTTCAACGGTTCAACGGAAAACTCGCGCTCTGTATTGTGGATGGACCGCGGATCACCGATTAATTTGTAAGCATAGTTCTAACTTCATTATAATTTTTATTCAACCTTACGATATTTGTTTTTCCTAACCTACACGTCGCAAATCGTGCTAATTGGACAGTGTTGTTTAAATGAAACAATCACAGTTAGTTAAAAAAATAACTTCTTGTTAAATGGAACCAATTGCTATGGAACATCTTGATCTTGTTTAAAATTTAAATACACACTCTGTTCCGCTGCATAGTGTCGATTGCCCGATGGTGAATGTATAAGTTAACACAGAAATGGTACAATAAACCCCATCGATGGGTTATTAGTGCATAACAATTTGCGAGTGTAGCGTTGCATCGTGCTGTGTCGTCGCAAATCGCTTTGATTCGGACCCGGAAAGAGAGAGAGAGGGAGAGGGAGATCAACTGAATTGGCGAACCACCTCTGAGTATGTATTGCAAAGCGTGTAAATGCAGAATTATAGCAACAAAAATCTTACGTAGTCCGTAGGGGTAGTCATAATATTCTGAAGCCAAATCAGATCAGTAAAATGGGGCTTTTTGGTGTTTTTGAATTATCGTCCGGGATGGGTGTGGTTTTGTTACGTCTAGTTTGAGCTGATTGCCGTCTATGAACTGGCACAGCCGATTCACTCACGCGTGAATCGTAATCCTATCATCAGAAACACATTGTCCATCGTTTAAAAATAATGTATCCTTGGGGAAGTGGAAGCATGACTGTTTCATCTTTGCATGAAAGCGAACGCATCTATTGCTGTGGCAGGATGGCTACTTTATTTTGGCAACCAATCACCCATTAGGGCTTTGTAAAGTAAGCACACAGGACACAACTGAAACGCGCAATTGCGAGCGTTTTTCATGTTCGAGCAAAATTCAAATGGAGAAAGTAAAATAGGCATAAGCATTTAAATAACGTTTTATATCAACCATCTGTAAGATCCCCATACAGGTTTTTTCGTAGGTGCATAGAAGAAATAAAATCGAGCATTACGTGTCAAATAAAATTTAAAGTGTGTTGTGTAGTTTTATTTTCCTTCCCCAGAATTGTCCGAAACCATTATCAATGCGATTTTTAGGATTATTATTGTGCTAGTCAAATTGCTCCACACAATGCATTGTACAAGGTTGCGTTCTAGTCACTGTAAAACATGTCAACAATACGCGATGGCAACACTGCCACCTTTGGCGTGTCTGACGTGTTTCAGCTGACGTTTGAATGTTTTGGTCGGCGTTTCATTTTTCTGCGCTGCTGTGGCAAATAAAAAACGCAAACTTCTGCAGCTGAGCAAGCAACAAACGATTCACCACCTATTCATCAGGAGTTTATCGCGTATCGGGTGTGCCGCTAGCAGGAAAGAATGCAACGCTAAATTGTACAATCAGTAAAACATAAGGTGCTTCTATCCGCAACAATGTTGACCACCGAGTTTGTCCAGCTGGCACTGTTGATCGGCTCCGGATCTGTATTTTTCCTCTTCGTGGTGGTAAGGCCGCTTGGTGTGTTGGACGTAAGAGGCAAAAAAACTAACCTTTCCTCTCCATCTGCAGCTAGGAATTGTGCTAAAGATTACGACCACAGCGTTTCCAAAAATTGTACGCTACAAGGATGAGCAGTACTACAAAGATCCTAGCACCGGTGACAACCGACCGTTCCCATCGTTGGAGGACGAACCCACGCTGAAGCTGAGTGTGATCGTACCCGCCTTTGACGAGGAAAAAAGACGTAAGCAGCGCGTGTACGCAATGGGCAACTAGAAATGTGAAAACGATCATTTCGCTTTTGTCATTCTTCCAGTGCCAATCATGCTGGATGAATGCATGGAATATCTGGAGGAGCGGGCCCGGAAGGAGAAAGACTTCACGTACGAGGTGATTATCGTGAGCGACGGTAGCCGCGATCGGACGGTGGACGTTGCGATGAAGTACGTGGAAAAGTATGGCGTAGAGAAGCTGCGCGTGCTGGCCCTGGTACAAAACCGTGGCAAGGGTGGTGCGGTACGCATGGGAATGCTTAGCAGTCGTGGTCAGTTTCTGCTGTTTGCGGACGCTGATGGAGCGACCAAGTTTGCCGATTATGGCAAACTGGAACGCAGCATGATGGAGCTGAGCGGATCGGAGTGGAAGCGTGATGCGCTCGCGATCGGATCCCGTGCCCATCTGGAGGAGGAAGCCACGGCACAGCGTACCTTCTTCCGCACGATACTGATGCACGGATTTCACTTGCTCGTGTGGACGTTCGCGGTGAAGAAGATACGGGATACGCAGTGCGGGTTTAAGCTGGTGACGCGGTCCGCCGCCCGCAAGCTGTTCCAGGTGATGCACGTGGAGCGGTGGGCGTTCGATGTGGAGCTGCTGTTCATCGCGCAGTCGTACAACATTCCGATCGAGGAGGTGGCCGTGAACTGGACGGAGATTGAGGGTTCGAAGCTGACGCCGTTCTGGTCGTGGCTGCAGATGGGGCGGGATTTGATGCTGATCTGGTTCCGGTACGCGATCGGTGCGTGGCAGCTGCGCAAAGAGCACTCGAATTGAGCCCGTGGATGAATGTTTAGGTATAGGTTAAAAAAAAGTAATTTTCTCTTATGATTTAGTTAGAATAGAGGTACAAATAATCGGATAAAATAAAAGCAAGCGGCATTTTGTGGCTTTTCTGCACACGCGAACGGTCAGAAGCAGCAAACACGTGGAAGCTTAGGTGGGATTTTGAATACAATTTACTTCTTTTGGAATGTTGAGAATCTTTTGTAGGAAGTCCAATAACAAGCATGATGTGATTGATTTACAAAATAATTTAAAAAAAAGTAAAATCTTAATTTTAACAGCTTTTCTCTACATCCAACTCAAAAGTAACCCTTTTGCACCATGTCAGCAATTGACGCTTGACTTGACGTTTGTCGCAAACGTAAACAAACCCATCCCCCTCATGCCAGCTGTCAAAACACAGACCGCAGACCCAAAGTGGCAACAACCGCAGGGAAAAGAACAACAATTCCCTCTCCATTGCGTGCACTTTTCGGCAAAGATGCCCCGTTGCGATGTCAATAAGTTCGTGCTCGGCGCTTAAACACTTCCTTTTAGTGAATTTCACCTGCTCCCTTCGCCGCGGACAGCAAATGTAGTGTGCAAGTGTAAGTGTGCACGGTGCTGCGGTGCGATACAGTGTGTGTATGGTGTGTGCCAACGCTGTACCACGCTTCCCTCCTCGTCTCGGTCACGGTGTATCTGTTGCACACCGCCAGTGCGTAAAGTTCCTTCACATGGTGATCGTGCCCGTGATACAAGAGTGATTTTGTGAAATTAAACTCAATTCCGCACTGTAGGTGTATCGTGTGAGCCGGGAACGGCAGTGTGACGCCATTCGAACAACGCACCGCTCCGCTAATACAGCAACTCGTTTCGGTTCGCTGAAGTTCGCTCGAAAGGTTCGCTCCAGTCGTGATGGGGCGGCGTGTAGTTGCGTAGGTTGAGCACGGGGCGCACCAAATCCTTAACGAGAGAGAGGGAAAGAACGGTCGTCCGGACAGTGTCAGTGTGTTCGCGTCTGGTCACGTTCGATCGTGCCCGTGTTCCGGTTAGGCCGAACGGTTGCGACCCGGTCGGTCGTAGTGCAAAGTGCCAAGGCACACTTGTTTCGCGTGTGTGCTGTAGTTGCCGTTCTTGGGGTGCTGACGTGCACAGGCTCCCCTTTATACAATCAGCCTCATTGTGACGAGAACGATCGGCGGTCCGTGCTCGAGACTGGGAGAACCATCTACACGCAAGCTTAATCTAGTTAGCAGCGGCCGGCGACCTGGGAGACCCAGCGCCAACACAGATGTGAAACAGAGTGAGAGTGTAGAAACGAGTTGAAGCGATTCCGCTTCAGGGGCGGGAACAGACCCCGATCAGGTCGAGCGTGTGTTGATCAGCTGTAAATAATGAAATTACTAAAATTGCACTTGCACATCTCTGCACCTTCCTTGCACCGGTTTGCACCAATTTGGTTAAATCATCACTTTCACTCGTTCTTCTCTTTGTAGTTTTGGCTCTTTTCTGCTATCAACTTGATCGTATGATTTGCTCCTTTTGTTTGCTCGATGTGAAGCGCCCCGGGAGGCTCGTCATCAGCAGGAATGGCAAGCATTTCCGGAAGGCTAACACCTGGCGGACCGGTTTGACACGGGAAGGAGGACGTAAACAGCCTCCTTGCTTTCCCCGGTTGATTTTGATAATGGAAAGGCTGACTCACCCCGGCGAACCGATCCGGTTGGCCCTGCTTGATTGATGCGCTCGTAAAGGGTCCCCCCATGAAGAACCCGATGCCCTAGTGAGAAGGGCATGTACATGATATCACGAGCATGGAATGCATTTTTCTGCACATGGCCTGGACCGGACACGGGTGCACAGGTGTGGTGTTATATAAATTCCACGCCACGTTCCTCCCGGGAGTGGATGGTCCAATAAAAAGTGGTCCCGCGTGAGTCATACACGACCTGGGAATTGTCTTTGTGTTTGGGGGTTGTAAATGGGTTTTCCTGTGGGTTAGGTATTGATTTAAATGATCATATTATGCTCCCACACACACACTTGGCTTTATCAATTCATATTGCATTCGGCGATGCCGTTTGTATTCGATGGGAAATTTAATTTTATTTAAACGCTTTCAAACAACCTGTCCACTTTCCCCATTAGGCATTAGGTGGCGACATCGCTCCCGGCGACGGGAGAGTTTGGAATCAGTTGGATTGAACGCCAACAATTTTGCTTGAAAAAAAAGTGGACACTTCCTAATCGGATCCCTCAAAACAGGCAGACACCCTCACACCCCGGTTTTGTACCGATCGAAACGGCACCGATCGCGTCGGATTCTGAGAACCATCCGATGGCGCGGGAATTAGCAAAAAATCGAACGAACAAAAAAAAACGAATGATCGTTCCGTTTTCTCCCCATTTCGCGCTGTGGGGCCAGGACCCGGTGCGGTTCTGACTCTGTCTGTCTGTCTGTCTGTCCGTTTGCCGCGTCCGATCGGCTCCCCAGGTCCGGTCGATCGCGGTCCGAAACGCTGCCAGAATTAATTATGCCATTGTGTATATTGGAAACCCGGGGCGGGTGGGTTGCACTGTGCGATTTTACCTTCCCCCTGTGTGTGTCTGTGTGCTGCCTCCTACAACCCAAAACTCGGACGCGGTCTTTCTCTGTGTCCCGAGCCCATTCGCCTGTTCAGGGTCTTTAGGGGGATTTTTTCTCTCTCTCTCTCTCTGTTTTCCCCTTTTTCTTACCACATCCACATGGGGTTTGACCATTGCCTTTTTCGCGCGCGCTAATGCCCCGTATGCAAATGAACCGGTTCCGTACCGCGTCGACACGGTGTGGCTCGGTTGTCGCATATCAGGTTTTTTTTTGTTTCCTATTTGTTTGTGTTCAGCGGTCAGTGTTGTTTCTTTTTTTATTATTTTGGTAGCCCATTTATGGGTAAAGTGTTTCTTTGATCAATTTATTTCGATAGTTTATTTTGTTATGAGTCGCTGCTTGGGTTGAAACCGTGAGCAAAGGTTTCAAAGTCTTCATTTGTACCATCCCTCATAGATGCCGCCCGGTGTGGCATAGGAAGAACGAATGCATTGTGAAGCGTGCATTGATCGCGATCTTATCCTTGAACCTGTGGGTTACCGATTAGATAGTAAGTGTGGCATAAAAATAGATCCCATAGTTTACGAGACCTAATCGTACGATAAAACGAAGAACCAGAAGAAGTTAGTGTGATTGATGGCTTTTTTTTAACGTAAGTGTTTATCTAACAGTTTAGAAACATGAAACCAGGCCGATAACAACATACCAAGCAGTGCTGGCATGAAGCGTGAAAGAGTGTGTTCAATTTTAGTCATTTTGGTTGTAGAAATATAATACAAAAAAGTGCAAAATTATAAGCATCCAAACCCGGTGGCCATAATGCGTTAAGCAGTGTGCAGAAGTAGAAGAAAAAAAAACCAAAACGCAAGCAATCGAAGTAGCCATAGATATATATTCCCGAAGGTCCTGAACGGCCTCATCCGCAGCTAGTCGATGCCGCAAACAAGTGCAACTAGTCGTACAGCAGAAGAAGTAGCAGCAGCAGCAGCAGCAGCAGCAGCAAACGGTAACGCCGCCAGTCCACGTGCGCGAAGATGATGACCGAACGGCGCAGTGATTTCGTGCTCAAGTCGGGCTACATGGTGAAGCGGTCCCAGAACAAGAAGCGCTTCACGCCGGTCAACTACAAGACGCGCTGGTTCGAGCTGACGCGCTTCTACCTCTCGTACTATGATATCGGCAATCTGGAGGTAAGTTGGTTGGTGGCTGCTGCGCACCAGGCCTCAGGTACGCAGGCAAATGTGTGCTCTTTGGCAGGTTGCCGATGTAACGCTAACAATATTAACCGAAGCGAAGTGCGCGTCTGCTGTACTCTGGTGATCGTTTTGTTGTGTGTGTGTGTGTGTGTGTGTGTGTGTGTGTGTGTGTGTGTGTGTGTGTGTGTGTGTGTGTGTGTGTGTGTGTGTGTGTGTGTGTGCGATTAACATGCGAGTTGAACAGTACTAATAGACATTACACATTACAGTGACTGCGCCTTTTAGTGTACGCAAGCGGTTCTGGACGCTAATTGCTACATATTATAACAAATTAAAACACAACAAACGAGACACGAGCGATCAAACTCAACACATCATGCTTGCTGACATCATCATCATCATCACGCTTCATCATCTACAAAAGCTCATCGTCCGCCAAAATCGTCACTAATCGCTTGACCATACCCTCATAGCAGGCGATCATGCTCTCTCTCTCTCTCAGCCCTTTTCGTGGTGGCTTTTCCATCGATCATTGTCATCGGCAGTGGAAACAATCATGTCGTCGCCGTTCAATTAACCCCTGCGAGTAGTGTGTTGGTGTTTCTAGCTGTGTTGTTTAGTGTTACCGCATTGGTGCTGGAAGTGCCGGGGAGCTGCATAAAGAAGCTTCCTTCCCTTCTTTATGGCTTTTGGTATTGTGTGTTTCGCTGGACCGGAAGAAGAGAGGCAGACGAAAATCTGGCACTCACTAATACACATTAAATCTCCGATAAGCACACCCTAGCGCCTCAACTTATAGAAGAATACAAAAAAAACCCCATACACTACCGACCGTCATCAATCAGTGTCATTGAGGAGGATCGTCGCGGTTTGCTTGTTTGGTGTGTTTTCTTTTTCCTAGATAGTGTTTTTTCTTCTTTCCTAAAACCATTGCAAACAAACGTTTCCGCCGGGAGTGTCGGGAGCAAAGGGAGAGACACGCAAACGCAGATAAAACTGCACCGAAAGCATTCCTACTTTCGGGTCGCGTGTTTTTGTTTTCCATTCCTTGTTTCATCCTCAAGTTTATTCGCAAACCATCGCCGTTCGTTACATTCCAAACACACCGATTTTTTTAGAGATTTATCTACAGCCATAGATGTTATGAAACTGTTATGTAATTATGTTTCGTTTTATGTATGTTTTGAGTGAATTTTAGAACTTTTTGCAAATAAATACAATACAACTTTAAGTGATTTTTCCATCTCTACAGTCCCTGCGTGTGTGTTGAATGTGAATGAAACAAAGCTAAAAGATGCATGCATTGCGAGAATAAAATTCCCAAAAGGAGAAAATACAAACAAGAAAATAGAAATAGAGAAATAGATTTAACAAAAGTAGCCCCTTTTGTGGATATGTTTTACTAAGGTATGTAACACTAATACTGATTTGTGTTGTACTGATCATTGCCAGCAAACAACGTTCCGTTCGTCTGATCCGGTTCGAAGGACTAAAATTAGGAACTGAAATTATGATATCGAAATTAGTGAAACTGTTTGGCGGCTGTTGAGTGTCTTCTTTTGTTTGTTTTTTATTGTTTGCTGCATGTTTGATGTAGTTTGAATGTTTATATATTTTTCAAATGCTCCTTTTAATACTTGCACATTTCATGCAAATTATTCATTTTAAAATATCATATCATTCCTTTAATCGTATAATAATTTAAATCCCTCCCGCCTTTGAAGATGACCCACATCTTCTCTTTCTGGTCGGTTCTGGTTTCGGTCCGATTTTTAATATGCCCCCCCCCCCCCCCGCTCCGGCTCCAGAGATGAGTTTATCATCGATCGCTCGCTCGCCGCCGCCTAAGTATTATGTTACGGATTTTCTCCGATCGCTTCTAAAAGCATATGAGAATAAATTTAGCACATGTTGCTGCTGCCTCTGCCCGGCTACCTACACCACCACAACCTATCAGCGAAGCGGATGCCCTGCCTTATAATAAGCCAATCCGACAAATGCGCGATAGGAGGTTCCCATAGATCGCGGACGCCGTCGGTCGCCGCGCAACCGCCGCCACTGCCGACCACCCGGCGGCGTAGTAGCGTGTGCGCTCTTTATAACAAGCTGATTAAAGACGCCGCACAACAAGACGTTTGACGTTGTTGGCATATTTTTTGTTTGCTGTTGTACTGTTTTCGCTTTTTTTTTTTCTTCTGCGCGTACCTCTAGGGCGCGCAAAACCGAACCTCTACACCCCGTGTAACAAACAAACAAATCATTCACATTATTCCAATGAACGGACGGGGAGGGGCAGCAACGAAACGAAATCCACACATTTTCGATCACTTGGCGTCTTCCGCCAGTGTTGTCCGCATTCAGTGAGAACCAGGCACGTTTGATCGTACACGCACAAAGCACACTACACACTATCGATGCAACCCTCCTCCCTGTGTACGTTACTTCATGTGTGTGATGAGTTTGGGTAAACCATCTCCCTCCCTTGCCTTCAAAATCTGCAAATTCGGTGTGCTGTCTTTGGGTTGGCACCCCCTTGTTGGCGCGTAATGATTCATCTTGATACGCGCCCAGGGTCTTGCTAAGATTCGCCAAAACCGACGCGCCGGCCTGTGAAAAGTGCGGCTTAATAAATTTGATATTTACCTCCCCAATGATCGGTGATCGTAACGCACCGATAAAAAGGTAAAGGAAACCGAGCCGAGTCGTTTGCTCGCTGATCCTGCTGACGGTTCCGTTCCGCCGGTGGTCCAAATCTAACGTGTCAGCGATGATTATATTTTAGCGGATGCCGCTTTGCCTTGGTTCGGTTTGTTCGGTTCGCTTTGTCCGTGCGTTTGTCTTTTGCCGCCCAACGAAATGGGAGTTTGTATTCTATAATTCTGGCGAACGATAGGTAGAAGTTAATGAGAAAGAAGCGTGCTTTTTTGTGTTGTTATTGTTTCTGCATTGAAGAATTTAGATGTTTTTTTTACATATATATTGCAAGCATTTGTCTTTTGGCGGTGCAAACTGAACTGGATGGACAAAAGGACATCAAGCACACACTCCTCAAACAGTATCTCGCGCGTGTGTCTCGTTTAGGGTGTGATACATTAGCATCGGTCATCTTTTCGCTTCGATCCCGAGTTCAAATTCCCACGAATCGAGCGAGCAAGAAGCCGCGGCATCGATCGACTTTTACGATCGTTTCGCTACGCGGGCGTGTGATGATCGGCGTGGCCGGAGGGTACGTGTTAGAGAGACATCGGGAATGCATCGCTGAAGTTGGGCGAGAGTTTTCTACGAATCTTCCGCCATGATTCATCTGCGCGTTTTGTGTTGTGCGATGATGATGGTCCCCGCCATGTGGTGGACATGTTTATTGTCACACGAGCCAAGCCAGCTCATTTGAATGGTTTGGGTGATGGTGGACGACGCGATGCAAATTTAATTAACATACTCGAGTTTAATTGTTTCGTCGGGAACAATAGGGAAGCGAGATGTCATTTTAGTAATATTTATGGTACCGCGACCGACGACATGCCTTGCTGTAAGAAGATGTGGCGTTTGTTGATGCGATTTTCTCGAAACTTGATTTAATTAGTATTTTAGGGTTGTTTTAGCGAGAAATGGTCAATGATTTATGATGCATTGTATTGGGTTTTTTTTTCATTTTTTGAAAGAACCGCATTGATTGTGTTCGCTTTGATGTATTATAAATCGTTCCAGATGATGTCACAAAAAAAACATTGATTTATGGGAACTTAAATGCAGTTTAAGAAAATTGGAGTTAATAATATTAAAAAGATTTCGTCGTCCAATAAAGTTAAGGAGTCAGTCATTATCACATGTTAAAGCTTGGCAAAATTTGTTGAATGTTGGGATAGAAACACTTACAATGTTTGCTTTACTCTTCCCAATCAGTAATGGGTATGTTTAATGGACATGTTGTAATTTAAATTGCAGTTTCGGTACTAACGTTTGCATTAAAAAAAATATGTAAAAATGGTCTATTTTTCATGGATTAATAGTAATAGTATCCCATGAGTCAGTAGACAAAATTTGAGACCTCTTTCAGACGAACTCTTACCGTGATGGCCGAAATGGTAGTGTCTAAAATGGACACCGTGCGGCAGTTTGTGGACGTCATATAAGTCTGTTCCGACATCTTAAACATCTTGGAACTGTTAGACAACAATCAGAGCATCGGAAGAAGGGCTAGTTCTAAATGGGTGACGACACCGAGCGATTTGAGCTGAAAATGAAGACCGAGAGACATGTCGCTACATTGCTGAGTTAGCTGGGCTAGGAATTCACTGCAACTGGCTAAACAGTTAAACAGTTCCTGGGGAATATGAACAAACATATCAGGAAGCAGAATTCGCGTCCATTGGCTTCAAGCAACGCCAGTAATCATTTCGATCATTTCAAGCGAATTTCTGCTGTATTTAGATATGATACCCTAGTACCCGAACCGTTCCAACATCCCTCAGCTGCGTTCTATCGAAATTTTCTAGATCAGCATGATGCAAAAGCTCTACTCCTACAATTTTGTCGCAAAACCCGAGGAGTAACTGATAAAAATTGAGATAGATGTTAAAATCATGCCTGCACGCATATCTTCATCCATGGCCCTGGCGGAATGGGGGTCCATGACCCAAATTTCGGATAACTAGTGTACGGCAGCTCGCAAGGTCGTTGATTTATTTTTGCAACTAAATATTAAAACATGAACTTTTGAAGAATGCTCATGGAAAGTATAAAAAAACAGAAACAACAGAAAAACATCATTTTTTAATTCCAAAGTTAATGCGATTGACGGTACTGAGAATGTCTTCTGGTGACTTCATGATCGTTTTTATACGTTCGTAGAATAATTGCATGGTATTGTGAGCTTATTTGTTGCGTTTAGTAATTATATTATTTTGTAATTTTATGGCTATTACAATGTAAACTTATTTTATTTTATTTTCTCACCTCTTTCATATTTTATTCAACTGGTACTTCCTCTTCATAACAAAATCTTCCCATTAAGCATTTCGGCTTTTTGGACCGTTCCCCCTGAATAACAAAAAAAAAATCTTCCCACCTTTCTCATCGTCAGCCCTCAGGCGGACTTTGGTTCTCAAACACTCGCACAGAAAACATCTATTCTTTCGCACTAATGCGTTCGTTTTCTGACCTACCGCGTGCGCGCAATTTTTCTGTGCGCATTCGGCAAGGCGGCAAGGGGTGTTAAATGTGTGCCTTCGCCACAATGTTGTTGTGCCGCTGTTCATTATTTCCACGACCCATCGGAAGGTGGGGGGGGGAGGGGGAGGGACAGTGACAGGGCGCTAGTCCGTCAAACCCAAGCGCCCTCGGCATCAGCCCCCCGCAGTAATAGCGGCTGGCACACTCGGCTGCGCAATTTATGCGATAAGTGGTCGTCCCTTTTTGGCCGGTTGGTGCGCGGCCAGGTTCGCACAACCAGGAAGCTATCTCCACCAGCCACCAGGTCCACCAGGCGAAATGAAATGAGGTCGACAGTCTTTATGCCGACGCCGGCAGGGCGATGGTGGGAGGTGTCGCATACTTGTTTCCATCTCTCGCTGCTTCTACCCCGCCCCCCGTGTTTGTGGCGTACATAACGAAACTAACAAAACAATACGGCGCGAGAGGACGCGCAAGCTAAAAGGGCGCAGTGGGAACGCGTAGCATAAAAGACACACACACAACAGCACACCCCGTGTGCTGCAGTGTGTGAAGGTGCGAAGGAAGTGTTCCCATCCCCCTGTGCACCCCATCAGCCGGGTGGGGGTGGGTGTTTGGAAGAAAGTGGGACAGGGAAGTGCACCATCAGGAAGAAGGGAATTCTTTGCATTGCTTTACGGATCGTTCGGGCTTGGGGGTGTTGCAGAATAGCAACACTTTAAAGTTACAAAACTCATAAACTCATGGGTATCAATATGACTACAAATTAATGTTTAATAACTTCATAAAAGAAGCAGTTTTTATTTAATAAAGAAATAAATAAAACAGCGAAAAGGATCATTTTTCATTTGTTTTCTTGAATCAATTGGAAAGTAATAGAAAATAACTACAAACACAACAACGGAAAACTCTCCGAAAGCTATATCAATGATTTTCCACTTGTCCTATTTCGTGCGGCTAACGCGAACCTAAACTATTGCGCATCCTTTCGCTACCAATAGAGGATACTCACGTACCAATCCATATATGGGTGACGATAGGCAGTGGCAGTGGGATGTTGTATGCTTTATCTACACCTTCAAATGGGCTGCACACTGTCTATGTGTGTGTGTTTGTATGTGATGTGTGAGTGCCACTGGCAGTACCACTACTACCACGCCGACGAAGGGTGACTGAATTTGATTAAGGATGCGGCACCACTGGATTGAACAAGCGAGCGCGCGTCATTGTTGATGTAAGGGATTAATGGTGCCGCCGGTTCGCTAGGATTCACACCACACCCTTCGGCCAAAAAGGTATAGCCTAAACGGAAGCATCATTTCCCCTACTGGGTTTTGTTTTACCTTTCGGCAATGTATTTGGAAAATTTTCCTTTAAGCCAAAGAGCTTCTTGTTTTGATTGTTGAAATTAATTCCTATTGAACAAACTCAGAGTAACTCTCGTTAAAAAACTGTGGTTTTAATGTTTTAATTAATTTATTTGCTTTTCAATGCTTCATGGAAACAACCCCTTTTCCACACCTTCACTTATCTCTGCTAACCCTTGTTGCATGGCGCAAGGCTCAAACCCTCCGATAGAACGTGTCGAAATGTTCCTTTCCCTGTGTGGCCCGTACCCCTTAAGGGTTTTCAATCGGGGTCGGAAAACTCACCCATCACACATACACGCTCACATCCGTCTTTCGGGACACTCCTCCTATTATCGCCCGTGCGCTTGTATTGGTGCCATATCAGCTGGCTGCTGTGCTGCAGTACAGCGTAAGCGTACAGCGCCAGTGTATTGGTAACGGTCGCGCCTCCGCACCGATTTTCCTTTTTAAGGGTGGCGCGGGCAGCATGGAGGAAAAACCTTTTTGCGTCCGTTCGAACAGTGGTGTTGGTGTGGTGTGTGTTTGTCAGCGGAAAATGTTCGTGTACCGCACAGGCTCGCAGCAAGGAGCCGCCCAATCCTGTTTTTGCGCTTGACACGGGAAGGAATAGGACACGCGTTCGGTCCGTCGCGCTAGTAGACACAGACATACCGCAGTACCGCAGCCGATTGATAAAATTTGCTACAATCTGAAAGGTTAATGTGCACGCATTATCGAGAGTTGCGTTAATTTGTGGCCGAGCTTCGAGGAAAAACGGTTGCGACAAATTTGCGGCAAGTGCGTAGGTTGCAAATTGCCCTTTTCGGGGTGCGCTTTTCCGGTGAAGGTGGTGGTCTGGTAGCGTGCAAATTGTGTGCCGTGAAAAAGGCAAACGTCGTGGGTGTGTTGTGTCTGTAGCGGAAGAGAAAATTTCTTCTTAAAAGAAGTGTATCTTGTGGAGTGGAAAAGCCTGTTTTGCTTCCCATATTTCCCCCCCATTGAATCCAGATGTTTGCGAAGGAAGCATTCGGAAAGGGTGTGTTATATGGTCGTCTCGCCCCTCATGCTTAATGAATGAGCTACTCGCAAGTATAAAAGTGAAGAAGCAGTGGGTTTTTTGCAAAATTTGCATCACGCAGTGCATTCTCGTCCCTCTACGTGCTTGTCTTTGCTAAAGCGGTTTATCGCGAGAAAAAAAAGAAAGAATCTAACGCCACGGAAGGCTTGACAGGATTGACGGGGCTTAGCCTTTGTGTGGTCGTGCGTGCGTGCATGCGTTCGTGTGTTTCATCCCCTCGGAACGCAACGCAAAAAATCATCGTTTGCGTGTGCGTGTGTTGACCATCGCGAGTAGTATTGTTGGTGTGGCTGTGTCTGTTTGGCTGGACATACAAAAATCCCTTTTGACAGCCCTGCCCAAACACAACCCCTGTCCCCGGCTATCCGATTATGGCAGTGTAGTGCGTGTGTATGTGTATGTGTGTGCGTGTTTGTGTTTGTCTTTGACCGGCTAGACACACTGAGCGTTTGAAGCGTGTTTGACGAACCCTCTCCGCCCTGATTGGAAGAACACGCAGGAGTTTTGGATTAAGACAGGGACGGGCGGATACTGTTGACGGAGCGTGCCTGGCGTGCTCCGGTGGCACTTGATTAGACGTGGGATTTTGAAGAGGTAGGTTAGGTGCTTCGTGGAGCGTCAAAAAAACGTGTCACGTGTTAATTAAATTAAAGCTAAAGAACATTTGTTTGCGAAATTTAAAATCAGTGTTCAATAATTTAAAACAGCTTTGTATGTACTTTGTGTTTGTTTTTTATAAATATTTTTCTGTTCAATTATTGCATAATTTCGCTAGAATTAAATTCATCATTGTACAGCTTAAAGAGAATTCATCTCGCTGAGCATCTCTGCTTTAAATGCTATTTTATCGGTTGAATTTATATTTTAGCTTCCGGATTGTATTTGCTTCTTCTGGGCACATTTTTTTGATCGCTTCGTAAGCGTACTACCGCCTAAAGGGAGGCAAATAATTTAGTTTGCAGCTTGCACTTGCCCAACCCCAATATTGCCGGGAGATACTAGATCTATTCGTTTTTTTTCCTCCGTCTCTCTCTCTCTCTCTCTCTCTTTCTCTCTCGCTGAATGTTCATGAATTTTTTGGCAGCTAGCCAAGGGGAACTCGGGGTTTCGACCGAAAACCCGGAGAACCTTGGACGTGTTTTTGAGTAGCAACGACGACCACCGACCCAGATACGGTGTCGTGTGAAGGGGCAATATGTGCCGTAGATGTTATTTAAAACTGCATTAGCATCGATAGTTTAGGGATTATGGGTATTTGTGTTTAAACGTTTTAAACTATTGCTTTAAACAGCTAACTTCCTTTTGGGTCATTTCGTATAGAGTTGATCAAGTTACTTGCAGTGCGTTGATCACAGTTTCTGCAGTTGAAAGTGGAACTCATTGTGCATCCGGTACACTGTACACACGTCTTCTTGCGCACACGGTAGGGAAAGTTAGCTCCTACCAAACCCATTCTGCTGCCTGTTTGATGCTGTGCCGCATTAATTGAATGCTGTGCTGCCCCAATAAACACACAAAAAAAAACCTCAACAAATCGAGTGAGACAGTGTACTGTCGAGTTTTGATCGGAAATCGAAAGTAGCCGTTGTCGGCCCACTTTCGTCCGGACCCGATGGTACCGAACGGACATAAATCAGCTATCAGCTGGGAGTAGACAAGCGGCGGGAGTAGACGCTGCCGTTGCAGCAGCATTATTCAGCCTTCAGAAGTTCTTTCTCACCCTCCTTTTGGACATAGAAACTTCCTCCGAGACTCCTGAATGGCTTCATCTCGGTGAGGACCTAGTTTTCCCTTGACAATACACTCTCTCTCTCTCTCTCTCTCTCTCTCTCTCTCTCTCGCACTGTCTCTTCTAGTCGCGGGGTGAAGTTCGCGGGCCGGTAGCGCAAGTCGAATGCTGCAAGTCTTTTGAAAGCAAACTCAAGCGATCACCTCCCTCCATGCCGGAACCCTTGAAAGCTTTTGGACATCGATGGGATTGGTACGTCCGTAACACGACACTGCGTTTTGTAGGAGGTAGAGTAGGGTCGTTGTTTGGTCGACCCGGGATGTTGGACGTAAACGAAGACTACTGCAGCAGCAGGATGATGATTTATAGAACGCTACAAATCTTGGGGGGATGTGTGTTTGACAATGTAATAGAAGTTGATAGAGAGACCGGCCCCCGGTTGCTGTAGAAAAAGGGTTAGCAGAGGAGCGCGAGGAAACGCGGACGGTTTCAATTTAATCTTTCAATGGGCGAAGTGAGAACACTAAAACCAGCCTACGAAGTATGTCCCGATCGATCCTCGGCGTTTTATTTGTGTCTGTCCCATTTCTCAAGACACATCCCCTTGTCCATTGTGTGTGCCCTTGTACGGTGATGCAGCTCCTGCAGAAGAGGTCAACCCTTGGGCCCTCTTGTTTGGAGTTTGAATTTAGAACGCTATTGTTACGACGAGGTTTACTTTTCATTTGGGATGTTTTGTAGTTCTTGAAGACTTCTTTACAGGACGCTATGTTTTGTAAAATGATGCATCTTTCTCGTGGTGTAATAGAAACGATGACGAGTATTTGTCGCATTCTAGGGGTTGATTGTGATGAAATTGAGCATTTTTGTGAATATGTGTTATGAGCTTCCTTGTACACAGGCCAAAAGGGATACACAGGCACAAACAAGAAGCTCTCTCCCCCTTCACAAACCCCTTTTTGAGTGACAAATTGAGGTTTTTGGGATAACTAGGAGCTCCAATATTGCTCGCTCGAGCTCCAAAGGTCACCGCCGAAGTACTTCCAGCATAATTAATACGCCTTTTGATGACCCGACGCTGGGAAAGATGCAACAGACAGGACAGGGCGGCACAGCAGGCCGTAAAGCTCCCAGAAACATCCCATAATATCCCGGTCACCACATTTTGGAATGTGATGAACGCGTTGGCAAAAGGTCATCGTACGGGCCCGCGCGCTAATCCTTATGCACGGTGAATAATTTAGATAGATTGCCCGGAACGGATAGTGTGTTGCGGCTGCGGTTTAAAATATTACCTTATTCGTTCCACCCGAAACACACGGGCTGCTGATGATGGGAGTAGCAGCAGTAGCAACAGCCACCAGGGCAGGAACGTGACGTACATCGTTTGTTACAAATATGATGAAGCTTTTCACCTCCCTCGGCCATCATCCTGTAAGCTTCACCTCCTTATGGGACCGCAAAGGGAATGCACACGGGACGTCATCACTCAGTGCAACATGCATTTGGGGTGGGGTACATTGGGAAGAACCACAGGAAATAAGGCATCGGTTGTGCTCGAGCACGCTGCAGAAAAGTGATATTTCCGGCACACGGGGGAGGTTCTATATTTCCCCTCCGTCAATACGCCATTGCGATTTCAGGATGTGTCCGTGTTTTGGGAAGGATATGGTAATATATTTCCCAGAAGCAAGATTTTCTTTGGAAAAGTAGTTTGAAATCAGCTTATTCTTATTAGATTTGTAGCTTCCTTTATTCACCTTGCTTGTGCTTTAAATTTGCATGAACTTATTCTAATCTAATCAAAGAGCTTCTGCATGTGTTTTTACTACTAAAATTGTTTGTTCTATTTCTTCCATCCTCATTATCCTTCGTTGCACTAAGTGTAAGTGTCTTCTCTATGATTATTTCCCCTGTTCAAATGTTCTTAAACTGTTTCTTCTTTACATCACTTGAAAAAGCACACTCTATTTACACTTTCGCCTTCCTCTGTTTTGATTCGGTCGCTTTTGCTGTTTGTTTTCTATCGTCGTGCTTCTCGTTCTGCTTCGCACCGATCAGCAACTTATGAGAGGGGAACCACAAGCATTTGCATCACTTTCATCATTTCCCTCAAATGCTGCACTTTTCTGCTTCTCACGTCAACTTATAAAATAAAACTCAACCCAGCACGTCTCACACTTACACTTTAAATAACACTTTTGCTAATCTCTCTCTCTGTCTGTCTGTATCGCTCGCTTCATATCACCATGCTGCACACATTTTCTGTGGTCTCTGTGGGTGGAACGGGAATGGGCTGCACGTCATTATGAAGTGGAGGAAAGCTCAAAACTTTTACACCAAAAACTTTTACTAATTGTGTTGCTCAACCAAACCATTCTGTCCTATTTTTTCCCCCGGTTTCTGCTCCGCCGGCGTCCACATCCACAGAAACGACGCGAGCGCGGCAGGATCAGTGTGAAGGGAGTGCGGCTCGTCGAACCAGCGCTTCTGCACGGCGAGGGCGGTGATGCAGCGGCACCGGATGTAAGTTCTCAGGCGGCGGGACACTGCACACCACCAGCGCACATCCATCTCTTTACTATCGTCGTTTCTTTTTTTCTCCCACCATCCAGGGCTATCCGTTTCAAGTAGGATACTGCGAAAGTGACGGCATCTACCCGGGTACGACACTGCCCCAGTACACTCTGTATCTAGTGGCGGACAGCGAGAAGGAACGTACCGAGTGGATCTCCTCGATTCGGAAAGGTAGGAAGGGAGGGAGAGGGCCGGGAGCATCCTTGTCAAGTGGTTTGACGTTACGATTTCATGTTATGTTTTTCTTTCCTCTCTCCAAACAGTCTGCGAAGAGTATAGTCCGAAATCGTTCAGCTACCATCTGGGCCTTTGGTTGGGCCGGAAGTGGTCCTGCTGCAGAAGTTTGAATCGCCGTGCGCTTGGCTGTCAGCTGGCAACGATATGGCCCGAGTACAACAATAATCCAAGTAAGTAAGCTCCAGGCAAAGGATCCAACTGGTTCCAGTCTGGGACTGGGACGGGTTTCTTTCAGCGTATAGAAGTCAGTGGTGATCCGATTAGACTTCGTAAAGCGACCTCAAGATGATGTACCTTGCAACAGCTAAAAAGAAAAGAAACTAGAAGAAGATGTGGACACTTGTTTCTATGCCATTTATTATTTTTTATTATTGAATCTTGGAAATATTTCAGGGCAGCAAGTGAAGCTGTCCTACAGTCTTTTATTACTACAAATGACTTGCCCTTTTTTTTTTGCTCGGTAAGGTCCCCTAGAATCGTTTTATGTTCTTTGTACACAAATTGAAAGTCTAAGGACGCTAAAGCTCTTACTCTTTTCACCTAGCATTGCATCCAATTGACGTTTCTATTGCTTTAGCACCTGTTAAGTGCTTGCCTGAGATTAGTTTTTTTAAGCCACAAGCTATCCCTATCCTCCTGTGTAACCTGTCCCCAAGGTCATTGCAGTGAGATAAGCATTCCCGTACGATATAAGCTCGCTTTATGGGCAGTCCAATATGAAAATGGAACGCTATGGTTTGAAGGTTAGCAGGAAAGGGAACCTTTAAGAAGACAGGTTAATTCCTTATTACACTCTGTGTGTGCTTGTGTGTGCAGTTTGTTTGTTGGTGGCGGTGGCGTTATGATGACAGCATTTACCTGCCCTTCATTGCCCGTTTTGTCCCGCTTTCAAAGCGTAGTTGCCCTTTTTTTTATTTGTGCCTTCAGAAGCTGTTTGCCTTTTCTATTTGTGAAACCTTTTTTGCCTTTCGTATGCCATAGACCAAGTGTGTGTGTGTGTTTGTGTATACCTCTACTAGTGCCTTCCAGTCATCCTGGAGAGGGATTAATTTATGTGTGGCACAACGGTTCTTGCTATGGTTGTATGTGTGTTAGAGTAGGAAGGAAAGTGTCCCTGCTCCCTGCTCGGCAACGACTGCAACTTAACCGGATGTTCTCGGGCTGCAACCGTGCTCAAGTAGGAGGCATCCGCTGTAGGCCTTCTTACCGCATTGGCGCTTCTCGGTGTTTGGGTGGTGTGGATTAGACTCGGGACTTCTTATCTGCACCTTTCTTGACGGGGCAAAACTTTCCTGCTGGAAGGATATCGGTCAACGGGGCAGCAGGTGAGCAGGTTGGAGGTGGCAGCCTGTGCTGACAGGCAGCTTTTGCGCCGCACTGGCTTCAGGACAGCGTACGGCAATTGCAACCGCTTATCCCGGGCAGGTAGGAAATCCTTTCAGCCTCCGTTTTGCTGCTTTGTTCGGCTGTGAAAGGAAAGCTTATTTTAATGGCCTTTGCTACAGGCACACACACACACACAAGGCAGTGTTGTCTCTGAGGAATAGAATGCAACTGAGAATGCATTCCTTTGTAGCATTCCTTTCCATCCGCTCTCGGGCGTACAATGACTGTGGGTAGGTTTTGTGCGCCCAAGGCGGAACTAATTTTTCGTTAATGAAATGCCACCAAACCTGCAATGAGATCCCGGGGAGGATCCGTGACAAATGTGTTACCCAAATAACAATTTCTTTTAAATGGTTAGGGCGATCCTGGGACCAGGGTTTGTAAGCCATATGTGTTATCAATTACTAATTTCGTTTCGTTACTTTTTCGCTTTAGGAGAGTGCTTGTTTGCGCTGATGGGCTTTGTGTTGAGGAAAATGTGAAGAATAACTCAATTCTGCATGGTAATCGGTGGTGCCTTTTTCAAACAAAAAAAGTCCTTCTTTACGATGCAGTGCTGGAATGCGGATAATAAGGGTGTGGCGTTGGGCCCAGAGCCCACAGCGGGAGAATTCCTCAACACACGGACGGCTCAAATGGAGTTGAAAAACTGTAACAAGATAATTGTGGAAGCTACAATTCCATTTGCTTTCATTAGCCAGTGAATGAAATATTCATTTCACTAATCAAGAACCATTCCGTGCGATCTGATAAACCACTTAACGTATCTTCGCCATTTGCATTGATAATGTACCGGGGCAAAACAATGCAACCGGTGCCCCGCAAAACCTTGTGCGCGAGAGTGTTCTCACCCCCCGTCATCAACGAACGATGAGTCGGACTGTGTGCGGATCTAAAAATGGCACACATTTTTTAAAATTGTTCACCATCATGCAATGTGCCGCCGAGGGCTGAAACAAAACGGCCCCAGACGCAACTTCCTCTTCCTCGTACCTGTTTTTTTTCTGATGTTCCACTGCGTCATGCCACATTTTCCGGCTGGTTCGTGATGAGTCTGAAGCCTTTCTGTCTCTCCTTTCCCACTCGGCACGAGTACAGCTCGCACAGTTTGATCTACAGCCAGAGTTTGTAATATCATTTGTGTGTGCTCTTTTCTTTCTGTTCGCACCTCTTAATGACTCACGATCCGCACGGGGCGCACACGTGCCCCGCTTGTGGCAGTGGGAAGTAGTTTGAGCTGTGCGAGTACTGCAGCACCCAATCATTCGCTCCTCACTGCACTGTATAGGTAGTTTATCGACGATGAACAGTAATTTGCAGCTTAATCGTGTGCATCAGCCATATCCTTTCGAACTTCGGCAGTGGACGACGAGGGCAGCAAAACAGGCATAATAATCCGTACCGTGTCTGCTAAGCAGGTCAGCTGCAGAGTCGTGAGAGGAAGTCATCAGCGTGCGTTGTTGATTAGGTGCACGTTACATCAATGCCGAGAAAGGCGAAAGTGTTTGTTTTTGCTGCTTTCTTTTCTATCTCGGTTTGTGCCTTTCATTCAACATTTCGCAATGCGCGGTGATTCATCGCGAGCTGAGCTGGTTTCGATCTGGTTAATCATTGTGCAGAGGGTTATGTTATAACAGATAGAAAGAATAATAAATAATAACAATTACAAACAACAAAAACTACATCCCCAAGATCATCAAGTTGCGGAAGCCAAACGATTCGAGCTTCAAGGGACGATCGATTATCGTAGATTGCATTCTTTCTCTCTCCCTCTCTCTCCCATAAAAACCGTAACGAGTTTAACCTCGTCCATGAAACCTTCCAAGCGTTGTAAGATAGGAACCGTGCTTAGCAGACGCATATGCAAAAGCAGCACCGAACGGGGGAAAAAAACCGGAAAGGGGTCGTGTGCCAAAAACACACTGTCTCCTGCCACATGGTTTCTAATTAGCGTCATTAGCCTTTTGCGAACAAACGATTCCTCCATGCGCGCAGGTTCGACGCTGCTGCTGCTGCCGCTGCCGTCGGCGCGTCTAATGATCATGGACAGTGCGATGTGTTGATGTTGATGTCTATTTTTGTCAGACAAATATGCAGAACAGAGCAGCAGCGTTGCTGCAGAGATTTGCGAAAGGGAAAGAACGGGCAAAAGGTACCTTTCCGCCTGCCGCCAGTTCCTTTTGCCGTGACCGTGGATGAATGTTTACCACCGGAAATGTTGTTTGTGTGTGTGTGTGTGTTTTTTTCAGTTTTGAGAAGGTGCACCTGTTGTTTCAATTAGTATTTTTCCTCTGAAGCTTTGCGCATACGACGGCGGAAGCAACGAGTTTTTGGGAAGTTAATTTGGTTCGAACTTTGCGCGACACGCGTCCGGTCCCTAAATGCAGCGCACAAATGAAGCATGTCCTTCACTGACTTGTGTTTATGTGTTTTTGGTTAATTTGTTTGCAAATTGTACTGTGGACGAAGTAATTGGAGGAGGGCTCAATGCTTACGCGCCGTGCTTTGTGCTTGCGTTGCCGAAGTGAGAGACCTTGCGAAGCCAACTTATCTACCATCTCTGTAAACTACATTTATTTTCTATGAATTTGTAAACGATTTGCATATTATTAACATTCATTCACAGTTTTATATCGCTTCTAAATCAAACCCTATTAGAATAACAGATGTTTCTCCTTTTGCTTTTTATTAATCAATCTGGACCTTTTTTTGTGTGTGCGCTGTGTCTCTACCCGTGATCGGGAGATATCTTGATCGCTGTACCAAAGTTCAGCACGATGCCCTCCCGCTTCGTGTCGTATTTTATGGAATTGAAACATGAAAATCATTCCGAGAAAAACGGTAGAAACCTTTCTGGTGCGACCATAAATGCGATGAATTTCGGACGCGCCGATGGTTCAGGTGCCCCCCTCTCACGGCTGCCGGATGGGGGCCGAAGTGGGTGATGGAATTGAAAATTTTAAATGCGATGAGTTTTACTACCGTCGGCTGTCGTTTGTGGTTGTGCGCGCCCCGTATACGTTTTCTACGGCGATGGGTTCGTCGCTGATGCATGCGTTTAAATTTATTGTTCTACGGGTCAATGTTGAGGTCTCTTAACTTTGTTCCTCTTTATTTTTTACATACCTCCTCCAGGGAAGAGGGGCGGAAAACAGACGTTTTACGGTGGTAATATATTTTATTCTTTCTCCTCTTGCACTGCGGTTTGCACGAAAACGAGCAGCAACGGCAGCAGCAGTAGAGAGACAGTACGCATATTTCGTTCCTTTCCCCAAGGGTTTAATCTGAAGGACTCCTGCTCCGGCTGCATGCTGTGACGCGCTTTGGCGTACTTTTCCGTCTCGAACCATTCGAGCTCGCTGACGGAGCATAATCGGGGCAGATATTTGATGAGTTGTCTGCTGCCCTCTTCCGCAAAAGGCCAAATGCGCCCAGCTGCTGGCGGGGTGGCGCGTTTATCCGGAAGACCTCCTCGCTCCACGTTTCGTTTTCGAGGGTGAGTTGATTTGTTTGGTGAGGATAATTCCACACTCACCGGTGGTACGGACGCATCGCAAAGTTTTATTGGTCGAGCTTTTCGAGCTCTGGTGCTGGGCACTGTGGTGGTGTAAGATTATTATCAGTTCGTTCGGCACAGTGAGAAGCAGCAGAATGATAGATGATGGAGCGGAAAAGAGCGTTGACGAATCGGGGGAAGAAAGTTCATTCTTGCGCATCATCATCAGCATCATCGAAGAAGATCGACATTTATGGTTCTTTTTGTTGGGCGAATACTCTTCGCTCGGGACTGGATGAAGCGTCTTTGTCTGTCTCGTCCCTTGGGCTTTTGGGAGTTTGCCCCCAAAACGAAACCGAGGTGAAATAAAGCTGTATGGAAATTGTTCTTTTACGTGTGAGACCTTTTTCCTTCGTTCGTTTTTTGTTTGGTTTTCAACGAACCAGGGAAACCGACATTTCCGACGAATCGAAATGAAGTTTATTTCTAATGCACGTGTGAGCCATATGTCGTTCGCTTGGTGCGTTGACCTTGTTCTCGGTGAATAGGCGTAATTAGAGACGAATTCGAAATAATTTATTCCTCTTGTCGTTCCCAGTTTTTCCCTACTTTTATCATTCGATTTGTTTAAAGTTTCTTGGATTTCGTGTGTCTGGAATAAAATGACGATATGTTCTGGATTGTTGGAGTTATTCAACAAATTGCTACAATTGCTCTAAAGTCGATAAGCTCATTCTCTGAACATCATCTATAAAGATTAGCTCAATGTTTGGAGTAACCTGAACCCTGGGACTAACCCATTTCTTGATCAAAGCCCCCTTCCAGCCTTTGGGACGAGAAAATTGTGCCGTTTGCCATGCTTTTTGTCTTTCCCTTCCTGCGGCACTTTTGCACGATACCCGGCACAAAACTGCAAAACCATTTCGGTGCCATTTTTGCGCACATAGCAATAAGGCGTGGGACCCAGTGCACCGAACTCCCCCGAACCCAAGGTGTTGTGAAATCAATTTCAATAAATTATTCAAATGATCATCCAATACTCCTTTTCTCCGAGATATGCTGCGAGAGTTCCGAGCGGTTCGACCGAGATGCTGAGGTCGTGATGTTCCCGGTCCGGTTCTTCTGGTGCGACCCGGTTTGAGGTGAATGGTAGGGTAGGGGACAGAGAGAGAGAGAGAGAGAGAGAGAGAGAGAGAGAGAGAGAGAGAGAGAGAGAGAGAGAGAGAGAGAGAGAGAGAGAGAGAGAGAGAGAGAACCAAGGCAAAAGGGCTACCCAGACTGTCGCAGTTCGCAAAGGTGTATTGAATATTGACGTCAGCCAGCAACAGGATTTTGTGTGTGAAGTGGTTGGTTTGCTGCAAACTCTGTGCACCGGGCAAGAAGTTCAGCAGGAGAAAGAAGCAGCGAGGTTTTGCTGATGTTTAAATTGTATGCATACAGAACTTCTTATGGTTGGGTACGTCGTAGCCTTTGCCTCGATAAGCAGCAATAAAGATGCTTATAACAATGAAGATTTTACGAGCGACACAAACAAGTGAATGTAGCACTTACAAAAGAATTCGTTGTTGATCGCAAAAAAACATTCTGAGAAGGTAATAACTTATGTTTCTGCTAAAAGAAAGTACATTGCTACCCATGCACATAATTAGCTACGCCTTATTCGTTCCAGCACAGCTCCAATTACCTTTCTTTTCGTAAGAACGAACTATTAAATCATACCGAGAGTACGCTTTTTTAATTAACTTAATACCATACCTTTATTAAAATACCTCCTGTAGGCATAGTCTGCCTGCTGGTGAGGTTTTGTGAGCCCGTAAGAACGATCACCACCCTTCACCACCAAAACCTATGACACATTGGTTGTGTTGCCGCACTTATCTCACTCGCAGGGTCGGGTCCGATCTCTTTATAAACTCCGCCGTTTGCTGCGCTGGCAACTAAACCATATCTACCCCGCAAATGCTTTGTTGTTGTGTCAGTTCCGCCGCAACCATTATTGCATCAACCGTTGACCGTCCAGTTCCTTCCTGATCCTACCCCACCCTTTCGTTAAGTGGCTTATCATCGCGATCACGCCCGGCGGGGTTCAGTGGTCGGGTCTGCTTGCTTGCTGCAGTTGGCTTCCCAATTAGCAGCTCATAACAATTTACTTAGCTTGTTTTTGCAGCGAGCTCTCGCGGTGCCCAGGCTTGAAAGCTGAAAGTAAAGAATTGTAAACCTTTCTGGAGTATGTGCTGGCAGCCACCCTTGGAGGAGACAACAAGTCATTAGGTTTGAGTAATTCCTGCTGGTACAGTTGGTGGTTGTTTTCCATGTTGCTGTTAGGCACTGAAATGGGATTTGCTGGCGGTTTTGGTTGGTCCGGGCGGTGCAACTTGGCGCTTAGTTCCTGCCCAGGTGTTCATACTGCGTTTGGGTCGCTCAGTAGTGGGCAAATTCATCAGAACATACAAGCAAGAACGAACTTTGTACATGGTGAAAGGTTAAAATATGGCTTAGAATGGCTTCAAGTTTGATTTTGACTCATCCACTAAAGCCACATATACTCCTATTCATTTAAAATTAATCTTATCGTACATATGAACAACTTCCACTGACTTAATGTCATCCAATTTTATGTGCTAATAAAATACCCTGCCCAGCACCGCTGCTCGCAGAAAGGCAACATTTTTGGTAAAGATGTCATAGCCAGTGCATAAAACGGGTGAAGATTATTTATTATGCAGCACGTCATCATTTCACACGGACCAACCGATGCCCGTACTAATAACAACAATCACTGCGACCGTTTCGGGATCATCGGGATGAATGTGTGTTTACGGTGAACCTTCTGGAGCTGTACCGGGGGTTGATAATATTTGCACATTTGGGTTCCGTTTTTTTATGGCGAAGAGCGTGTTAAGAAAGGAAATAAACTAAAACCAAATGTATCTGCAAGCGAGCGAGTGCGGGTTTTGTGTTGTTGTGATCGGTTCAATGGCCTGTCTCGCAGACGGAATGTTTTGCTGGCTCCAGACACAAAGAAAATGGCAAAAAGGATGGAACCCTTTTTTTCGCGGCTATTTGTGCCTTTCAACATTGAGAAATGGGATCGGATTGCATCATTTTAGTGGTTTATTTCATAATCTTTCTAGAAGTATCGTTTCCTATATGAGTTCCTCAATAATATTAATGTATTTCCTTGTTCTTGATCTCTTTCCAGGTAAGTCGAATGGAAATCATTGGGAGCTCTGTTGTAGTGTGTAAGTTAATTCCCCCTGATTAAATCCTTACAAAAACCGTAATCGAAATCTCCGGTGGGAATAGTACTCATTGATCGTTTTGTACACCTTTAATGCGTGGAGTGCAGTGACCCCTTTCTGAAGCTGAGTCCAATCCCCCAACATGCTAAAAAAAAAGATACACACACACAAAAAAGATAAATGGATCATGAAGGTTCCACCCTCAACTCTACGTTCCGCCAGCTCTTCTATTTATCTTTCTGTGTCTAGTTTCCATCCCCAACTCCCTCTTTCGTCTGATCTTATGATCACTTTTTTTGTGACAATCACTTAATCATGCTTGTGTACCACACACTTAACTACGCAAAGCGCTTAGTTCTCCGTTTGTAAGCGGTAACAACAATGAAAGATCATGTTTTTATTGTAATCTTTCCCTCAAGTACCAAACCCCCTTTTGGTGGGTAGTGGCCCTGTGTACGAATGTGCGCTCAAACGAACGGGTACGGATGCGAAAAAGAGATAGGGGGAATGGTTTTTATTTCCCTTCCTGCAAGTCCTCGCTTGCTGCCTCCCGTCACCTTTTCTTTATGCGGCTTTCCATCGCCCATCTCGAGAAGACCTGTTCCCAGTGGGGGTCGTTTGCATGTGTTCGTAGCATGCGCTCCCGGGAGCACTGGAACCGTGCGCACTGCGGGCTGGGGAAGAGAAACCATTTGAAGTGGTATAGATAGTACCGCGGAGACACGCATACACCAGCTGCCTGCTCCAAAAGCCGAGAGCAAAGCTCACCAACTCGTATGTAAAGTTCGGTCATTCGCTCGCTCTTTCTCCCGTTTCTGCGCCTACAGCTACTTGGTTTGTGCGAAGGTGAAACCTCCTATCCCCCGCGGTAGTAGGGGTAGAACGCGCCACCCTGTGCCGTGTTTGGTGCACCTCTTTAGGCCGCACCAAACACTGCCACCCTCTTCGGGAACGGTACGATCGACCTGTTGTGTGTATTGCCTGGTCGTTCACACGCGGACAAAGAGAGCATCCCCTTTTGCTACATATATCCCACCAAGAAGACGAACGCTGCACACGATCAGACTTGATCGAGCAAGACTTGTTCAAGACGGAGGGCCTTAATCTGACCTGCAGCCTGCGGGACGTTGCGGCGAAGGAGGAAGAGTTGATTCTTCGAGCTGCGGAGGGGTCAGGAGATTTGTCTCGATTCTTGATCCTCCCAAGAGCTCTCTTCTCTGGAGTTCGGGAACTTCGGGGAGTTCGTCTGAAGTTGAGCTGCTGCTGCCTTTGGTTGGTGGTGTGTTCACCCTCTTCAGAAGCTTAACTTTTGGAAGTATGATGATCGCTCTCTTCGCTCCCGTGTTGATCTGACTGCGGCTGTTGTCGCTGCAACGGCGGGCTTGTGGTTGTGAAGTTGCCAACCATCTTTATGCTCTCCGGCTCTGTGGCTGTGTGCGTGGTTCGCACGCGTTCATGTTCGAGCATGATCGAAACGGAACCAGCATGAGAGCGTAAGAGCGAGCGAGAGAGAGAGAGAGAGAGAGAGAGAGAGAGAGAGAGAGAGAGAGAGAGAGAGAGAGAGAGAGAGAAAAAAGGCGAGCGAGAGTGCCCATGTTTTGATGGCACAGGTTTCGGATGTGGAGGGCTTAGTTGTTGCGTTTCTGTCGTACACTTCGGACGTACAGTTTGTACCGTCCGCGTGAACCGTTCAGTTTTGTCGGACCCGTGGTTGTGTGTTTCTCCCTTCGTTTGGTGGTCCTGTTCCCACTTTGGTTAGTGTTTGGCAGTGTTTGTGCGCATATGTGTGTGTGTTTTGAATGTATTAGGAACCATTTGCAAAACTGTGGAAACATGAAGAAAATTGAATGACCGTTTTGACGTTTATTACGAGCAAGCAAACAGTGTGCTTGTGACACGTAAAATTCAGTGACACGTCAAGCAATTACATGTGAGGGACAGAGAAAAGTAGATTGAGCGTAAAACGGAGAGTTCGATCGTGACTGATCACCACCTGCCCAGTTGTGTTCCCGAAGCGAGATGGTCAATTTGGGGATTCGATTTCGAAAGTTAAGATCGCCACAACAGACTGATCATCATCTCCTCCGTCCCTCGTTCGCTTCGCAGTGTTACTTCCCTTCCCGTGTGTTCCGCAGTGAAAAGGCAGTGTCACATAACAAAGGCAGCCAAGTTCCAAGCCCAAGCGGGAAGCAGCAACAGAAAGATTGAATTCGCGTGAGATTGTGATCATCTCGCGGTACGCCCTCATTCGTGCAAGTGCACGCGGTCGCGAAAACGGGGAAGCGAGAGAGCAAGGTAGCTTTCGTCGCTTGCTGCAGCGTTGAAGTCGTCGTTCCTTCCCGTGCGAGCTAATTGCAGGGTTGTGCGAAAAGGGGCTCGAAAGTGCAAACGCGCGCGCGCGCGCTCTTCAAGATGAAAGTGGTCGCGGTGTAGTGTTTGGTGTTCGTTTTCGGTGTGCGCGGACATCACGGGCCCGAGTACAACCGAGTGACCGAGCGAAAAGAGTGTGCGTTGCGTGTGGTGTCCCTCACTCTGTGTGTGTATGTGTATTCCAGAGGAGTGAGACTGTTTCTAATTCTACCGCCGCTGGCTGTGCTTATCTGTGCCACCTTTCAAACCAACTTCAAGAAGGACCCAAACTCCGGGGCGCTGAGTTTTCTTCATTTTGTGTTGCCTTTGGGGTTCGTTGCTTGCTGTTCGATCTTCAAAACTTGTCTCCGATCGAGACGAAGGGGTTGTTGTTGTATGTGTGCAGTATAGCCATGCCACAGCCACTTCACGGCCGGTTTTTGGTGTGAATGTGTGTGTGTCTGGTGTGAGTTAGATATGCGTGCGCGGGGCCTGCTGCATCGTGTACCTAGTGCACCAGCCCTCGATCGACACGCAGGCAGGGACAGGTTTTCTCAGCAGGTCAACTCGTCTTTGTTTTGTTTTTAATGCTTTCCTTCGTTTCTGTGCGGTTTAGAAGAAGCGGAACGCGCACCGTCACCCGTCCGCTTCCTATGACAAGTGTATTTTGTGCGTGTATTTTTGGAACTGGCGCTAAATGTATACATATCTATTGCCGAATGTATTGTTAGACAAATAATTGCAAGAAGAGTGGATACGGGTAATTAAAGCACCACTTTGTAGCACTTTGATCCTACACGGCTGTACGGTAATTACCATCAGAAGAGGAGTTGCTGTGCTTCCTCTTCGCGCGTATCTAATTATCTTCATCCTTGCTGATCAGTCGCAAGGTTCGATGTACCTACGGACTAGATCCGGCAATTAATCTTCTAGTTGAGCAGCTGTTGTTCACATCACATTAAATTGAGTGACGAACAAAATGATGTTGGTGCAGGGGTTTTAGTACCTACTGTATGGCAATGGTTGCATACTGTAACTCATAGCTTTTTGTGGAATAAGAAGAATAAGAACAACATGAGGGGATACATACGACTTTCTTCAACAACAACAAAAAAGACGAAAAATAGAAAGGCAAAGCACCGTTTTTCTATTCTAGCTTACATTAGCATTATTAATGCAATCACTTCCTACCTACTTCTAGCCTTCTTCAACGTTCTCTCCTCCATTTGAACACGAGCTCCTCTGCCTCTCACATCGCTTGGCAAAAAAAGATCGAAAAGAACAAAACCGGTTAATCTATAAGTACGATTGCTGTCCCTGCGCTGGTAGGCAAATGGCTGTCTCCACTGCGTTGCGCAGTTAAGCACGCCATCGACACCACCTTACCTGTTTTTCTCTTCACCTCACAACACGCTTCCGAAGCGCATCCAAAGAAGAAGGCATTAGACACGAAGGCTCGCACACGCCCCACCGATAGGCGGGAAGACCGGTTGACAGTACCTAAGTTCTGTATGCAAATTTGCCAAAGCAGCGTGCAAACGCAGCGGCACACAGCATGATCTTTGGCAAAATGTCATAAGGCGCTGTCGCAAAACAGAGAGGACACGGGGCGTTGTGATAAGGCTTTGCACATCCCCCCTGTACACCATGCCGTGGCGGCGAAGGTGCAGTTGAAGTGTGTGTGCAAAACAACTCCACAGCAGCAGCTACGCCTGCATTATGCAATGGTGTGCACCGCTGCAGCAGTAGGTAGCAGTTCATAATTGTCAGCTCGTATTGACCACCACCAGGGCAAGCAGACTAAAAGGTGTCTTTTTGTTGGTGTTTTTGTTACCATTTTTCGGCCGTTTCGTTACGCGAAGCGGTTTCAATTTCTGGACACACTGACAGACTTCGAACTTCGAGTTGTCGAAGGAATTGGAGGTGATCTTGGGTGCAAAAAGCGGTGCCCATGGGTCGGTGCCATTTTTTGTTGGTTTGGTGTGGTTTGTTTTGTGCAGCGTGGCGAATGCAGTATAGATATACGAGTGTTTCTCTTCTTCTTCTTCTCCTGTCCTGGTAAGCAAAACCAACCTCCCCGTGTGCTCCTCCACCATTCCCTTGGATTGCGCGATCTCCGCAGGTTATAAGACGATTAACGATTCCGTAGATCGTGGCACCGGTGGACGTGTACGTGTCGCACATTTAACGTCGGTGTCTTTCTTTCTACACCGAACCCTGCTCCCCCTGCTTTGCCTACCCCTCGTGTGCCAATTGCCCGGAGACCCAACGGGCGGGTTGCAGTGTTTGAGAAATGATCCAAGCACTACGCCCGGGCAGCACTTCGCGCTGGACAACTAGCGAGAAGGCAAACAATGCGCACTTTTGTTGCAAGGAGCCTGTCTGGGCGAGCTGGTTGAGTTTCCCCTTCCCTTCGTAGCTGGGCAGTGTGTGATATCTCGTTTGAGCAATGATCTTGCCGCCGGCGATCGTAAGTTTTACCACCGAGCCTATGACAAACCTTAACGGGCTCTTAGAAGGGGCCGAGAGCTACCTTGCAACAGAGCGGTGGGTGGGGGGGAGGCGTTTTGCGTACGACACATTGCGTTCGGGTCCAGCTGTGCAGCATTGAAGGTGCTTTTTTGTTGGTGTGTTGCGATTCGATCTGCAATATAAAGCAATGTGTGGCCAGCGGAGATATCTTGGCGCTGTGTGCAGACAGGGGTAGTGCATTCGAAGGTGTCGCGTTTTTTCTTCTTCTGTGCACACCACAAACGCAAGTGGACTTTATCGAGACATTTGGCGGATGATTGTGGTGCACGCGGGCGGGGTGCAATAATTGATCGAAAGGAGGGTCAGTGCTTGGACAGCTTTGATACGAATTGCACCGTAAGTAAGCGTAGGTCCAGTTCGATTTTGAGATAAGCAAATGGATGGAATTATTGGAGTGAGGTTGCAGCACTCCTGGAGACGGGTGAGATGCTTTCAATAAACTCGCTTTCAACGCTGGTCACCTTGGATTTGTATGGTTATTGATGTCCGGTGGAAGAATGTTGCAATAAACTCAGCTAACCCCACAAAAAAAAACTTCAAGAAGAATCTGAATGTTGAACTTTTTTTCTTCTGTTGGATCACCGTACGCACCATCCTATTTGGAGATACAAGAACTATTGGAATAGTGTGTTGATCATCTCGCACCTAACAATTCATTGACCGACCCATTCCAACGCCAGACACCCTCTTGGTACGCTTGGTGGATTGGATTGGATTTATTCGTATGGAAATCCCATCCTTCGTTCACCTCGAGATGCCAATCACGTACTCCACAAGCCGGTGGTTTGGTGTGAAGGTCACGCACCTTATGACTGCGATGATGCTGAGCAAAAAAGCGTTCCACACGCGTCGTCTTCACGGCAGCATCCAAAACACAACAACAACAACACCAACTGGTCGAGCGTGGCACATGTGCGACAGGTTTTACGTTCCAAAAAACTAAACTGCGCGGCCAACCAACGCTTCTCGCCAGTGGATCTTCTCGAATGTCTCGCCAAACCGGTCATTCAACGATTGGACGACGCAAACCAAAAAATAAAAAATAAACTGTATTTTGCTCGATAACGATATTGGAAAACTGGTTGTGTTCTGGCAGTGGAAGATGCGTTGTAGATGCGCAAAATCTGAAGGTCATTAGCCAGTCGTGTGGGGCTCGTTAGGCTTGGCTGGCTGCTGACTGGCGTCTCTCGATCTCCAACTCCTCGGAGGAAAGAGTTTAAGTTTAAGAGCAATTTGGCGTTACAAAACGCCGAAAACTTTCGTATGATGCAAGCCCGGGATGGGTAATTGAAAACGAAACTTCATTTATAACGGGTTGGCACAGCAAAAGGAAAGTAAAACACATCCACCGAATCGTACCGAACAACTCATCTTAATAAGAAGAAATTAACAGCGATCAGCGAACAGCGTTTGTTTGCACACGTGGAAATTAAAAATGGCCCCCGGTCACGATGCGTGTTTCCAGTTTGCTAAATTCCCCCATTCCTATCCTTGATGTGCGGTGCGTTGGAAAAGTTGGAAAAATTATTCCATATCTCACTCTCACAAGCTTTGCTTTCATCATTCGCCCGTTTTTGCTGCCTCCGTTGTTTCGCTTCCGATACGCCCGGGCTCGAGGTTTTATTTCCTCGCTGTAATTTTGTGGACCACATTTGGCGGAAAATCACTTTCGATTGTTTCGATCATGTTTAATTCAACCTCAATCTTTAAATGTTCCTCCCTGTTGGCGCTCTTCGCAAGCCTTCGATGCTGCTACTGCCTTCTCATATTCGGTAGTTTGTTTTGTTTTGATGAAAAATCATACCAACCGAGGAAGCGGCTTTGCGATGGGAAAGGGTGAACAGAGTGAAAAGCTTGCAGCTTTTGAGGGGAGGGGAGATAAAAATAGGACACGCTTCACGGACTATTATCATCGCTTACTTACCTCCCACCCCATTGCTTTGCCAATGACGTTTGGGGAATTGGATTTTTCTGCACACTTTGCTGGTTTACCACAACACACGCCACCACCATCAACATTACGCGGATGTTGTGCCGTTCGTCGGAAGTAGTTGGTTTGTTTGTGTGCTGCAATTTGGGGGGGGGGGGGGTTCGCTTTTTGGCGTGACTTTGATTGCATCTTTTTTCTTTGGGGGGTGCACCATATCATTCATTCCGCAACGCTTTTGGGACACTGTCGCTTTCAGGTTTCTGGGGGATTTTGGGGTTTTTGCGTTCGTGTGGAAGTGAGAGAAAGTTGTTACACACAGCCAGCGTGGTAGCAAACACAGCAACGATGACCGCATCAAGACAGTGCGGCAGAGTTTCAAGTTGTAGCAATGATAGGACGCAGGAAGTCGCGAGAATGGCGAAACCAGCAATTGATAAACACGCTAAAAGGCTATAAAGTGGTGGATTATTGCAAGGAACCAACTGTTCTTCACGATTGAATAGCAAGAAGAGGGAGAGAGAGGAATAGAGAAAGAGAGAATCAAATCATCCCTACCAACTGTCTTCACCGAATGATGTCTGTTGACCCCATTTCTTGGCTGACAAAATTCAATGGAGCTGAGTCGCAAACCTGAAACCCGATTTGGATTTTTTTTAATACCAGTCGTCAGTTCCTACACAGTGGAACGGTTTCTGCACAGTGATTCGGAGGTCTTAAAAAAACCAACCCTCCTCCGCTTCAGTGTATGTGTGTTTTGTGTGTCTATAAGCCTATTGGGTCTTCTGGCTTTGTGTCTTCGAGACATGATTTTTGGAGCTTCTAGCAAGCCTTCAAGTAGCAATCTCGAGGTGAAAGAAGCTTACGTACACACATGCGAATATTCGCTGCAACGAATCGAACTCGAAAGTGTGGTGTGGTGTGCCTACATTGACTAAACAACTTGTCTTGTCTCTCTCCGTTTCGAAACGGGTAAGGGGGATTAAGGTTCTTTTTGCAGTAACTTCCATCATACTTCTTCAACCGTCCTCCAATCTGTTGGGGGACTTTTATGTTGAGGTAGTTGTGGTCTTCCCGACCCGAATGTCTTCCCCTGTGGTCGTTGCACATTTTTCGTTTTCGGGAACCCTTCTACCCCCTGTGCTGCTGCTGTCTGTCTGTTGCTCCAGATAGCCAGAATGTCGAAAGAGGGGGGTGGGTGGGGATATTCGCCTTCCTGACGACCCTAAAGTGGGTCGTTGCTGTGGATATTCACCTTGGCGTTGGCGGTAACAAACAACGCAACAACGCAAAAGCGTGTTCATACAAACATTGAATGGGATGGAAAATTGCTTCTGAAGTAAAACACACGAAAAACAGGGCCAACGACGCCGTTCATTCAACTATCCATTGGGGATAGTTTTTTCCCCCTTCTCTCTATTTCACTGGTTCGAAAGCGACACCGTCCCGGACTAGTTGTTGTTTTTTTCTGCTGCTAATTCTACCGAGTTGGGTATTTTACGGATTTTCCACACATTTGATGGCCCACAGTGTGACGGAGAAGGTGGAGTTAATTTTGGAGCTCCAAAAAATTCGTTTCGCGTGGTTTCTCTCTCAAACTCGTCCCCTTCCGCTCTGTTGTACCACAGCGATTAGATGGGAAATTAGACTCGGCCACAAATCGATTCCGCCAACGCCTCCGCCAGTGTCAGTGGAAGGTACATTGAACTCCCTTCTACATTGAAAGCCACCCCCCTAAAAGCTCCGATCCCCACGGGTATCACTCTAAATCGGGTGGAGGCGATTTAGTGGATTTGCTAATTCCGGTGGTAGATCGTTCGATCCACCTTAATCACACCGATGTTGTTGATGATGATGATGATGATGATGGTGGTGGTAGTGATCTGTGTCTGTTCGGTTTGTTGTGGGAAGAAGAATAGTACGGGGAAGTATCAACGCACCGCGCAAAAACGACACGGGAGGAAGGAAGGAAAGTAAAAGTAATTTACGTTTTCAATTCCCAACCGTCATCGAAAGAAAGTTCGTCAAGGAAATGGCGTCTGTTCGGCTTTCTCCTTCTGTCGTTTTGTCCGCGATTTTTGTTTACATCGGCACCAGGCGTCTCGTGGAACAGAAGATTAGGTTTGGTGTCGGTGTGTCGTTATGGACTAGCCCGACTAGCTTCGGTTGTTTATTTTGGGCTAATGGAGTGAAGTGCAAGTTTTTCATTTTCGGTGAGAAATGTAATGTATGGGACGAGTGTTACTGGGTGTGTTGTTTGCGCTGGGATTAAAAAAAAGAAAACGTTCCAAGACTCGTTACATACATGAAAGAACAAAAGTCTGGTATGCAAATAAGTACTTCCTTTCAGTTTGATTCGGAAATGCACGCCACAAATCCGATCTGCAGTCTTTTGTTTTGGCGTGACATCTGACGCCAACCAACGCACCGTCGACCTTCGCAATCGGACCTGGCTCGGATTCGTTCGAGAGCGCCTCTGCTCTGCAATTCGCTCTCAAAAAAGGGAACGTTTTGAAAATTGTGCATTGTGTGTTGTACCTTGTGGCCCACGTTGTCTCATTGGCCCCGGGATTGGCCGCTGGGTCTATCATTATGATGAAGTGTCTGGTGCATGTTTCTTTCTTCCTTTGCGGCAACTAGAATTCGTTCCACTTGTCCTTCGGCGCGTCCACACGTTCGGATGATGATGATGTTGGTGTGCTTTCCTCGCCCCATTTAGCCTTCGGGTTCTGAGATGAGTGACGTTCGTTCGTTGTTGATGGCTCCGCTCAAACAGACAAGAACCAAAACCGTGTGTGGCGCAATGCTTTGGCGTTAAAGTGCAGCAGCTGGCAGGCTGGCTTGTGTGGCGCGCGGTCTTGTGTGGCGGCGGTCTTGTGTACCGACGGATCATGACCGATCATACAAGGTGAAGCAGCAAATATGCGAAAGAATAATAACAATATTTTTGCGTACCCCGACCAAGAGCGTTGTACGCACGGCGTACCGATCGATTCGCTCGCGCGTCACTTGACCTTGGTGGCGGAAATGCGATCGCACCGAAAGGGTTATTACTGGTGGCCTGGTGGTGGTAAGCCAGAACCCATCCCCCACCCCTCGGCTCGTTCGGTCTGGCCTAATGGAGATCAAGTATCGATGGCAGCGAGTGTTAATGCAACCTGTAATTTGAATGTATGTGCGTTTTCTGCGGTTTTCTTTTGTTGTGGTCTGGCTGGCTGGCTGGACTTGTAAACAAACAGAGAGAAACGAAAGGCGTAAAGAGCAAAACGGATCGTTAAATTGCATTGTGCGAAAGGATACGCTAGTTGCGTGTAAATTGCACACCACCCGGGGGTCCATATGGGGCCGGGTTGCTGTACTGCGGTTGATGTAGTGGAAAAAAAGGACTCCAATGGTTTGTGGTTTTGAGCTGCAAGAAAGCCACTCCCTTTTAAGACGCATTAAGTCTGTCATTGTTAAGCACAATCCCGTCTGTCAGATGATACTCGACACCCCGTCTAGGGTCGCTCTTTAGAGTTCTTCCAATACTGGATGCGGTATAATTATCAAATTGAACCATTCCTCACTTGCTTTAATTGCACCATTCGAGCTGAATGAGAACGGATTAATTAGAAATTCGATCATAATTGCATCCTTCCTTGTTCGCGCATTCAACCAACATCAGCCTGCCGGTACAATGTTGCAACAGCACCTCGTGTCCCATTATTCATTGGGAAGTAATCGCGATCCAATCTCATCACTCCCCCCCTTGTTCGTGGCTGGTGAAAAGTCATTTCACCAACTCGCAACGAAGCAACAAACTGATCAGTATCTAGCAAAACCCCCTATTTGCAGCCATGCGTTTGTCTTGCACAGCCACACTCTTGCGCCCTGGCGGTGATGAATGATGGTGACGGTGAAGAACGGTGGTTGTTGTCGCGAGATCTCGCGAAATCTCCCCGCCGATTAAAGGTGAAGCGGTTGAAATAAAAACACTCACCGAAGTACTGCTTTAGCGCACTGTGCTGTGCACGAAAAGGGGCACCACTGCAAATGCGATTTGGTGAAGGGTAATAAATATTCGTGGTGCATTAAAGGGAGCTTGCATCCTTCGGCCACAATTCTTGCTCTGATCGCGCGGATTTTTGTGTTGACAAGAGAGCTGGGCAGGACGGCGTGCGCGGGAATAAAAACTCCCCAAACGCGCCTCGCCGCGAGAGCTTTCCAATTAAGATTGCGTCGGCTTTATGAGACCACCGGTCTCTGGAGGTAGCACTGGGTCGTACCACAAGCCCACAGTAAGCGCAGTTGTTAGATGCTGTGCGCGTGACGCCGATGATGATGCGATGATGCAACCGACGAGCGCGCGCACGCGCGTGCACTGGTGCGTTCTTTATGGCACACGGGGGCTTCTGACTCGAAATAAATGAGCACGAGCGGAGGAGTTGAACTGGATGTATGGATGTGGGTATAGAGAGAAAGACGTCTAATAAAACCGGCTTCTTCGGTGCGTGATCGGTATCGTTGTGCCCTGAGACACTGGCCAACAGACTGTCGACCACGCGCTTCATAATTGCTCGATCACGTTCACTAATTCCCCGGTGCTTCTTGTATTTCTCTTTCTGAGCTGTGGCTTATGCACACAATGTAAGCTACCATTCATCACAAAATCTCCCTTTTCTCAAAACCGGTGTTTGCATAACTTAGTTTTGGAAGCTGCTCTAAAGGCGGGGGGGGGGGGGGGTAAAACGGTCTTTCATTTCATATCATACAAGAACATCAGAACGCCATAAAGAACCAAATCAGAGCCATGATTTGTGAGTTTAACTGATCCACATAATAGTCCGCTAGAGATATGGTGCACATCTTGTGCATTTTAACTGTCGTAAAACAGATGGAAACAACTCCAAGCAAAGATCATCAAACCGCAACAACACCCGTTCCCCCGTTAGATGAGATTACGTTCTTGAAAACCAACTTCCTACCGAGTCTTCGGTGCGCTTGATTGGCTGTTAAGATAGATCTTGTTTTACAAGCGGACTCTATCGATCTTGATGCCTGCAGCGAACGCGCGTGCATGTTTGCTATTAAAATCTTCAAGATAGGCGACCCAGCTGCTGCTGCTTCTCGATAAAGACGCGGATCGTTCTTTTTTTATCACCACCAGCTTGTGCTCGAGACACTGCCGGCGGCTAGAGTCAATAATTCACTTCAACTTCAGCTCTCTCGGTGCATACTAATTTACGCACCCCGTGCCAAGGCGAAACTTTTGCGCCGACATTAGGCCTAGTCTCGCCAAACACACACATAGGTCTTGCGGGTGCTGTTACGCAGTCGCCGAGTTGGCCGGGTGGTGCTGCCCTATCGGCGGACCGCCGTTTTGCTGGCTTCGAGGCTTCGAGGGGTGGGTTGGGAACCTCAGTACGGTCTCATATGCCTGGTGTGTTGCTTCCAAAGTTAGCCACATTCGGCTTCGGGTAGAGTGGGTGCTCCGTGGAGCTAGCTAATGGGTAATGAATATAATTATCATTACTATTATTATACCGTGTGGTGCGCTGAAGGTGTTTGGAGTCTTTGGAGGACGTCTGCGCCAACGTGTCGCCTGCAGTGTATACTACGTGCACACGCACGCAAACGGTTAATCCAACAGTGAAGCACGGAAACCGGTACCGGCGTGCTGAGAGAAGGTTGGGTTTGTTAGGAAGATCGACCCGAAAGTAGGCCACCGGTTACGATCGCAGGCCCACCTCTACACGGGGGAGTGGCCGCCTGCAAGATGAGTGCTGTGTGAGGCACAAACACAGTCCCTCCCCACTTCAACAGGGAATGAAGCTTGGTGCTTGCCTGGACTTCTGCTGCTGCTGCTGCTGCTGCTGCTGGCGGATGCTCCGGTGCCCGCCCGGTGTACGACGAAGCGCTCGTGATTACTCCCCGAGGGTACGTTCAGAAGGTGCAGGACGCGAACTGCAATGATTGATCTGCAGCTATGTACCGTTTGATTATGTCGTGTGGGAAAAGTTTTTTAACTGGCCAGCTCTGACGATCAGGGTTAAAGCGATTCATTATTCTTCGGTGGGGGAGAGGTGGATAGTTTCATGGTACGTTATTCGTTGGCGCGTTTTGTCGCAAGACGTCCTGCAAACTATAATCGTCGATGAAATGTGTTCTTAAGCGGCTAGGTACACCTGCGTCACCTCCAACATGGTGCAATGGTTTTGTATATGACTGACCTTTTTTCAAACCACCTGCCCGTTTCATTAGAAAAGTGTGTAATAGAATGTTGAAGACTTCAAGATACATTGCAGCTGGAGCGGCACACCGCAAAGGGAGTGACTTTCGTTTGTAAAGATCTTGCAGCAGGTGCATATACCTCACGAACATAATCGCTATGTTTTAGTCTTTTACAGACGTGTTGTTTAATGTTTCCTTTGGGATTTAACGACCTCGCCCAGAAATGTCATTGCTCGATAAGAAATGTTTGCCCAAGTGCTCCACTTTTTTTTGGTGGAAAACATAATGTTTGCATGCATTCTTGCTCTCTCCTTCTCTCTTTCTCTCCAATCTTATCATCCAGCAAGCCGTATACGAGCTTTTAATTGCCACCTTGCTGGGGCCTGCATAACTGTAACACAAGCATTAGGAATGTTCCTTCGGAGAGACAATCTTTAAATCTTTACATGCTACACATCGACCAACCAACCGGTGTAGTACCGTCAGCTCTGGTGTACCTGGTGTAATGTGTTAAGCGTTACGTAAAAATAAAACATTATTCACACGGAACACTCCACCTAAATTACGCCCTAATAGCTTTCTGTACGGCTCGTGCTTCGGGGCATGCCAAGCTTCAACGGTGATAGATTCACACTCTCGGGATGGTACGGAATGGAACTTGGGCGATGGTTGTCACCGCTAAACCACAAGAGCGTTTAACCTAATCGCGTGCGCTAGGTCCCAAGTATTTTTTGCCCCTTTCGTCTCCCAACATCCACTGTGTGCCTGTTTGCACTCCCTGCTGGCTGGCACTACGGTTGAACGAGCTAATGACCGCACTAAGTCGAGAAATGTGGAACTAATAGAAACACCACGCGTGAAGTGATGCAGCACGCGCAATCCGCTCCACATGTGCGTCTCCACGCGGGCACTCGAGATGGGTGCTGGTTGGCTGTGGCTGTGGGCCTCCGCTCGCGATCCAATCCATCTTCGTCAAGAAGGGCTTGAACTGAAGTGCGAAGTGCGGGCATTATCATTAGAATCCCGCCCGCCAGCGAGACAGCAGGCGCAAGCGGAGCACACTTAAGCTCCATGTCGAATGGGGAGAGCTGATGCCAACGTGTGCTCCCTAATGCGCTTTTTCTTGTTAGATTGAGCTGGCAGTGCAGCAGCAACAGATCTCCAGAACTCCATGGGCGGCTCGGAAGCTTCCGAGCAGTGTGTTCTGCTGCTGGTGGTTTTGTTAGTTGAGGTTCGGGCACTAAGACGGGCATAACCATCGCAAGTGGAGCAAATGTTCAGAGAATATCGAACCGGATCCCCCGATCGGTGTCGATCGATGTTCGGTGAGGCGCACAACCCTCCTGTGTCCAGCGATTCCGTGGATCAAAAGCGCTCTCAAGGCGATCGAGATTTGTGAAAGGTGGTTTCACAGATATGCTCCCGAGCTCTCCTTGCGTCCTCTCGGCAAGAAGAAGAACAAGAAGAAGAAAAATACGATCCGATCTCGTTCAGGTCTCAGGTCTCGTTGTGATCGTGGCCCGTGGAAAGGAAAACAATATTACAACTTCTTCTTTTCGTCACGCCGGGATCACCGTACCGTGTATGTGTGTGGAGTGGGAGCAGAAAAGGCTTGCCAGATTAAGCAATTTTTGTAAAACCAGTTTTCCGAAACCTTTCCCTCTCGGTCGTATTCCTTCGCCGTACTGTTGTGTGGACGTTCTGTGCGCCTGGTTCTCCCCTGGTTTTAGGTTTCGCCATCCGCATAATTAGCGTGTGCAACTCGCGCGAAATCGGGAGCGTTCACTCCCTACACTGTTCCTTTTCTTGGTGGCTGCTCGGAAGAACTTTGCGCGAAATAACCGTGACGACGACGGCGACGAAGACGGTGAGAATGTGTTAATGATGCGCTGAAGGACGCCCAATTCCTTGCTGTGCTGTGTGCCACTCTTTTCGCTCGGAGTGTCTTGGACCGATCGTGAAACTAGTTTTATATGCGGTGATCGTGTGTGTGTGTGCATCTGTGCGGGTACATCGGTGACCTGTGAATGAAGAAACGACGCTACTGCTTCACCTCCGGAGGATAAGTGGCCAAATCGGAGCACCTCATGTGATCTCCTTTGGCCATTAATTCTCAAGTGGAAGATCGTACGGAGGAACTGACGCTCGCTGACTTCGCCGTTTGCCGTTTCTCTTGTGTGCCGGTGCATGGAATTGATCGTCTTGTGCTTTGTTTTTGCAGAGGAATAGGCAGCAGCTTTCGAAGGATAAAGTGTCCACATTGTGTATGTGTGTTTGTGTACTTTGTGTTTAGTGGTGCCGTGTGAAACGATCGTGCATGTGTGGAAGGACGTAGAGGAAAAGTGTGTGTTCTGCTGTGGCAAGAAAGCTTCCATTAAAACCTTCAGTGGGAATCTGCTTTTTGAAAAGTGCGTTTTACAGTCTGCAGCAGCAGCAGCTGTGTTGTAGCTGTGGCTTTGTTTTAGTGTGGCCCTCCGGGCGGTCTTGTGGGCACCCGCAGCAGCAGTAGCAGCAACTCCGACTCCCACTTCCGATGATTCCGTGCGTGAGTCTCACGGAAAGCAGTGTCCTTGGGAATATGAAAGAACGCGTTAAAGAGATGCGCGTGTTCGGGTGTCGCTTGAATTTCTGGAACAATGTAACGCTGAACTTCGGTAGTAATAAGGGTAAGTGTTCCTCCCCGGGATTCTCTAACGCGGAAGTTTGAACGCTTTAAAGATTTTAATAACGCGCGGCGAAGACGCGCTATTTAAGCTCCAGAGCGGGAATCAGCAAATTCTAGGCCAATCGCGATAATCGCGTCCAGTAATGGGTTCGAACGTTCAATAAAATAAACGTGCACATTTCCCTCCCCACCATCATCATATCGGCTGTGGTAATTGTGGATTAATTTAATGTGCTTCTGAAGCCGCTGTTTAGAATCAGCCGTCGCCGAGGGTCTCCGCCGGCGGGCGAACTTCAATTATCGACGGGAAGAAAATAAATACCATTGCTGATATTAATAGCCCTGATGAAGTGAGTGTTTGTGTGTATCCCACCATTGCGCCTAGCTCCAAACGGGGGGCGATCCTGCTAGTGCATAAACTGCGGGAGCTTTTGCGGCGAAAGACTGGCCCGCTTTTTGCTGCCTTCCGTTTATGTCTTTTTTTGCTCAATCCTCCTCATCGATCTTTGCATTGCGCAAGCGAATCGATCTTTCACGAGGTTCGGTTTGTAGAGTGAACTCTCCTCCTCGCCCGCCAGTCGCGCGCCCCATTTTTGGACGCCCGTTAAGCCATGGGCGTAAGCCCTTCGGCGTGGGTCCTCCGTGCGGGCGGCCAGGTCGGGGCGGGGAGGTGCGATGCAGTCATTAATTATCTGAAATCAATTACCCATGCTCACGATGCGGACATCGGGAAACATGGTTTACGATTTCATCGGGTCGGCGAGCGCTAAGGCACAACACTCTCTGTAGGGTACACATCGATGGAAGCAGGGGGTACACATCTGGGCCTGTGTGTAGAGAGTGGTGCCTCGGTGGTCGATTCGATTCACTCGCTGTACACCGCGGGACCTAAGGGAAAGAATGGAGAAGGGAGCCTGGCAGATTAGATGGTGGCGAATCGGGACGCGCTCGTACAGGCCTCGAATGGGGTAAGATATATGTATATTCCTGTGCTGGCGGAATCTGTCGGCGGGCGTCTGTTGTCTTGTCTAATAGCTGACACAAACACATTCGGTGCTGTTGGTCGGATGAGCACCGGACTGAGAGGGCATGTTTTGCATAATCGTGGCCCTGCTAACGGTACTATCGCCCGGTCGGGCCGGACACCACACCGGCGATCGATGAACCGTGGAGAATTGTGTGCGCGCGGCCGCAATGGTGGTGTGTAGCTTCGGTTGATCGGTTCTCGCCCTTCTTTATTTCTTCACTAGGCACAAATGGCGCCGTACGATGAAGTGCGAAAGGTGGAAAGTGTTATTGCAGTGGGTTGACACTGGAATGAACCTTTGGTGGGGAAGCGAAGAAGCGATCCTCGATGAAGATGAAGAAAGTGGACTCTTTGATAAATTAGAACTCATTTGATTTTAGCATAATTCAAATTTGTCTCAAAAAAGACGTAAATTAGACGAACTGTATTCATCTTGAACAGTGAGCACAAAATGAAGATCTCTCTATTTTCCAGCAGATCGTGACGTGATTGGATGATCTTCATAAACTACCAGTCATTCTGTTCCAGTGAAACTTTATCGATTCCCCGTATCTAAAGCGATTCCGGTAGCGGAACCAAAATGTAGAACAATTTCCACTTAATGTAAAGCTATTAGAAGGTGTGTGTGTGTGTGAGTATCTGTCTGCTTAGAACCGGAAACGTACCTGGAGAGCGTGTATGGCCGGTTCGGTTGAATGAATGACGGGGGCACATATTGGTAACGAGGTAAAGGTTAAAACATGCCCTGTCATCATGCGACTGGCGTGGCATAGGGAGCACTTTTGCCTAGCTTCGTCTGCTCCTACGCCCGTGGAATTGGTTCAATTTGGAACGTTTTGCCTTGATGATGGTTGGTTGGATGGTGCTTCTGCTCCCAAAACCCTAAAACCATGTCCGTGGCGTGCGCCTTCCTTTCTTTACTCATACACAGACGGGAAGGCCACTGTAGTGCTGAGGGCTTGGAATGCCGGCTAAACGATGTTTAATCGATAGCGCTAGCTCACTCCCATATCCTGCCAACTCACCAGATATGCACAGGTGTGTGTGTGTGTGTGCGTTGTTTGTATGGCAAAGAAAAAAGGGGGTTGAAGTGTTACGATTAGTTCCAGGCTTTGGCGTAGCGTTCTTTAACCTTGTTCTTGGAAGTGGCATTAAAATTAAATATTGAACCGAGTGGTGGTGTGTGCGTGTGCGTTAACAAATAAAGAATCACATCGAGCAATCGTGATCCGGCTCTGTAAGAAGCCACAAGAGAGCGCAAACTGCAAATTAACTCATTTCCCATGACAGGTTGGTGTGTCTTCGAGGTGCTGGAGAACGGTGGAGCGTGTGCTGCTTACTTCATTTGAATAGAGAGCTTGATTGAGGCTGCTTAATCTCGGATGGTGCAGGTTCTCTCCCCCCTGTATGGGCGACGATACGTTTATGATCCGAAGGGCTACGGCAGAAGCCGAAAGATTCCCACATGCGTCCCAACGCCATTCATTTGCTGCTTAGGTTCGGTTTATGAATCGCTGTAAATTTATCGCACCCATCATCTTATCCCGCGGGCCAACCGGCACCCTCCATTGCCACTCTGGATGCATGCACCTGCGGTGTGAAGTGTCTATTTTTTAACCAGCACACACCACTTAACAACACCATTCCCGCGCGCGAGAGAGAGAAAGGTGTATCGATCGCATTAGGAGATCGCCCCTAGGGTTTGTCTTGCGGTCGGTCTCTACTATCTTGGGGCGGGGAGAGGGATCAACGGCAAAGATATGCAAATGTGAATGAAGAGTACAATCAGCAACGCTTGGCACGTCCCAGCGCATCGAAATGACAAGGCAACGCAGGAGAGAGAGAGAAAGAGAGCTCTCCAGACGAACGCGAGATGATCGCAGCTCTCGGAAAAGCAGAATCATTTTGCAGTTGTCACGTTTCACGTGTGAGGTTAATGACGGGCTCCACTTCCCATCTGCATCGGCGAAGGGCTGCGGGTCGCAGCTTTTAATGTATGCAGACGATCCTCGTGCCCGTGGGGATCTGCGCGTGCCCGAAGCTCATCGCGCTTCTCGTTAGCAGGCATTAGTTCTTAACGATGTTAGTCAGTGTAGAGCCTTGGGAGGGCATTTGGGAAACTGCGGGCATCAAACTGAACGTCAATATAGCCGTACGAAGTTGTTGTTGTCTTCTCTACTAACGCTATTTTTTATTGATCTTTCTCTTTTTAGGTAAGTGTCCGAATGTCCGGCGTCCAAACTCACTAGAGAGCCGCTTCTTCCTTCCCTCTCTAAAAATGGTATGCAACGGAATATTGCGTCGGAAGAATATGAAAGGATGAGCTGGTTGATCGCGCGCCTGCCGGGTGGGTCGTAAAATGGCTCGCTTTTATCATCGGTTCATTCCCGATTCGCCTCGTCGCGTAATTACTGTTAATGGCGCTGTATATGTCAAGACGGACAAGTATGATAGATGACACAGACCAGGGGTCCGGAGACCCGACCCGTTTCGTGTGATATGCTTGCCGGCTCGTTAGAGCTTGTGTGTTTCCATGCATTTTCAATACCGCTGTAAAAAAATCGGTGCCCCATACACCGCCACTTGGTGAAGACGATTGAAACGTTCACATCGTGTGCCGAACATGGTGGCACTTCATTTCTTCACTCTGCCCCACCACCTCAAGCGATTCCAAACGTCAGACCACGATGAGTCCGTGTGTGCGTCTAACGCGTCGTGAGGTGCCGCCGATCGGTGAAAATTTCGATGCAACCAACCGACGTGTGGTGAAAAACGCCCAAATGTAGGCACCGTTTTCGTGCATGGGCTTCGTTTTGGTGGGTTTTTGCACCTGCCTGCCTACAGCAGCGTGAAGCAAATCCAATCAAACGGTGGTTAGCAGGTGTCTGTCGGTTGTGGCACCTGTAGCGACACCTACCACACGCCACATCCAGTACGCATGCAGGTGGTGGTACGCGCCTCACCCTCCATTAAACAAAAGCGAAGCGACGAACCTTCCCCTTCGTTTGCGCAAGCAATAAAAATGTCACACCGTGCAAGCGTTTTTGTGTACCACGACGGCACAGTTGTGGGTCGTCGGATTGAATGACGAACGAGGGAGTCCGACCCCGCTTTTTGTGGGTGCATACGCATGACGGGTCGGTTGATCGGAAGCGGTTCCGATTTGAAGGGAACGTGTGGCACTGTAAAATCGGTGATTTTTTGATTGACTTGTTGAGTGAAGTTACATCCACACCCTACACCGGTACGCTGTCGTGTGGTACGATGATGATGAAGTACCCGTGATAACAACAGGAGGGCTCAAAAAGCATGGGAGGGGGGCTTCGTGTGCGAAGCAGCGTTTCGTGGACGGTGAAGCGTCCAATAAAACCATAAATCGATCATTTTACGGCACCGTGTGGTGTATGGCGCTAATGTAACGTTTGCTGGTTCGGCTATCACTTTATACATCGGTATCGTTTGTTTTTGATTTTTTTTGTGTGTTGATTGTGTGGAGTGATTTGAAGAGATTTATTGGTCTTTAGTTGGTACCAGTCGGAGTCAATGAAGATAGGAAAGGGTTTTTTTTGTGAAGCGTTATACCTTTCTTATTGCAATTTTGATGTACCATTTTGTGTAGCTCTTTCTTCCGAGCTTTCGAATGATGATGATATTTCAAAATCTATATAACGCGCGCGAAAGAACTCTAAAAGAGAAGCTGACCGGATAGGATAGATCGAGCTGTCGGAGATGCCATTCTAGCCGGGTAGGCTCTAGTTTCGTCGCCGATTGTTTGCCGCGAAAGGGAAAAGGAACCGAACCCGAACTACCGAACACAAAAGAAAACGTCCTGTAATATTCTACTTTTTTCGTGTCTGTCAGCCAGAGTATCCTTTCCCTCGGCTGCATCATTCATAATCTCGCAACGAAAGCGTGTAGTATCGTGTAATTCATAGAACAAGCATTGACCTCTCCTGTACGCGCTCGGCTTGGAAGAACAGCCCCGCTGAAGGGCACAAAAGAAATGCCCCGTGTCGGAAATGAGATGAAGGAATGGTTTCAGATTGTACGTCTTCTTCCCGGTTTGCCCTCCTTTTGCGCCGTGTGCTCGATTTAACAACACCACCCCATTCATCCATCAATCATCGACCATCGGGTTTCGGTTCGTGTGTAGCGCAGGCAGAGCGTGAGTAAAACGATGCGATCGGACGCGCCTGCAGCGCCAACTGCATGTGTTCGATAGTGCGCGTTCACCAAGCGGTGGTGGAAAATTGGGGCCCTCGTTCTCACCCTGTCGCCCGATCGCGCACCGTTCTTCTTCTCCGGGGTCGATCGATATCGACACCTTTCAATCTGTGACGGCTGTTGGGAAATGGAAAATAAAATGCGTCGCTACAGCAGTTAGCGTTTCGCTGTGAGCCAATGTGTGGGCAACAAAACGGCAGACAAACGGTGGTGGTGGTGGTGGTGGTGGTGAAAGAAAGCGGTTGTTAAAAAGAAGCTATATGAGCTATCTCCGCATAATCCAAACAAAAGCCCGTTGGACGCAACGAAAGCGCGGATGCAATCTTGTCTCGCATCTCAGACACCGAAAGGCATTAACGCACACACAAACACGCATACGGCCGGCGAGGGATGGATGCATCGCGGGAAGAAATCCGAAGACGGTTCGGGTTCTTGGAATCTTTTTCGGTTCCAATTGGAGAGGTAACATAAAACGCGCACAGACGGACGGACGGAGCAGCATGTATCTTTGCCGTTCTGGCCCTTGCTGTTGTTGTTGTTTTTTTTTTTGTGGGCAGAGGTTGATGTGTAAAGGTCAGCTTAACTTGAAGCAAGCGAACAACCTCAATATTTGTGAGGCGGATCGAATGCACGATAGAGACGGTATGGAAACCAGGAACAAACGAAAGACATAAGAACGAACTCGGAAGATTTCAGAAGTGAATGTTTTAAGGACGAAGAATGTATTTCAACCCCAAGATGACAGCTGACGAGCGGAAGAAGCAACACACTGCGTCGTCATTTCAGAATTGGATTTGAATTATTATTATCTACCCGGACGATTTCATTCGCTGACCCGGAGGAACTTCCCCATTCAAGAGTGTAGTGGGTAATTTGTTCTCGACATGGATCTGGTTTCACCCCCGAAATCCTGTTACGTTCTAGATGCATCCGACTAGGTCATTTGTAATGCATCGGGCGCTGGAATGTGGTGGGTGTCCCGGTTTATGTGGTCGCACCCCTATTAGGGGCATAATAAGAGCCGTGCCAAGATCGATCTTCATCTGGCGACATTCTTTTCCACGCCTTCGCCTTCTATACCAGCATCCCCCGTATCGCGTAACCCTCCGCACCCAACCAGTTTGAAGTAAATTTGAGCAGAAAATTACCATTTGAATCTAATGACACGGCGGTGGACGCACCCGCGCGGCGCGTTATCACAACATCCGTAATGTTGTCTGATTGCAATCAAATGAGAAGGGGAGAAGAAGCGACCGCTTGTTCGCGACACAGTTCTCACATTGCAGATTCGAATCAGCGAGTGGTGAAGAAGCACTCTGTCCCGCCGGGGTGGCTGTGGGCTGCCTGTGCACTGCAGTAAAGAAGCAATTTAGATTGATAGGCGCAAATGAGTTCGTGGTGTTCAATTTGTAAGCAATCTGTGCTGCAGTGCAATGCGCTGTGCCAGAAGGTAGAGGGAAGGCACAAGCACACAAACACACATTAACATTGCCATTTCTTCGAGCACTTTTCGGAGGTCGCACTGCTCCGGTGTGAGGGGCATTAGGATTGGATAAAGCTGACGTTTAGGCACCATTCGGCGAGATCCATTTGTGCGCGTCAATTGACGGTAATGTGTTTGGAAGATGAAATCCTCTTGCGCTGGAGGAGCCTGCCTCTTGTGTGTATGTGCGCGTAATTGAGTGATAGTTTCTCTTTTGCTTACCTTTTTTCATGCACTTGTGACTTATAAACTTTAAATTGACAGTTGATGGATGCTGATTGCAAATTCGATTGCTGTAGCGATAACACCCCTCCCTTGGTGGGTGCATCTCGGCATACACCACTCACCCATGCACACAGCGTGTTGTAACTTCTATTCGGACCATTGTGTCCATGTGTCGTACCTCTGGCCAACGCGCAGTCGACTTCGTGGGCTTTCGGGGTGGTGATTATCATCTCACGGGAGCTCCAAAACCAAACCGAACAAAAAAAAGCATCGCGTCGTGTTGCGTGAACACACAGCGAGCGTCCAAACAAAAACGCAACCTGAACAACAAGCCACTTCTCACCCCGAGGTGAGCTGCCTCTTGCGTTCGATGATGGAACTCGCTGCTGCTGTGTGGAGTTGGTTGCTTTCTTGGTTGCCTGCACTCCGCGTGATCCGGAGGTGATGAACTGGTCGATCCGATTTTACCGTTTAGCAACAAACATTTTGACCAAACCAACAGACCCCACTCTTCTCCCCACTCGAGATACCAATTAGCGCTCACACTCTCTTCTGAAGAGGTGTGAACGTCGTGTGTGATGGTGATGGTTTTGGGGGCAGAAATTGGTACGAGCTTCGGAGCACGTCGTCACCGTGCCTTCGACATTCGGTTGATAATGCAGGCTTTTGATCTCTCCCCAGGCGAGGGGTGGGCGGTGGGGTGGTGGCGGTTCATTTATGCCAATTTTCTACCCAAACTCTCTTCTGCTGTCACGGCAGGTTTTTCTCCCCTGATGTGAGCCTATATTTGAAGCACTTTTGGTTGTTGTTGTCGGATTTCACGGTTGGCATATAAATCCACCAAAAAACTGGCGAGGAAGAGAGCATGATGGATGAAAGGGAAAGTTGTGTGGTGGCTGGAGGATTTCAGCATTTTGGTGTGCTCCATGTTGCGCTGGAAAGTGATGATTATAGGGTGCTGGGGTTGTGTTTGGCGGATGTTTTTTTTTCGCGCATGTGTTTTCCCTTCATTTTGGGTCACCGGTTTCCACAAACACCACACAGTTTAGCAATTGAAAAGTGTGGGGAGTCTTGCGTCACGCTTATCATATCTATGGCGGTTACATTCATCAGCGTGTAAGGAAAATCCTATTTCGCAGTATCATTAGTGGAGCATGTGTATATCGCGTTTTTATTCGGGTTTTTACTGCGACGCAAACATTAGTGTGTCTTGTTTGCACAAGGCCAAGTTTAATGCGCATAACATAGCCGTTTGGGGAATTTAATTGCGTCTAAGCTTCTCAGTCGCAATGAAATGAATCAGCAAATATGACCTATATAACTGCCATGCTGTTACTAGTGGTTCAATTCTGCTTTATCCCTTCGTACTTCATCTCAAACAACAACAAAAACCCCTTGCAAGTGGACGTGTGACATACTTTCCTGAGGTCATGAGTTGCCCGCACAAGTGCATCATAATGCCTAACGAGAGTGCAATTTGTACGAGACACCCTTAGCAGACAATATGAAGAACACACTCACATACACATAGAAAAAAGGGCATGCCTTAATTATTTCCACCCAGTAACGTTCCATCCAACGGTGATGCATATCAGAAGGCAACAAAAAACGGGAATCCTTTATTCTCCATCTGTTTCCGGACAACCTGCATCTTGCTGTATAGTAGATGTACCGTACCCCGTGATGATCGTGATGATAAGGGGAAGAACTTGTGAACGAAGAGAACAGACCAGTGTGTAATAGTATTTTATTCAACCCCTTGCGGCCCCTTGATTGGCCGTGTAGTTTGCAGATATTTATCTGCCGTCCCCTGAGAGTGGTGATGGTGGGCTTCGCAGAAATAAAAGAGTCAAACGATACAATGTATACGCGCGTCCGTATCCGCAATGGGATCGAAAAAATGGGATGAGGCAGCGTGTAGTATAATTTAGTACACCTTAGTGAAGAAACAGGTCGATTGCTGCATCTTTAATATACTTTAATTCGATTTAAAAGAAATCGAATGCGATGCAAGTAACGGACGGGCTACACTCGACAATCTTCTCTCGAGAACAAGCTGGAAGAAGCAAGCAGGAAATAGTGTTGAATTTCCGTTTGATTTAAACTCTCCAAAACTCCTCCACTACTCAAGCCTCACTAGCACCAGCTCGCATACTCAACGTGTCTACGAGATATCTCAAATGTCTGTGCCCTTTTCGTCACCCATACAGAGTGTGTCTGTGTGCAAATATGTGTCTATTTGCTGGAGATAGCGGCTGTCGCATCCTATTCAAGCGGCCCGTACCTTCGTTTGCTTTGCATACATATCTCCCCTGTCGAAGCAATGCGGGCGAGCGCGCACTCACTCAGTTCAATACCCACTCGATGTGTATCTATTGGCTGAGTGCCACCCACCCGCATCTCCGCGCGGAATTGCACAGCCCCCCGCCCTGCTTCACTTTGTGAGATGTGGCGCCATATTTCGCTACCGAATGACTTATCTTCTGCAGCAGTAGCAGCAGCAGCGGCGCAAGAAATGAATCGCTAAACGAACATGGCGCTACCATTACCACCATTACAGAAGGCGAACCCCCCCATTTCAATAACATCGAATCTATTCTTGTAGCTGGCCCCACCAATACTAATGGCATCATTTTAGCCTCACTGCTCTCTATTTCAAGCTCCCAGCCGAACAGTCGCGGTTGTTCGATTCGTTTGCGCTTGAACTGCAGATGGATGCATCCAGTGTGGGTGTTGTGTTTTCGCCTCTTCCCGCATTGGCTCACCCACTACTATCCCCCCTCCCCCCACGACTGTCTCCATCCCCTCTGTACCACGCAAAAATGCACGATATTTTCTCATCACGATCTGTTTGGACTGTTCAATGCATGTTTTCTTCCTCTTCTTCTTCGCTTGTGTGTCTTATTGTGTTGCGCTCATGTTGCGATTGTTTGTAGTGGTGTTAGCACCGTGTGCGCAACATTTCGGGCCCCTCCACCGCCCCCTTCCTCTATCAAGAAAGGGAAACAACACATAACAACACGGCGGGTGAGCTCGAGCGCGCGCGCGCACTCGCCCGCGGTTGGAGCATTTTCCAACCAAATCTTGCACTTTGGATGCGCGCCGCGTCGCGTGATCGTTGGAGCGATGGAGGTGGTGGTGGTGGTGGTGGTGGAACCGAATGAGTGGCAAGCGCCTACTCAAGAGAGAGAGATATCTAGCCAGGCGCCCGACAGCCTAGAAAACTCCGGTGCCCTGCGAGGTTGGTGGGGGTGGGTGTTTGAGTGAAACAATGCCTTGACGAAAAGTAAAAGCGGGTGAGCGAACGGTCGGCCAGTTTCCATCGAGCGACTCCACCGTGCGGTCTATCTCTCGTGGTGTTCTGTGTGATTTTGTTTAGATTTTTCCAGCAACTGGTTCCGTACACTGTTTTGATTAGTGTATCAGTTTCTGTCTGTGTGTGTGTGCGTGTTTTTCTAAGCCGGAAAGTGATCTAGATATTGATCTCGATTCGCGATCGCGCACCGTCCGTCCTAGATGATCGCCCAGTGTCACCCGCTGGTGACTTGCTACCCTTGGGCTGCCATTGCACGCTGCCTTCTAGAGGGAGTGGAAGAATTTTCCTCATATAACCCCTTCATGATATATGTGTGCGAGAGAGAGAGAGCGAGGCTTGTGTAAAACAATGTCATAAAAGTTCTTGAACGGTTGTACGTCATCATCAGGTGTTCAAGAGAGATTGGAACAGTGAGGCACACGCGTTGTTACACCTGCAGTGCCCAGTGCAACAGACACAACAGCTCCCCAACTCCAAACCTGCCAGTTAGATGGTCTCTGTGAACGTCTCAAAAAGTGAAGGGGATCACCGTTTAGTGTGCAGTCTATGTGTGGATGATGTTCTAATGAAGGCTCCCTCCCCTCGGTCTGGAACACGGTGTGTGGAGTTCAACAGCGTGTGTTCGCAGAGATCGGAAATTAGTCGTCTGGTGTACTACTAGGTTTACACATCGCGTGTGTGCGAGTTCCGGTAGTAGTGCTGCATGGTGCGATTCTTTATTGGGAAAGTTAGTCCCAGGGTTTTGTGAACTCCTCAGCACCTCAATAGCTGGTGTTGTCACCTGTCGTGCGATAGATACATAGTGCTCTCTCTCTGCTAGACATCGGCCGTAGGAATTGGTGCAAACTGATAAGACACCCGCAGCACCAACAACCTCGGGGCAATCATTATCGTGACCATAACGGCTAGACGGAGGTCTCTATTACCGACACCTAGGTCTCCAGTAGTGAAGTGGGCCTAACAGTGTTTGTGTTTGTGGTGCTATTGATGCTATTGGTGTCATTATTCTTGGGCAGCTGGGTCCAATCGTCTGTGGGTGCTATATTTATCTCTTCGAATACAACAGCCAGCCCTCACACATAGTTACATACGTTGTGAAAGTGGGTGGTCGTCGACTTGTTTTTGGGTGAAGGGTGGAACGGTGTACTGTAGTGTGCTGTTGCAATATCAACATTCAAGCGATTCTGCAGTGTGTCTCGAGGGTGTTGTGCCCAACCACACCGGAGAAGAAGAAGTTCCGCGTCTCGTTGGCACTAGGACACCGGCTGGTGGATTCCGCGGCGTTGGCGAACAAGAAGGCGCCCTCTAGTGCTCAAGCGTAACCACCGTGAACGCGCACGGAGCGTTCGACGAAGCAATGACGCTACTGTCGGTCTGGAGACTAGGTAAGAGTGGCGTGTGTGGCGCAAGATGGTGTAGTACTTCATAATGTCATACTCGCCGCCGCCGCGAGCCGTTTTCGAAATCGAATTAATGCAAATGTATCCACAGCACAGGTTCTCACCGCTCAGTAGTCCACCTCAGTCCTACACTCATGCCCGTTCCACATCAAACCCCAGCTAATGGAAAAGGGTGTCCAGTTTTGTCGGTTTTATTATTGGCAACAATGTTACCAATTTCGCCAACAAAAGCTCGCTGTTGTACTCCACTGATCGGTGTTTCACGCCTCACGGCGGCGGACCTAACTTTGGGAGCGACACTTGCGCCCGCGACCCATTGTTTCGAGCGTTTTACGGTGCAGTTTACGGACGGGGAGGAGGTTTTGGGAGGAAAATGTCAACCTCTGTGTGTCGCACCTCGATCTCACGGCGATCCGCATTTGACACGAACGAAGCCTTCTACGGCGGGGGAACCCTTGGACTTGGCGTTGCACTGGCTTTGGGGTGGTATCATCATCTCGGAACGTGTAAACCGACACAAGGTGTCGTTGGTACACGGCGAGACCCACGACGAGCACGAGGAGTCAACTTACAACCTGTTCATGTTGGGTGCACACAAACACACACACTCACACACACATACACAATTACACACAAAGTCCTTGACGCGTCACGTTCAGTGCACGGTGGCGTGTGGTGCCACTGGCAGGTAACTTCTTGCCACCAAGCGTAGCGGAGGGAGCTTTTTTGCTTCATCTCTGGCGGACTTTTTTTGTAAAGGAGTGTCGCTCCAACCATTCGTCTCCAGAGATGTCCAGCGCCCCGGGGGAGGTAGGTGGGGAGCAACCAAAATCACGAATTAACCTTTTGCATGCCCTGCTCTCGTTCTCCAGCAACAGCGGCAGTGGAGTTTCATTCTAGCCGCTGTACGCGACCGGAGCGCCAAAACGACAACTTCGCTTCGCTGCTCGACCATACACTCCGCAACTCTACGTTGAGCCGAGTGGTTTCATAATCTCCCTTCGATCGGCGATGTTTGCACACCGATCATCGACACAGAAGGCAGCGGCGGGGCAAGAGTAGTGTCCCTTTCGTCTCTTCCTCTTCCACTCGATCCTCTCTCGGGGGGACCACAAGTCATCAGGCAGAGTCCATCGCAATCGCCACCACGATTTGACCTCCGATGGGCTAACGCGTCGTGGGTTCGTCTCTGTTCGATCTTTGTACGATTGCGATGTGTCCTCCGTGGCCGAGATTTTGAGCGTGTGTACTACACACACACATACACATACGCTACACACGCGTCGTTCAAGATTCGATAGGATTTATGAGTGTGCCAATTTCTGAACCTCCCACTGCACTCTGTGCTACGGTTGATCTAACCCCAGCGTTTTGTGGGGTCAAAATCATTGCTTCTCCTCCCTGTCCCTTTGAGTGTTCCCTTTCCGTTTGGTGGCAGAGCTTCATCACCATCATCATCGTGATCGTGCTCCAGTGTACACTAGTGAAAGAGATGGATCGTAAGGGTCATGAGATCGTACCCGATGAACGGTTCACTTTCAGCGTGGAGAGAGAGAAATTAAGCGCCGCTAGTTTGATCTGTGCGAGCATCGATCGACATACGGCGATGATGATGATGATGGTACACGTGAAACGGTGGTTGGTAACCTTTGTTTTTTTGTTCGTGCCGTCTTGGACGATCTCCGTAAATCCAGCAATTTCATCAACGTTCACCCACCCCATTTGTTATGCTGTTGCGGCTGACGTAGTGTAGTGTGCCTTCTTGCGAGCAGGCATTTTAGGTTTGTTTCACTTTCCGTTCGATTGATGTTGGTGTGGTGGTGTCGTGTAGGTTTTTATACTGTTGTTGTTGTTGTAAGGTACGGCTCCTCTACGTAAATCAATCTGTACGGTTCACGAGGTGAGCCCGATCCCTCTACTTATGCCCTCTCGCTCTCTCTCTCTCTCTCTCTCTTCTCGGGGCTAATGAAGTGCAATTTACCCTAATTGATTCTGTCCATCACGTCTCGTTAGCGGTTGTTTGATACTTTTTAAGGGCTCCGGTAATCGGTTGGCGATGCAAGATTTATTGTGGGCCTCTTTGGGGAAGGAAGGGCCGCCAACAATAGCGAAACACTTAACCGCGGTCAATAGTAGCGGGTAAGCGGCAGTTTATTTAAGCTCTCGCTCTGTGTATGAGAGATGGGGTATGGTAAATATTATGAGCAAAGCAAAAAAGCGTTTGCCAATGTGCTAATGATTGAAAAATAATTGTTAAACAAAGCGACACTGCACGGAGAAGCAAATGCCTTCAGAGCATACGACTCTGGGGTGTCTCTCAGAATGTGATGCACCTTTCTGTACACCAGCTACAAGTTTTAATGATCGTGTTTTTTTACTCCCTACACTTCCTGAAACCTTCGAGACGACGAGCAATTAGTGCCCGTCGCGCAGGACAGAGCAACATAAACACAGTTAATCCTCGCTTTTGTACACGAACACTTGCTCTGTATGCTGTCGATGCAAAACAACGATCCTCGATCGGAGATGGATACTGTGAAGAATATAAAAAAAAAAAAAAACACACCTGTCAACCAAGCGATGCAGCCAATGCCGATGTCCTTGTCGCGTTTTTGGTTCGGTTTGTACTTAAAAGGCGACGAACGTTTGCTGTCCAAACTAATCTCCTGTCCGGCCGCGGTGCAAACGCTCCCCTTGTGCTCCATCCATGATCATGCTGCAGCTCAGCTGTGTTGTGGCAAAGCAGGTGAGAGAATCTTTTATGGAGCACCCGGGCATTACCACCGACCGGACAATTAATTCAATTTGGCTTAATGAGCAGTGTGACAAGTGAGCCGCGCGGCTCGTTGCATACACCTCGGGTGTGCCATTGCTGACAAATGGAAGCTGTTTCCGCGGTAATGCGCACGGCTACACCGGTGACTGACACACAATAATAATAGGATAATGTGACATCGTTTAGTCGTGGGGGGGCCGGGTGTGTCTAACACCCTCCCGCATGTACCGCGCATGTGGTTGAGGTGGGGCCATAAGTAGCTACCAACCGTGTTGCATTAGGCGGTATAGTCCGCCAATCCGCATCAGAAAGAGAAGCCTACAATTCGCGGGTTGTATGTGTTTGCTAAACGATTCTAACTTCTGGTAATAAAAGGGGGAAGGCTTGCGAAGCTTTTGGGGTCGGCAAAATGGTACTTTTGATACCGCCCGCATTATAATGATAGCATCAATTACAACACAACATCACCTTTGTGGAGGTCCCGTTTGTATGCAGTGCGCTGTTTAATGTCTTGTTGTGTTAATTTCATGTAACATCCATCACACAGCCACGCACGGATCCGGATGAATGATCGAGTGGAGAAAACAATTGATTTCTTCCTCCCTCCAACACTCTCACTCTCTGCCGCTTGTTCATCACGGGTCTTGGCATCTTGGGATGGGAGAAAAGTCACTATCGGAACGGCGGGAGAAATTTTCCATTGGAAAATTGATTCCAATTTTTTACTCATTCATGCGTCCGAACGGCGGGTGCGGTGGCTGGTTTGATCGACGCTGGTCTTATGGTGTGTTTGTTTATTGCCTGATACCACGGGGAGGTGAACCAGCCAGCATTGACCGGCATCACACAGCGTCCGAGGGGATGCCGCCGCGAGTACACACGCATAACCTCACCACTTCTCTTTGTGGCATTTAATTTTCACTTTCACCCAACATAACACTTTACGCCCAAACGGTTCGAAATCGAATACCTGCCTGTGGTGGTGGCGTCCATTTGAGTTGCAGGCGATGCGAATCAAAACCCCCAAGCTCTACCAAAGTTGTACTACAGAGTGATGTGGGAATGTTTGCAACCACCAGCGGTCTACCAATTGCAGTAGAAAACAAACATTTAATGTTGCTTGCTAGAAAAGTACAACGTGTGCAGCTCGTGTTAACATTTAACATCATCATTGTGGTAGTTGCTAACACATATATGAGGGCGAATATGAGGTGAAAATATAAATCATGTTCAAGAGAGTTGTACTAATGTCATGTTTTAATGTAGTAAAATTAGGGAAATTCGCGAAACTAGAGCCCGCAAAGCCTCCATCGGTTGTTACCCGATGGTTTAACATTACCATTTTCTGCACCCTTTCCCAGTGACGTCAGACGCGCCGTGATGTAACATCCACAGTTTTAGGGTCGTCTTTCCCTCCAGCACCTCGAGATACCCGATACAATGTCCACCCTGTCCATGCCGTCGCTCGATTGCGTACTCATTTAAACCGGTTGGATTATCATTTTTCACATCACGATAAGTAGTACTGTGGTGCGGCGCCCTGCGCGATCGCGAATTAAGCTTGGTCTCGCCGTGCACTTCTCCGCTCTTAATTCCATCGCTCTCTTCAACAAGTGGCCCCCTACTGCACACACGTGCGCTAACACTAGCTGGGTGGCGGCTCCGGGTGGCGATGTTTGCGAAAGTTCTCACTTTCCTTCCACGGGTGAGAAGGGCCCTCCTCTCTTCGCGAGCTCATCGGCCACAAAATCAGGGACATTAGGAAACCGTCCGTCGGAGTGGTCCGCGATAAAGCGTTAAGCTCTTTGCACCATGCCTGAGCTACTGTACACTTGGGCAGCAGCTTTGGTTGTGCTGCTGCCATCGGCTCGTGCATCGCCAGCTGATAGGACAGAAGGACGTCCTTTTTTAATGGGCGGCTTCGAGTGGACTTTTTAAACGCTTTATTAAGCTCCAAAATTCAACACTCCAAACCACTTGTGTGTGTGCGTTTTTTGTTGTTGTGACGGTGGACGGCAGTGAAGACCTTCAGCAAAGCTGAATGGTGGCAAAGTTAATGCTAAAGAAGCACGCCATCGAAGGTGCTTAAAAAAAGGGAGGTGTTGCTAAAGTTTAAGTGTGCCGTTTTCAGCCCGGCTCTCTCGTGTGCTTTCGGTATCGGTTTCGCTTGACGGGGCCGCTTTAGCTTTTCATTTACATTGAATGAAGTGGTGGAAAATTCGCTCCGGCTTGGTTTGGGGTGGATGTGTGTGTGTGTGTGTGTGGGTTCCCGCCTTCTGCACGGGGGGCCGTACCCCTCTCGGAGGTGGGTCTGACCTCCAGCTGACCTACGCGGTGATTTGGCAATGCACGCGGTATTAATATGTTTGTGTAATGCGATTGCGGCACGTGCAGGCGTAAGGGGTGTAATGGTAATTTAGCGCAGCACGCAATCAATGTGAATTGAATTGGATTAATTCGGCGATGGTGGCGTCGGAATGGGTAATTTTGTTTGCTAAAATACGGTAAACGAATGAGGTAAACAATAATTTGCATATCGATCGCGTTTTCAAACATAATTCTAAAACTGCTGTTCGTTTTAAGCGAATTGAAACCGTAACTGTACAACACTTTCGAGCTAAAAACGAGTGCAAACCAATTCTGTAAAGCTATTTACTGTCCAATAACACAGTAAGGATGATAAATCATTCCTCAATTCCGTGGGCGAGGCAGCGCATCTTCCCTGCAGTGCAGCAGAGACCGTTGAAGGTGGAACCAACACCCGGACGCGGTTGCATTCCCACGGTTGTAAAATACGCTGCGCTCCCAAATGTGTGCCGCCCTGGTGAGCTCTGACGTCTCCGCAAGATGAAGGAGTATGTGCCGTTAGGTTTAGGGAACAAATTTCCAACACCTTCCCTGACACACACCATCCATGCCTAAGCGGATTACTGTGGGCTCGTTTCGTGGAAAGGATTTCCTTTTCTCTCCCCAAGCCCGCCTCCAACGGTTTGGTGTAAATGCCGAGCGAGGTCTGGTCACCTTCAGCCTCTACGGTACGATATGCCCTTCGGATGTGGCTCCCCCGGGTAGCTCGTACACACGTACCACGCCCGCCACCTTTACGAGCCGGCCACTGAGGGTCTTTTTTTTCGGCATAATGATTATCGCACATAATCGTAAAGTGGACGCGGTTTGTTTACGGTAGCTTCCAGCCGGTTGCTGCTGTTGCTTGCTTTATCGAGCTGGAAGAAAGTCTAGCGGGTGCTTTTTTTACCGCTGTCTTATTAGAGCAACATTTTCTTCATAGTTTTCGATTTTATTACGGTTAGTTAATTTTTAAGGTTAGTGTGTGTGCGGAGTTGGTTCAGCTTCGGTCCGATCCGTCCGTGACACATTCCGGGAAGAATTGAACCGCGCAGGCGGCGTGGCGTTGGGAAAGCTTCAGCCGTATGACCGTCTGACATTTCGATCCGGTTGATTGTGGGGCAGTAAAAATTATAATGCCAAAACACAGGTGGTGTTGCTGCCGTACCTTTGATATTTGAGTTTTATTAGCTTGGTTCGCTTGAACACAATCGATAACGTCTTGTTTCAGTGTTTTTTTTGTTGCTGGTAGAGCTGTAAAAAGTAAATGAGTTGTGATATAATTGATGCAAATACGCATCATACACAAAACGTGCGATTGATAGGTGCTTTTGTATGGAAGCTGAGATTAATTTGATTATCATTCAATGATAAAAACACACAACTCAAAATTGACTTGGGATTGTTGGGATAGAACTAGTATCGTTTGCCATATCTGCTTGCTTGCTATAGCTACTGTTATACTATAGTACTATACTATAGTAACTTATCTCCGAAAAGAATTCAAAAGGGATCTCTAGAGATCTGAAGAGGATTCGATCGCATTGCCGGTGTTGTGCGGGGTTGCGGTCTTACCACGGCGCTACGAAGACACTGGATAAAAGGGGGTGTTATATATCTAGTAGTTCTATACTGTGAATTCCAGCATTTGTTTACTGTTGTATAACAGTCACACTTTAGTCAAGAATGCAAGAAATAATGTCACACTTTACTCCCTTAAACCTTCTTTAGGCACCAAAACCCAGAGCCAGACAGGTTGGTGTTTATTGGTTGCGTCATTGTGCGCTACTCAACAGACAAACTGTCCTGTCCCTGAGGCCTTAAAGGAAAGGCTGTAATATTGGAACTTGCCAGAAAAGAAGACATAACTCGTTAGCACAAGCAATAGATCGTACCCACCATCATCCTAGTGCTAGATGGTACTGTGGATCACAAACACGTCACAAAAAAACGATCGTAAAAACAGACTGATCCCAATTAAGAAGGCAATAAATGTAGCCGCTACACCGCTACTAGGCATGTATATCCGATCAAACCCTCGCCTCAAGGAGAGGGGGGAGGATCAAGAACTTACTGTATCTGCGGCCGATCTTAGCCGCTTTGTTTGTTGAATGGTTTCTTGCTGCTTGCTGGTAGCATGAGCTTTTCGGCTGTGCTTGTGCCACCGGTTTGTCTGCTGGCACGTCTCACTTGCGTCACGGTATTAAATTAGAATGTAACAGCACCGCCACCACGATCACCGGTGGCGAAGGTTGCATCTTGCAGCGCGCAACACCGTGCGTCGGTTGGCTGGGTTGCCGCACACGGTAGTAACGCATAATTATGAGTGTCATTCTGACGTGTCCCTGAAATCGGCTCAAACCTATAGACCGCGCTCAATGCGCTGCATATTGATTGAAGAGGGTTTGAAATCTAACTGCGTACCACGCATCGGTACGATCACCTTGAATGGCTTAAGCATCGTTTTTATGAAGCAATCTTCCTTCGAGATGCCCACCCCCGGGGAGCCTAAAGGAAATGGTCAGGAATTAGCCTTTTTTACAACCAACTCCGCACATCGATGGGAGGTTAACCGGCTGCAATAAACGATCGAACCAGGGTAGTAGGCAGAGGTGGATTATCTAGTGCGCGAAATGCGCCAGCCGGCAGCACCCTTTGCCATTTTGTGCCACAGCCAAACAAGTTTCTCCACCGAAACAGGATCTTCCTATGATGAATGCGGTCGCTCAGGGTGCTTAATGTGTCACAACACGTTTGTGTAGTGGAGTGCAGATGGAGTTCAGATGTTGCATGATTACATTCGCCCCAACCTGCCAAGCCTTTTGGGCAAGACCCACCCGGCAGCCACATTGGTGCCTCGCGGGGTTGGGGTTGGTGCCACTTGTCCAAGGATAACCTCCTCTTGGTGGTTCACTTTCTCGCCCAACCGAAACCGTGCCAGACCAATTATCTCTCGCCACCGTGTGTCGTGTTCGTGTGTGTTTCCCTGCGTTTGGTTTTTGTAAAGGGTTCTGTTTTTTTGTTCTTCTCTGTTCTGCAGTCACATTTCCCTTTCACTGCCCAGCCTCGGTTAATTATCGGCGTACACATTTATTTCTCCGAACCGAGGGCACACATTTCAATGCGCGGTGCAAGAAATGATCGTTTTCCATTCTTTTGTTGAAATTTAAGAACGTAAACTTCTTTCGGTCGTATTCCCGTGACGACCCAGTGGGTCGACGCTCGTTCAGTCTCGTTCGTGCCAGCTGGTATGAATTTTAATTATGAAACAAATGATCGTAATGTGCAATCTTTTGAAAGCGGTATTTTAATCCTACGCGCAAAAGGCAGAAGGGAGTGTCCGTCATGTTTCCTGTGCGCCGTGATTTTACGACCCAAGGTTGCGCTTCGTTTGCTGTCGTGTGAAGGTAGCAGAAGGTTTCACACCTTACACTCTACCATGGCCCTTGCAAGGGTCAGAAAGGTTCAGCCCAGCCGTTTGCCACTGCGACAAATTGGCAACCTCTGCTTTGCGCTGGGTTGTAAAAACGAAGAATTCCTCCAGCACCCTCGACCCTTGTCAACATACATTGAGGTAGAGCTGCATGTGAGGATTAGCGAGAGGATTTGTTTTTTAAATAAAAAAAGGCAAGATTAACATAGCCGCCACTTTTCGTCATGGATGTGTGGATCTTCTTAAGTGCATTTTAAATTATCTGCCTTCTTTTGTGTGTTAGAAATTTTCATAAAAAATACACACCCCCTTAAACAGAAGCGCTCGCCCGGAACGAACGATTTGGTGCCTGTAAGATTGTCGTAAAAACCACACCGCCATGTGAACTGTTTGTTAATAAAAAATGAAATACCCAAAACATTGCATTAAATGAAGAGATGTTCAAATTATCAGGCTCTACCCACACCCGGAGCATTCCCAGGAGGGGCGCACCCGAATTGCTTCATTTTGTTTTGGTACCAGTGCGCCTTTTGTTGTCCAGCCTGTGACGACATGGCATAAAAATGGTTGCATATCTAATCGTGCTCATTTAAATTCGCCTTCCCCTTTCGAAAAGAACGGGTCCTTCGCTACTTTCTCATCGACTCTACGAAATTGGACATTTGGTTACGGGGTGATGGTTTTATCCTTCGTTCGTGTTCTTTTTTTTCGGTTACTCTCCCCTTAAAATACCCACTTTCTTATGGCATTCTTAGAAGCTTTCATCAAAACTACCGCGCGCTCGCCCGCTCTCTGGATGTGAGGCCGAGAGGAAAAACTATATTTCAAAAACTCATCGCCGAAAACAACGTACCTCGTGGTGGTGGTGGTGGTGGCGGCGGTACATTCCGTTCCAAAGTCGTCTTCCCGCTTCGTTGCGTTATTAGAAACAAATGAATTTTGAAGATCAAACCATCGCGATAGCAGTTTCCGGCCATCAATAGCTTAATTACCATTCTGTCTCTTCAGTGGTTCAGGTCTCGGGGCTGCACCTCCGTTTTTTGTTGTCCCGACATCTTGCAGACGCGGCATTCATCCGCATATGACAACAAAAACGTCTAACTTGCGATCCACGATCCTCGTGTTTGCTGTTGCCACTAGCAAACCGGGACGATTTTATTTTTTATTTTGTTTATTCTATTTCATTTCGTCGTGGGTCTTCGCTGGTTGTTGGATTTTCTTTCGCATTTTTTGTGTACGGTCACCTTTGAAAGGTGTTCTAGTTGCTCCGCAAGCATTCCGATCGTGTCTGGCTGTTTTTTTTTTGTTTTTGGTGTAGTTTGGGTTTTTGTTTAGCCATGGGAGATTTTCACAGCTCTCCGGCGTCACCGAGCCGTGGCTGTATTTATTAACGCCCGCATGTCTGACCCAAGCGAAGGTGCCCCCGATGCAATCAAAAAACAATTAAAACCAATTTTGTCTACCGTCACCTGGACGGCGGAGGGATGCGCTACCGCTGGGGAAGTTGTATTTGTTTTGGGTCGCATTTCTGTTAGCGGATGTTAGATTGTACAAATGGCAGATGCGATGAGGAGGGAGTTTTGGTAGCTTTGTCTCTTTGTCATGGAGTAAATGCAAGGTGTGAATGTTTCAAATTCACTGAAGATCGTTGGATGAAATGGATGACAGGCGCAAGATATCTTAATGCGTTGCTATATTAAAGCTGCTAAACATGAAACAAGCAAGCAAGAAGTTCCAATTGTTCAGAATCATTAACCTGGCATGGTCTTCGCTCCAAGAATCATAAGGCATTAAATTCACTTTTAACGATCATCTTGTCAACTTCTTGCTTCGTCGAAGTGATTTTTAAACTGTCTTTTGTTTTGTTTTTTTTTGCATCTAAATTGAATAATATTATTCTTGTCTTGTGACACACCTCCGCCAGAATAGGCCTCGAACGCACGCCGATGCCTTAGTACGCCCAATTTCCGACAGGAAGCCACGGTCGATTTACGATGCGCGCACGGTGCGTGATTATGCAGCGTGTGCTCTGTGTGGATTCTATTTTGCAGGAAACACGCCATTGCTCATTCAAAGCCTCTCTCTGTCGCGGTATGCATGAACAGAGTCTTCGGTGCGCCTATTGGTGCACCACCAGCAATCACGAGGCCATTCGGTGAAAATAGAAATGAGTTTCGATGCGCGCGCGCGCGCGCTCGCACACATCCACTGCAAACCATTTGACATATCCGGTCATCAACGTGACACACCGGCGGCGGATGTTGCATCGGTTACGATCACGACGAGAACGCCTCATTCTGTGGCGCTTAGGCTTTTTCCTCCTTGCGTGTAGGAATAGTACACTTACTTCGATTTCGTTTCGAAGCCATTTCACAAAGAAACAGCCACGACAGCCACAGGAAGGGTGTGGGCCCGTTTTAGTATGCTTCAATGCATCCACACACACACACACACACACACACACACACCAACCTTCTTGGGTTAGTCACTTGGTGTGTTGTTTAGCCCCAAGCGGTGTGATTTCAACGTCGGTACACTTTGAGCAATAATATGCGCTGCTACTCTTGACCGGTTGGGAAGGCTTCGTCTAGTTTCTCAACCAAAGTTTGACGAACCCCATGTCAGGTTGGACACAGTGGGACGACCGGGGTGGTACTGCTTTCTAGGTGTCGTGCAAGAATATTCATTCCACCAGGGTATGCATCAGCTATTACTGCCAGTAACGGGGCAAGTTCCGAGGGCACCGTTTAGGCAACGAGGCCTTCTGCTTGCGAGAAACTGCACACGGTACATTAATTCGGAATGTTTACCGATTGCGATAGTTCTGCTGTTCGGCGAACAAAGTCGACGAACGCTTCGCGCTCCAAAACCCAACCCTTTTATGGATCTTCAAGATATATGGTGAAATTTATAATGCAATCTTTATTACAACCGGCGGATGATAAACTACCGCGCTTAGGTTTATCGCTTCGTAGGTGTTTATGAGAAATATCCATCACACCTAAACGAGCCTTTCTTGTCATAGCGGTTCCTTAGCGCGTGCTACCTAACTCCAATGTTTGAACACACTGCTCCGTCCAAAACGACGACCCCGCAGCGTCATTGTTCTAGGTGTGCAAGTCGGTAAGCGAAGAGGAAATATTCCCACGCGCTCAACTACCGCGCTGGTGGACATTCTTGCTCGGCCCCTGCGGATAATAAATTAGATCTTAATTGCCCGCTGACCAAAACAACCAGCCTGGGGCGGCTGCTTTGGAGAAGAGATTCTTCGCAAAGAACTAGGGTTATTGCGTGCCATTCCAGTAGAGCCGTGGAGCTGTGTGTGTGTGTACAATTATTTTAAAAACTATGCAATTGCACCGGCATTTCCTTCTGGGGTTCGGTGTAGAAGGATCTTGCCCGCTCAGGTGCGATGAGTCTGACGGACCTGACGCACAAAGGGTGATTTCTTCCCGAGCATGCCGTGAGCGGGTCCGTTATTTGCACTGGACATTGCAATTGCGTACGGACGGACAGGGTCCATGAGAGTGCCCTGGAGGGATGCACCGTTGTGTGTGACTCATCCTGTTCAGGGTGAAACCTTCGATCAGGTTCCAGTGTATCTGGAGTGGAGTGCTTGGTGAGTGATCAATCACACCTGCCCTCCGGGAGTCTATTGCCTCACGTACAAAATGCCAAGAGCATCACCGTCCGCAAGGGTTTGTGTGTTCCGCAAAACATTCCACACGCAATTACGCATCGACTGAAGACGACCGTCCACCGCTTGTTGGCAATGTTTCCATATCGCAAATCGCGAAGGAATTGAACACGGGAGCGTAACGTGTGCCACGCCCTCTCCTTCCCACGGTGAGGCTGGGCACACACATGGAGCAGAGGCAGGGAGGGAGGGTTAATGGGATGCTTACCGGTGTGGTGCAGTAAAAATCTGAATGAAAAATCCCTCGGATTTGTGCCTCGGAATCACGACGGACAAAGAACTTCCTTCTTCTGTCCCGGCAGGCAGGCAGCAAAGAGCGCGCAATAACTGTACACTGCCGCCGGGCATTAAACATTTCTTTTGCATTGCTTTTCTTCTCCCGCGCTCTCCATTCTCGGGACATCTACGTTTCGGGTTTGCAGTACCGAATCGAGACAGAAATGAATGAACGTGCAATGAATGGACCCAAACAGAAGAAGCACAGGATGTGTAAGAAGGAACGTCCGTCTTTTCCTAATCGTGAATTATGATACCCTTGCTGCTGCTGCTCCCGAGCCTTTACGAGGTGCCACTTAAAACATTCCAGACTTTTACCAAGAGCATTAATCGGTCTTCCCGTGGTGTTGTGCCTTTGGGGCTCTCCTTTTTTTGTGGCATGCATCCCCTTCATTTTGCACCCATAAAATCTGCATCAAACGATTGAGAAGCTGCTTGCTAGCGAGATGATGGACCTTCACGGCGGTGCAGCGAGTAATTATTTAACCGTTCGGTGGGCTCGCAAGAGCTTAATTTCGTTTAGTCCGTAAAAATGCAACATCAACAGTGTGCTGCTTATTCACATCACGCTTTCCCTTTCTCTCTCTCTGTATCTCGTTTTAGGTACTGGAAGCTCTCCTGCCCAAAATTCTACCCGAAGTACCAGCCCCAACGTACCGAACGGTCACCTGCCGTTGCCCCAGCAGCAATCGCAGGTCCATCCCCAGCAGCAGCCACAGCAGCAGCAACTGCAGCACCACTCCGGTACGGTGCCGGTGCTACAGGCGCACCAGCAGCAGCAGCAGCAACCCCAGCCCACGCAGCACCCACCGCAGCAGCATTCCCAGTCCCATTCGCCCTCGCTGCAGCATCCGGCGGCATCCCAGCAGCAAGTGCACCTTCAGCAGCAACAGGCCGCCCTGCAGGCGGCCCTCCAGCAGCAGCAGCAACCGCCCCTACTGCAGCAGCAAACATCGCAACAGTCATCCCATCATCTTAATAGCAGCTCGAGCAGCTTAGGCAACATTACGCCCACCTTCGTTGCACAGCCACAGGTAGGTTCGGATGCCCCGAGGACCCGTGCCAGGGCGCGCATTTACTAAAATAATAATGCGATTCCTGCTTCGTATGCGAAAATAAACCGACGCTGGAGTTGCGGGAACGCGTTATTAGACGATCACAAATGATCTTACGGTTGCGGGGTTGCTCATCTTCCCTTCTTTCTTTTGCGCTGTGTCTGTGTAGTAAAGCACCGGAAAGGGTTTATGGCGATATTTGATACACACGCACACAACACAACAACCGGAGCGTGGTGGATGGGCAATATGTGCCCGATCGTTATCTTGTCCCCTCTTTGTTCGATCTCGTTCTTTTGGGATTGATTTTCCACGCCATTCCTCATTCAGTCAGGCTCCTAATTTCCCGAGTGAAGATACATAAAAAAACAAAAAACAAAATAACGGAGTAGGAGTGGCCACTGAATTGCAGTCGATTTGTGCCCGGGCACAATCGTGCCATCATCAAACTGATACAGATTTGTGCCCATGTGTGCCCCCTTTCTGCCCTGTGTTCTGATGTGTTTACATTCTTCAATCGGAGTGATGTTCGTTTCCCCTGCTTTCCTGCTGAAAGAAGAATTTAAAAAAAAGATGGACAGACAATAAAAATCTACAGCCAAAACAAAACAAAAAAATAATACATCCCTTTGCAGTGACTGGCCCTCCGCCGAGCCCTCCTTCCAGCAGGAGAAACGAAGATGGTTAGGTTCTGTTATTAAATTCGTTAAATTCGAGAGCGTCTTTTGCGTCGCGCATTTTCTCCCTTTCGCTTCTTGAACGGCCTCTGCCGGGGTCTCTGCTGGGGGACGCGGGAGACTCCGGGAAGGGGGAAATATTTTCTCACGATTTTATTAGTGGCTGGGCCGTTTTGCCCGGGCTGTTGCTGTTGTTTGTACCATCATTTTGTCGCGACGGTCTCCCGCGCGCGCACCCAGGCAGGAGGGAGAATACCGTGTCTTTAATGCCTTTTTGCTTCGTTTTGAAATCCCTTTTGGTGTTGGCGGAGGGGGGGTGGGGGGGGGGGGATTTGGAAATTTGGTAGAATGACTTATGGTTTTATCGCACGCATCGATGCAACCGAAACACTCTTGAAATTATTTCCCGTCCGATTGGGGGACTCGTTGCCTTTTCGCTGCCTTTAATGGGAAGCGTTCGCTCGCTGCTGGTGCTGCTGCTGCCACGCTAATTCGATCGCTTCGCTTTGTTGTGGGATTGTGTGTGTGTGTGTGTGTGTTGCTGCTACCCCACAACCTCTTAGCAAAAAACCAGACACAGTGAAGAAAATTGAGCCCTTTTTTTACTGCCCAAATCGTAAAACGTTCAATTATTCCTCTTTATTCTAATGATATCGTCCTTCGTGGGGAGGGGATGAATATTATTATTCGAAATTATATTAGTTTCGACAGTTTCAAGTGTCGGTTTAATAGTTTTGGGTCACCGAACCGTTTTCGCGGCGAGGAAGAGTTTCGCGTGAGCGGTCTAAATGGACTGAAAATGCCACCAATTATTAATAATTGTGTTTTACCCCACTTCTAAGCCTAATTTTATGCTATCTTTTCGATACGAATTGCATCATCGATTGGCTTCCATTTCAATTAGCCAAACGCGCATACGTAGTGCACCCCGCCGCACCCATACCAGGCACGTCCATTAGCACCGATTATCGCTGTTGAAAGTCCCGGCAAATATGCGTACCCAAATTGTGTGCACCGACCGTAACAATTATGGTGGCATCCACGCCGAGAAAGCCTGATCCGCTGGAGCAGGTTCGTGAAGAGGAGCAGTTAGATAGCTCGGGTTGTGTGACTTGCACGAATCTCGTCCATCCGAAGATGATGATAGTTTCGAACAGAGGCCGAAACACAGTGACAAAATAATGGGCTTTGTGTTTGTGATATTCCAGTGGGAAAAATGCTTAATGTTGGATGGGTTAAGTTCATAATCACCGGGGTTGTCTAAACGAACACGAGAGTACGGGGGGAGCACATCGTACATGTTTTTGAAACTTCCCTTTTCTTAAATTCTAACATTTCATGTTTTCATTCTTTTCCCTTCTCGTTCCATACGCGCCATAGTCTCCGACTGTGAATTCCTTTAAAACGGCGTCCCTCAACGGTGTTGGTTTGCACGTGAACGGAGGAGGGGATTTAAATATGCCCGGTGGTCCAACGGTAACGCCCGGGACACCGAACACAAAGGCAAAGGTAAGTAGGCAAGCAGCGGGATGCCTGACTGACCGGTTGCTGCGAGCGAGCGAGTCATCCATTTCCGGTCTCAATTTCACGACTCACGCGATATGCATGCAGCGAGACGTTTGGTGGTGATGGTGGTGATACATTTTCAACCTAATGCAGGATCCAGCCTCATGACATGAGGTCCTCCAAACTCCAACGCTGGGGCACGCCCTCAGCTTCTTTGCATCACAAAGAGTTTCTCATCGTTAACAGCTTTGCAACTCTCTAAAAAGTCTTCTTTATCGCGAGTCAACGATCTTGCCATTTGTTGTTTTCGCAAAAAGGAAGAAGGCGTTAGAGATTAGTGCAAAATAAAATGTGCATTTGAATTGACTTCGTGCGCGGATGAGAAGATTCTCACGCTGACGCCCAATCGGACACGGTTCGGCAAACGTAACGCGGCGCGCGAGCCGAGGTTTTTGGCCAAAGATGTCCATCTATCGGCTGTCATCATCATCTTCCATTTTTAAGACAGACAAGGGGGCAGGAGGGTGGGGGGGACCTATCATCATCGCGTCACGCGTGTCTGACGGTGCAGTTTTACGCCACCGACCAATGCCCTTTTCTTGTTTCGGTTTCGGCTGCGATGCGAAACTTTTCTGGGTGCGCCGTTTTTAAGATGCAGTTTTTTTGTTGTTGCGTTGATGCAAAAGGAGATTGCGATGAAATAACACGAGCGCGCGTTAGCAAAAAAAAGAACAATTTCAGGCTCCTAATTAATCGTTCGTTATTTGCAATTTCCTGTGGCAAGGCCGAAACCGTGCATTTTAAGACGCTTGCCGTTCAACACACTCTCGGGTTTCGGAACAATTCGTTAGGCTTGACTTTTATGCAACCGGATACACTACTTAGCGCAATTAATGCGCTGCAACTGGAAATGAGATTATTGTGTGGGTTTGGGGTTTTTCTTTGGTTTTTACAATTAACATCTTTCTTTAATTTGCCCTTATTTGAATTCTTCAACAGGATGTATCACCACGGGTGAAGATCGTCGTCGCGCTCTACCCCTTCAAGGCAATCGAAAGTGGTGACCTTTCGCTAGAAAAGGTGATTTCACTAGTACAAAAGATATAAGAGCCCACCGAGTACTAATCTTAACAACCCGGTATTTCCAGAATGCCGAATATGAGGTGATCGACGATTCACAGGAGCACTGGTGGAAGGTAAAGGACCAGCATGGTACGATCGGCTACATTCCGAGCAACTACGTCAAGGAGAAGGAGCTGCTGGGACTGCAGAAGTACGACTGGTACGTGGGCGACATGTCCCGGCAGCGTGCCGAGTCACTCCTCAAGCAAAACGACAAGGAAGGCTGCTTTGTGGTGCGCAAATCGTCCACCAAGGGTCTCTACACACTATCGCTACATACCAAAGTGTACGTATAGCCGTACAGGCATTGCAATTTACATCGGCGCAAAATACTCAAACCCATATTTTCCCCACCCCCCCCCCCCCCCCCCACAACAGACCACAGTCGCACGTGAAGCACTACCATATCAAACAGAATGCTCGCAGTGAGTTTTACCTGTCCGAGAAGCACTGCTGTGAAACGATTCCGGATTTGATAAACTACCATCGCCATAACTCCGGTGGGCTTGCCTGTCGCCTTAAGACGTCGCCGTGCGACCGTCCAGTGCCACCGACGGCCGGTTTATCTCATGGTAGGTGATCGAATCCATGGCGCATGCAAGTGGCAAAGCGTTCCCAAGCTAACCGATAACACTCTTACAGACAAATGGGAAATTCATCCCTCGGAGCTGATGATCCTGGAGGAGCTCGGCTCGGGCCAGTTCGGTGTGGTACGGCGTGCCAAATGGCGTGGATCGATCGACACCGCGGTCAAGATGATGAAGGTTGGCACCATGTCCGAGGATGATTTCATCGAGGAAGCGAAAGTGATGACGTAAGTCGTTGAGAATGCTTCGCGTTACATTGCAAGAACAGAAAAAAAAGACTGTTCCTTTTTGTCATTCCAGTAAACTTCAACATCCCAATCTGGTGCAGCTGTACGGTGTCTGCTCGAAGCATCGCCCCATCTACATCATCACCGAGTACATGAAGCACGGATCGTTGTTGAACTACCTGCGAAGGCACGAGCAGTCGCTGATTGGCAACATGGGACTTCTCCTGGATATGTGCATACAGGTAAGTATGCGGTTTGAACCGACATTGTTCATGGAAACGAATGGACACTAAAGAATCACCATCATCCTCATCGGCAGGTCTGCAAGGGTATGTCCTACCTGGAGCGTCACAACTACATTCATCGCGATTTGGCCGCCCGCAACTGTCTGGTCGGTTCGGAAAACACAGTCAAGGTGGCGGACTTCGGTTTGGCACGGTACGTGCTGGACGATCAGTACACCAGCTCCGGCGGTACCAAGTTCCCCATCAAATGGGCCCCACCGGAGGTGCTGAACTACACGCGATTCTCCTCCAAAAGCGATGTTTGGGCATACGGTAAGAGCGGTTGGCTAGTGAAGATTCAATTATCTACATCTATATCTAAACATCAAATATCTGCATTTGCTTACACAGGTGTATTGATGTGGGAAGTGTTCACGTGTGGCAAGATGCCGTACGGTCGTCTAAAAAATACCGAAGTCGTTGAGCGCGTCCAGCGGGGAATCATTCTGGAGAAGCCCAAAGCGTGCGCAAAGGAAATTTATGATGTAAGCTATTTGGGCTCAAATAATTGCTGCAATAAATGCATTTAATTTTTACATTGCTTTTTCCCTGCTTCAGGTCATGAAGAAGTGCTGGTCCCACAGTCCCGAGGACCGTCCCGGATTCCGAATACTGAAGGATCAACTGGCTGCCGTCGCCCAAGGACTCACCGATTAGACGAACTCGGTCGTTCCTGATTTGATTGAGTGGCATTTTACATTTCTCTCGATGATGACGATGATGCATATTAGTATAAGGCTAAGTTGATAAACTCTCGTACACTCGAAACGGTCTGAATCGATAGGGTTAGCGGATGGCAAGTGTAAATCTCCTCTCAAAAATCTTCCGACTTTTATTATGAAATATTTTATTGTCTTTTCCTTTCCGGTAAGGTAATTTTTGTGGTAGGTTTTTGTTGTAACAATCTTCATGTAGCAAGTTTACAGTTGCCACATTGAAGCGAACCATTCTGCAGAGGAATGTGGAGGAATTGAAACACACGATCAGAGATAGAAGAAGAAAAAAAAACACACAGAAGACAGAGTGCCAGATTTATATGTTCTAGTATACGTTTGGGTTCCGTTTTGTACGGGTGACGACGGTATCGGGTGTGACGGCAAGCGAAACGTTGATTCGGGAAGCTTGCAACCATTGAACGGACTGAGTGAAGCAAAGAGCTTGCCGCTTGATTGAGGGAGGATGCGATCGAAGGCGATAGCAAAGTAACAATAAACCGCGTGTGCGAATATTTGCTTCCTGTGCAGCAGTAGCAGCGCCGTCATACATTACTATCATTGTATCGTAAAGTCTATGGTAAATACTACTATCGATAACACAATTTAACAACAGCAAACTGCAGAAACCCATGGTACGACGGAACAGAGTGCATTTTCGGAATATCGCTAGTGATAAAAGGTGATGCGAAGTGAGCACGGTTTAAATCACGTGCTGCGATCATTCCAAATACCCCCTCCTCAAAACCGTTGTGGTATTAGATTATGCAGGCATACTAATAAACATACACACAGACGATATACACAAATCTATCGTAACATACCAGTTCTCTTATAGCTAAACAAAAGCATGGAAATCTTACGAACGAATAAATTCAAAACGTACGGCACTCTACTCCCTCTGCAGATGGATGTGAGCGGCCGTACAATCTAAGTTAGATTATTGTACTAACGACAAGGCAGCGTCGTCACAAATGCTGCTGCAATGGGAACATCTGGTAGAGAAAGTATTTAAGTGATATTTAAGATTATATTGACACGCACGTTCCCTGTTAAAGACCGGTTGCGCGTTTTGCTTTTCTCGTTCTCAATACCATCTCAACCCTTGCGTGAGCGCGCTTTACGTTGGGAAGGATTGGACGGGATCGGTCCCATCCTTCCCTTGCTTTATTGTACATAGTTTCTTATTTTTCGAATAATGCAACTCCAATCGAGTGGGATCCGTTTCTCGTCCTCAGACTTAGTTAATGCAGACGGTTTTTTTTTGTTTGTTCGGAACGCAGTGACCGCACTCTGTGCGTGTCTCAACCGAACCGTTGTAGTGAATTGTACTCTTCCTGAGTCGGATCAGTCGAGACGATAGGGGAAAAAACTGTGTGGCAGGTTTGCAAACATTTGGCGCCACGAAACAGGATGGCACGTAGTACTACCATAGATAGCATTATGTTTTATTATTTAACCGTAACCGATCGTATTAGAAGCGAACGCTGTGCTTCACAACAGTTTGCCTGAATAACGAATGATACGAATTACCGATGAAACTCAACTAGTAGCGATGGGTGGGTGGATGGACGATCTTACTGCGTAGCTGGCAGATATAGTGGCAAGCTCAGCTTCTACTGATACTATTACTATGAACTACTACAACTACTATTACCTTTACTACCTAAGCAAAGGCGTTAATATCTCAAATCAAACGAACGTGCGCGAGGAACGACAGCAAATGCCATTGGTTTTGTGTTTTTTATTTTATTTTCCAACAAATTAAGAATGCAACTCAAGTCAAATGTCCCCGATGTCGACCACGACCGCGCGCAGTAGTGTGGGGGAAGGATACATCTGCAGCGGTCAAACAAGGAATCTGCTAAGGAATCGTATGCTGCAAACGATCCATCTAATGGTATATATACACACACAAATACACACACATATATATCTTACGTCCGCTGATGTGGTTGTTTAATGGATTTGAAATCAAAATGCAAATCGTACAAGATTTAACCAGATTCACCCGGTTGGAATAGTGTGAGACCGAGTGAGCATTATCGATGCGCAATGAAAATGCAAAACAAACCCAATAATGGAGCGTGCAAGCGCGGTTTGGTGAATAAAGTAGTAATAACTACAGTTAGCATAGATATCAAAATATGTCCGAGCATACGTGTCGAAAACACACAAGAATACAATAACAGCAAGAAAAACACATTTCCGTGAAATCAGCTAATCAGCTAATTAGTCGTTAAATCGTTTTCTTTTGAGGTTAGTGTACCGGAACAAAGCTCGTGCAGGTAGGCAGAAACGGTCAAACATAACATATGCAGTGGATTAAGTATATCAACAAAACAAGCAAACAAGCAAACAAACAAACAAACAAAACGCTAATCTAATTATTCGAGTGATTAAAAATGAACCCAAGAAATGGGAGGCGCGCGCATAAGAACGTTCACAACAATAACATGACTGATCGCCTGGTTTGTCGTTCGGTGTATTGTGACGGTTAATTTCTGGCACAAAACAGTGCAACACAGTGCCAGACACATTTGGCGCATTTCCATTTGCTAAAAAAAATGCGAAAGCATTAAAACGGAAGTAAGCGAACGATACAGGCAATATGGCCGAATACCGATGGAAATCTTATTGGATAGATGTCGATCCATTTTTTTTACACTACAAATAAACAAAACAGCAAAATGTCTTGTATGAAATGAAGAGGAAGGTGTTTGTATTGGACTAGCAACGAAACAGTTGTAATATCACAATAGATGTGCGTCGTAAAACAATTAAAACTCTATCGGTAAGTGTGTCAGCGCGAAAAATGGTTTAATGAAAGTGATTTATTGTCTGTCCATTTGTAGAAAGCTCCAACCAGCTGGTGGTATTGGCAAGAGATACGATGTACCAAGAGCCAGCTCTGTACAGTACACACCTTAATCGACCCGCCGACCGATACTTGCTACACCCGTGCTCAATTAACCAGGAACCAGGCGGAACCTTCACCAAAGGCTGATGATGTGTAACGCGAAGCAGTGGGAAGATGAACCTGTCTGATGCAGAGGCGTCTGTGTGTTTCCCTTTGGATGCACCCGAGCGACACAAACAACGACACACGTGCGTGACATCATGCTTCTAATTCAACTCTCTTCTTGCTGCGAAACGACTCGGGAGATGTAACGGATTTACGGATATCGAACGAATTGCCGAAAATGGTTAGAAATCGGTGTTCCCGACCGACCCCCATCCGAGGTCCGTTTTGAGTCCCGTGATCGAGTTTCACAGTGATGATCCATTTTGGGGGATGACTGGAAGCGCCCGCAAGCATCCACCCTACCATATTATCGTAAAAGCTTACCCAGTTTGCACTTCGTTACCCCGTTGGATTGGGGCAGCTCGTATAAATTGCGGCGTGAAGAAGGAGGCCACCGCCGTCTAGGCGCGGTAGTAGTAGGCGAACCGAGTGAGTATGTCCGCGGATTGTCTCCACCTACGCCCGCGCTTAACGTGATGGAATACAGAGACCCTGCGGGGGTAAGGAAGTGCCTTGGAACGGTGTCGGTGTTTTTGCATACACACGGCCCGACCCGAGCGGGTTGCTGACCGCGGGCATACCCTCGCGCGATGGATGTGTCACACGGTTTTGGTAGTTGTACTGGTAGTCGTCGCCGTCGTCGTCGCTTGATCATTAAATCAACTTCAATCGCGTTACACAGCAGGGCAACTTTTCGTTTCACTCATCGTCGTCGTCGTGCTCAAGGTGTTCTATTGCCTAGCCCGGTTGTGTAGGTGTGACGAGGTAGGAAGTGTCCATAAAGCAGCATTTGCCTTCGATGGTACAAAACAAACGATCTTGCCTCGGGGGGAAGAACGAGAGAGCTACACTTAATAGTCAAAATCGGGAAGGTTTTGGAACATCGGAAACTTAGGAAACGTTTGCCATAAACGGTAAAAGAACAAATTTAAAAGGTGGACAAGTTAGTGGACCGCAATGTGAGTGGATTAACGGTAAGTAAAAGGTAAGATACAGAGAGTGGTTTGAAGAATGACAATTCAAATGTCACACTTATTTAGGTGAGGAAGCCTGCCGTTTGCTTTCGAAGTCCGCAAAATGCGAAAATATTATTAAGATTAGATAAAAACGAGTCCATTTCGGAAGCGTACAGCAGTTTACTAACTGTCAAACAATATATACTTTTTTGGGGATTTTTCGTGTTCCGTCTTGAATTATGGATTGATCGTAAAGCAGCTATTATTTGTTTCAAGTGTAGCTTTTGGCTAAGATTGAATAGTTTAGTTGGATTAGGTACATTCTTGCCCAGGTAATTTTTAGATTAAGTATGGTACATTAAAAGTATTATAATAATAAATGAATACATAAACGTTAGTAATAATACATAAATCAAAATAATTTTGTTTTTTTTTGCACAACTTACCCAACATTCTCTATTAGCTTTATTTAATACAACAACAATTGTCCATGGCTACCACTAAAAACATAAAAGATAAATAAGTTAAAAATTAAAATAAATAAATAATGAAAGCAAAAAAAAAACTACAACCCCGGACCGTTTGGATCCACCCATTCGCTTTGCTCGAGGCACTCAATACCACGCGTGTGCCAAACTGGGGAGCCATTCACTCGCAACCATAGTCTTTTTCATTCTACGTTTCTACCTGAGACTCCATCATTTTAATTTGGTTTTAAATTAATTCGATAAAATTTGCCATAACTGTGCAACAATCGCTAAAAAACATTAAAATTATTTTTAAAATATGTCACCTTCAAATTCTTATAACAAAAAATAAGCAGCTGTGGAGGTAAAATCAACCGAATGTTCATCCGAAAATGAACACACGCTATCCCCCCCCCCCCCCACATAGGGGGGAGACCCACTCACTTGGGAGGGTATATTAGTACCCAACCGACCGTCGCCTCGATTCATTCACGGAATAAACAGCGAACAGAAACGAACGAATCGAACGGAGACGGCCGCGCGCTGCTCCAGTTGCTGACGGTTAGTAAACGGGTTTGAATCAGAAATATCAGAAGCGCTGTGTGTGTGTGATGCTTTTAATGGAATACAGGGTGTAAAAAACAGTGAAAATAGTGTGCATTTTAAAAGATAGTTTTAACGGGACTGTTTTGCGAAAAGAGTCTCCAACAAGACTGATGAAAAAAAGGGACTCGAAGTGCTCAGTGTCAAATTGCTGCTTACTAATTTGTGATCATGGCTTGCTTTTCGTTTTACAGAGTGTGCAACGTGTGAAAGTGTTGGAACAAAATATTGAGAAAATAAAGCACAACTTTAGCGAAAAGGAAACGAACTGCCCAAAACGCAACGCAATCAAGTGCGGTAAGTGTGTACAAGTGTTTAGAAGAAAAGGATAAAAAACTAAAGAAAGGCTTTTCCATCATCTTTCCCATTTACTGACTTGTGTGTGTGTTGCTAAAACAAAACCTCTACCATCATCATCTTGCTTGCAAACGCGGGCGCGCAGTAGTATCGTGTCTGGTAACAAAACAGCTGCCCATAAACCTTCGTGTGCTACTACTACTACTACTACTGTTGTGTTCAACAAATTGTTAACCAAAAACATCGCCTGCAACGCGATTTCACACGGACTGCTCTTCCCTAACACGACCAAACACCCTCCAACAGTTGCACATTCTGATGCACTACCCCTTATGAAACTGGAGGCATTTTTCACGCAACGAGGAATGAATGGTGGTTTCCTCCCCTCTCTTTCAAAAACTCTCTGCGTGCAGTTTTGTGCCCCAACACCCCCTGCAGAGACATTGCCGAGCAGGCAAAGAAATTCCCGTATAGCCGTACCACTCCGCCTTGCACACTCACCCTGCATTTCCACCAACGGAATTCCGTATCGATTTATCTTGATGTCACGGATACAGGAACACGAGCTTAATGCAAAAAAAAATAACACACCAGAACAGCAAACGGCAAACACACAAATAAACCAAAACTCACGAAATCGAGGCCTACTGCTGCTGGTGAGGCGAAAAAACACCGAGACGTCCTGCGTGTTGCTAGGACAGCGGAACATTGATGAGCAAAAAAAAGGAACCCACAGTCTACTACAATGCGCGAACTTTCTCAGACCTTCGGGTTGGGGGTAGAGTAGAGTGGGAGTTTGTTGGTGGGGTTCGTTTTGGTTCGTTCTAGTAGTGGCGTCCTTATTTATTGGGGAGCGACTATGGTGAAGACCTTAACTATGGTGAGGACCATAGTCGTCCGTCTGACTTTGGTTTCGATTTCATCGCTGGGTTTATAATTTTTGAGCCTCGCTTCTTGCTTTTTTATAATTAATGGGACTTTTAAAGAATAATTTCCTTCCCCTGACCACTTTATTTACTTCCTTGTGAAAGTAAGTAGTCGCCTGCCGAAGCTTTCTCATTTCCCATGCAAAATGATACCGATCTAAACCGTGGCTCAACACGCGTTCCGGCGTGCTGTGCTATAAACACGGCTATTAGGGAAGGCTACACTAAAAAAACCTTCCCCAGAACGACAAGCAGAGGACCGTTTGGCAATCAGGACTCTTTGGCTGTGTCATAAAACGTTACTTAATCCAATTTATTCGCAGCAAACGGTGTACCGTGACACCCGTGTGATGCGATTAACCTTGCCGAAGGAAGGAAGATTGTGATCAGAAAATAAGCTTTTTTTCGTTTGGTGATTCTCACTGATTCTCACGGCGAGGAAAGCGAAGAGCCAAGCATATGCAAAGTGATATGAAATAAAAGCAGCAAACAAACAAATCGGTTGATAAATATGATAAACATTTTAAAGGCCGTGTTGGGCCCCGCAAATGAAGTTGTCCGACCACTCCTCAGAACAGGTTTGGTTAATTAGAAAAAAAAATGCCGAAAAATGCCACAAAGCCCTTGCTTTTTTTGGTTAAAATTTTGGCAAATATTCACCCCGTATTTCAAAGGGGTTTTATTGCGACCGGTTTGCCTTTTCCGCTGGTGCGTTTCGCTTGTCCAGAGAAGCAGATGCAAATGTGTCTTACAGCCCCCAATTGGTATTTTTGCTCCTCTGCTTCAGTTAGTTTGCTCGTATGGAAATGCGTACCAGACAACTTTCAGTCGACCCTTTCGGGTTCATTTCAATAATACCGGGTGGGGGGTTGGGGGGAGCTCTTCTTGTCTGCCCCTTTGCTGTTTGTTTACCAGCCGTTTCCCTGACATCCTGCCCATTCCGGCGGCCGCTTGCTGCTCGATGGCTCCGAAGCAATCCGACCTTCGGTATTGCGGATTCCCGATTTCCGGTCTGGTTAGTCTTTGCACTTTGCACACGGTGGAATAGAGGGGGGAAACTGGGTCACCGATACCTACGGCAAACCTACGCAACATATTTGCCCGATAAGCACACCGGGGGAAGAAGAGAAAAGAAGGGAAGTTTGGTGCTTGTTTGTTTATTTGTTGGGTGAAATCCCGGCGCTCCTGCATCCTGTAGGTTGTGTGTGGAAAGCATTTAAAAACAGGACTCTTTTAGACAAAGTTTTAACCATGTAAAAATCGGGCACGATGATACTTTAGCACAAAACAAACGCTAAATGAATGTAAACCCCGATTCGTTCGTATCGCTCGATGCTAACGAGACTCGATAGGGTGATAGCTCCTTTCGACTTAAACTACGCATAACGGGTGGAAGAACGCTAGAACGCTCGAAACATTGGAGTGGGTTTTGCTCTAGAATTGGACACCGTTTCTCCACTCCTGCTGGGGCCGGTAGTGAGTGGCGGCGGTGGAAACCAGTTCCGCTAACGCACAACAACAAGTTCCAGTTTCCAATTAACCCTTCTAGCGACGGCGAGACACACAAACACAGAGTGTGGAATATGTAAATCGTTCTCGACGTGCGAGATTTTCGACCGAATGACTGCAACGACGGTTAAAGCAACGAACTCTCCGTGTAATAGTTGTTTTGATTTTTTGCCCCCCTTTCACGACACACGTGTATCATGGATTTATCTCTGTTAAGGAGTCAGCCCTTTTTTATATTTAAAATTTGTATCATATATAGAGAGCGAACGAAAAAAAGCACTTTCGACGTGTGACACATTTCTTCCACACCACACCCGTGATATGAATAAATCATTGCATTAAGGAGAGCGACAGACTGGCTTAATGTGCCACAATTTGCGCCACATGGCAAACGTTTGCTAACATGTGGCTATCGAGTGAGTTCCCTTCTTTTTAAACGCCTGGTTTGGCGTACCAGTGTGGGAGCGTTGTGGGCAATAAAAACATGCGTGCAGCTTTTGCGTCTGCAACTAAGTAACGACTCCACCCGAAAGCTCCACCGGCCGTTTCAATTAAAGAGGTCAGAACATTCTCACGGCGTCGTATGAAGCCTGGACACATGTAAAACTTGCTTTTTTGAGACATTTTTTGTTGCACGACTAGCACCCGCTCCACCAGCTCTGTTAAATAACCCACACATTTACATAAACCGTTTTCGAAGCGTTGGGAAAGCGTTCGTCCCTGATCACGCATCTCATAACCACTGCAATGCAACCGATCAATTTGCAATCAAGCAAATCCATCCAATCGCACCCGTGGATCCGTCGAAGTGAAGTGAGGTAAGGAAGACGAAACAAAAAAATGGCAAACATGCACGACCGTCACGCAATTGTGCACTGCCTGCCCGTCAAGATCAATGTCAGCCGTTTCTGTTACCCGGTGGTGGGCGCAGGTTGGCGTCAACGTCGTCGTCGTCGTCGTCAAACCCCCCCCCCCCCAAACCCTGTGCTTATGCTAACTGACCACCCACAACAGTCCAACCCGGCCACAACAGCAGCAGTGAGCCCACACGACCAGGATCGCTGCCAGTACCTTCCACTGCATTGCGGAAGTTCCTGATCCGGCAAGGAGACTAATTTCGATTGACTAATCTGCAAAGTAAGCAAGCAAGAAGGAGTAAATTGGTGGTTCGGCATCGCTTCCCCACCTGCGTTGTGGGAGGTTGGTTGAGAATTGTGGTGAATTGGTTGGGGAAGCACAAACCCATGTAATTAGCAGACGGTTTGTGTGCTGGACGGACGCAGGCAGCCGGGCCGATTGCGTGGGCTTTAATGGATTCGTTCAATGTGTAAGCAAATAATCGCTGAAAGGGAAGTAAAACCCAGTCTGCCTGCCTGCCAGCCAGGTCCCGAAACGTGCTAAACATCTGTCGTGCTCGCCCTCGACATGCGTGTTCGTTCGGTTTTTTGCTGCTGGTGGGCGCTGTATATATGTACCAAAAAAACAAAAGAAAAAAAAAAGAAACACTGATGTAATTGATTCACGAAGACGGCCGTAAAGTCACCGCAAAAACGCAGGCTTTTAACCGCGATGGCACGCACGGGCGGAGCTTTCTTTGCGCTTTGCACACGTCAAAGATCAATTACTTTCTTGTTTCTAGTTGCTTTATGATTTTATGAATCTCTCCTCGCAATGGGAAAACCACAAATGTCCTTCCTTTGCCAACAGAACATTGTAGGCAGTGGTTTTGTTACGGGGCTATGCGATGGACCCGGCATAAATTACCCGCTTCCGGTTCTGCAGCGCCGTCAACCTTGCCGGGGTGCGGTTGCATTGTTTTCACGCCCGACATTGAACCTGCCTGTGTGTTTGTTTGTTCCCCCCCCCCATCCTTTTGCCTTTCCACGGCCAAAGGACCTGCAATCAAGGACTTTCGGTTTAAAAAAGCTCTCTCTCTTTCGCTTTGTTTTTTCCTTGCTTGCCGTATTTCACCTCCTCTCAGCAGTGGAGTAGCGTTTTCATTTACATAAATAAACACCTGGGACTTCTTGGGGCTTGCTTGAGGGGGGGCATATACACACAGAGTGTCGTATGTGCATACGTAAGGGCACGGAGGGCCGTTTGTTCCACTGCACCAGAAAATGGCACTGGCTTGTTAAACCGAACGCGAATGCTTTTCTCGGCCCTCAAACAAGGCGGCCTTCGGTGGCGGGAGCACTTGTATGTATGGAGCTGTGGGGTCCTCCCCTCCAGAAATAGGCCACCTTGGCACGAAGAAAACTGGCAAACATAATCAGTGGATCGTTCGGTAAGAAAGGTGCGGGGTTTTTTTTACAGTGTCCAACCCGTCTTCAATTGCTTTTCTCCTTTTATGGCGTATAAGACACACGCACTCAACCGCTAATGTGTCGTTGTAATTACCCAATAAAAGAGATGTCGCCATGCAATCGAAATAGCTCCTTTCGAGCTTTCAGCTTGCACTGAAACGCAAGATAGAGCCATTTTGAAATAGGCTGTTTTCTTCGAAATACTGTAAATAAACCATTCACAAAAGCATTTTTACACACAACCCTTCCCAAACTTTGCTGATAAGCCTGCAAAGCTAAAAGAGTTGTACCACCTCAGGGCGTGAGTGAGGCGGCGAGAGATTGAGTCGGTTGCGTTTTTTGGACTGATTGCAACACACGATCGCCTTGTGGGTAGAGAAATGGAACGGTGCAGAGTAGAGTAGAATACCTCGCAACCTGTTTCTCGCCCAGGTAATTGCTTTTGGCCCATTTTGGGGTAGCCAACCCGTTCCCTGGGGAAAAGCAGTGGACGTTGGGGTTCGCTGTTGTTCAATCAAAAATCAACGCACCAAAAGCAGCACGCACACATCTGAGGTACGAAGAATTTCCTTTTTACTGCCGCGTTTGCTTGCCGTCTTGTGATCGATGCAATTGGATGGATTGGGTGTTATGCAAGCAATGAGCGTGAGAACTACGGGTAGAAGGATCAAGTTTGAAGAAGTTGAGAATACATTTGATGACTAAAAGAAGTATAATGTTTCACTACTTCGTTCAAGATGTCTTCATTGCCTTCGCTGCTCATCAACTCGTTGCTCGGCTGCTTGTTTTCCACTATCTTTTATTTACCATTTTTGACTTCCATTTATCATGCAGCACCGGTCGAGCAGCTGCTTGTAACCTTTTACTGTTTTTGGGATGATCTTTGTGTTTTAACAACCTTTTCGAATTTGTATTTATAAAACACCACCCTGGCAACCCACACCGCCTATATTCGGCTGCTGGTATCCATTATTTGCAGCCTGGGATTGCCGTAGCCGTACAAGGAAAGAATATCGAATAAATAGGAATAGCTCAAGAATAACCTCGAAAAGAGATCAAAAGAGCAGCGCAACACAACGCAAACACACGCTCTTGGGGCCCGACCAAAAGGTGCGGACGTATGACACAGCCTGTGTCCAAGTGATTGTGGACACGCCGGGGCGTGTGTGAGCGAGGGTGAGTCGCTGGCCGACGACGCGCTGTAGCGCCATTTATGGAACCAGCAGAAGGGCAAACGCCGACAAACGCCGGCGATCGCTGGTGATCTCTCCCTCTCTGCGTGCACGTAGATGAACAGATCGCGAGACCTGTTCTGTCCATGCCCGAGCACGCGCGTTCGGGTTCATTCCCAGCCACCACCAGATCGTGTACAAGAGCGCGGTGAGACTCCCGGTGCGGTGGTTCGAAAACAGACGCGAAAAGGTGACATAATCAATAGCCCAAGCAGCAGCAGCAGCAGCAACAGCAGCAACGTTCGACATGAAACATGAACACGCGGTCGTCCTCTGCATCTTATGCTGAGAGTGCAATAATTTATTCACCCAAAGCCAAAGTCCCAAGGTAGTGGCAGGGAAGCATCGGGGCAAGATTGATCGTAAGTACGCATGCGCACACGTCAGATTGGATCAGTTCCGTATGAAATGTACAGAAAAAAACGTGTCAGAAGACGTGCAACGGACGTGACGCCACGCAAAAAGGGCATCTTTTGCAAACGGCGAGACGACGCTGCGCGACCTATTTATTGATGGTCGTCCGCCCCTGTGCCATAATCGAATGCATTCATACACTACCAAGCTCCAAGCAGTGCGGAATGAGCTGAGCTGTTGCTAATTAAAAACATGTGAAAAATCACGGCCTTTGCAAGCAGATACGGCTGGAATGTCAAGAATTCGCTGCTGCTTTGGAGATAACGCAATGAGGTGCAATCAGCGTGTGGTCTGGTTTTTTTGTTCGCTCAAAAAACGCTCTCGAAACAAAGAAACTACGTTTTTAGCACGGTTCGGAAATAATAACACCCAAGACAGCAATGCTTCATTCTACAAATAGCTGCAGCTTTCGTGCCCGTGGACAGTTCGTGTGCACGCCGGCACACACACACACACTAATCATTGCACTTGTTCACGGAGTTGCATGATGGAGCTTTCTTTTACGCGAGGGGCTAAATATCCTTGAAAGCATCAGAGCTGTCGGGTTGGAGTGTGGTAGCGGGGTAGCGTAGCAAAAGTTTTTCCAGCCCGAGTGTGCATGCACACTCTTCGGCCACAGCAGTTGGGCGGCGTTGGACTTTCTTCCGGGCAAAGGAAGCAATAAACCTGGCCCGTTTCCCGTCGTCTGTTTCCCATAATTATAACTTCATCCATTTAACCCCTTGCCTCGTGCCTTTTTTTTGTGTGATTTGTGGGCTGATTGCAGTGCGAGAGCCCCGTACATTGCTTGCACCCATTTATTAACATCATCTTCCGCGAGGAAATGCGAAATGCTGGCCGGAGCTTTAACAAATAATAAATAACAAAAGCAAAAGCTGTAAATGATTTTTGACTAAACTTGGCAAACAATAGCGCAGCAAGCCATGCGCCCGCGCGTTTGACAGCTCCCGTTCGTGCCCTTACTTTGCTGTAATCTGAACGTGGGCAGGAAGCGTGGAGATGTGTTTTTGGCGAAGAAAATAACGCCGTTTCTCTGTTCGTAAAATTTCATTTTCAGGTTTTTGATGAAATTTCAACCGTTTGAACTCATTGCAGCCACTTTTATAATTCGAAAAAGGGTGAAATTCCAGTAGGATTTGGTTTTTGGTGAAAATTGTGTGTTTTTCCCCCTATTAGTGCCGTGTGTTCCAAGCAAGATGGTAATGGACAGCAGTGAATGTGGAGCGTGTATTTCTGCAAACAACATTTTGAAGCACATCATTTCTAAATGCGCCCTTTTGCCCTATTTCACCAGGTTGTGCTAGCCAGTACGAAACATCTGTCGACGACAGCGAGCAGCAGCAGCAGCAGCACCACCTACCGGCACAAGAGCACTACCATCAAGCGGCACTATCGTGATTCCTCCTACCGCGTGATGGGTGGGTTCGAGCAGCGCCCCTGGACGCCGACGAAGCGGCGGGGACCGATCGCGGCGGAGCACCGTGGCCCAGGGCCACAGTATCTGCTACCACAACTGCTCGGTGAGTCACGGGCAACAGGGTTGGGAATGCGTGGGCTTCGTACCGGGTTCGCCGTCATCTTCTTCGCGTCTCCCAGTTGGCTGTCTGCCACCGTGGGGAGCCTCTCTCGGTGTGTAATGTCCGATCGAATTAAGATCAAACCGTGCGTTTCAATCTGTGCTCACCCAGGAGGCAGCAACGTGAAGGCCGCGTGCTCTTGAGCGTCAAACTGCAAACGGAACCTCGGAGCGGAGCGTTCTGGTGGGCGTTGAACTGAGCGTGTGGAAGCCACCGGAGCGCTCGGCTGTTGTTGTTGTTGTTGTTGATTGAAAAAAGCAAACAAGTGCGCAATAATACCGCTCTCGGGCACGGCCACAGTATCTCGACAATCTCGACAAAAAAGTTCCACATTGCCTTATAAGGCGATGAGCGACGACGGAAGAGAACCGCGTCACACGCAATGTGACCCATCTCGGTTTCGGCTTACAGCGTCGCCCGTCCACCCCGCTTCCTGTCTATATGGTCATTTGGTAATAAATATTTATTTTGCTACCATATTCATACACAGAGGCATGGCAAAAAAGCAAACGATCGGGGAATGTTTTGCGTGAAATTATCAACCACTTAATGGAAATAGTGAAACTAGGTGCGACTAACGGGCGAACCGGTGCACCCACACAGCTGTTACGAGTGTGCCACAGTGAGAAAACTTAAAAAAGCACTAAAGATTGAATAATTAGCTGCGAGATTTAATAGCAACCGCGAGATACACACACATGAAAGGCAAAGCCTGCTTGCGAAACGTTATTTTGAGCCAGATTAGCCGGCCCGAATGGCCCAAAAGAGAACCCGCCCGTTTTATAGCTAACGTTTCTAACTCGGTCCGCTTCATTTTCGGTTCTTCCATTTTAGGTACGAAAGTGGTAGACTCGAAACGGCAAGCCGCACCCGCCTACAGCTTCGGCCAGCGACACAAACCCCGCACGGAGTCGTTCAGCCCGGGCCCACTGTACAACATCACCGGGCTCGGGTGCAAAGGGAAGGATGCACCGCCGGCCTACTGCTTGCAGAGCCGCCCGAAAGAGATACCGAAGTATCTGACGCCGGCGCCGGGCGAGTACAACATCGAGAAGGCGGACAAAATGCTGGTCAAATCGGCACCGAAGTACACGTTCGGCGTGAAGAAACCGCCCAACCCGACCAGCCAAACACCAGGTAGCGTACTTGGGGAGAGGAGCGACTGCTTCCATCCTTCACTTGTTGCTTCCGTGCCGGGGAGGGGGGGGGGGGTATATGTGAGGGGGTATAGAGGGAACTGACATTATGCCGCATCATTATCATCCCGGAAAGGTCATCCACACACACTGGTCCGATTGGAAAGCAGGGCAACAGCGGCAGGGGTCACACTTACATACTGATCATGTTTCATCAATCTCATTCTTCATTACCTTAGTGCATCCCCAAGAAGCGCTTTCATGTTCTCTCATTGCTTCATAGATCAGACCATACTCATACAAACACATCCGAGAGGCTCATCAAACATCTTCATGCGTCACCGCCTCATCATTCATACGCCACGAAGGTCTTTCTTGCCACACAATAAGCCTTTAGTCACAGAGAACTAGAACTAACACAAGGGGCCGCTCGATGAGGAGGCAGATGCGAACTATTCCTTGGGCTTGTGTCGTCAGCTTTTTGCTTGCATCTCCGTAGCGTGTAGTTCCCTTAACCCGTTCGAAAAATCAAAACCAAAACGTAGTGTGTATGAGTTTTGCACCTTTTTCGTTTGTGCGATTGGTGTGCGGTTTGTTTTGGCACAGGAGAGTAGTGTAGAGTGTTGAGTAGCGTTTTGTGGGTTGTAGCTTAGCCTGAATCATGAAAACTAAACCTCTCTCATCCCATCGTATCATCACCGCTCGTAAGAACCGCGCTAACCCCATCAAAGAAACTTTTCAAACCGACCAAGCTGCTGGTTTGTTTGGTTAAGAAAATGCAAGAAGAATGAAAACCCACCCACGAAAAATGCCCTTCCCGCCGTGCCATATATACTTTTTAGCTCCCGGAGACTATAAGCCCGAACGTGTAGCATTAGATAGCACCCCGAAGTTTTCCTTTGGCATCAAAACCGAGAGCAAAATCCGCAACGATACACCGGGTAAGTTTTGGGTTGAAGAACTTGTCCTCGTTTCGGCAACAGTTGAAGATGTTTTGCGTGTGTTTGTTCTTCTCCAGCACCCGGTACCTACTCACCGGAGAAAGTATTGAAAGACAAATCACCCAAGTATAGCTTCGGACTGAAAGTTATACCGGAAAAGATTGAAGAAACGCCGGGTAAGTGGCCTCGAGTGGGTAGTGCCTTTGCAACTCTGAAGTAGGTGTGTTAATATCCCCATGATCGTATCCTTTTCCTTCTTCCAGCTCCCGGAGCGTACCAGCCGGAAAAGGCACTCGCGCTGGATAAGAAACCGGCGTACAGTTTCGGCCTGAAGACGATCGTCGAGAAGCCGAACAACACGCCCGCCCCTGGTGCATACGAGCCGGAGAAAGTAAAGCTAAACACAACCCCTGCGTACAGCTTCGGCATTCGGCCCGCGATCGAGAAGCCCAACTCCAATCCTGGTACGTAAGGGTGACGACCCACACTGTTGCAAAGCTGCAAATCATAGCACTAGTACGAAACCATTGCTTAACGAACCTCTTTTCCGTGCGTTTGTTGTTTCATTTGCATCCCCATTGTTGGCTGCCTATCCTATTACCTGCTGGTCTGGTTTGCTCTTGGCACGTTCATCCGCATCACATCGCACACGTTTCATCATCGCCGCACTCAACAGCACCGGGCGCTTACGAGCCGGAAAAGGCGAAGAAGCTGATCGATCACTCACCCGCATTTGCATTCGGCATGCGCATCAACCATGACAAACCGAACAATACGCCCGGCCCGTCCGCCTACCAGGTGGAGAAGGTGAACCTGGACCATCAGCCGGCGTACAGCTTCGGCATGCGCACGAAGGTGGCGAAGCCGAATGTGACGCCGGCGCCCGGCGCCTACTGCCCGGAGAAGGCAAACCTAGACTCAACGCCGAAGTACAGCTTTGGCATCCGACCGACAATCGATAAACCGGACAACGTGCCCGCGCCCGGTGCTTACTCTCCCGAGAAGGCCAAAGTAGATAGTAGCCCTGCGTACAGCTTCGGCTCGCGCACCAAGCAAGACAAACCAAGTGCCAATCCTGGTCCGGGAGCGTACGATGCAGACAAGGTGGATGGGAAGTCCCCGGCGTACTCGTTTGGGCTGCGACCGGACGTTGCTAAACCGAACCAAGTCCCGGGGCCTGGAGCGTACAATGCGGATCGGGTTGATCATGCAACGCCGTCGTACTCGTTCGGTGTGAAGGCCAACGTGCAGAAACCGAATCTTGTGCCCGGTCCGGGTGCATACGATGCCGATAAAGTGCACGACAAATCATCTCCGGCCTATTCCTTCGGTGTGAAGGGCAACGCTGAAAAGCCTAACGCTATTCCTGGCCCTGGAGCCTACGATGCGGATAAAGTTATTGATAAGTCCGCACCGGCGTACTCGTTCGGTGCAAGGACGAATGTGGATAAGCCTAGCGTTGTTCCAGGACCGGGAGCGTACGATTCCGACAAGGTGAACGACAAGTCGTCTCCAGCCTATTCGTTTGGAGTTAAGACAAACTTGGAGAAACCGAACGCAATCCCAGGCCCTGGGGCGTACGATGCGGATAAAGTGCACGACAAATCAACTCCAGCGTACTCGTTCGGAGTGAAGCACATGCCGGACAAGCCCAATGCTGTTCCCGGACCGGGTGCTTACGATTCCGACAAAGCGAACGACAAATCATCTCCAGCGTACTCGTTCGGAGTAAAGACGAATTTGGAGAAACCCAGCGCCATCCCGGGACCGGGAGCGTATGACGCTGACAAAGTGATTGACAAGTCTTCCCCAGCGTACTCATTCGGCGTGAAGGCGAATGTGGAAAAGCCTAACACTATTCCCGGCCCTGGAGCGTACGATGCGGACAAAGTGAACGACAAAACTACTCCCGCGTACTCGTTCGGAGTGAAGCCTAACCTCGAGAAGCCGAACTCCATTCCTGGACCTGGGGCGTACGATGCCGAAAAAGTGATTGATAAGTCTTCCCCTGCATACTCGTTCGGTGTGAAGACAAATGTGGAAAAGCCTAATACTATTCCCGGACCTGGAGCGTACGATGCGGACAAAGTGCACGACAAATCGACTCCAGCGTATTCCTTTGGAGTGAAGCCTAACCTTGAGAAGCCCAATGCAATTCCTGGACCAGGGGCTTATGACGCTGATAAGCTGCATGACAAGTCTTCGCCGGCGTACTCTTTCGGCGTGAAGACGAACGTAGAGAAACCGAGCATCATTCCCGGACCGGGCGCGTACGATGCGGACAAAGCGATTGATAAGTCGTCGCCCGCGTACTCGTTTGGAGTTAAAACGAACGTCGAAAAGCCCAGCATCATCCCGGGACCGGGTGCGTACGATGCGGATAAGGTGATCGACAAATCTTCGCCCGCGTACTCGTTCGGCGTTAAGCACAGCCTGGAGAAGCCTCACATTGTTCCCGGACCGGGTGCGTACGATGCGGACAAAGTGATCGACAAGACATCCTGCCCAGCGTACTCCTTCGGCATTAAGACGAATGTGGAGAGGCCCAGCATCATACCGGGCCCGGGAGCGTACGATACGGAGAAGGTGCACGATTCGCACACGCCGGCCTATACGTTCGGTGTGAAGCCGCAGACGACGAAGGTGAATCCAACGCCGGCCCCGGGCGCATACTCGCCGGAGAAGTACATCATCCACCATCCGGCCTATACGTTCGGTGTGAAGCCACACATTGACAAGATTGATATTATTCCCGCGCCCGGAGCGTACAACCCGGAGGCGGCCAAGCTGGACAGTAGCCCGGCCTACACGTTCGGTGTGAAGCCTGTGATCGATAAGGTGGACTTGACGCCTGCCCCGGGCACGTACTCGGTGGAAAAGGTAAAGCTGGACCATTCGCCGGCGTATCCGTTCGGAATCAAGGTGAACCGCGAGAAGCCGAATGATGTCCCAGGTAAGTTGCTGAGGTTGATTAGATAGGAGTTCTTTTAAGAAATATGGGTTCTTTGTTAAACGTATCGCTACAAGCTTCATATTGTAGGAGTTTCATGTGGTTAAGAATAGCTATAGTAACAAGCACAGCATTTACTAAACTGTCCCTGAGCATGATTTAATGACTCTGTTTTTACACTCCACAGCACCCGGTTCCTACAACCCGGATAAGGTGAAGCTTGATCACTCACCAGCGTACACGTTTGGCATCAAACATAAAGGCGAAACGATGAGAGATACACCGGGTAAGGCTACAAAAGACCAACGCTTTGTCCATTGCATCTGACACCATCTTCAAACTCTGCTCCTCTTCCAGCACCATCGGCCTACCAACCGGAAAAGTGTAAAAACGACTGCTCTCCAGCGTACAGCTTTGGCGTGAAGGTAAATCACGAAACGATCACTCACGACGGTCCAGGTAATGCTTTTTTGCGCTTTTCTCTCCCATCCGTTGCGTTGTGTTGCGCATGCGAATTGTTACGTTACTACACGTTACCTTCATCTCTGCATGAACCGTTATCGAATACTCGTATCTGTTTTTTTTCTTCTTCTTCTTCTTTTCCCGTTGTTGTTCCCTGTTGGTTTGTATTCGAACCCTGTGTACGCTTTCTGTTTCTGTGCATGTTGCATGTCACGCGCGTGTACAGTAGTGACGAGTGATGAAGCGACCGCTGTAGCCGCCATGAAAGCGATGGTGATCACAAACGGTGCCAGCTCGACGGTTGACAATCGTAGCGAAAGCAAGAACGCCACCACCAGCTCCACCGTGGTGCAGAACGGACAGGACGGCAGTACGTTCACGACCGTTACCACCACGAGAACAGCGGGCGGTTCGATGAAGATGGTCCGCGAACGAAAGACCACCACGGAGGAGCACTCATCCGCTTCGGTGGAGGCGATCGGCGAAGGACTCGTACCGAACTGCATTGCCGGTGTGAAGCAGCTGGCCAATGTGCAGCACCAGCGCATGGTGTGCACCGGTCACTTCCGGGCCTAGGACCGAAGCCCCCACCCATGTTGTATCTCCCCAGGGATGTCTACGGGCACACTGTGGGCCCGATCCTGTTACAGTAGTGTCGTGTGTCGTTTGCATATTTAGTTAGTAGCGCTGCCGTTGATAGTGTTTTAAGGGCAAAGTTGCCTGTAGGTAGTTTGTGCTTTCGTTTGTTCCTAATCGCTTTCTGTGCTACCCCGAGTTATGTTTACGTGCATCGTGGTACCGTCACCGGCATCTTCCTGTGTTGGTCTAGTTCTCAAAATACTCCCCCCCCCCCATCCTACTGGCTTACTGTGTGGAGGAAACGAGCCCTCCAGGGGTCTTCAATCTCATGATTCCCTCTAGACCTCCCATGGTACGGTGTAAAGCTTCCCCATTTCGTGACCCGTTTCGTTCCGACTCTTTCCATCTTGCTTTGCCCGCGGACTGAACGGAATACGATCATCGGCGGTGCCAACAGCTCCAAACGAATACCACATCCCGAACGTGCTCGGTTCGAGCAAGGAAGGGCCGATCCGTTCGGCGCCAGCCTACACAATCACCGGGCGACAGAAGCAGACCCTTCCTGAGTGCATTGGGTTCCCCGGTCCCGGTCACTATGATGCGAAGATCGATCCGCTGGTAAGACGGGCGCCCATGTTCTCGATGGCCACCCGGTTCCGGCGGCCGACGGACGAAGCGCTCAAGCCGGGCCCGGCGGCACACTATCCGGAAAAGGTAGGCCACGTTTGTGTTCGGTGCCGCAGCAGGTCCTTGGTTTTAACTGTGCAACCCTTTTGTTTTCCTCCTACAATGCGTTCCTCACGAATGTATGATTTTGTTGTCTCATTGTTCATTATGATTTTAATTACTGATTTTTGTTGTTGGTTATTTTGTCCCAGGTTTTGAATCTGTTTCAAAAAGTACCTGCCTATTCCTTTTCCATTCGGCACTCCAACTATGTGGCACAGAAAGCTCCCAAATATGTGAACAGTTTGAAAACATGCTTTTGGACGTGAAGAAGACGCCAAGCTTTTCTATACTTAGCTGTGAACATTCAATTATAATTGTCTTTTTCTACATGTGGTATTTTTGTCCATGGTTCTGTTTTATTCATCTTCGAACGTGCTTCGACGACATGCTCCCCGGGGGGATGATGTGGGCCATCATCATCGTCATCATCATCGACGCCATCATCTCATCCTTGCTGCATCATACTGCATGCACATTCCCATCACGATCGACAGATTAACCTTGGCCACGTGCCGGCCTACAGCTTTGGCATCAAGCACTCGGAATACTTGGGCGATTTTCCGGAACCACCCCGATACCGCAACCAGCTGGTGATTTAAGCGTGCACACAAACTCCTCCCCCATTCTCCAAGCTTCTGTAACGCCAATGTGTAACGTCCGTCCACTGGGAAATGCACAAAGAATGCAACCTTGCCGTAACACTAATCGCTCTGTGACACCGCGTTTGGTGCTCTTGCTCCAGCGGGCGAGAAGCCAACAACAGTTGCAAAATGCCTTTCCGCGACAGAAAACAACAAACAGCAACAACAACAACAACACACTAACGAAACCGCTGCCAGGCCGAACCAGTAGCGATAGCATTATTATTAAAAAAGAGCAAGCATTAAAATCGTTCGATGTACTATGACTAATTTTCCAAGAAAGAATGAAGAAAACGAGCAACACAAAATGCAGCAAATGTATTTGCAGAATGTGTGTGTGAAAGTTGTATGCGACATCCGAAACGAAGCGAAAATTGAGATAATGAGAGGTAAGTGAGCCTGAACGTTGAGTGTGTGTGAGCGTAGAAAGATCTTGATATCGATAGTGTGTACATTATAACAATTTGAATTACCCTCACAGATGTAATGGAACGTTTGTAGTTGTTGCATGTCGGTTTGGCGTGTCGAAAAACGGGTAACGAATTGTGCTTACGAATTGCACCAGGGTGTGCTAGTTTCCATTGCTGCCTCGCAAGATGCACATAGCCAGTGCACGAATTCACGAAGAAAGTGGGCAAATTGCAGTCATTTAGGGAGCGGGCTTTGCAGCACCGTTGCAAAGCTGCAGCAGGACATGAACTTCCTGCAGTTGTTGTGTCAGGCAGGCGAAGGGCTAGAAAATCCAAAGTTTAACCTTTCCTTCATACCATGTGAAACGCAACGGTGGAACGAGTGTCGTACGAGCAACGTCAAGCTGAGGCTGGAAATTGTAACGCATGTGCTTTGTTGTGTGAAATGGTTGCTTACGATACGATTATTTGCAGGCAGGGGAAAGCGACATTGTGCGAGATGACGAAAAGAAGCAATGGTTGAACACGATTCTGAAGGCGCCCGGTATACTTGTCTGTGATGTTTGGTCGGATCAAGGCAACAGATCGACCGCGATTTCACTGCAACATCTAGAGTACAGTGATTATCAGAGGAAAACCCTAGCCATGATGCTCATTACAGTTGTTGGCATCATATGTTTAGTGCTCATGATCGTGATTTGCGTCGCACACGCGTATAAACGATCGTGGGAAGGGAAGACCATTCCCAGCGGCAGTAGTGCGAATGGGGGTCCTAAGACATCAGACATGACAGCAAAAGTGCATCACTTTCCGAGAGAGAAGGTACAACTTGTCGAAAGGCTCCGGCAGGGTGAATATGGTGTCTATTGGAAAGCGATCGTAACGGGAGTTGCTGGCGATCCGGCGTTGGAAATTCAAGTGATGGCGAAGGAAGCAGTAAAGCGCTTTGATACGCAAGATCTTTTGGAAGAGCTCAAGATTTACGTACAGGTGGGGCATCATGTGAATGTTTTAAATTTTCTTGGGATTGTTACGGAAAACATGGTACATGGTAAGGAATGTTGGTGTTGATGTCTTACATCAAAGCACTGATGTTGTTTATTTCTAGGCGAGTTCTTTGTGATAACAGAATACTGTCGGTTTGGTAATTTGAAAGACTTTTTGCTCAAACATCGACACGCTTACCGTGAGGAAGGTGATGATGAAATTGCAGAAAACATTGGGTAAGTTTAAGCCACACAACCGAGCTTCTCCACTCTTTCTTTGATTATCTTTCATCCTTCTCAGTAGGGTTAGATTACGTCCTCAACGATACACCTTTGGTAAAATAGACTTGCTCTACTGGTCATACCAGATCGCATGGGGCTTGCAATACCTCGCTTCTCGTGACTTTGTCTACGGCAATCTCTCCACTCGCCATGTACTGCTCGGTGAGGGCAACATCGTGAAGCTCAGTGGCTTTGGATCACCTTGCCGACTGCAACTGTTCAATAAGCTGACTCCGCAAAGCATCCTATCGCTAGAACGAATAGCACCAGAATGCTTGCAAAGCGATGGAACATTCACTAGCAGCTCAGACGTATGGTCTTATGGTGTACTACTCTGGGAGCTGTTTTCGTTGGGCTGTGATCCTTGCTGGGGATTGATACCACACGGGCGGTTTGCTGATAGTTTTGAGTGTGTGAGTACGCTGCCCACACCGAAGTACGCCAACGATGAAGTGTACCAAATTATGCGGCACTGCTGGAAGCAAGAACCTCAGGAGAGGCCGAGCTTTGTGGAGCTGTGTTCTCGATTGAACTGTTTGATCCCGAGGAGCATGTTGAAGGTATGTTTGTATAGTATGTGTTAGCTTAATTTTATTAAAGAAAATTAATCGCTTTGACTTTGTTTTTCAGAGCTACGAGGAATTGAAACTTCTTTACTCGTGTATAAATGCAGTGCATAAATCAGTTTTATAAATTATTTCAACAGAATATTAATATTGAAACATATTTGATAGAAACCTACCCAGAAAAGTAAATTTAATAACCACAAATTTGTATTTTCTTTCATTACGAGTAGTTTTTGCAACTTTTAATCATAGTAAATAATGCATTTGTTGTAAATCACATTTACAAAATAAAATTTTTAACTAAAAAAAAGTGCAATTATTTTGCTATAATGTTTCAAAATAAGTTGAGCACCACAGAAAATTTTGAAATTATGGCTTGCTAGTAATAATTTTATGGTAGCTTTTATTTTATAGCATGCTGGGCTTTAATATTCGTTTTTTGTTGTTGTTGGAAAATTGTGTGCTTGTTTTTATTTTATTTTTTACATGTTTTGTTCAAATGGAATTTAAATGTGACCCCAAAACATATGTTTCACAAAACATCCTGTCATTCACACAATACAGGGTTTCCTCAGCACAACTAATTTCCCTTTCATTTTCAACTCACGTTAAATGATTGTTCGCAGCGATCGTCAATTTTATGTTTCCCTGCTTTAACATCTATTTCTGTCCTTTCCTCATAAAATACTCTTTCCCCTAGGACCGTCGCTAATGGAGTTGAAACGGTTGGAGTTGACAATAAGCATCCGACATTCATTTGCGTTCAGCGCTAATCGCTCCGGGAAAAGTTGACTTTACTCGCTTAGGAACGCATTAGATCAAACGGTGCGAGGGGAAGGAACAGTGGTGGGGCAGCCGTGCAAAAATTCGACCCGATCTGAATGGATGATAATTGATAAAAGTTTTAAATTGCCTCAATACTTCTGCCGGGCTGAAAACGTGTTACCCACCACGCGTGACGGGCTGACGGGGATAATTGTTTATAATCGTACCGCGAACAAATGCCACAAGCGGAATGTGAAACACGTGGCGTTATGTTTCTGCCGAAAGGGACCGTCGCTTTTATTGCCGGGTTTTGTTTGTTAATTTGTTAACTGAAGCAATTAATTTGGCTGTAGCTTTTTCGATGCATCACCAAGACGGTTAGAAAATGCTGAGAAATTCTTACCGGAAAATTGTTGTGCGTACGACTTGTCCTGTATTATGACGCTCGAGAATGTTCCCTAAATTTGTTTGTGTATCTATAAGCGTGTCGGTTCAAGTTAGTGTTGGGAATTTCGTTAAAAAAAGGAACGGAACGGAACTAGTTCATTTTTCAAAAAGAACGGAACGTGAACCTGGGGTGCAAAAGTACCGACCCAGAGCTTAGAAGCCAAACTGTCACCCGGGGGGGGGGGGGGGGGGGGGTTGTTAATTGTTACAGGATATAAAAAGGCGTTTCTTCAATCTGAAATCATATCTGACACCAAATCTAGATGGGTTCAATCTATGTCCAGTAAGCTGTACCAGCTGTGCTAATATAAAGCATGCATTTATTATCTAGCATTTTTTAACTTTTTAGATGCGACGACCATTTTCGATCAAAGCCTTCCTGTACCACTGATAGGCTTGGCAATCAGTAACTTAAATGCCCATAGCAGGATAATCATCCCAGCGTATGGGGGCACGATCCATTCGAGGATTTTACCCATGCCGAAGTTATTGAGTGGTCCGAGTTGACGATTGTATCACGAGATTGACTAATTATTTGAATTTCACTTACTACTTAAAACAAATAGTTTTTGTTTTTACATAAATCGTTTACAACATCACGGCACTCAAACGGTTGTCGAATGGAACAGAATGCTTAGAATCGAATGGCTAAATATTGGAATCATGGATCAAGTGGATATCGTGGCATAAAAAATAAATACATTTTATTCTTCGTTGTTCATACTCACATATTATAATACATTTTTTCCAACCAGTTCTGCCATATGAGTACAGATTTAAATTTTATAATAATTATTTGTCTAGTTAAGATAAGCTAAATTATAACAAAAAGTATAATAGATGTTACAAATTGCACCATAATACCAAATGCAACACCATTTTTGGTTTCGCTTATCACGATTTTTATAAACGATACGCGACGAAGTGCGATGAATATTCCTGTGAGCATGGGAGAGTGCACAGGCAACACATACTGTGTGCGAGAAAGAGTGAACAAGTATCTTGCATGCAGCAAGCAACAGCCGGCCAAAGCCGGTTTTTTCAAAGAACGGAACGCACGAACGATAGCACCTTGCTAACAATATTGAAGCGGCAAAGACCGGAGTGAACGGAAAGAACGAATTGAACGGAACGGAATGAACGGAAAGAACGGAAAGACCGAAATGAACGGAACGGAACGGAATGAACGGAATGAACGGAACGGAACGGAACGGAATGAACGGAATGAACGGAATGAACGGAACGGAATGAACGGAAAGAACGGAATGAACGGAACGGAACGATTTTGTATAAAGGATCGGAACGGAACGGCCTACATAAAGAACGGAACTTTTTTACTAGGTTCGGACCGGAACGGCCAACACTAGTTCAAGTCCTGTTACTTTTTACCCGGACGTACAGCTTCTACATCCGGCATCCTTCGACGATGCGAAGGAAGTTTGTGGGAGTGAAAAATTGTTGCATCGTTTTTTGTTTTTTTTTTTTGTGAACAGCAAGCATCCGTTTGTGCTTGGTAGGTTTTATTAGCCCGGCCATGGGATGTTTAGTTACATCCTGTGTTATATTTTGCCTTCACTGTGCGCACACGTCCATTAGCCGCCTCGTGCGAAGCGTAAAACTAATCGCCATACAAAGACGGCTAACCAACAATACGTTTCACGGAATAAAAACACTGTATAATTGCACATTTGTTCCTTACAAACGGGCGTCCAATCGTGTGGATGTGCGAGGGAAAATAAACAACATACTCACGTACAGGGTACCATGGGCGTCTCCGTGTCCATGGAACGAGCATCTCGAGCAGCAGCATGCATCGATGGAAAGTGTTTGGAATATTAATTTTCCACTTTCCACCGCACTACAGTGGCCGTGGCTGTCCTGGCACGGACAGGCGGAATTGTTTATATCAACGAACGGATTGTGCCGTTGTTTTTTTGTGTGCCATCGATGGTGAAGAATTAGCATAAAGTAATGACATGTACGTGTGTTGTAACGATGTGTAATTTAACTTCCTTTTCCCAACTGATATCACGCTTTTTATTGTAATTTTTAAATCACAGTATTCAACGTTTTCGTTGGCTACACTTGTTACAATGTGTGGTGGATGAAGTTTGACTTTTGAGTTACTTTATTAGTCTCCTGGCGCATCGATTTGTCGCTACACCTTTAAGCCATAAAGCACGACCAAAACAAACACCCTATTTTCCTTCCCTTCGTGCCACGCTTTGTATTTTGTCACGGGAAAAACCACCACCAAACATTGCTTTTGCTAACAAACGCACTTCATCGAAGAATGCCGTGAGACGGCAACCGTCGCCATGATCATCATCGTCGCCGTCAACCGTCGACGGTGCGTGGTTTTTGGGCCGAAAAGTTGTTGCCGAGCGAACGCCCTGTGCCTCATAAAACGCACTTTGTGGCTAGGTAAACATTTTAACGACCTTTTTCTTCGCGCTGCACTGCCTCAACCATTGGCCCGGCGGCGGGTAGAGGCAGTCGATTACAACAGTGTACAGTGACGACGCTTTGTAACAAGGTGTCGGTTCGTTCACTCGTTCACCAGAGCCTTCCAAACCTTCTGTGCGTGTGTGTGTGTGTGTGTGTACGGGAGAAGGCTTGGGAGAGCAGTGGCCACCGGGCGAAACTTTACTTTTGCTGGCGTAGCATTTGTGCGGCATTGTTGGACACCTGTTAAACTTCAAAAGCCGATAATCCTGCGAGTAAGCACCGGGTTTGGGTGGGAGGAGAAGCGGGCGAACCCGGGTTTTGAAAATTAATTGAAAAAGTTGCGCATTGGCGCATTGGTGTGAGCGTGTGGTTTTCGTTTGCAAACTTGCAGACCAGTAGTGTGGTGAGTGGAAATTGACGCTTTTTTAAGAATAATATTTAGTTTAACAATTAAAATCAATCGTCAGGAATTTACCCAAAGACACTCAGCCAAAAAAATCCACAAAAATGTCTTAAAAGGGTTAAAGATGACGATCAGCGACCAGCGATCATTGACAGTCGTTCGAGTTGTTAATGTTGCCAAACGATAATTGCACTCTCTCTGCACTGCGGCCAATGGACAGTGGCCATCACGATCCCTTTTTTTTATGATGCTTTCCCACACTAAAATGGCGCTCAGTGTTCTCCTGCAATTGAATTAGCTTTATCAAATTAACATACCGTAATGAAAATGTGTCGGAATAATCTTCAAATGATTTGCATTTGAGAGTCTCCCCCGCTATTCTCGGAAAAAGTGTAAAATTTACCCTTTACGCGGTGAAACGGGCAGCCCACCGAAATCACGGCACGGTCATGGCCAAAGTAAGGTATCCCCACCCCGTCAGCTTTTATTACCCACTCACACACACACCCGCTAACACCCAAATGTAACAGAATACCGCCACTTGCACCTTAAAATCGCTACACTCTCGAACACAGTGCACGCTCTCTCTCGGAAAGCTTAAAAAGGATTCTTTTGGCGACTCCCCGTACTCCTCTTTTCCGGTACGGTGGCTCAACGAGCCAGAAAAAGTGGCAGCCATTTGTGCTGGGAAAAATGCTGCCTCCCACCCGAGAAGGTGGAAATTTAATTACGCAAGCTGTGTGAAAAATGACACACATACCTACCCGTTTTCCCACAAACACCGTCCCCCAGACGGTGGCGTACACGGTGATAAAGGAAACATTATACCGTTTTGAGGAGGGGTGTTGGGATTTTGGCACTGTGAAGTAACGCAAAAACCCCTTCCGAGAGAGAGCAAAAAAAAAAAAAAGGATTTAAGGCTTGGGAAAGCCGGGGGAATTTCTACAACAGTTGCGCCATTTGTTGCTTCTGCTGGTGAAGTTACAATATCATGCCCACACCCACTCTTCGATGCCCTTGGCTGCTCCCTCCCCGCCCCGTGTGGCTGTTCCGCGAGATATGCCGTGTATTAAATTCTCCGTATTTCAGTCACGGAACCGGGCAGGCCGGTGGAAACATTTTCACGGTGGTTTTGCAAAACCGGTTGATGGGAATTAGTTGCGTGCGTGTTTTGTGCGAAGGAATGAAGCTCCGGCTGCTGCTGAGGAGACGCGGGCAGATCGTTCCGCAGGAGGGTGTAAGTGGCTGTGTAAAATTCTTCGCCGCTTCGCTGGGAAGCGGGATGAAGCGGGATTGTTCCCAGCTATTCGGCTCGGGTGTGAGCGCGTTTGGAGAGCTTAATGCGCTCGGTTAATCTCGGGTGAGGGCAGCTGATGCGATCAAGCGATGAACAAGTGGCAATAAAATGTTGGAAAGCAAACTATTCGGGCGAATAAAAGCGTTCTGTGGAAGTGGAGCTGGACGCTGTCCGTTCTGGGAACTTTCGGCAGCAATTGTACAACGTTGATCGTTGGGAAAAGGAATAAAAGGCTTGCAGTTGATGCTTTTTGTTATCATTCCAAAGTGAGTAACTTGTTAATCGACTGTATTGTAGTGGCGTGTAGTAATTTTGGTTTTCCTTTTACATAGGAGAGTTTTAATCCCTTTAATGTAGTTTATACGGTTTCAGAAAATTTAAATAGTTGTGGTTTAGTTGTGAAAATTGAGCCCATAACCGCTCAAACTCTCTTGCTCTCTGGCTCTCTCGTCTCTCCGAAAAAACACTATCAACTCAATTAGTGGGAAAATTTAATTTACATAAATTGAAAATCCTTCACCGCTGGCTGATAGCTTACCGGGCTTGCCTCCGGATTCATGCATGCCCGAAGACACGATGGTTCGACTACGTTCGATGGTGACAAATTGAGCTGCTGTTGCCACATCCGCGCGACCGAAAGCGCTGACGGGAAGGGAGCGTTTGAAGCGCCACGGTTTGGCCACGACGAAAAGCAGGATGTGATATCGGCTCCGATTTAGATAAAGCGAAGGTCGGTAATGAAGAAGATATGCCGAGCGTGTGTTTCGTCTTGCTATGAATAAGTGAATGCTGTCGTTGTCGTACACATCACTACAAGCAGGCAAGACCCTATAGTGTGAGGGGGCTAGTACTTGGGACAGTGATTTGTGCTGGCAAAAAGGGGGAAAACTGACGACATCCTTGCACGGTTTAATTAAAACATAATTTAATTATCTTCAGAGATTGTAGTTAAAGCAATTCGCTGCTTAAATAATGTAGATGGAAGAGGTGGAGGATGGACGTTTGTTTTACATTTTTATATTATTGTATTATAGCGCTTATACAGCAGTCGGCAAAAAAGCTCACAACAGCCGTTCAAAATACCACATGCCTCGAAGCGCTGTCACTGTGACGACGTATGATTTCTGTCTAAATAGAGATGTCGCGCAGCACAACATCAAAGCAAGCGTTGATTACGTATGTGGTGACATTTTAATTACTGTCGGTGACGCACGCTCATCTGAATGCGACTGCGATGTACTACTTCGGGCTAGATGTTATGCTGTGGCGGTACTTTTTTTTGCAGCGCTGTGTGTAAAATTAAGCGATTTCGAATCGCTTTTTTGTTTGCTCGATAACACTGATAAGTGTAGAGGTCTGTTTATTTAATTTTCTGTTCCTGCCATTTCTTAACGCAACACAGGCGAACGGCGCAACCGGCCCTGTGTTTGAAGCGAGATAATCGCCTCCAATATCCGTTCGACCGTTAGGAGCCGCAACCATAATACAGCATTCAGGCACGCTCGGGACTGCTGCTGCATAAAAGAGTTCAAAGCGAAGCGTTTGCCGCCACTATTCGCCTAATCCAATCTCTCGAGCGGATGCTTCTTTTAATGCGAACTCCAATTCGACATTTGATCTTTTGCTGAATTTGGGCTTAAAAACGTTTACGAGATAGAGCGCCGGAAAGAGATTCGACATAGAAAAAGGGGAAAAAAAACGTAACACTGGGAACACGAAATGGGCCGATCTTTTCGGGACACGCCGTCCTAAGCTGGCAGACTTGGGCAGGCAAAAATAATGAACACGAGCAAACCCTGCCGCATCGCAGCAACCCATTTTCCGCCGTGAGAGGTTCCTTTGATGAAGTGTGTTCCCAGTGTGTGCGCGTTGCACGGGCGCAGCGTGGTCTTTCGTCATTAGAACCGAACGACGTGCTGTTACGTGCTAGTAGTACAAGAAGTAGAAAAAAAGCGCCAAATCTACAGACTACTGCTTGCAATAAACCTTTTTGATCCTCATTTTTGATGACTTTTATGTGCGTTGCGGAAAGGATTAGTGGTGTGTTGATACGGCTTTGCTGCCGCACGCTTTGCTGAGCTTTTGATGAGTCGCGCAAGCTTTGCCGCAAAAATATTTGTTTTAATGAGTAAAGGAGGTTTCTTAAATAGAGCGAAACGACTTCTGGCACCTATTTTGCTGATGCTGAAAAATAGCACACATTCCAAGGTTAATGTTACCCTATCCATAAAACATCCCGATCGAGGGAAGAAGAGAAGGCAACCTCCCGTTAATTCAATTATAGCCGGTCCCCGTTCAAGCGCCAAAAATGGGCGAGGTTTCTTTTCAACCTCCTACATGATTTAATGTCTCAATCATGCGTTCCAATGTGCCGCTGTGCAGAAAGGGCAAACAGTCAATTCCGTTTTGCAACGGCACAACACGTACGGACACAGTCACAGTGGAGCAATCATCCAAAAGAGCAAAAGATTTTCCGTTCTCCAATTTCTGTCTTTCATTTATTCGCTTCCCCCCCCCCCCCCACGCAAAAAGGTCACACAATCTAGTGTTTTGCCACCTGCACCACGAGCTTTTCCTCTCAATTATTAATGGTCTCCGTCTAGACATTGATATGGAGGGAACGAGCGAGAGACAGAGCATGCTTGGAGAACCCTTTTCTACGTGTTTCCCTGTTTTGACGTGTGTGCACGTTTTTGGAGATGTTTTTAACCTCCCCCGAAACACACAAATGAAAGGTGGAAAGGTATTTTGATTGGAAACGCCGGCTCCGTACGCTTCTGCTGCACAGTGGCAATAAACCTTTGGAAGGTGCAGCCAGATGGAGGTGAGGAAATAGATGTAGCAACATCATAAAACATACCGGCCGGAAAGTTTACCCTCGGCGCGCGTTGATGATTGGGAAGCGTGGAGGAATGTAGCGGCAGCACCGCATGCTCGCTCACGTCACGGTTCACATGTCGCCAACGGGAATTAGAATGTGCGATCGGAAGCAGCTAGACAAAATCCGGCCAGGTGTCGTACGGCTGCTGTCGAATTAAGGTGAGTTTGGTGGGGAGGATTGCGTTGGCAATGGGAAGCTATTTATCAGCAGCTACCCACATGATGGCCGGTTTTCTTTCCCTTCTTTGATGATCCCTACCAAGAGCCGTGACGCAATGTGACGCAACGATCAAACGAAAGGGAAAAGGGGAGCGTTTTTTATTTATATTTATTTCCCTCAAGCAAGCAGCAACGTTGCAAATCTTTCTGTCGGTGTAAATAGGATTAAAAGTTTCTCTGTTTCGATTCCTTTTCCTCCTGCTGATTGTAAATCATTTTCTCACAACAAACTCTTTGGCATAATTTGAAGCGACGATCCAACAACAGGTTGGCAAAATGCTCCCATCCTGTTCGTCCGGCTCTATTTTTGCTCCAATTTCGAATGGAAATATGGAAATGAAATTCAGCTGCTGGCAAAACTGGTTGCCGGTGTCGTTCAGGTATCAGCAGGTTGACCAGCTTCTGCCGATGCCGATGTTCGATGTTTGTCGATACCACCCATCTATGATGTAAATTATTTGGCTCTACAAAATGATAAACTTTTTCCCTTTTTGGATCGTTGACAGGTTGAGGAGCCCCCGTTTGATCACCATCTGGTTATCGAATTACAAAACAACGCTCAGTTGATGTATATATGTATGCAAAAGTTTTGGAGGGAGAGTGTATTTTTAGCCTATTTTGTTTCATTATGACAACGTTCCCGTTTTAGGTCAGATTTATCATAAATGTTCCTGTTTACCTTTTCATGTTTTGTATTTTATTCTTCCATTGAAAACGAAACCATTTGCCACCGCTGTAGTGTAGAGTTAAATTCATTAGAATTAACAGTACAATAACTATAACTGCACCTACCATCCCGACCAAGCTCCCGGGGCTAAACGATGGAACAAAATAGTGCTGGCCAATGTAAATGCAAATTCCACGAAACGAAAACATAAAACGGTTCTAATGGCTTCGGGATGATAACCGGCAGCAGCAGCACTAGCACGACCACCAGCAGCAACCTTCGGTGGAGCGGAAAGTGATAAAGCTGGCCGGTGCAAACGCAACTCCACCGTGATAAAGCAATAGAAGTTTTACGGGAGTGAGAGAAAGGCTGCAGCACGGCACTCGGTTCACTAGAAGGATAAACATAATCCAGAATACTCCGCAGCAAAAGGAAATTATGAGTAGCAGAAGGAGAATAAAGTTGCTGCGGAATTTATTGTGAGTATCTGGTATTATTTGCTATCGAATAAAACCATTCCGATGTTAGTGAGAGCCATTGGGCCATCTTTCGGCTACCGGGAAAGGATTATACACTTATTTATTTCTGTTTATAATTGAAAAGAAGTAAAGCTGGCCGGAGTGTTTTAGAGATTGGAAACAGATCACCTCAGATTGTTTCAAAACACTTTCAAGCAATAATTTCCCAATTAGATACAGCTCTTGCAGCTCTTGCGTTCAAAGCATCATTTTTTCTTGTTAGATTGTAATTGTATTGTTTTCTTATTGCATTCTAGGTACAACAGTAATTTACGTTGTTCACTGTAAGCTCTTATTGGAAAGGCAATTGATTAAGCTTGTTTTCAATGCAATATGTGTATACACGAAGCAACTAAGCGGTACTTTTTATGCTCTAGAATGCGTCTTGCTCCTACCGCTCTACTCTTACTGTCTTTACTTTAATTGTTTCGTTTCTTGAAAGAACACCTTTCGCAAGGAGACGAAAACAGCTTCTCTCCTATAAATTGTTGCAAGTCCTCCGCCTTTAATCCGCTTACAATAATGGCAGAAAAACACATCCATCCGTTCACGATCGTCAATGTTTTGCACCCCAAAGCTTAAGGGCAACTCTCACCGTGCCTCTATTCCAATGCCCCACAGAGCACAACTCGGGGTTATAATTGCAAATTAATCCCTCTCCGAGACTGCATTAAACACTCATTAAACATCGAAATGTGTTGCACTCTCGGCGCATCAATTTGCAGCGCCTGCACATCGTAACCCTCGCACGATAAGACGCGCACAACCGGTTTGAAGTATTAGAAAATTGAATAAATAAACCCCGTGAACTGAAAATACCGAAAATACACCACCGTTCGTTCCGTTTGCTTTGGGGTGCGTTTGCTTTTTACCTGTTTGGGGTGGGGGGGGGGGGCACGATGCAGGGACCATCGTACCGCTCATTAGCGAACATTGCAGACGCTGTAACGCTGCCGAAAAGCATCGGAAAGCAATTTCATGCTCCGGTTGTTTGTCGGTCTCGTTGATTAGTCAGTACGGGGAAGCACGGAGTGAGCTTTTTACAGCGAAAAGCTTCGAGCAGGACGAAACGCAATTTTCAGCGTTTTTGTTAAGGCCGGGCTACATTGATCGTACTCTCTGGTGTAATTTCGATTTTCACTAGCGCATCTGGCGGCGGCTGACCGAAGCATTTTGCCAAACAATTTAGGACTGCTCGAGAAAATACGTTATTTTCCATGTTTTTCACTTTAACTGGACTGGGAAAGCTTTGTAATTGATAGATAAACATATTTTGCAAGTATTTCAGCCATTTTCGAATCAAAAAACGATGAAAAAACTACTTAATTTTGAGATCCGGCATGACCATTCCCTCGACGACCAAAAAAAGCTTCCACCAGCCGCCGCCAGATGCGCTAGTGAAAATCAAAATTACACTTGCGAGTACGATCAATGTAGCCCGGCCTTTAGAATGCGACGACAGCCCTTTATTTAGGCGGAACTTAAACAACACAATAGAAGCATCATGTTCAATTCCTCCTTTTCTCAATGCTAAAAAAAGGCTGTTCTTTCAACATGGTTTCGATGTTGGAGTTCAGTTCTAAACTTCGGCATATACTTTTGGTTAATGTTCCGGCATAAATGAGTGCATTTTTCGATTCACCATACTGCTTCCCTACTTCTATTCATAACCAACGCATCACTCAAGCTAAATAACGCTTGCACGCTCTTCCCTGTTCCATTGTTTTAGCGCTCTTCCTACAACGCACCACCACCACCGAATATTCTCTCGATAGTGAAGCTCTAGCGTGCGTTAATTAGTGAGCATTTCTACCGAGCTACCACTCTCCCTTCATACTCTAACCAACCAACGACTAGGGCTTACAGAAACAATGCCTCCATAGCCACGCTGTTACTCCGGTGTGCCACGGCATTTGATGCTGACTGGTGAGTTGATGAAAAGTACCCTGAATTTGGGAAACTTTTGCACAAACGAAAAAAAAGGGTTTGCGGTACGTGAACACTAGAACGCTGCCAGTAGTGGAATGTGAGCGCTGGGACCCATAAATGTGACCTCATCGTGGGGTGGCCATTGTAATGCCAATGCCGGTGGTGGCTAGTGAAAGCGAAGGGAGTAAATCGTATAGCCTCAAATAATAAGGCGTCTTTTGTTAATTATAAAGACGTGGGACAAGAGTTGGTATTGTGTGGAGAGATTCGTGGAACAGTGGGGCTAAAGCAGGGATAGAAAAGGAGAAGGCGAAGTACCCTTAATCTTTTATGTACTTTTAATAATAAAGATTTTTTTCTTTTCCCCTGTTTTTTTTACATTAACAGTAGAATTTGAACTATTTAGCGACAAAGGAAATGACAGAAAAAGCAGTTAACCAACCACCTCAAAAGACACTTCCTTGTTCATTCGCATGAGTTCATTCGCTCATCAACGGCGAAGGTTCACTCGACTAAATCGACGAAACGGGTTCACTCTCACGTGCTCCGGGAAAGAGAGAGCTCCCCCAGCAACGATTCTCTGTCTCAGCAGCCTCTCAGCAGCATCTCTCGGTGTGTGAGAGCATTTTTGGCTCTCTTTACCCAAGAGCATTTTGGTGCACTCGGCACAGCAATCCTGACTGGTCGTTGAGTTCGATAAAGCTCATTTGTGTGTTGCCAGTTGTGCGGTACGGGCATGCCGCGTGAAGCAAAAGCACGACATCGTTTCTATTGTTTTGTAGTTTTGTGTGACTTTATTGCCTCATTTTACCTTTCAGGTGAGGTGATGGTTGTGAAAAAGTTTAGCTTCCCAGAAACGAAAAGTAAATTTAAGAGGTGGATTGAGCGTAATTTGCTTAATTCTAGCTGGAAGCTAGCACGGGATAGACAGCTGTCTCATAGTTTGTTGCATTTAATTCCCTCTAATCGAAACGCTTCGCGAGAGCAGTTTGTATTGATTGCAGTTGGATGGAAATATATGAGCGTATAAAAAGGAGCTAGTAAAATGCTCCCTCGATTGACCAGAGTAGCAATGAGTAGAGTGAGACAGGGTCAGACGGTCATGTGAAGGTAGGTCAAGGGCGCTCAAGGCAAATGGCATGTTAATTGGCCCAATTAGATGATGCGCATCGGGCGCACGGTATTGCAGCAGACCGAAACGATGCACGTATCATTGTAATGATAGTTTAATAAAGTAATTGATGAAGTCATTACGTTTCAATCATGATCGTACAACATGTATGAAAGGAGAAATTGCTTAGCAAAAACAGATAATATTAAAGTAAAAAAGCTGCACTTTAAATATTGGTTCCTCACTATGTATAAAACAGCTTTAAGCGACTCATTTCTCCCATCTAATTAAAGCCTTCTTTTTCTTCCGCTCAAACGAAACCCAAGCCCGTTCGTAGCACTTCCGTTTGCTATTTCCTTGCACGCTCCTATGCAAATGTAACAGGCAAGCGACACAAAGACGCTATCCCATCTTTTGCTCAAGCCCGGCCCCGGTCTCTCGTTCGCTGATACTATCTTTACCGCCGTTTTTATAGTCCGTCTTCCGTCTGGTTGCTTTCATCAAAGCTGCTCACACCACAAAGCGGGGGAAAAAGTAAGCCTTTAAATGAAGTCTCTTTCTTCATTTTACCACTTACTTACTTAGCTGCCGGACCGGGAAGGTTCAAAATGTAGCCGAACGCGAAGCCTTGAGGTGAGAGTAACCTTGGAATATTCGATTCAACCCGGAGCCCCAGAGTCCCGGGGAGAAAATTGTTTCCATTCCTCTACCGCTACCTGTTGTTGTTGCGTTGGTGGTGGCTGGTTGGATGGACGCAACCTTTCTGTGCCTCTGGATTCCATGCCGTAGCAGGAGAGGGGGAGAATATAGCGATCCTTTGAGGGATACACGGAACACGAGGCACCGACTAACTTCATCCCAGAATCCCAGTGGTAATAATTCAATGGCCATCCAGCTGGGAAGCTTAAGGGGAACCGGGCTAGCGGTGTAATGAAGTTCGTAGGAATGTGTACCCTGCCTGTTTGTGGTATGTGTAAGCGGGAGGGTGAATGTGTTGGGCAGGTGTGAGAATGTGTGGTTTGTTGCTGTTACTTCGAGTTACTTACGAATCACAACAGCGAAATACGACTTCGTTTTACACCCTATTGATTGAAAAGCTGAAAGCCTAATTGTAGGTCAATGCTTGCCACCAACCTTCAACACAAACAATAACCATGTGTGACGATTAAATCAGTCGCCCCCCTCGAGACACTTATGCACACAAACAAACAGACAAAAAAAGCTTTATTAATCATTATCATTACGCTGCCCGCTGGCTTGCGGGATCGCTGGCCCGCAGTTAGAGTTGCATAATTTATGAGCTGGCGCTCGGTGTTTACTTTATTGCTTAACCGACTTCCTCCCTTGGAACATAATCATCAAATCAGCGACACGTGTCCTGCTGGTAAGCGGTCGGGATTATCACCATGTTTCGATTAGCTGCCCTGAGCTGGCGGTTCCGGGGCTGCAAGCGAGCGAGCGTGAGTGTGTGGACGTGTGTTAGGAAAAAAGGCGTAAATTAGGAGGATTATTGCGGGTGCGTTTTGGGATGGGAATGGGGTTGGGATGGGGAGCTTTTTAAAGGTGATAGACGAATCAGTGCAGAGTAAGTTTGAATTGCGATTGAACCCCGTTTTTGTTGTGATGTAGTTAGCTTTTTGCTTCTCTATTATCACACATCGCAGTTCGGCATTCCTGCAAGAAAATGCTTTCTAATCTAAACGCAATTATCTTCGGTCCATTTATTCGTTCTGTTAACGTTCTCCCACTGGCAGTTAACACCAAATCATGGCGTGAATGTGCGAAAAACAATCGATCAAAAGAGTTTACGCATACCAACACACGCAGACAAACACATACAGCTTCACACTGCTGTATAACAACATTCATCTAATATTTCGTGCTACGAACAGTGCCGAATGCCAACATGGTGGTGAAAATTAAGCTCCGGGTTCAAAGGTCAGCCGGTCAGGCCCCGTTGACCTGCCGTTGCCGGACAAAGCAACCAACCGCTACGCGTTCAGCACACCTCGACACACCTGCGTTGTACATGTTTACACGCAGCACAACACACAACGGGGCACAAAACTTTGCAAAAACTTTTTCTAACCCCCTCCCCACCCCCCACCCCCCGCTTCGAATAGGCCGAGAAAAATTAATAGAAAAAAAGCACATAAAAGAAAGCTTACCTGAGTCTGGGTGTCTCGCTTGCTCTATCGCTCCCTCTCGGTTTTGCATGCGAACAACGGCCCTGTGCCAGCGAAGCATTAGCTTTTCATGAGCACCTCGCTTTTCCGGTGGTAATACGGTACACGTCGTCTAATTTTCCCATCGCCCATTTGCCCCATTTGTCTGCAGGGAATTATTCCTCGCAGCCCCCGTTCACCCTTCTCGCCGTCCAACCGCTGTCCGTTGTGTTTAAAGGGCTCCAGCTCAACACATTACGCCCCTCCGTTTTTAGCGTACACACACACACACATACACACATTCCCGACACGGGGTTCCGGTTTTGTGACTGTGCTACTGGTCCGCTCCATACAGGGGGACAAGGGGGGGGGGAGCAGGGTGACCAGCGTTAAAGAGTAAAAGGGGTGTGCGTTGGAAAAGCTTGAAGTAGGCGCGCGGAAACTTACGCTAACCACTTTGTTAGTTTCGTTTATCTTTCGGCTGAGCAATAATACTGGCCCCGGCATGTTGGCTTTCGCTTTTACCCGCTGCGGTTGTGTTTCCCGTGGGGGAGGGGGGGGGGAAGGGGGGAAAAAAGCTTGAAGCTAGTGTGTATGAAGCACAGACTCGGCTAGTTTTTACGTGGTAAGGAAACGTTTGAATTAATTTCCCATCACACAGAACCACCACTCAAAGGGAGGGTCCGAAAGTGGCCAAAACGCGGTGTGTGATGGCGATGAGTTAGCGTAAAGCTATTAATAAACAACCAAAGCGAAAGGTGGCTCCGGAGCAGGTGGTGCGGGTATGGGAGAGTCGGCTGTTTTATTAGGGGCAAGCTAGGGGCAGTTGAAGTCGAAATTGGCTATTATTTATTGATAGTAAGTTGAAAGGGTTTCGGTGCGTGGTGGGCGGTCTCGATTGCGATTGGTGCATTTGTTATGCCTAAGGGAAGATGGTTGAAAGCTTTCGTTTGCATACGATTGAAGGGGTGAGTTGGGCGATGTATTGAAATGGAAAGGAACTGTTTGAATGTGTCCGAAAAGAAGCTTTCATTTTTATTTATTATTGGAATATATGTCAATTAGAAGTTTATTTATTTACATTTATTTCATAATGACATTGTATGAAAAGAAGGATGATTTCAATATTTTAAATTGTTTAAATATAATATGAACTGCCTTGTTTATTTTTTTAAATTTCTTTTCTCATTTCTGTCAGCTACAGCTTTAAACCACTCCACTGACCGAATATTAATTTTTGCCAAATTTTCCTCAACCTATTATCCACCCAGTTTCCCTCGGGATGGTTCAACGCCATTTACCAACGAAAACTCTCCACCAACCTTGTTTGTGGACGATCAACCTAATCTACATCATTATTCCATTGCGGGAGACACGGTTTGGTGTGCAAGCCGATGGGGAATTGATGAACTGTTTCCTAAGGTTAATTCCCACCCATCCCGAAGCCGTCGCCAGCCGTGGGAGTCTTGAAGTATGTGTGTGTGTGTGTGTACAAAACCGGGGGTTAGCATGACGTTAAATGTGAGCGCTTTAGTGAGCGCCGTATTGGTTTTCATTCTGCGTCGCTAGCGTGTAAGCGGAAGGTCGTGTGAGAGCTGCTGCAAAAAGGGTTCCGGTGAGCTGCGTTACCCGGACAGAAGATACATCATTTCGGGGAGAACACGACACGAGAAAAAACAGGGGCCAACGAGCCCCGCTCCTCCACTTTCCTCGAACCGTGCCATTGCCGAAAAGGGAAACAAAAACAGTCGAAGCGAGGTCAGGCTTTCCCTGCACACATTGCTGCGGTGGTGTACACATAGTGATGAAGCGTACGGCCAGGCCAAACCGTTTAGCGGAACGTTTATGCAAGGGGCCATGATCGTGTGTGGTGAAGCGCACGAAATGGGTGGAAAAGAGTACCGACACAAATTATGTTGTCTTGATTCGGTTGACAAGGGTCCGCAAAGGGGAATGTGCGGGCAGAAAGGCCATGGCAACGCGCAAAAACATGCACGGCACCGCTCGCCGGTTTTGGGAGATTTTGAAGCTTTCCTTTTCAAGTAGCGGCTCAACAACGCACTCGTTAACGAGTGGCCTTCGGGGTGGTTAACATGTATGGTATCCTTTTCGCACAAGCACCCTCCCGGTCGGTATCGGGTTGGGTGGAATGAACTGGTGCAGTGTTGTGGGAAGGCTTTTTTTTCTTGACGAGAAATTGCACACATGATGGTGGTATACAACAAATTTGCTTTATTTTGGATTCAAATTTGGATGAATTTTTTGTACATTAAAATCATTATTTAATTCAAATGCTTCTACCTGTAACAAGTAACGGCCCAATTGAGGGAATATCATGATAATAAATGGAGACGCACGGTAGTTTATTGTGAAAAACACTGGGCGGCTCCATCGCTTAAGCCATGGACGAATGGTTCATTAATCATCTCATCTACGAACGAAGCATCAAACGCACACTGTCTTTGCTTGCAACAAAAGCAGCACAATGTTGAACCATGAACATGCAGGCGATTCTACTGCTGTTGCTTATTTTTAGCATTTTTCGCAATTTTGCTACCAATCTATTATACGAGAGTAGAGGACAGTACAGAGCGCTGGCGCTTGCAGTAGCGCTTAGTTGTTAAAATACAGCAGCTGGTTTTGAAGGATATTTTTCCCTTTTTATAAAAATGATAATCCTTGCATTCGTTCCTTCTACCAATGGTTTTTTCTAGTGTGTGAAGGACTGCTATTAAAAAAAACACCCTATTTTGTGTCGAAGTTGTTGCTTTGTTCTAAATATTTAAAATACCAGATACTCTATTTTAAAAGTTTCAACTTCCACTGGAATTAAAAACAAGCTTTTCAGCTTTCCCGCCGATACCTCACTGGCAATGTACGTGGGGTAATACAACAACAACAAAAAAAAGGTCATAAGCTGCTACATCCCTTCCAGCACGGTACAAAACACACAAATGGAAACTTCCTTCCGAACACGAATGTGTTCCTCCGCATCACCGCTAGCGCACCACCGCTCGGCGAGTGGGCTTTGATTTATGGCTATAGTTTACGGCAGCGGGCCATAATGAACTCGATCGGGTTATATTTCATACCCGAAACTATGTGCAACACACGTTCAACTTGCTTCATTTGTTTCAATTGCCCAACGTGACTTGAAGGCTCAACTATTCGCACCCGGTGACCTCTCGGACCAGCCGACACACCCAGCAGAGCGCTGCTGCTGCTACACTGTACCCTGTGTGTTGGTTTGCAGGAAGTAATTTAGCATTCACACAATAAATCTAGATGCAACGATAAACACCTTCATGGTGTAGGGAATAGGCATTTGGCGCTGTGTTTGGTGAGGTAGCAGCGCAAGGTACAAGAGGACATTACCCACTAAACTTGCCTAAGACTTTACATGCTTAGTTTACTATCTTGAATTTGCACTTTTATGTGGAGTTATTGAATTATGTTAAAGATATTGTTTGAGCTAACCTGTCATGAAAGAACAAAAAATAGCTCAACTGCACTTATCCGGCATTCAAACAATATTAAAACATAATTGTTTTGACGCCATCAACGACAAAACCAATCAGGAAATCTCCATACATATGATGAAGCATGCATATTTAAAGAGGAAAAGGTATCGGACAGACGTCATCCCACGCGGAAGCCTCCTGTGTCGCACCGAATGACAGGTTAGCAAAGGTCAATGGAGCAAGGCGGGTTAAAAACATCATAAATATTAAAAAAAGCAAAGGGCTAAGGGTAGAACAAAACCCAAACCCGTAAATGGAAGGAAAAAAAATCACGTCACGTCAACGCAAGAATGTCCCCAAACACGTCACAACTGACTGATCCACGGCGAACTGATAATTAAGGTTACGTGTTGAGTGGGGGTTTTTTTTGGGTTTGTTTGTCGTTCTGTCTCAGCTCGATCAAGAAAAGTGGTTTGGAAAAATAGGTCATTTCAATTTTCCTTCAATCTTTTTTGTTTTTCCTAGGTCCGAGCTGAGCCCGGCTGTTGACGTAGAGCCGGTTTTGGTCTAATGGGGGGAATTTCAACACATATTTTGCACCGGTGACCACGTAGGAAGTGCTGTTGAAATGTCATTCCAACGATTATTGTTTGTGAACGGTGAGTTTAGGTTTGTGGCTTGGCAAGTGGCCATCAGCACCGGATGACGTTTGACCTATGGTGTAGTTTAGGTGCCGGTTGTGTTTAATGTTTCATTACCCGTTGCGTTCCGGTATTATTTTCATTTGTTGCTTTTCCCTTTACGTACGCTATCGCCAGGTGTGTTGTTCTGTTGGTCGGAGAACCATTTAAAACTTATTAAAGCACAGGTTTTCTGTCGTTGACAAGGCATAAAAAGTAAATCCAATAAGAAATACTTTTTATGTTAAAAATCATATTAGAACAGTACGAGAAAACTTCAACACTACCACAAACATCATGCTCATCCAACTCAGTAAGCTAAGTTCTTTGGTCAAGGTAGCCATGATCCTTCTTTCGATCGATGAAGCTCCTTCAATACTTGTATTTTGGTGTCATCTCAATCCATCATCTGTCATGGATGACCCCATTTTCCTTTCTCCTCGGTTTTTTCGTCTGCAGAAGCTATTCACCACAAGCTTCTCTGGTGCTATCGAAAGCGATTACTCCCCATCGAAGGATAGCTTAAGACTGGTGAGAAAGCAATCACGCTCGGTTGTTCCTGTCACTTGATACAAGTGCACTCGATAAAGCCAGCGCAAACACTGCCATTCTCGGTGCTATTCTGTGGAGCTCTCGCGTTACAAAACATCAACAATGGTTGTGCGTTGTTAGTGTTTCGGAAGCAAATGCCAAATCTACTCATTGGACGAGCCTCTTTTCCGTAAGCTGGGGTGAAGACACATTGAATGCATTCATATTTCAATGGAAAGTTGCCGATGGGATATAACTTCGAGCGATTAGATTATTGTCTTACCATTATAAAGAAAAAGGGAATTAAGGAAGTTTTGTATATTTTTTGGTGTTAAAACTAAATAAAGTAATTTCCATCTTAAGATTATCATAGAGAGTAACAGTATTTATGGTAAGCAAAATTCAATTTGACCTTAACATGAACATCGATAGGAGAAGAAAAAACAATTACGAAAGCCAACAATGCTTCGATAAATAACACCGGAAACGAAACCCCAAATTTCCGATCGAGTACTTCCCGCTTCCTGGTAATATAGTTGTAAAAAGAGTTATTTATTTGTCCACCTTTCCCTTTCAGCAGCACAACCAAAACAAGGCATACAGTGTGTTTCTTCGCCTTACATGAGACGTACAGTGTTTCGGGCCTACTCACTTGCAAAGTATTGCTCCCTTCCGTTTGCTTTGCTCAGCACTGCGCCCGAGTGATTCGTCGTGCATAAATATTTCCCGACATGCTTTCTCGTATTACTTGCTGTTTATCTTTGTCTTTGGCCCTCCAGAAGTAGCAGCAGCAGCAGCAGCAGCAGCAGCAGCAGAACCGAACCGAGCTACCGAACAGCGAAAAGAATAACAACCTGCGGTACAAGCGATGCAAAAACAACTCCGCTCCCATGTTCCCATGTCCCACGTACCGTTCTGGCAGGCAGTTTTTTGTGTCTTCTCTTCACTTACTACTACGCTAACAACTCCTTTTGGAACGGAAAGGAATAACTCAACATAATAGCTGCAGGAAATAAGAACCTTTCCTTCGTGAAGTATGATGCCTCGCGCTCGTTCCACTTTCCTGCCATTCTGCCCTTAACCTTGTCGGTGTGATTACAGAATCGTTAGAAAGTGAATGTACCGGGGGAAACAAAGGTAAGGACGACTTGGGTAAGATAAAATGGTTCAACGTTGAATGTGGGATGCCGTCGCTCACTTGCAGGATTGTCGCAGGATTGTAAGTGCCTGGGGCCTGGGAGCAAAAGGCGGAAAAGAAAATAATAATATAATAAAAGCAATATTGATTACGATGGTGGAGAATGTCAACATTTGCGCTGGAGTTTCCGGACGGAAAGCATTGACGGCGGGAGTTCCGCTCGACGAGGGCCACACTCATTAGTAGATGTATGGTATGGAGGTGAAATAGACAATGGATGGAATGGTTGTGATGCAAACATTCTTATCGCTTTTTCAGCTGCATTCACCCGTAACAAAAGGAAGCCATTGTTTCAATCAACAGCCTCAATCATTTCCCCTTTTCAAAATAGGCGTTTTGTTTAGAATTGTGTTTGATTTCCAAAGGCTCCATTATTTAAAAATACGAACAAGTGGGTTGGCTCTTGTATTGTGGCACAAAGAGCTCAAAATGACACATTCAGTTGACGCAATTCATAATGGAGGTATGCTCACACTTATCACATCAGTTCATCCTACGATTGACACATTTGAGTGACACATGCTTGCAGAGGTTAAAAATAGCCTTTTAGGACTCTTATGCCTTTACTGCATTACTTTCAAACTAATTTAAAATAAATGAAGGAATAATGTCAACACAAATAACGTTCAAACGTTCGCATGCAACGTCAAGTAATTTATGTTGCTCTCCACATTTCATTAATATGGCTGCTCGTTCGGTTGGCACACATCGGGTGTGATTGAGTGAAGCATCATTACACTCTGCCCAACTCTTGCACCTGTAGTTTGAGGTGGAGTTATGCATTAACCTTAATTTGACTTGGGAAAACAGTCAGCGGTAATGAAATACAGGGCGTCGGGATTGAAAAGTTCAACCAAACTTTACCCACTACTCTAAGGGGATGTAATTAAAGTTCCACATGCAAGTTCGACTAAGAGGCAATGGCTGCGAGTACTGTGTAATGTAAAAAAATAACCTCACATTCAACTTTAGATTTGAAGTATATTTAAAGGCAATTAAAACATGTTAAATAGAAACAGGAATATATCTTTTGGAACGGAAATTCATTTCCTCATCCTTAAGGTACTAATATTCATCGATAAAAGGGCAAACATCCAGCACAAAAAAAAGCCAACAACCAGCACGAACAATTAAACACCCACAAATGATTCATATTGGTTCAATCAATTCCACCTCGTTCCACCTCCAGGCAGCCAGAGTATGTGCAACTGGATTGTGTACGTTTGGCCAACCTACGACAGAATGTTCTAATTATCCATTCCGACAACCACCAATCGTTTCGTTGTGCTAATTGAGCGCCTCGATAAATTGAATTTCCACACAGCCACACGCACACACAACTGTGTGTGTTTGTGTTTTGTTGCATAGGTAAACAGCAAAGTGCTTAATTAAATCCCACATATGGGTGGTAAAGTTGTCATGGTTCGATTGCAATTCTCGGTCGATCGGAATGCGAAGCTATAATCGGTGTTGTGCCTGTCTGGAAGTCAACCCGGCCAAAGATCATTACGTCCAACAGTCCATCTGGCAGTAAACGATGGAGGCGGGGCGCGCCTTTTGGGGAGAAATCTCCAGGTCGATGGAAAACAATTGGAACTGAAGGGAAGATTTAATTTATGGAAAAGTGGGTTAGGTTTATAGGAAATGGGTTGGTAAGATAAGGGTTTATTGCTTTGATTGGAGTCCTAAATATGAACTGATATATTTATAACTGAATATATTTTTGTCTAAATTAAGTGAAATGTAAATATCTTTGTATCTAAATTGCACAAGAGATAGCACGATTCAAGTAACCGTAAGCTTAATGCATGAAGTACTCTTCTGTTACTCTACGACATACTGTTTTGTATCTGACCTTTGGCAACGCTCTTCAGGCGGTGGTTGTTTTGCATACCTGTCAGTTTGACCTTATCTTGCTAATGCATTAGAATGACTGCTGAGAGGAAATGGAAATTCTATAAACAAAAAACAAGCATCAAACGGAAATGCTTTCCACAATCAAGGTGCGTTTACAATTCGAAAAGGTCAGCCTGGCAAATGGAAATGGGTTTGTGGTTGACGTGTCGTGGTAATTAGAGTGATTGCTTGACCTATTCCCCATGTACGGGGGACTGTCAACCATGTCACATGTTTACAACCCATCATCATTTCCTGAACCTGAGGCCGTCATCATTTTGGGAAGGGACTGCCAGGAGAGCAGAACTCTAACCGTAACCTCAAATTTCCGCCTCAAGATGCGGTTCAAATCATGCCACTTTCTCGACTGACTGATTAAAATGCTTTCTCACTTTGAGGCAATTGTTTTGCAGGAAAGTGCATTTTTCTAACCAGTCCATTCCGCACTGAAATCGGTGCACTGTGCATTCCATTTAATCCACTGCTTAGTGCAAGCATTAATGCATTGCGCAGGGCAAAAGAAACAACACAGTGTTGTGATGCGTCCTACTGTAACGGCACAAAACCACACCGGCCACGGACAGAGCAATTCACCGCAAGGAAAACAACATTCATTAGTGAACGGCTTGACCGGTCGGTTTTGTTTTGTTTGGTCGGTTTTATACGTGCCTGTCTATTTGTGTAACGTGTTAACAGGCGCACGAAATAAATCGGATCGTGTTTGCCGGCGTGCCCGGGCGCTTGGCTACCTGGGTGCCGGTGATGTGGCGATGGGGCTCTAACCCTTCGCTTGGTGCGGGCGCAGGGCGTACACATGAGCTAGAAAGTGTTCCGGTTGTGGTGTGGCTTTATTTGCGCTTGGCTGTGTATGTGTGTTTGTGTGTGGTTCGATAATAGTTGCGATTGGGAATGTAAACCGCAGCCTGATTTGAAAGCATGCCTGTCTTGTGTTCAAGAGCAAATGAATCAATCGATTATAGCATATTATTGGACTGGGGGATAAATAAAACAGTGGAATGAATTGGCAGGCCAAAGAAGTGGTGATTGGAAGCGTTGTTTAATATATTACAGGTTGAGGAAAAATATAAATCATTTGCTAATATATAATGATTAAAATTGAACTGTAATTTTGCCTGTAAATAACATCAACAGAATGCTTTTGTTTGCAGTCATAGTGCATCAAGAGTAGCTTTGAATACGATGATGATGCAATAGGAAAAGTTTAAACGACTGTTCGCCTTCCCTATACTGGTTCTGTTTGGCCATTGTAAAATTTTACCATTCAAATGAGATTGTGAGCAAGAGGTTTATAACATACAAACCTCATCAATTTGCTTTCACAGTTCTTGGCAAAAATGTATACGTATTTTAAACTGTTAGACACTAAGAATTTAAAGTGAAATAATTTTTAACAAATTAAAAAAAACCAAAATCAATGTTTAGTTCAATTTTGTTCCACTAAAAACACACAAAACAATACAGCTTCAAATACTTGCTCCACACCAGCTTAAATCCCACTACCTCGTACCAGGTTCCATTCGTTCATTTGTTCGCACGCCATTTCCCTCGCTGCCGTACCGAAAGCGAACCACTGGCCCGGCTCAACCTCACGCGACACCGGTGGGCGCACATGTCGAAACGCAGCACCCGAAAGCTCGCCGGATTTGTGGTGCGCAAATTGCATTCACGCCGCAACGATGCAGCGTTCGAAATTCCAATACCCGCAAACGTATGCGTCTGCTCGCTGCTCTGTTACGCAGTAGCCACCGTGTACCCTGGTGCGTAGCGTGTTGTGTTTTCCCTCCACGTTTTTGGAAAATCGAATGCGTATCGAACGTACGCATCGGGGATGAACGGGTCTGCGGTGCGGTGCACCGGCCTACTAGGATGCAAAGAATGGGGCCGAACAATAACAGCAATAGCATCGTCAGGTACAATACGTTCCCACGGTAAGGTAAGGTGCCCAGTGGTTTTGGAGTTTTGGGGAGGTGAATTAGTAAGAACGCAATGGGGCGTAACAGTAGAATGCTGGCGACCGACACCATGTGGCTAGGGTTATGGATGAACGAACGAAGCTTTGCTCGGGTTTGTTTCGTATGAATGGGTTTTGTTTGTCGGAAAATTACTAGCAACGCGACTACCACCACCACCACCACCACCACCACCACCACCACCAGCACCAGGTGCAACAGCGTGTCCTAGCCCCGGAAAGCTCTCGAATTGGAATTAATGATGCAGTTAAGCTGGCGTTTTGTGAGTGCATTTTGGTGGCTAGGGTTTTTAGAATTGGTCGCCGTTTGTGTTGGGCGAGTGTGAATCAGCTTAACCGATCGGACCCACAGCTCGATGGGTGAGGTGAGGTTTCTGTGTAGTGTTGGATGTAATTGGCGTATGTTTTCCGGGGTGACTATTAACAACCCGAAGGTAGTAAAGTTCGGTAAAATCTGGTTTTACAAGGGGGTGAATTTGAATGTCATTTTAAGCATTGTGAAGTGCTAGCTTTGACAGTGCACTTGCTTTTATTAGGTGGATATTATTACATACTCGCACACCTGCTTGGCTCCATTTACAACTTATTCCTAGTGGCGTCGTTTGAACCTGTACTGCACATAACCATGCCACAAAAGTAATCTTTTAATATGCAGTTGATGTTTTGCTCGTTGGCAGGTGAGGCGAAGAAAAAACAAAAACTAGGTGCAATATAGAAGAGTAGAAAGGTTGCAACAGCTTGCACCGTGCTGTGATTAAAAAGGCACCCAGATTGGAAGAGATAATGAGAAGAGAGAGAGAGAGCAGAGAACGACACAAAAAACCAGTGACCCACTGCACGTAACGACGTGACGAGATCATCCTGCATAGAAGGGCCACGGACATCCCATCAAGGCCTTCATTTTCCCTTCCCAAAACGAGCAACGGAAACATGTATCGTGCTTCATTTTTTCTCTCTGTTGCCCATATCTTCCTGGGCCCGGGGTGTGCATCTTATCCGGTAAAAGGAAGGTTTGATTATTCCTGTCCTCTCTCGCTCTTTTCTGTCCCCCATTTTTTCTAATTGCATTCTGCTCATCTTCCCTGCCCTTCATAACGATGCCCGATGCGATACCAGTTGCGTGTATATCATTGCACACCCGAAGGGAAACCGACCACCGGATCCGGAGTGATCCGAGCCCCTTTGGTTGCTGCAGCTCATTAAGTAATGTGATCACGCAGACGGTGTAGTGTGTTGGTGAAGTTTAAGGATGGTTGGCAGCATATCGGTGCAATGTGCAATGTGCAAGTGTCGGTAGGGTGAGCGTCATTCCAAGGTGCAGCAGCATCACGTTGCATAATGATGATGTAGCTGTAACGGCGGGTAAGCCATGTTAATTCCCGCTGAGCTGCAAAGGATTGTGGAAAGATGCGCTGACGGCGCGCGGAACGGCTGAGCCATTTGAACAGCTCGCCCGAACAAATGTAATGAAGTTTTATCGTGTAATGCAGTGTGGAAGTGTACCGGGAATGGTTAGAGAGAGATCTCATTGAAGTCAGCTTTGCGCTGTTTTATTGTTTTGGTAGCTGTTAGCCGTTGCATGTGAAATGAATATTTTACATTAACTTTTACACGCTTTAAAGCAGCGTATCTACTTGCCCCCCCTCAAAATGAGGCTTCGAAGGGTTGAAGGGATGAAACAGGGAGCCACAGCTTTCACGGGTCGTTTCAGCGTACCAGGCCACAAATCCACATCCAAATGAGTTGCGTTTTTGGATGCATTTTCCGGATGACTTTACTTGACACAGCCACAGCCAGACAGCTACACCCAGCATCACCACTTCCAACCGCACCATTACAACAATCAAGTAAACGAACCGTGATTTCCCAGGGCACGGGAGTCACCATAAATGTCAAACCACAGCCAGCAAAGGGCTTCCCGGCAATGCTCGTTTCGTTAGCGAGGCGGTGTCTGATGGGCCAGTGTGGTAGGGAGCTGCTAAGGGGTCGGAAGTAGTTTCGCTCGTCAGCGGATGAGTTATGATTTTAATAACCATAATTCATGAAGCAAAGCAACACAACACACAACACATCCTAGGAGGAGTGGGATTTTGGCGAGCGTCGGATCGTTGGATGAAGCGCTTGGGACCCGCATGGATGGCCCCGCACGTTACCGTCGGTGTCGGTTTGAATGATTGCTGGTCTACCAGAAACGTCACAAGATGCGACAAGCAAGGGCAGTGTGAAGATTTAATAAAAAAAAAACCCGAGGATAATCCCCGTAATGAAGCGATGAAATAATGTCAACTGTGGTTTAAGCACTGCTGGACACTGCTGGGTGCTTGAGAGTCGAGTTTTTTTCGGGTTGCTTCCCTTGGTGCTGTTGTTAATAATCCCCCTTTTTATCAAGAAAAGCTTGACTTAATTTGATGAATTTTAATCCAGCCTTCTTATGCGCTCCGGCCACAATTTATCACCATTTGGGTGGTTAATTCAAAAGAAGCCCACTGATTGCGCGTCATATTTTACTCGCAACAAACATCTGTTTGCTGCTGTTGTTGTTGTTGTTGTCGTTTCAAGGGTTTATTGAGCCTCGAGTGCGCGAATTTGGCTTGTTTGGCCAGATTTATCGAGGCACAGTTTAAAGTGGAAGTCTCGTTTCACTTGTTCACTCGTTAGTGCGCCCAGCTGTTAATGCCCATCGTTTTGTTTGAACAATACCTCTGCATTAAGCGCATGATTCATGATTGTGTTGCTTGCGCTGGCTCCGTCCACGTTCACGCCCCAACCAACACTTCCTGCTAAGTAAGAGAGAGAGAGAGATGAAGAAAAATAGAGAGAAAAAACCAGCAGAAAACAAGCAAGAATGGATTCAATCGTGCAGCAATTTAAATTTTCTCGGTTCCTCTACTGTTTTCTCCTCCACCCCGGTTTGGCCATTTTTCATTCCTTTTATTGCTTTTCATTGCGTTCATTGCCGAAAAGTGCATTATATCGAGGCACCGTTATTGAAGGTATTGTTTTTTGGTGTTTGGAGTTATTGAAGTGGCGGCAGAGGCGAACGGAGGTGTGTGTGTGTGTGTGTGTAACACGGGAGGGAGGAACCGGGGGAGTTCCGGGGTTGTGTTTGGGCAGTACTTTTAATGATGCAGCGGAGTGTGCGAAAATTGCTCTTCATCTGATTGTTCGAGCATGTTGGTTTGCTGATTGGTACAAAAGTTCTGCATCATAAATAATCCACTTTGGGGCGATTGGTTGCCGGAACAGGGTGGGGAGGAAGGAAAACAGGAGTTGGATTATTATGTTTAAAAATTGATCCATGTTACAGGCAATTATGTTTTACATATAAACTCGATTGTTATGCGGATTAATTCTTATCACAATGTCAATTGCATCGAAAAGTGACAAGGAAAACCAACATTCTACCTTCTAAGAAAAGCTAACATGGATACAGATGGAGTAGAATGCATTTAGATCTACTTTTATTTACTTACAGTAAGTGCAGCACTTCCTGTTTGGCGAGTAAAGCATCGATTGCCTCTATCCAATCGTACCCACACGTTTCATATCATCATAGCAAGCGATGGTCGCGCGATGCAATTCACTCTCCGATCTAGTACTACTACCCACTCAACACAGCTGTCAGTTGGAGTAGCGTATGTAAACACAGGTATGATTGAAACGCGCTCTTTCAAATAGGCAATCGCGAACCGCTTTCGAACCGGGGCCGTTGAGCCGTGTATTGGCGTGGCGTAGAGTTCGGTGTTTGTGATTGAGTTCGTTGGCGGAAATTGAAAATGTAGCCACATTCGGTAAGCGCGCGGAGTGTTTTGAAGGGCCCTTTTCCCCGGGCCAGTGTCTCCGGAAGGTGGCTGAACATGCCGTTGGATGCACCTTTTGCCAAGCATGTGCTTCCACGACGAGCCGTTGGTGATGTCGAAATCGGAATGATTGATAGAACGCTGATAGTCAGCGAACGCGTGTGGCAGAAGCTTTTCGGGAGTGTGTTTGCCGTAGTGCTTTTCCCTCCCCCCCCCCCCCCCCTGCCGGGTAGATCGTATTCGATGGTAGGGTAGTGCCAGGAAATGGATGCAATTCGGAAGTGCAGCGATAGTGACAATTGGAAATGCAAACTTTTATTGCGAAAATATTCAAATATGGGAAAGAAAATGCATGAACCAGTACGCGGGGTTGTTTGGAGGTGCTTGTGATACTTGAACGCAATCTACAAGCAATATCATATCGACAAATAGACACACGGTAGGTGAAATTTGCAATGAATACATTTTATTTCACCTATTGAAGGATGAATTATTCAAACACATTTTTTAAATAATTTAGAAAGTCTTTTCATGCTGAAACAAACCGTTTTAGATGGGGTTGAAAACAGTGAATTGCCATTCACGCAGCTGCATATAAAAAGGTAAAATGGATGTCTAATTGAGACCTGGAGAACCTGGGTATACATAACCAATTTACCACCATCTCGTCTCGACTAATGGCTGCTAATGGATTTTTGCTATGTGCATTCTCCAATTTGCAGCAATTATTTACGCACGGTCATCATTTGATGCAGGAAAGCTATCGGAAAAGCCTTGTGCATAGGCTCGTCAATCACATTAGAGAAATTCAGTGAAAAAAGAACAAAAAAAAACAAAACAAATGCATGCAAATCAATTTCACCGATCAGCTCTATTCTTTCTCGTTGCAAACGATTATTTAGTTAATTGCGCTAAAGCAATCAATGGCGCTGGGACATTCGATCGTACTATCACTAATTTGATTAATTTAATGCTTTCCCATTTTTGACCCAAAACGCCCGCTCGCCAGAGGTGAATGAAAAACCGGCAACTGAATGATGAGTCGGTAGTTATTTACACTTAAATATCGATTCACTCCCTAGCTCGTGGCAAGAGAATGGCTTATCCACAGGGTGAAAGAAATGATCATAAATAAACGGTCAAGTTGCCGGAAGCTATGTGAGCTTTTGAGGTACTTCTCCGTTGCTGACTTCAATGAAGAACGGCAAACCAATCTCTTTGTGTTTGTTTTCCGCTTTAATTGATGGTATTTAATTGGTAGACAAAATCATGAAAGCTCCCCATTGCGACTTGCTGTAATCTGTAGCGAACACTTCTTCAAGCACGAATAGGCAGATGTCAAAATGAATGTCAATGTTAAGCTATTTAAGCGTTTTACTACATGGCATTCTGTAAAACTATTAATTTTGTCACGCAATTCCACTGCTGCGGTCTTGTTTTTGCTGAACTCTGTGTAAGATGACTTTAGAACACTTTCGTGACTAAAATTTACGACTAAACGGAACTACTACTAATCGTAATTTATTCACTTTTTTTTCAAGCTAATACACATTTCCATTCTTATGAAGTGTTGGGTCTGTTCCTTACGGCTATAAAAATTCAAATTGTTAAACATCCTATCTTTTTCCTTTAGCGCCCTATCTAACAAACATGCCCAGCTGTTTGAATCCATCCCCGGAGTGTATTAAAAACGAAACGAAGAAAGCAAACAACAGAAATTAGCTGGCGCATTCGTTTTCCTTGAACCAATCTATCCTTTGTTTTGCCCGATTGCATTATTAAAGAGTTTAATCATAAAAGGTACGGCTGCCGGGAGGACATCGGTAATCGTAAATTCTTTCTCTCCCCAAGGCCAAACGTAACCGCGTGGGACACGAAACCAAGGCAACAAGTTGAGCACATCAGCAGAAAGTAAAAAACAAAAAAAAAGGGAAAGCTCTCGGTATTGAAAAAGTTTTACATGAGCTGATACGGTCACATTGTGGGGGTACAGTACAGTACAGTGGGACGGTTGTTTTGTTGATTGAACGAAGGAAATTTGGTTTAAAGCATACGAATTTACTTTAAGTGAGTAAGTCTACAAGACGCCATGTTTACGCCTGCTAGCTAGTTCCAAAATGGAGCTATTTTAATCAATCTCTGCACATTTCTCGCCATCCTCATTCTGGTTCCAAGCATGCAAATCTACAATTGAAATCTTACTCGTTTCACTCATGGATGCGCATGAAACAGGATAAAATCATAACAACCTCGCACTGGCCTGACGTCAGCATTTTTTCCCCTCTCGCCACGCTCACCTCTCAACCCTTCACGATAAGACACTTCACACAGGCTTACAAAGGTGTCTTGGCTCGAGTGTCCTGTTGCTTCTTGGTACACGGGGCGAGGCAAGTCGAAACGTATCGGGTGTAATACAGGCCAGGGATGCAACCGTCAACCGTCATATTTCATTTTTATGGATGTGCCTCTCCTCTTTGCGGCACGAAGCATCTCACACACACAGTAGTTATGTTATGCTGCCACCGTTCGGAAGTAAATCGCTACTAGAAACGCTCACAACGCTACAACGTTGCCCTATCTCGTTGCGCGCAAAGGGCACACACTTGAGAAAACATTGCAATAGTGTGGGCTCGCTTCTAAGAGTGCCTTTTTCGCACACGGGAGCACGTATGGGTGTAGATATGAATGATTGTTATGATTGTAGCTGGAGTGCCCCTCCAAGCGAGTGGTGGTGTAATTCGTGACGGAGGGTGTAATGTTGTTTGTTTATGCTTTATTTATTGGGTGCAACAGTGGCGCTCGGAGAGACCGGGCAGGATCATTTTGATAGGATGTCTTATCAAGCGAATCTAATGGTAAATCGAATGTTAGTTTTGAGGGTGTTCATAAATACAATTCAGCATGTTGTGTTATGAGTTTAACATCATTATTGAACTGTTGTTTGACAGTAAAAAATATTGCCTTTATTGTACTAATTTCTATTGTCAATCGTTAGCAAAAGAAATGTTTGAAAGCTGAAAACATTATTCATGCAACTTACAAATGACTGACCGTTTCATTTAAAACCATTTGAAACATTGCAATGCAATAATTAACCATTGCTAGCGGCGATAAAGCTTTATGAAATACATGATTTGGTTTTATTAGATTTTTCCCTTCATCTATGAAAATTGCTTGCGCTACAATACGCACACACTCTCTAACCCAATTGGCTCGCAGAAAATAATTCATATTTCGTCCGTACCACCCAGCTGGTGATAAAAATAGCAACAAAAAATAACGGAAATGTTGTCAGAAAAGCAGCAACATGAATGTATCTGTCATGAAAAATGTTGCTCTGTTTCAAAATTTGATTTAACCACCTCCCATTACCCCCACACGCTTGTGCTGCCCTTCTGCTCCAGCAAACGAGTTTGATTCAAGCCTCACAAAAACAATATAGCCCGCGTTAGCTGATACATTGAATTTATTTCCAGTGCTCTACTATCAAAATGTGAGTCTTTCGCAGCCGCTGCTTTGACCCACTTTGCTGGGCTATGGTATGAGACGCGTTTGGATTATACAAAGTCCCGACTGAATGCAAAACATTACGTCGACACCGTTTGATCGGCAATCGATCACGCTGCCAATGGCAATGAATTGTTATTGCCATCACACAGATCACACCGATGACGATGGGGATGATGGTCATGATGATGATATTATGAGTAGGAGTCTGTTTTACTATACCATTAAAAAATGCTGCCGGTTTGTTCCTACAGTGGTTAAAATGAAGCAATATTGAAATGTAATCGTACTCGTAAAATTACACTTTTAACACAGGAAATGTTGACTTCTTTTTCAACCTTAATTAAATATACGTGTAAACGATTATACACTCACAAAGCAGTTTGTAAATTAATAAGCCACAGCAAACTGCTTCGCGCCAATGAAAACGCTTGCCACGTCATCACCGTCATGACGCAACTGTGCATCGGGGCCAGGAACGGAGCACCGGATATTGCTGCTGACAACTGATATCGAAGGCATGTGTCACTTCCGCGCCCGAACCGAAGCCCAAAGACACGTGTTAATTGAATTTTTTGTGCCCTGTACCATGACGGGAACTGGGTGACGATTCGATAAAACGGGAAATGGCTCGATCCAATAGGAAAAACATGGAAGGGAATGGATCGAGACGCGCTAGAAAATGACGTGTAATTGCGCTATAAGCAGCTGTGTTCTTTCTGCTCTTCTGCCGCAAGATTGAAAAGGATTCATCATGCAGCAACATATGGAATTTAGATTGGGGAAAAACTGTGCAAGAAAAGAGAAAGCGGAGCACACTTAGATTAAAAATGATTTTCCATAATTTTTGCTCCACTCGATGAAGTGGAAACATGTTCGTTCCCTTGACGGCATGCACAGGTTGCTAGTAAAAATATCTACAAAACATTGCATTGCATTTCATACACTCCGGTCGAAAGTTTCGCAGGCTCCGCTCGACAGCAGCCTTGAATGACAGCACAGCATGTGTCGGTGAACGGTGAAACGCCCTCCAAAACGAGCTATGAAACCCTGCCCACCCGTTCCGTAACCGTGCAATGTGACGCTCCTCGTGTTCCGGGAACAATTTTTCCCACAACGCAGCTACGCAAAACGGCAACGAAGCTGGCGCTGGTTTCATCTCCCCCAGTTGCCTAGTGATTGTTTCGCTGGCTGCTGCATGGAACGGTGAGTTTTCTTCCAGGGGAGAAAACGTACGTACTACCGGCACTTATTAGAATAAGTTTGCTGATGCATGACGGTGAACTGGTTGGATGGTTTTTGACACAAGTTTGATTGCAACTTTTGCGCATAAAGATGAAGCAGGAAAAATGCACATGCACACACACACACACTCACAAAAAGTGCAATACATGTTTCATGCATGATTTGTGTGTTTGAATTTCCGAAAAAAACTGTTTCCATGACAGTTTTGCATGTTTCCACCAGGATGTTTTAAAGCTTATTAATGTCGAACAATATTAAAATTATAACTTTCAGCTCGAGAAGCATTCTATTTCCTTTAAATCAATCTATTTACTCGACCATTCTCAGCCAGCCATTAAGCGTACGGGGTTTCATTGAAGTGTCTCAGGCTGCAGTCTAATCTTACCGTCTTAAGCATGCCTCCGTTCCGTTTCCGTTCGATGCCGGCAGCCATGGTCATGGTTGATGACAGTGAATGTGATGCATAAATCAAAGATAATCTCAGTTTATGACAGGGAAATTCAATCTCGACGGGCACGGGTGATGGGTGGATTAATCTTGCCTGCCTTATCAGCAACAACATCATATCGGAGTGAAAACAGCCATAAATGAAGCAAATTGCGCTTATTGAATCGGAATCAAGCTACTAAGGACGCACATAAGTTGATGTGACCTACGTTGTTCCCTCCACAAGAGGCATGAATTAGATGAGGCATCGGTGGCATTCCTGGAAAAGACTAACCGGATTGCTCCGATCTTCGCTCAGGTTGTGGTACACGTGTCCTGTTTACGCTGTGTCTGTGTTTGGGATTATACTCCGCCTCTATAGATTTGGGTTTTGTAATCCTCTCTCTCTCTCTTTCCGTCTCTCAAGCCCAGTTTTATTTCCGAACAGTTAAGCACATTAAACGCAGCAGAAGTACAATTCATTCTTTAAATGTAATTAATTGAATTGTTTCGTTAGCTCATTGGCTTTCGCTCGCTGCCCGTTGCCGCGAACAAAATCGTGTAAAATTAATGTTAAGCTTCCCCGTACATATTTGAGCTTATCAGCATCATTTCCGGTACACCTCAAGATTATGGTCGAAAACATCGTTTCTCTATCGTTGGCCTATCGCTTCTGCTCGCACAACCTTTGCTTCTGTTCTGGGGGAAATAATCACACCGCACACCCCCCCTGTTTGCCTTTTGCTAGTAGTATTTGCTTGTTAATCTTAATTTGAATCAAGTCCCGTTTGCGTTCCGACCCACAAACCGGCCGGCGAAAGGGTTGTACCGGGGATCAGAACCTTTCGAAAGCACTGAGTACTGGGTGCGCTCTATTTATTAATCAGTGTTTGCATTTACAACCTTAGCGAGAAGGCCACCCTGCCAACCCATTCCCACTGCTCACGTTTCATCCGTTACGTGATACACGTAACGCAAACTGCTGCGCCAAGCACTGCTACTACTACTACTGCTACTACTGTGGAAAAGGTGGCAAGATGGATGAAAAATGGGGCCGATATTTATATGAAACTACGGGCTACGGAAGCTGCATAATTTATTCATGCACGTATAAATGTGGTTTCTTTCACTTCCGACATGCGCGCGGGTGGGGAGCGAGTACTGGGTGTTGGCTGTTTGGGAGTCACATTGCTCGTGTTTTCACATTTTGTGTTGCCCTCACTACGACCCTTCCCTGCTCGAAATTCCTGGGCCCATTTTGAGAGTGCCACAAAAGGGCGCTTGTGTGCTGTGCCGTACGGCTGAAGCACACTGCGCACAGCGGTGTAATTACTGCAATTAATCAAATGAAAATTTTGATTTTTGATGAGTTGGAAGGGCTCGTGGGAAGGTGTTTGTTGCGTGGTGCCTTGGCATCAACATACGCTATTGATTGGCTCACGTTGAGCTTCGCCAGTAATCTTAAAGTGAGTGCTTGTGCCACAAAACGGAAGCTTTAAAATTACAACGCACTTCTCGCTGGAGCAAAGTTCCGGTGAAGTGTTGAAGAAAAGGATTTCCATTCGAACGCCTTCAAGGGTCCAAAATATCCACCAAAAAAGAAATTAAGGTCAAATTGCAAACGATAAGCGAAAGTTATTGATTGTGAATCTGATAGAAGAAAGCTAGCGACCGTTGCGCAAAGATTAAACAAATGCCCTGCTTTAAACTCTCAACCGGATGTGTGCGGGAAAGCGTTTGCTCTAAACGGAACAATTTAATTAGAAATTCAAAACAGTTGTAAAAGTTTTCAAGCACCGGGACGGTTCATTCTGGCTGGTTTGAGCTGCTTCAGTATCTTTCTATTACCGCCGGTTTTTATTGTTTGCCAAAAAGTTTTAATATCTGTAATTGCTTTGCAAAGAAGGGGAGTTTTTGTTATGAGTTATGAGTTATGAGAGTGTGTAAGTTTTTGAGAGCAATGTTAAAGTATTTGATAATTATTTCATAACACTGTTAAAGCTTGTTATTGCCAGCGCTAAGTAGATAATACTAGAGCTTTGTTCATGTCAAGGAATTGACCTACAAACACCAAATCTTCTGAAAATGTCCGAGTTGTCGAAAAGTTCTTTCTGAAAGTCCAACTTCCATTCATACCTCTACACAGCAGATAAGAGTTTGAGTTGAAGAGTGTGGAGTTGTCAAACTTTTGGCAATTTACATCTATTACCGCTTCTCCGTGGTGAAACAACCCCTGTTGGAAATAGTTGTACGTTTGGTAGAGCATTCTTGGCATGGTTGTCGGCATATCGCTGGATTTGGAAGTAGCTTTAAGCGAAATCAACTTGGAAGTGTTGTTCAAGTTAGAAGCTTATTTGCATTCACTGTAAGATTTATTTGAATTACTGAGAAACAAAGAAAAGCAAGAGAAGACATTGCCAGGATTGACCTGATTTTAACACAAAACCTCAGCAAAAGAAATGATCTGTTTATTATAATGCTCTTCAAAATATATTTGATTAAAGAAAAGGGGAATCAAAAAGGTGAAACATTCAAAATGAGGTGTTTTATACAAGATAAATAAGGAGGGATCAAACGATAAAAGACTTTCAGTGCGAGAAATTTGAGCATCTTTTTTCTTCCAGAAAGGAATATTCTTGCAGGTGCAGTTCGAGCGAACTTTTCGGCCAGCAAAATGGAAGGATTTTCATTTCCTGTCCTACTTTTACCATTTCCTTCATCTTTTCTTCCCACAGAAACTTCAATTAAAGTATGTTCCAGCTACTGTGTTTCCGCTTGAAAGGTGTCTTGCAGTCCGCGCCGGCCTTCAAGACATGAAGCGCTCCAAAACGGTTATTAACCATAAATGATTTTCACAATTTCTTCACTCACTTTTTCGTTCGTGAAGCCATCGAGTGATGTTGTAGCACACACACACACACCCCACAGCCAGGTCTTGCGCGGTTCACAATTTGCATAAAATGCATTTGATATTCATGAAATTCGGTTCGAAAATTTATTTTTTATTCATAAGTTTGTGACAAGAGGTGTGTCTCCGGCACATGTGCGTTCAGCCCCGCATGTTCCCGCCTTGTTGCTTCAAAAGCAGAGCGCACGAGTGACAGATATGTGTTACGCTTTAAACGGTCGCTCTAAATGCGAACCAGCTGCGCTACTGGTGAAAGGTGAATTGCTTGCTAGCAGGATACACAAACTGGTGAGAAGCTGGCGAAAATCGATTACGAAAACAGGGGGAAAAAACTAAAAAATTTAAAGAGATTAAACCCTTCCCAACCGGGCAACCTGGGTGTTGGGAAGCCTTTAATCTGTTATGGAATGATGTGATATGGCAACTTTTTATTGGGCTAACGAAAAGACGCCATCAAACAGAGCATCAGACGCAAGGATAAAGTTATGAAAGCACTATGTTTTCATCAAACAAACGAATAACGAACGGCAAAACTAAACGGAATAAAAGTGAACAGTGTGCGGCCGGAAATGAAGCCACTTCGGCCACACGGGGTGGAAGAATGTCGAATGCCACTTACTGGCTGCGGCCCCAAAGATGGTGACCACCACCGGCAGGGAAGTTTTACACACGGGAAAGAAAGTTGTTCCCCTCCCACCTTTTCTCGTTGTTTCTCCTTACGTTGGCTGCTCAATTTGGGCTCCACACGTAATTGACTTGAAAGTTATTTCCAAGTTCACCATTACGAGATCGACTGGGAAGCACTAGCTTTGAAAAGAAGTACCGAGAGAGAAAGAAAGAGAGAAAGAGAGAGAAAGTAAGAAAAGTGCGAGGAGTCGAGTGGTTGGTCACTTCGACAGTTCGTATTGTGAAAGTTGGTATAGTTTTCGGCGCAGGATGTTTTTGTTGTTGGTGAGTTTTTACTATTTTTTCGTGAACTTTTTTGCTGAAAATTCTGCCTCTCGATGTGGTCGTTGCTAGGAATGCGGTTTGGAATGAATGCAATAGATTTTCAGGCTAAAAGGCCAATGAAAAGGCAAGGTAGGATGGTTGTTGCCTATTTCCAGTAAGTGAACAGGTTGTTTGAGTTGTACTTTGCCGGGGTTCCACTTGAAATCGTCCTGATTGGCCGGCCCTTCGACGATAGTTGTGTATTAAAGGGGCACTTATTTTGAGGTGAACCTTGAGCAATTGATATTGTGCAACGCTACACTTAGCGCCGCTTGCGAAGGTAAGATTTACTGCCCAACCACGCCACCCCTTTTGCTGACGGGCCCCGTGATGCTATCCATTCCATAATAACCAGCCCGAGTAAGACACTTAAAAACTTTTAATTAGACAACTTGCTCACAATATCCACTCGAACATGGCTAGATCTAGTCTTCATCGATACTCATCAGCATTCAGTTCGCGCATAACGAACGCTCCCCACAAACGCGCGCACACACACATAACAAAAGACGCACAGAAGAAGCACGCCCAGAACGAGTAATTGATGATCATCACGGAAGGGCTTAGAATCAATTGAAAAGTCCAAGAAATTGCATCGCATTTATTAAATTGAAATTTAATTAGCGTCTAGTTCGGGGCTCGTTAGGCTAGCGATGGGAAAGTTTGGTGCCTAACTCTTTCCCAATTGCTATCCTTCGAGCGTTGTTGTTTCGATGATGGACGCTGCCCCGAGTCGAGTTGATTTACGCCACAATCACACTAATTAGGAGAAGTGTGGCAGTGGTTAGTTGGTGAAGTGATACAGCCCTCAAGAGCGTTAATGGATGACCATTAATATTTCATTCTTAGGAATCCCCGTTGCCGTGCGATTGATGTCTTTCATGTCCGGGTCGGTTGAATAATATGCATTGTAATTTCGAGTGACAAATTGAAAGGTAATTTGATTAGTGAAATGCATTGCGAGATTTGCAGCCAGTCAATCAAAGCCCCCTAAATTTATGCAATTTTCACAGCAAAAGTGAGTTAATATACATACATAACTACCAAAAATACTTCCGAATACCTAACACCACATCCAAGATGGTTTCAAAACAAAAACATTTAAAATGAAGTACTGTTACTGTATCAAAATCTAAACTGGCTCTAGGAAAAAAATGCTTCAAGTGGTGCAGCTCTAGAGCGCCCTTAGCCATAGCATTGACCCTTTGGCAATAAGCTAACAGCAACGAGCCATAGGCTTAATGGTCTGGACATGTGCTTTCACTCATGTTTGCAATCGGACGCTGCGGCAGATGGTTGATGGTTTCCATTGACCACGCGGTCCGTAACCAAGATAGCGCTGTAGCGAGATAGCACTAGCCTTTCAATGTACGGACACACACACATACAGTGAGCATGTCTTTCAATGCCAACTGTACGGGAAATGGGAAACGCTTCTGAATGCACCCGAAAGCACACAAAAGACCTGACCGGACCTCTTGGTCGGAATGCAGATTATCTCTCGTAAAAGTGTATGTGTGTGTAGATACTGCGATCTGCATACGGTAAAGTTTCACTTATGTAGGCCCCGTTTAGTTAGCCGAGGTTTGTGGAAAGGTTTTGTGTATACAGTTTTTGTTTATTGTTTGTTTCTGTGGACAGCCTCGCCCGCTGGACAGTCGACGGTGCCGAGTTCCGACCGCTGGAAACAGATGCACACGGTGTACGATTGTGGATCGAAAACGTTTAAAACTCTCCAAAAGAGCGAACTAAGGTCCACGCTGCGCAACTCAGCGTGCTAGATAATGCACGGGGAGCAAGGTTTTTTTTGGTTTTTGGTTTTGTTTCACTATACCCCACTCCTAGCAGCAAGATAAATTAGAAAAGCCCCATGGGCAGGACGATAGTACGCAAAAGGGGTCCAATATCTTCGCAGCAGCAAACGCTGGCAGCTGGCCATACGAGTCGGTTAATGGAAGCATTCATGCATGGGCTCGCTTGTCTGTTGTGTGCGAGTTAGGCCGTGTGTGTGTGTGTGTGTGTGTGTGTGTGTGTTCGAAGCGGTGTCCGAAATGATAATCAACTTTTCGGGAGTCCATTTTCAGTCTGTGTCCAGCAGGAAACAAAGCAGCGGACACTGAACTCTTCTCGCTTGCCGCAGAGCACGGGCCACGGCGCGTTCGTTCGATTGCGTGTGCGTTTTGCGTTGATTTCGCGCGTCATGCTTGCTGCGCACCGTGGTAGATGTGTGGTCTGCCCTACACAAACAGGGATATATTATGCCCGTTGCAAAACGAAACCTTCGAGCGTACGAGGTGAGCGAGCCGTCCGGGTGATGGCCGAAGACCAACGTTTGCAGAGCAGCGGGTGTTGATGTCAATCAGGCAAATGGTTCATACGCAACATAATGGAACGGTTTCTGTTGTGACGTACGGGCCCCGTGCCCTGCGGGATGATGATTGTACGCTGGGCGCAGGGGTTATCGTTTTGGAATCTGTTTTGCAAGAATCACGATCTGCGGCGATGGTGGACGTATTGGCGACGTTTGAAATGCGAAACGATTACTTTATTGTCTGATGACATAGCACGATGAGAAGGGAATGTGATTTGAAACGTTATCGTGCGCATCGATAGAAGTGGTGTTTTTTGTTGAAATTTAATATCATTCAAATGTGTATCGATCTTAGAAGAGGTGTATTAAGCACAATATTTTAAAAATCATGTTAAAACAATGCAAAAAATCATCATTCGTTACAGGAATTGAAAAGTAATAAACTCAATTTATCTCACTTCATGAACATGCGCCACTCTCCTGCCAGGCGTACGGAAAATTGTACCAAAGATTTATTGCGCTCGCAAACTCTTCACATTGCCCGTTTGCTATAAAAAACAAAGCTGAGCTGCTGAAAACTTCACACAACCAGCGTTGTGTAAATTTCACACACACACTGAAAACCAGAAGCTGCAATAAATACGGATAAAAGATGCTTTAATGCCAACAAACACGCTTATAGATTATGATACTTGCTCAATATTCGCGTGCTGCCCGTCATCGATACCCGTCGGTGGGCTGGTGCTGGTGAGAGCGATTCTCTTTCCGTGCTGTTTCTCATCCAGCCTTGTTTACCTCGCATTCGAATAAATTCCGATTTGTGCCACGGTATTAGCCCCCCGCCACCGGAAGCCTTTTCGCTCTGTCTCTGTGGGAATTATGCTTTCGTTTCCATTCCGGGGTTTTTTCCGTTTCCGTTTTCACCGTTTGTTATCGTGAAACTGTTGCCCGGGGCTTAGCACCTCATGAACGAGGAGGAAATCGGAAATGGCTAGTAATGCGAATCGATTTCGCCTTTCCATTTTGTGTTCTGGGAAGAACGGGATAAAAAAAAGGAGCTGGAATGGACGCCCAGTGCTTTGTGCGGCTTCGTGGAATGGAGACGCATGGTGCTTTGTGTTTACCAGAAAGGAAAGCAAGATTTACGAAACGGGGTGAACAGCGTAAGATTCAAAGCAATGCATAGGTAGAGAAAACAGGTATCGATTTGATTTTTTGATTGGGCTTGCCCTCTGGGAGGAAAGGCAGTTCAGCTACTATCGTGGTTTAACATTTGTGCGAAATGTCAAGATTGATTTCACCTGAAATGTTTCAACTCCCTAATGATGTTTCTGTTTTGTTTATTTCACTCACACACATCCTTTGTTTTTATTTCCTTCCTCTAAAAAACCCTCAAGACGAAAACATATGACATTGCATTAAAGCTCCGACTCGTTAGCAAACAATTCAGTCGTCCAACCTCCCGTACAGTTTGACCTACAACAACACCATTGCCAGCGCAATACTGCAGATTCACAGAAAAACATTATTCATCTTGCATCATCATCAGTTTTTTGAATATTCATCCGGTTCCGAACCGGACCAGCTGGCGGGATCGTTGTTGCCTGGCTTTGGTTTTTATTTCCAAAGCGATATTTTGCTGTAACTCAGTTTATTTGCCGTTGCCCCGTTTTGGCTGTGGCATTGTTTCGTCCCAAGGTTTTCGTTCCGCCGCAACCGCAGCCGGGTGGACTGTACAATCACTTAAAAAGCTTTGAATTTTTCTGCGCGATGCGTCATCTTGCCAGTGCTGTTCGGTGCCCTTCCGTAGCGTTTCTTTCAACCATTTGCCGTGGCGTTTGGCTTAATCGCATTCAGATTTCCACAGCTGCAACGGGTTCCGGGTTCCGGGGCTCGTTTGGTATACTACTTGACTCGGTACACAATCTCAGCAAGCAGTGCTTGGAAGCAGATAAAAAGCAGCCAAGAGGATGCATCAGCTGCCATAACAACCACAGCTGAATTGTAGTAGAAGTGGTGGCAGTAAGCGAGGAGCTACAGAAGCAGAAAAAAACATGCAAGAAAAGACAAACGATGCGAATGCAAGAAACAATTGTAGACTAAGACTACATGCACAAGCTTAATGTTTGAACAGTTGGTAATGTATGTAATGCGCAAGCAGACTCACATGGAGGGGGAGAGGATAGTGTATGTTCTTTTTGTCGTTAGTGGCCTGTTGTTGCATTATTCTCCTTCGTTAGCCAAAATCAACTCTTGTAAGATGAAATTGCTTAGAGTTGTTTCTTTTCACATTGCTTCCCCAGAAAACAAATATCAAAGCAAGTGACGTGCAAGATTATTGTTCTTTTTTATTGCTTTGTCAACATTAGATGATGGCAAATGAGTTTCAATTGCTCAAACAGTCCAATATTCAATTGTTATCTTCCATATAAGCTTCCTCAAATACTAATATCCTCACCTAAACACTGGGAATGATTCATCGCTCCCACTGCACGTTCTTCGCATAAAATCAACGTTTAAACGCAGCCATTAAACCAATTCAATTGCCAGCGCAATTTAGAATAATTTAAAACCCCAAGTTATTTGTTGCACATGTTGAAACAATTGGCTCTGCAGTCATTCGGTCATAAATTTTCCTTCACTTCAGACGCCCACCCCAAAAAAAAAGCTCACCGAATGGTTCAAAAATAATATCAGACCAAATTGAGCCCGATGATGTACTGGTTATGAAGCATCTTGTTCGCTTCGCACCTTCTGGGATTACTGCGCCACGGTGTGTGAGCGAAAGAACGAGTACAAGCTCTTGTCTAAGCTCGTGCTACTTCTTTTCCTGTACCGCCTTAGAGGTTTCCCAGAGGTTTCGGCTGAAGCTCGTAGTAGCATAGATTGACTCGACTGCACACCGCACTGCCAGATGCCACCCGGGGGACCGATAATCGACTGCTCGATAGCTCGATCTACAGCCACAGCTCCTGCCGACTGCTGCTGCTGCTGCTGCTGCTGGTGCCACTGCTCGAAAGCTCCAAGGATGGGTACTTTTAATCATTGCCAGTGGGAATCGCTACAAAACTGATTGAGTATCCCGCACCGCTTCTAAATTGAACCGGCAGCTGCATATAAGAATTGCCAAAGCCTTCTACTGCCACTGCCACTGCTTTATGGTCAACCTGGAGGCGAGAAAATACTATAAGCCCGCAAAACGTCGGCCGGCCCCGGTTCGGGTCAATTAAAAGCCAACGCCTTTATCGGGGAGCCGTGTGTGCAGGCCATGGCAGTCGGTTCAGTCGGCAGACGTTCGTTCAGCGGTTCCGGGGATGGGAGGCCCGACAGGGGCTTTATGTGATTGTATTTTAAGTGAGAGACTCTTAGGGTGGCTGGATTATTTGTCTAGGTTTTACGGGCAAGTGGATGTGTTTGGGGAAGGGATGTTTGCCTAAGCGATACCGTTTTAGGGATGGGTTTTGGGTAATGAAAGGTCTTTTATTTGCAATTTATTTGGGTATCGGTACGGTTTGCTTTGTGCGCAGTTCGTAAGAATAATCCAAGATAATTCGACTTATGAAAATATGTCGTTGCAAGAAGGTGTAGGCTTTAAGGGGATTTTCCCCCTGGTTTCTGGAGATTGGGTTTTCTGGGAAAGAAGAACAAAGCCTTACTTACTAGTAAACAAGCTAGTTTAGAGAGAAAAAATGTCCTGTAAATCGATCGAATCATGCAATCTCCGATCAAATAATAATTCCAAAAAATACTGTTTCAACATTCTCACTACCATCGCTATAGTGTAAACATAAAATATAATACAATTTACCATGCGTCATATCAACGTAATGGACAATGAAATGAATTTTAATGCAACACATAAAGGATTCAAACAATGGCGCCCGCTGATCGCTGATCGGACAGGAAAATATTTGTGCTCAGCAAAACAACAGCGAACATAAATCCACCCAGCCTAGCACACCTGACGGCCGTCCCCTGCCCGACAACACGCTCCCACGCTTGATGGGCACAGACACAGGCCGCGGTGGCATGAGCAAAAGCAATTCCACACATTCATTCGGCGCTGGAATGCCAACCAGCACACCACCGGTGCGTACGGTGCGTAAATTATTCAGCATCAAAAGGAACTTAATCGCTCGGTGATAATCGGTGAAATATTGAACGAGCTCTGGCCACCGAAAAGTGGGCTGCGTTGAATTTGTTTGAACAAGCGTCTCGCTCTTACATGTGCACACACTCACGCACACAAAAAAAAAACGGGGGTCCGCTCACATACACACACACTATCGCTAAATTGAATTTGTTGTGGCTTAACTTTTCAGAAGAATTTCCACATCGGTTTGGTTGCTACAAAAAAAAAAAGCGAGCTGAGCAACAACACAAAAAAACAAGGTGAACGTAAAATACCTTCGCACTGCATTGCCAAACGGGTAACAGTCGTGATGAGGCAATGGATAATAGCATAAACCCCGCTAAAATAGTGAAGAAGCACAACTATGTGAAAGCCATATTAAACGGAATAAAACAGTTTTGCTCAGTTCCGTATAAAACAAAAACCCGGCAGCAAACATTTTTGCGACAGTTGTTTTGTAGCGCAACAAAATAACACAGAGCAAAAAGCGGCAGCCAGAGGGAGCCACTGAGCGGTGGATTATTTACTTTTCATATGGCAGTGGAACAGTGGGCAGAAGAAGAAGAGCGAGAAGAGTGTTGAAATATATGCAAAAGATGAAAACTGCAAAGTGAAAGCCCCGGTAATGGATGCTGGATGGAAAGGGGGCAAAAAGATGCTAAGCTGTAAAAAAGCTGGGCTTAAACATAAACAAAAACCAACACCGAAAACAATTCGTTTTCCGATTTTTTGTTTCTTTTTTCTTACTTCCCGTAAGTGAAAGATAAAACGAATCATATAAATTAAAAAAAAAAACGACTCTTGCAAAGCCCTTTCGCCGCTGATAGGAAGGAAGGAGCGTTTAAAACAAGGCACGAAAAAGGGTTGTGAAAAACAATTTTACACGCCATATAGTCCCGGGCGCAGTGAGCCGAAACAAAGAGTGCCCAGTCCGATCTGATCACTGATGAGGTGTGGCGTGAAAAGGGTGAGCAGTAGAGCGTTCATTAGCCAGCGCGAGCCAACCGAAGACGGGACAGTGTGCTGTGGCACCAATTTTGACACCTGCTAACGGGCTGTAGAAACGCCATTTTAAGAGGAGAATTATGCTTTGTAGCTTGTTTGGAGGGAAGAAGTTCATTGCAATTGTAGTAAACCTGCTTAAATCAGAGCGGAAAAGCTTTAACTTCGTTCAGAGGCAATGAGTTCGTTTGAAATATTTGCGCAAAGACCCACAACAAGACCCATGCGGGCAAATCAATGATCCCATTTGTACTGGACAAAAGTGAATATTTTCCTAACTGCTGCCAAAAATAGTGTTCGATCGGTTTGAGAACGTGGGCGTTACTTTCCAACCATAAAACACATTCTTTTCATACCATCTCCACGGACTCTACAGAGACGGGTACCATCGGGGTATGGAAATTGAGCCACACTGGGAAGGAATGTTCGATGGGCTCTTATTGACGCCCGCCTGCGCTGGTCAATGTTTACTCGCATACTAACATTCCTGTGGCGGCTACCTTTTCCATTCCCAGGTCGTCGCTTGAGGGCAGATTAAAGTGAAATCGTTTCTGCAGAAGGGACCGCCGAGCCTTACAAACCATTTTACAAATGGGATAGAAAACACCCTGCCTCGGGAGGAATGGAGAGGATTTATTTGGATAAGAAGGTAGGCTCACAATCGTGTAAAAAATACGAGCAATAAAACACATACACGCACACATTTGAATGCGTTTAAGTAAAGTTAAGCCCTACCCAAGGACGTATTACGAGCTATTATGAAAGTTGTATTTGCTCCAGTGCTCCAGAAAGCTAATGTGCCACAAAACTTGCAAAACTTCCCTCCAATCCCGCGGTGCTGTATCGATGGCTATTTATGTTTTCTTATCGTACACGTCACGCCGGCTCCGTGCAGCCAAACAAATCTACTAAACGTTGTTTGTTTGCTTGCGGAAAAGCATCCATCATATGCCATCCATAAAACATGAGGCACCGGGAAAGCGTGATTCGGATGGGGGGGGGGGGGGTTTGTCAGTACACGTGGCTAGATTTACCACGACCGTCGACGCTGCGCTCCACACACGGGTGTGTGTGTGTGTTTATTGTTGTTACGCACATCATTATTGCGCATCATTTGTAATAATGGCAAGCGGTGGTGGCGTAAACAATTCCATCCCAGCATAACCACCTATCGTGTGTTTTTCTTTGAGCTTTTTTTGCTTTGCTTTGTTGTCTGCTTTCTTTGCGGCCCTATTGAATAAGTGAATAACGTGCTTTTCTTTTGATTTTTTTTTACAACAGTATTCAATGGATGCTTTCTTTCCCACCGTGGCGTGGAAAGCCACTCAATAGGAGGAAATAAAATCCTCTTCCTATACGTGATGGATTAAGAGAGCACCGTATAGGTTGAAATTGGAACCTGAATGCCGCCTCCTCCTGGTTTGTGAGTGGATCATCTTTCACCGGATATCAGTCGAGTCGCATGTCGCATCGGAGGGTTCGGAAAGGGAAGCTGGAAGTGATAGGAAATTTTATAGCAAAAGAAGGCTAGAAGATTGCCCACAAGGCCGTTCCAACGATGTGCCCCAAATATCTCAATTGATTGCTGCCAGCAGCTACTGTGATAAGGTGTCGGAACACATGATTTTTTGAGACATAGTGTCTGAAAGATATGGTTTCAAGTAATAGAAATGATTACAGATAAAAGTTTGATGCTTGACAACAGAATCATTACAGTTTTCAAAGTGTCAATTATTGAACCTTTTTAGTCACTACATCAACTCCAGTTGCTATATACAGTAGAACTAACATTTTGTGTGTTTTATTTCAATCACATCCTCTCCCCTGCTCACACTAATGAATTAAAATAGAGCGCCCATTTACTGGAAGTAGCTTCACAGTGCTCTACTTTCAATTTCGCAATGAATAGCAAATCTAGGAAATAGTGCGAGAAGCCCTAGCACATTCAATATCGAAAACAAGCCCAGGCAACCCCTTTAAGTTGATCCCAAAACACTTCTGCCCCAATCAACAGGTTCGGGGTGAGATGAGCTGGATAGGCTTAGCGGCTCGGAATATCCCATTTTGATGTAACGAAATGTAGAAGGAAAACTGCGGAGTGAGTAAAAAGAGCGCCACTTTGCAGAGCGTGGAAGGGAAAACGGAAAGGCCCAGGCTGAAAGTAAAGGGGCTGCACGTGAATTGTACAAGGTGTTTTTGCTCAATCTATTTGGGTGGGCCGGAAGTGGTGATTGAGAAAAGCAAAAAAAAAAAAAACGGAGGAACGAATTGTACACTCTGAAAGTTTCCAGCCATTTGAGCACAGGTTGCCGGGGCAAAAGGGGTTTGGAAGGTTTGTGGCCGTTTGCGTTCGAGCGGCATCGCTTCCCATCCACTTATCGTTCGATAATTTATGGGTTACGGTTCGTGCCAGCCGTACGCTGGGTGATCGTTTGGAAAAGTGTGTGGACCAGTGTGTGTGTCTGTGTATGTGTGGATGGATTGATTCGAATGGTTGGCGTGAAGTGAAAATCAATCGGACTGCTGAGAAGTCGTGGGAGAATCATCAATGCGGCACGGTAGGCATATTCTCGGAATGTTTAGAGAAAATGGAGCGCAACTGGGAATGATTGAAGTTAATGGGTAAATCAACAAACATTAAAGTGTCCTTTAGCATACAAGTTCTATCCAATTTCTTAAATCTCTTTCAAATAACAGACACCTTTAGTTCTCCTTTGGATATCATATTTTACTTCACAAAAATCACAATGAGTATGATAAATGCGTTTATTTATTCATGATGCTATTAAGGACGGATTGAATTCAGACAGCCCCTCGAAGCTGTCCTTCGCCTTGGCTCTCCTACACTGTGAACCCGCCATCGCTTATCAAAACGTGTGAAAAAGCATTAATCTCGTGCTTGAAACGTCACGGTAAGCAGCTGAGAATGTCTGCTCACAGAAAGGTGGACAACTTAAGATCTTTTCTGTACGCCCATCAGACGACCCTGTCGTTGTCAGACACCTGTCACAGAGATTTGGGAAAAGATCTTTCCAGCGCAGGGAATCCAGCAAACCATTAGATGTGTGGGAAGAACACGAGCCCGTAGGTTGTACACACCCAAAACGGCTCATCCCTCGTAAGACTGCTTTGGGGCTTCGGGCAGGGGCTGATAATCAGAATATTATGCTGTAAAGCAGCTTGCAGCAAGGAAACTGTATCAGTCCAGTCAGCACAACAAAAGTTAGTGGAAAATGTGCAACAGAACTAGATGCATTTTGCATCCCAATGCAAACACACACACGGTGTTTAATGATGGCAAACAAAAGTTTGCCCGAATGGCTGCTTTCGATGCTTTCGTCGATGTATTTTCCGCTCCAACTTCCGCTGAACGCGGATTTTCGCATTGAAATTGCGGCCAACAATCGGGATGCTCACGCTTGTATGCAGTTTCAATATTTTATGCAAAACTACCGCTCAAACAAAACTTTCACAAACACGCACCGAGCGAGCACCAGTGCCAGATTGTTTGCCATTTAGTCAGGTTCATCCGAATCGCACCGCAACCGGTCCCGTCTAACGAGCGTCACCGTCATTCGCGCGGGGAAATGAATGGGATACGGGTTTTGGGCGTCGGAATGGCACCGTTGTTGAGCCAGGCGCAGCTGCGCCCGCTCGGGTGAGAAAATTGCGACGAAACCACCAAAAACTAAAGCACTACCAACTCAATTAGGGCAAATTAAATTTACATAAATTGAAAATCCGCCCTGCCCGAGCAACACGGAAGGACACGGGCGCGCGCGCGAGCGCGTTTATCCGGGTCCGAGGGACCGGAAGCGGCATATTGGCGTCTGCAAGGAAAGGTGCAACGCATTCCGGGATGTTTGAACGATGACAGCGTGTTCGACATGTTCGATGGTGACAAATTGAGCCGTGGCACTTGTTCGCCCTACCGAGAGGGAAAAGGAGATATTTTAATGGGATGCGGTGAGGGAGGGCGACGGTGCAGAGGGGGGATGGTTGATGGGCGGGCAAAGGATGAAAGTTGATCCTTTCGATGAAGGCGTTGAACTGAATTGCGGTGCCTTGGTTGGGTACCGTGTTCGCCCGTAATATGAGTAAGTGCAGAATGTGTGGTTTCCTTCGTATTTCACGATCGTTCGAAGTCCCTCAGACATGCTAAAAAATGAAGAAAATGAAGCATAAGTGAACAGAATAATTGAAAAATAATTTGATCATTTGTTGGAGCCGCTTTATCTGATGCAATCGTATCCTTGTAAAAAGGGACATTTTTTCAAAGATTATAATAGTATCAACAAATGAACAGATTATTGCAACAGCTCCACTTTTCCTCCATCATTTCTGTACCATTTTACACAACGTTTAACCCGTCAGAACCATTAAGCGCAAAAGGCACGTGTCCGGGTGCTCCGTATCATCGCATCAAACTGACGCATCAAGACGTGATATTTAGCCATCAATTTCTTGATTTAATTAAGCACCAGCAACATGCCGGTGCCGCGATAGCACCGATGTCTCCACAGGTGCCAAAACACGTCCACTATCGTGGATCTAATTTGCAATTTAAAATGATTAAAATCTACCACGCCACCGCTGCCACCGCGTTGCAACACATGCATCGCCAGGTGCAGGGATGATGGTGCAACTTTTTCCGTTTCCATTTCGCAAATCGCTTCCACTCGCAATCACGTTTGCGTGGCGAAGAGTTTCCATTTCGGGGGTAAAATAAATGGTAGAAAAAACTTTGCTTTTCTCTCTCTCTCTCTCTCTCTCTCTCTCTCTCTCTCTCTCTCTCTTACGGTCGTATTTTAGACCTTTTAGACATAATCATTATACGAAACACGTACTGGGTGGGTTTATGTATGGCTCGGAGCGTTTGTCAAAAATGTTCTGCGCGAGATGCCGCTGGCAGTTTAGCGGAAGCATTTTTGTGACTGCTTCGCATTAGAACACGAAACCGGCAGATGATCACTTGAAAAGCGTACGGTATTTGACACACAAAATGTGCTGGAAACGATGCTTGGGTTAGTCAACGGAAGGATGATAGTTTTAATCAACAGCCTATTGAAAGCTTCAATAAAAGCATATGAGTTCAGAAACGGAAGCAGCTGCTTAAATACTTCAAATTGTCCGAATTTGTTAAACGCTATTAATTTAAAAAAGATAAAACCTGTTAAACATTAAGGTTTGCTTCTAAACACAATCTTTTACAGAATACATAAAACAAATGAAGGATTTTTTCCTTCAAAAAGCATTTCATAAAGCTCATAAAACATCCTACCGGTACACTGTACAGCTTGTGGTCTCAAAGCGCTCCTAAAATCCGTTCTATAGCCCTATCTTCTTCCGAACAAACACGCTCCTGTGCCTGTGACATGATTCAAAACATTCCCTCTACAACGAAGATAAGCATGCTCCTCTCTTGAAGTATTAGAAAATTGAATAAATAAACCCTCTGAGCCGAAAGTGCAACCCACTCGTTGAGTGCGTTTGCTTTCTACCTGTTATTTTTTGGTTGGCCTCGACTCTGGGGCTTGGCGTACTCGTTTGCACACCGTTGCATTAACGCTACCAAGAGCTGAAGCTGGGTAGACGCTGTAATGCTGCCGAAAAACATCGGAAAGCAATTTCATGCTCCAGTTGTTTGTGGGTCTCGTTGATTAGTCAGTGAGCGAAGGCAAAGCAAAGGCCTTCATCGGTACGAGTAGTCGGAGATTGTTACCGTCTGCTTCTTTTTTTGTTGTTGGTTGGTTGGTAAATTTCCAGCACCGCATCAAGCCCAATCAAGATGAAGCACCAAACGCAATTTTCAACAGTTTGCTGCAAGGCACGGGCTGGTTGGAAATGATATCGAAGACAGCCCATTATTTATGCATAACTTAAACAAGATGATCGAACCACCTGCTGCTGGTGATAGACTGATAGCGCTATGAGAGTATGTAAACGGTTGAATAATAATACAATATCTGAAACATCTTCTTTAAAATCTTGGAGAAGAAATTTGGATGTCCCTAGGGATTCTTGGAAACTATTGAGGTGTCTGAAAGTACTTGTTTATACGACAAAAACACTCCAACATAGATTTGTTGCTTTTGCTGTGTATGGGTTAGATTTGCTCTTTTTGTGTGTTCATTTTGAAATTCATCGTTGCATTACACGTTCATCCCATGCTCATTCACTACTCAACTGTCACTACAACCCAACGATGAACCTTTCAAATCGACGAACGAATTCGGTTCATTCCGAGCAGTGGAACAGCTGAGAGCATCTCCAACACGAAGGCATTCATCCTTTCGTGCCTTCGCTTTGAAATCGATGAAACTGAGAGCAAAACACAGCACCTTCCGAGTGGCCGGTTCCTTCTCAAAACGTTTCCTTGCGCTCCGTGGCAACCTTTCGAATCAGTCCGATGGAATACGCCCGCGTGGTTGGTTGTGGTCGGTGCACGGAGACAACATTGAACCTTCCCAGAGTGATTGATTTAGTTGCTCGGAGGGTTCCTCTAAGGGGTTCGCTTGTTTGCCGAGGGAGAGGTAGAAGAAATAGAGCTAGAGAAATCACACTGTGCGACACTTTCATTCCCCGTCGAACCCGTCATTAACCGTCAATGGCAGCGACGACCAGTTAGTGAGTAGTGCGGTTGAAACGAGCACTTTGACAGGTGAAGCAAATTGTTCGCACGGGTTGGGATTTTTCCTTCACCACGTCGCGCTCGATGTTCCAAAGGATTACGCGAATCATACCGTTGCATGGTTTCGTCAATGCGGTATTACAGTGGAGAGGACCGGCTGAAGAATGATCGGAGAAAGAGGAGAATGGTGTGAAATTATTCAACCCGCATAACATCGTCTGTGCGACCCGTTTGCTTCCGCCCTCCTTCAAGAAGTGGTGAAAAGCGAAAGAAAACGTAGTATAATCCACTGGAAATGGAAATTTCTTTTTACACGGTTCGCTGTCCACGTTTAGTATAGCCGCGGTGGTTTGGTGGCGTGTGCTTGTGAGTGTAGCTATGTGCTGTAATTTTCGGTTGATATCAAAAAAAGAAAGATGTTCAAAAATCGTAAAAAAGTTGTAAATAATCACAATTCCGAGTAATGCTGAAAATAATTAAACCGGCGAGCGCCAAAGTGTTTCCAATGGCACAAAAACGAAGAAAAACATAAAAAGATGTGAACGAAAATTGTGAAACCATTTGATGAAAGCGTAAAATTCAAGATGAGAAGGCGATAGGCTTCTCGCAAAAGATTATCAGTAATCACAATAAATCATCAGCCAGGAAGGTGATTCGATGACATGGCGGCTCATTCATCATCGAAAGTGTTTCGCTATACACAGGTGTAAGTGGAGCCTTCCACTGGAGAATGATATCAAGTTTATGCGCAGTGTGTGAAAGTGTATATGAGTGTGAGCGCGACACAATTGCTGAATGGTTTCATAGACTAGAAGGATAAAATGCGTTGAGTGGAAGAAAGGTATGACGTAAGTTTATTGTAGGTTACTTTATCTAGTTTTGTGTTCAAATTTGTTTTCGTAAATTGTCACAAATTAATTGCTAATTTGTGACAATTTACGAAAACAAAGTTATTCAAAAGCTCATGATTATCATCTTTAAGAGATAACATAAGTTTGTGAATGCCGTGGCATATACCTTTAAGTCGTAACGCCTTCGCTGCAGAAGTCAAAGTGAAGGACTGCCTAGATGGCGTAGGTGTCGTTTACGCTTGTTGCCATAGTTTTCTCCTAAATAAACTTCATGATAGATCGCGATGGTCTTCTATACAGCCTACAGGCCTTATCTTCCTCCATTGGTACGCATGATGTATGGCTGCTTGACCTAGACCTAGCTGAGGCTCAACTTGTCTGGAAGCTTACGGTGATGCTTAGCAGAGGTAGAAACAATTCATCCTACACAAACAATGTGAAGTGATTGAGTTGCACAGAGGCTGTTAAAATGAAGGATTGATGTAAGATAGAACTAGAACATACGTTCTGTTCGGGCTGTCAGATGTAGTTGAATAATCACTTAGAGCTAGTTAAAGTATAGGATGACTTTTTGTTGATTGTAAGTGAGTACAGAAGGACATTTTGGGTTTGTTCTCGATGTAAATCATTGAAAAGTTCATTCAAAAAATTCTATACAAAAAACAACCTCACACAACCATGTCATATCACGGAACTCACTGTGACATTGAAGTTGATTGAGTTTTACATGAAGTTAATTCCTCTTTCTTCTATGGGCATTTTTTTTATCTTCACACACAAACTTACATGCATCCCAAGCGTCGTTAAAAAAAGCCCCTCTCCAGTGTGTATGTTTGTGCACGTTTTGTTTTCCCCACCGTTTGGCATGACAAAAATATTTACCAAACGCCATACACGTTGACGTCAAATTTATGGACATCATCAACGAGCAAAACGGGTGGAAAAAACACCCGCCGAAAGGGTTACGTTCATGATGCTGCGTCAAGATTTTACAAAACATCAACCAAAAAAAAAGGGTAAAAACAGGCGGTTACACAAACCCCAAGAACAAAAACATTCGATCACCGGCACTCGATGGTACATGCATGCCTCTTGTTGATGTTGATAACAACAGGGTCATGTAAACCTTTTACGAGCGATTGAGCATGTGGGGAAGTCGAGTTCGGGGAATTATGTTGTCTTGATTTGGTTAGCAAGGGTATGGGCAAGAGCTTCTGGGAAGGAAGTTTACGTTGCTGTTGTTTAAGCTAGTGGCGTTCACGTTCCTTTTCCTCGTGGCAAGCGCTTGAACAATGGGCTTGTTAGAGTACCACCGGCCTCGAGGGCGGTTGACATGTTGGGCAGGGATTCAAAAATAATAGCGGTCCATGCTTTGTTAATGATGTATACGCTGTCTACTTTTGTGTGTGTGTGTTTTATTCAGAGTTGTTGTGGTCTGCGGTACGTTTTTGCATACCTTTGCCAAACATGTACAACCTTTTAAACAGGGCCCATCATGCACCTACCGCTGTGAATGTGCTTTAAAATAAGCTGCTAAGCCACACTTAAAGCAAACCACCCGCACAAGCCATTTGATTTACGGCACGTTGGCTTTTGGCTAGTGGGTGTGTATGTGCATTTCATTCCCACAATGAACTGTCTTCGTGAAGCACACTTTGCTAGCTGCAAATACGAAAACACCTTCCTACCTTGCGCTGCATGCACCAACTACTCAATTTTCGTTAGCTCCGGTACCAAGTACAGTTTCAGCTTCCCTGCAGGAAGTAATTTTACATTAGGACAATAAATCCTGATGCACCTAGATAAACACCTGCACGGGTTTCACTGGCGTTTCGCTGGCGTATGTTTTTTGCTCTTTGCGTTTGCTTCGGCAGCTTACAGTGGGGCGAAACTTTCAAAATATCGTCCTTCCTGTGGGAGCTGGTTCCGCTTGCTTGTAACATGTACTTAGTATTTCAAGCATGTATTTTACAATGCAAATGAATCTCACTCAAATTTAAATTTCTCTGCCATCAACTATGATTGAGGTTTATTTTTTAGTTAGTTTGATGATGAATTTCCATTCCTTTCAGTGTTTAAAAATGCAACTAGTGTGATAAAATGTACTAGCTTGATGATTGCAAATAGTGTTTCTAATAAATCACTTTCAACAAACTTTGCCACACTTCATGCAAACATCATGCAATGCTACAATGCCATGCTTCTTAAAGCCGTATCGATCGTGCAGTTTTGCTCACACAAATACATTCCTCATAACCTAAACCAGGGCATAGGTCACCATACTCCCATTTCAATTTCAAATCCCTCACGTACGTAATCAACTGTGGCAAGGCAAGTGTAACGATCAGCAGTTATGCAAATTACATGAGTTGTTATGTTCCATTAGTTTGCGATGAAAAGTTTCGCTCCCTACCTACCGAAAAACGAGCCGCCCGGTCGTGAGTAATGCAGTACGGGAAAAACTGAATCTTTCAAATCATTTTTCTTTCGTAAGAAGGTAAACACATTACTCTCATTCTACTCTTACCGAAACGAGTGAGTGAAACGGAACAACAAACTGCTGCAAAGGAATGATCGAAAAACGCAGCACGCTAATAATTCAGGTTGCGTGTTTGTGATTTATTTTCGGTCCCACCGAATTGCGTCCGCAGGGAACCGTGGTGGAACACGGTGGTAACTGCGGTGACAAAACCTTCTTTTGCCCTTACCCCCATACAATGCTGGACGCCAGGTGTTGTCGCTGGTTTGTTTGTCTGGGGATTTGTAGCAGTTTTTCTCGCCAATCATCGACAAGTCATTGGAATAGCGCTGATGATGGGGATTCATTTTTTCTGCCCTTTAAAGTCACTTCTGGGTAAGGAAATGACCATCATCATCATCATCGTCATCAAAGTGTGGATCTAAACAGGTAAAGGCTGTGCACGATGGTCCATCAAATGAAACATTTCTTTTCACACACAAGCAAAGCTAGAAGAGAAATCCCAACATCAAACCGTGCCATAGACGCACGGACGAGCATAGAACAAACATGAAACACAATCAATATCCAGACGTGCCGACTCATTCCATTCCATGCCATATCATTCTTCGGTATGATTCGGCGGGTTGCCCAAAGTCCCGGCAGCATGGAAAGTCATTAGATAATCGTAAAGCAAGATTACATTCCCATTATGTCTTTATGATACATTTTTATGCTAATGACTTATCATTGGCGATTGTTGCGGCTTGTTGTTTGATTCCAAGCATACGGAGCAAGGTCAGTGGAAGGTTTTCCGAGAAAAACGAAATAATTTTTCCTGCAAGCAGACAATACTCCGAGCTGTTACAGCTGGATGTTTTGCTGGAAGTATAATTATGCTTCTAGAATTTCGAGCCCTGGGTGCCGGGATTCGATATGATTCGTTATAATGTATCCGTCCAAGCTTTAATATGAACGATACAGGTACTATCTCAAGAAAATTAGTTTTGCAAATTTACAGCACCTGTATTTGCATACCATGAGGCAAACGTAAATAGAGTGCAATTCATCTCTCTGTCACGCCATGCAAGTGCTCGTCGTGACATCTACGCAAACAATGTCATCTTGTGTAGTCTGGTTCAGACTTTACTTCTACTGGTTCGTCACACAACAACATCAATAACAACGACCTTCTTCTTCATTTGTCCCACAGCAAGGAAATCTGTGTCCTGGTTGTCTGAGGAGCTTCTCTTGTATTGAGCTCACGTACACGAAGCAAAGAGCCTAAAGGAGATATCGAACGCAGCCGATCTCTAAAGGAACTGTTCATATTTCACTTTTTACACAAACTTTCCATCACAACATAGAGATAGAGCGTGTCCTATCTCTGCGTGAATGCCACTACTTCTTAGGCATGCAAACTGAGACCCCAATGTAATGCCTTTTTCCAACAAACTGTGCACATGTTGTTCAATTTTCTTGAGGCACTATCGAACGTTAAGCTTAAGCTTGCTTTCCGCTCGCGAGCTCCTACCACGTTCCTTGTCACTGTCATTCTTCAATGTTCAATGTTACTGCCATCCTTTCTCCGTCGAAGTACATAGACCAATCGCCCACGGACACCCACTCGCCGGTTGTTAACGAACGTGTTTACAAAGATGTTGATCGAATGAATACATCCTCACGATATGAATACCGGCAAGAGCTGTCTCGTAGAAATGCAGCGGATGGAAGAAAAAACAAGAAGAGCCCTTTAGAAAGAATAACGTCAACCACAAGACAGAGGAGCGATAAAATGCATACACTGAATGATGGGGCTTACTCCCCGCCTTTCAGGACGTTCCATTGACGCTGCAACGTCAGGTAGGTGGTTTCAATTTGTCACCAACGTCAGTCTAGCCATCCCTGCGCTTCCCTGGTTGGTGGTGAAGGTGGTTATTTGCGTAAAATCTCGCATGAATGAGCCTGAATGCATGGTGCCAGGGGATGTCTTATATGCACAGATGGCTATTAAAAATAGAATGTGGAATGTGTCGAGGCTTTCGCACGATGGAAGGGAATGGATTGCTAGGATAAGAGTAGAGCTACATATTGCAGATGGCATCAGTGCATTCAATCATTCAGTTGGTGTCATAATGAAAAGACCCTCGAGGCAGAAAAGTCCACAATGGTCCACACAGGTGTGCGTATTAAGAGTTGCCTATGACTAGAAATAACCAAACAGGAAATCTGGAACAGACTTTCGAAACACAGTTCTTATGTTGTTAAGGTTTTGGATTAACTTTATACAAAGTTTTACGCTAACTAATTATGTTGAAATCCAAAATAATCGACTCTCCCAATATTATCCAATCTCTCAACTATGCATCATTCCTTTTCACTTGATCTGTTGTGGTTACTCGTTTGTGAAGTAGTCCTGCCTCAATCAGCAAGCGCTTAAGTACTTCATCGTACATAAATATGTCCAAATGTGAGTTCCCTGCTTACTTGCTGTTTGTCTATATCTTTGGACCCCCAGAACCGAGCAGCAGCAGAACTGAACGAACTTTCAAACACCGAAAGAATAACAACCTGCGGTGAAAGTGGAGCAAAAACAACGCCGCACGATGCTCTTATTTCCTTACAATTCTGTCAGGCTTTTTTATTCACTTGCTCTACGCTAACAGCTCCTTCCGAACGGAAGAGAATAACTCAACATAATAGCTGCAGGAAATAAGAACCTTTCCTTCATGAAGCACGATGCTTCTCTCTGCTGGACGTTCTGCTCTGTCCTTAACCTTGTCGATGTTGTTACCGGCGAATGCGACTGTGCTGTTAAGAGAACTCCAGCACGAAATGGTCTTGATTCTAAAAAATGAATCACCCAGAGCCTTTCGTTCCTTGAAATTCTATTGAACCTTAACTTTATTTGCAGAACGTTTAGCTAACATTAATACTGGAAAATATTCACTACTTATTTTCAATCCTCTCCACTGTACTACGTAATAGAATTGATGTTTGTGACATGTTGTTTTTCTTTTTCTTTTGCAGTTCACGAAACAGAACATCCCGCCCGTAGGAAGTGAAATAAAATATTCATAATGTTCGAGGAAAAAGGCCAGTGTGGTAGTGTGTAGTCGACGACATTTCTGTTTGTGAATTCTCAGAATGTTACCAAAACAACGCCATAACTAGGAGTGGGAACGAAGATCAGGACGAAAGCTCGCGAACCAAAACAAACTCACCGTTTACGTCAACAGTGTCGTCAACTCAATAGAAAACAAAAAAAACACGAAGAAAATGTTTTTCCACATGTGAAACAAAATGCAATGTTAAAAAAGTCGTAAAAAATAGAAGTTGTGCAAAAAAAGAGAATTTTTTGAAGTGTTTCAAAGTGATTCCTTGTGTTTAGTGCCATATTTATAAAATCTTGTGCATGTTGTTTTTTTTTTGGCAGTGCTTAGCGTTCAACTATGAAGCATCCTAATGTGTGTTTGTGTAGTGAAACAGTCACCTAAGTGTAGTGGGAATGAAACGACGATAAAACATCCCGCGCATTCAATCCAGTGCAGTGACAGTGTTTAGCTAAAGTTTGACTACACGTAGATAGTGTTCAATTTGCTCACGAAAAGCAACCCATTCTCCCCCCCGTACCCCACACCGACGCCCCAGTTAGGTTAAATCAAAAGCAGCCTAGTACAATGCACCCGAATCAATGTCCTTCCATACAAGCGGACGGCAGCGTCGAAACGCACCCGAATCAGTGCCGGAACCGTTCACCAAGCCAACGAAATGTATGCTGAACCGACTGCAGGACAAAGGCAAACATGACCGAGCGCGCCAACAATGACCATTAATCGACCGGCGTGCGATGTTCAGCAACATCCTGCAACGGTACCGGTACTAGCCAGCGCCTGTGACGACGAGGACGACGACACGACCCGCACCGGAAACCGTCTGTTCCGGCTGCAGCAGCAGCAGCACCAGCAGCAGGGTGGGCTGCACTCCCTCCGGCACCAATACCGGTTGTCGTTTGCTTTTGTGCTTTTTCTGCTGCATCTCTGTTCGCTTGCCGGCCCTGTCCGGTCGCATCCACGCAATGAGAAGGAAAACTTTGGTAAGTAATTGAGATTTCATAACGGTTATTACAGATGGGTGAGGCGATGCGCCGGGTAGATAGCGGGCAGCGCAATTGTGTTGTGATGCAAGATAATGATAATGACTTAGAAAGTGTCTTCGAGTGGTTGTTAGTGCTTGGGATATTATGTTTTGCTTTTCGCTTTTCTTCCGCCACACTAAGAGGTTTTATGGAAAAAAATATGCACAAAGTGCCCGTGTCCTGGGTGACCTTCTTTATGCTCCGTTCATTAGTTTGTTTGTCTCATATTTTTAGTTATAATTTTTTTCCTTCCTTTCTTTTATCAGATGTCATTATTATAGTTTCTCCTCCTGAATGAATAAAAAAATATTATAGTTTCAGATTCTTCATAACGCCATACGGTTAAAAAATGGTAATTTATGGTAAAGTTGCTTAAAATACCTCAACAAGACATGAAATTCTTCCAACGACCATTTTCCATGAGAAAAGGTCATAATGTTAAAGCTACCAAAAGGAAGCTTTATATAAAATAAATCATATTTGAAACAAACAATTGTCCTTCCATCCAATAATAAGCACAGAAGTATTCCTAAAGCATTAGTCCTTCCACTCATTTGCGCTTGATCTCAACTCGCTCCCGAGAGCACCGACCGTCAAAGAGGAAGCAATTTCACGCTAGCATTAAGTTGCATCACCACCACCACCAGCACAAAGCACCAAAGCTGGAAATGAGTTGTGAACGAGAAAAATGATTTAATAAGAATTAGCAACCATGGTAATGAACTTCAATCTAATAAACTCTCCCGGACGACACCGGATAAGGTTTCCCGGCTGCTTCCAAGTGCTGCTTGCACTGTCGTACGGTGTTTCAACCGAAGAAATGCTTCCCTTTTTTGACTTCATACTGAACAAAAAAGCAGAAAAAGAAGAAGAAAAAACAGTCATGAGCACTGTAATTACAACCGAACAACATTTTTGCTACTACGTCTTCTGACGCTACATGAGCAGAGAGCTGTGTCATGATGGAGCGAAGCGAAGCGGAGCGCTGGCAAAATGGCGCTTCGACGCGTGAGCTCAAACGTGGGCAACGGGATTCCCCACATTGCCCACATACGAGTACGATGCTGGCAGTGTTTTATGTTGCCATACTTCAAAGGATTCTCATGATAAAGTGTGTTTTACTGTGCGCTTTTTTGCACACCGAACACTCATCTACTCCATGACGGCTTCGCTTCGCCTGTACATTATTGCCACTTGGCGGTGCGGTTGTCTTGCTCTCTTCTGGGCGGGCGTGATGAAATTCGAGGGGTGATTCTTGCTGAAGTTTTAGTTTCTTGGTAAACGAGTTTTAATTGTTTCGTTCAAGTGACTGCACAGTGTGATATGAGTTTAGTTATTTTACAGAGTGGTGTTAGACTAACTTAAATTTTGTTACTTAGGAAAACGGTATAATTTAAAGAAGTTTTGAAATTATGGATAAAGCTTAAGATATTACCTCATAATCAACTTTTTCAATTCTTCCACACAGAACTTTTAATCTTGTTATCCTTCATGTGCTTAGAATTTGTTGCTTGCGCTTCTTCCGCTCCCGTTTCTTTGATGAAGTTTAATTTGTAAACATCAAAACCTCCCCGCTACCAGTATGATCAGGTTTAATTAAACCGTTCTATTCTAATTGTCGATTGCACAATCCACCCGAGCATGGGCAAAGCAAGAAACCCGTACATTTTATCATAACAGCAATAGCAGCAGCAGAAAGTAAGAACCACTGTAAGAACCACTGTGTACTGTGCACTGAGAAAGAACGGTTCATCCATCATTCGCAAGAAAGGTGCACATGTACTCGAGGGAAAGTTTTTCATCACGTTCTTTACACGGTTTTATTACTATCAACAGCATTCACGCCGGTGCGTTTCATCAAAAGCTTCCCAAAGCGAGCAAACGCTTACCGTGGAATGTTTCGCTTTCTTTTAATCTCTACCTAATTGTAGTTGATGGAAATGTATTTAATTAAATACTATTGCTTTAACCGTACCCAGTTTAATCAATAAAGACGGCTCGGTGCAGCAAAAAAACGAAAACAAAAACCCTCCCGATCAAGCGACCATTCCACGCTTATCGCGATGATGGTTTTCGCGGTTTCAATTATCCCCATAAAGTTACGCAATCACGATTTATTTAAAGTTCTGCCACCCAATCTAAAGCTACCCAAAAAGAAAACTTCGTCTTCGCGCAACACGCCACATCTAACGGAATCGAACCCCGTGCCACGGACGGTTTCGGGTGCAACTTTTAAGCCTCGTTCTGGTGAGCTGAATAGACACCGGAGCCCCTGCAGGCATAATCCACCGCGACCGCGTGCCACATCGTGTCCACAAAAGTTTCGCTGGCTCGCTGGAAAAACCCCGAACTTTAGACAGGCTGTGAAGCTTCTTGGCTATCCTTGCTCCTTTGCTGGATAGCCGCAAGGATGTGGCCGTAGAAGAATTTGTGGAAAAAATTAAATTAAAACCAACCCAAACCCTACACCCCCTCTCTCCCCCCTGCCCGACTATCTTCTGCGCCGTGTCCTGGGCCTAAAATATGTTTCACCAAGTCGCTTCTGCTTCAACAAACCGCTCGAAGGCTCGAACCGGCCCCAGCGCTGGGATGTGGGAGTGTGGGACTTTCTCGCCAGGATTTTCAGAACGGTCTACAAATTAAACGAACAATTGCAACAATTTGGGTAGCAGCTCCCTGCTTTGTGGGAGCGGTGGATAATAATAATGGAAGCAAATTAAATTGCATTTCGCCAGCGGAAAAGCGGCGTTTGCTCGTGACAGTTGTACGCTGCTGGTGGCGTACCGGATGGAGTGAATTCAACCGTAGCGAAAGGCATCGCAGCACTGAAACAAATGAAATGGATTTTAGCAGTAAATAAATCGAATTTATACTATGTCCAATCACTCGGAGGATAATACTGATAATACTTAGTATGATAACATAACTATTTCTGCGCTAACATTGGCTTTGGTTGTGTAATAAACACGACATGCCCCTGTAAATTTAAACATCAAATTTGCTTGTACTCTCAAAATACGGCGGAAAACACAAAGCTTTCCCACGCTCAAGTCTATTAAATTGAAAAATCATGCTCCAACACCCGTCCAGGGATTTGACCGGCTCATCACGCCTAAACGCCCGCCAGTAAGCAAACACAGACACACACACATAAAACCGTAAGCCGCCGGGCTGTCCAGTCGCAACCCCCGGGACAGAAGCAAAACACCAATAAAACCGGGCGGCCATAAAACTGTGATATTTCTATATTTTGACTTCTTTGCATTGCCAGCCCCGTGCACAGCCAAACGCACTGCGTCCCGAGTCGCCCCTGGACAGAAATACTTGACGACCAGTGTCGGGCCATCAGATTACTACCGCTAAAAGTCAATCTGAAACGGCGTATTTCGTTCTGCAGAAACTGGGAAACCAGGCGTAAACGTCTTAAAAAAAAGCGGGGTAGCAATAACACGAGACCAACGGGAAACAAGGGGCGTCACGGAAACAGGACCGGCGGCCCATTTAGATCGCTAACCATCCGGCCAAAACGGAATGGAAGCCAGTGGGCGTTTGCGTTTCTCGAGCATTGGAGTTCTTTTGAAGCGTGTTTAAGAGGAAGAAGAACCATTTGCCCCCAAGACCGTACACCACCTTGCACTTATTTACCTTGCGAAGCAGCGCCAGCATCAGTTACGGTCGCTTCACGGGCAACCTAAAATGTTTTATTGTGCCGTATAAACTTTAATGCTTATAAAGTAAGACTTATATGGTGATGAAAATTTACATCTGCAAACGCAGGCACAATGGCAAAGGTGCTTCGGGTGGATTGGAATTTTAATTACTGCTTTCCCCCCCCCCCTGTATTGAATTACTGCTTACTGTTAGAATGAGCATCGAAATGCTCACCTACACCCCTACAGCTCGAACGAAAGCGATCTTTTGCTAAGCGAATTGTAACGATAAACGACACCTCAACATGTTTTGTGTATTCTGCTCACCTTAAATGTAAACGCCCCTCCACTTCACAGTTAAAACCACCGACGTGGAAGCAATCGAGGACCAGCAAGCTGTACTGTACTGTCCGCTTCTAGCGTCCAACCGCGACAAAATCAATATGGTGCTGTGGTTTCGTGACAACGCTGGAATTCCTTTGTACAGGTAAGTGATATCCCTCCGCCCATCTGGAGTTGCTCCATTTTCTAATCCAGCTATTTATGTTCAAGAATGCAATATCGCTGCAATATAACGCTCGCTCCCACCTTCACCCAGTAGGGGGGGGCACTGCATCGATCAAAGCCGTCCAATGTGAAGTCGCTGTGCATTCTGTTGCACGGTGTGAGTGGGAAAAATATTTTCCCATCACCTGCAAGTGGCTGATTCGCTGATGGCCGAATGGCAGCCTCGGTTTGTTGACTTTGTTGTGCAGCGCTCCATCTGCTCTCTTATCCCTTGAAATACAACCCCCGTTCGGGGTGAAAATCAATCGAAAAAGCTGCCCGCTCAATGCAACGTCCCCTGCACTAATCCTTCAGCCTGCAGTGGGCCCGGGTTTACGGCGCTGCTCTTTTATTATGCGGCGAACGAACCTCATTTTACACTTCATGAAATATAAAACGGAGACTGCACTGCACAAGAAAACTGGGACGCCCGGCAGAGCAAATCCTCTTCAAAACCCCCTAGCCGATGTCTTACAGTCGACGGGAGATGGGTTGAGTGTTGGAGTGTCTGTATGTATGTGTGTGAGTGAAGATGGGGATACACGGAACATAAATATTCCCACTAGCGCTCGAGTTTCATTTTGCCTCTTTTCCTGGATGAACGGTTCAGCAATGCAGTTGTGGAATGCATCCCTGTGCACCAAGCGAAGGGACCGGTTCGGTTGAGCTTGAGGAAGATTTTCCAGCACCACCCAGAGCAGGCCCGGGAAGCTTTTTGTGACTTCCGCCGGGTACGTTTTGCATTCGTGCATCAGCAATGCAGCGGCTGTAAGATGGAAAATTGATAGCCCGGACAGGCAATAGTTGAGTATGCAATTTGTAATGCTTCCAGCTAACAAATTGACGACAAATCGGTACACAAACCTCAAGATAGCATGTGTGTATAAGTCGTTCGATTGGGTCAATGTTTTCACTAGTGTCCTTTTGACAATTTGTTTAAGGAATAAACCGATTTATATAATTTTAAAAAAATATAAAATGTTTCATATTAAAAACTATAACTCAAGTTATCCTTATCAGTTTATAGCAATAGCAGAAAAAATGCTCATATCAAGGGAGAACGATTAACGCTTTTACTCTTACACTGCTGGCCCATTTCGATATCTGATAGCAGACCAACGACAACGTGCAGAAACCCGTAAGCGGAAGAGACAATAAAAAAGATAACAATTTATATAAAATCACTTGGACGCAATTTCCCACTCGGATTTCCTGCAACGAACCCCCTGAAACGATTCCGAAAGCGAACCAACCTTGATAGAAGTTATAGAACCGCTCGAACCGGGGGGGTTTCGGGCACTGTGTCCGGCCACTAGAACCCGTCCAGCAGCATAGAAACGATTCTCCCTGTGTATCCACATCTCCTACATCCGGGCTCCGGTTCCGGTTGGTACACAGAGCAGTGTAGAAATAACCATCCCGTAAGCATCTCGATTGGTTGAATGACCATGTGGAGGGAAATATTGCCCAGGATGATACTTACAGGGCGTGTGTTTGGTTGAGCAATCTGCAGATTGCTTGAAAGAAAGAGCTGGTTTTTTGTCTGTGTGTGTTTGGTTGCAGCAAAAAGAAGAATATGAAGGGTTCTGTAATGGGGTTTGGTCAGCAACCTATTACTGACACTCCGCCGGCACTGGCCGCCGTAGTACGGTTCTGGGTCACTTACCGAGCGGAGATTACTGTGACAATAGCATTTGCTGAAACGAATTCTGCTTGATTTGGAGCCGGGGCAAGCTGATACGAATAAAGTGTCGCCCCTCCCCCATTCCAATTGAAGGCAGCAGAGAATATTTTTCTCCTCTATCAACTGGTACTGGGATTATTTCATTGTTCAGAAGCCATCACCCCGAGCTTATCGGCGGGATATCCTGACCGACCGTATACGGTGGATGAGACAGTCAGAAATGAGATTTTTTTCGTCCATTTCCTTCCCAGCGCTCCATTGTTTGGGGTAAATCTCTTTCGTCTCATGGTCGCACACACGGCAGTGAGGCGGATATGGATGCCTGCAGTTGTATCCGGGCATGAACGGAGCTATCTAGATGTTGGTGGCTTTTTGTGGCCGAACTTCAAAACGATCGTCGGTGTGAATGTGCGCATCAAGCGCTAAGCTCTGGACGTATTTTCTATTGGCTCGCCGTATCAAAACAAACGATATTGAGGGCATTAAAGATAGACACAAAAAAGAACCTTTTGACACCGAGGAACAATCCTTTTGAAAGTAATTATCATCTGAGAGTGATACAGCCCTGCCGAGATAAACTAATGCCAACAGGGTGTGTGTATTTAAAGATGGTGCAAATGTGATTTGAAGCGTTTAAAAAAGCTGCCAGCTCGTAAGAATTAACTGCAAAGGGTTTAAAACATCCGTTAACCGTTACGTACTACCTGTACCATTAGGGGTTCGATTTTCCTCCAGTAATAGCTTTTGGTTATCATCTTACCCGCCTCTGTTTTCCCTTCCCCCTTTGCCAAACGTAACAGCCTCGATGTACGTGGAAAATCGCTCAACGATGCTCAACATTGGTCCGCGCCGCAGGTGTTTGGTCCACGTGCCCGTTACGTGATCGAAAGTGATCCAGCGTATTTGGAATTGAACGTAAGTAGGTTTGCCGTCATTTGGGGGTGTCACCACTCCCCACACTGTTATTGCGTAAATGTAACCCCATAACTGGAATCTCGATTGCGCAATCGATGCTGGCCTTAACGTGACGATGACATTGTATGCTTTGCACAGGAAATTAAACGTCACGATCAGGGAATTTATCGCTGTCGAGTTGACTTCCAGAACAGCCAAACGCAAAGCTTCCGCTTCAATCTCACCGTGATTAGTAAGTATTAAAAGCAATAAAACAATCAGCCAGCTGAAGTGGAGCTAAAATTTCATGTTTTTTTTTGTTATAAACCAAAAGAAAATGTTCCAACTACTGCTACATTTAACTGCTGGGCAACTTTCAACATTTCTCTGTCACATTGCCATGTACTTCACATTACCTTTCTCTTTGTTGTCTCACACAAACTTTTGCAGTACCGCCATCGCAACCCGTAGTTCTAGATCGCTGGGGACGTGTCATAAATAGTACAATAATAGGACCAAAGGAGGAAGGAGATGATATACTGCTGACCTGCCGTGTAGTTGGAGGTAATTTGTGTTAATTTGCACACCCTTCTCTTTGCACCGCTTCAATTATGTTTTAATAATAAATGCCTTTCTGTCATTGTCTTTTCACCTTTTAAACTTAATCTCTTTCCATACTTACTGTTCATACAGTGACTGGCGTCGTGCTAAAGCAAAGTTAATTTAACTTTTTACTTATCAAAACCAACACAACCCGCTCAAGTGTCCAGCAAACAATTAAACAATCCCTTGCAAACTAAACTATAAAATTGGCTTTGTCAACATATCACTTAAAAACCAGCTTTTACCCAAAGCCCTCAGATCCGATCTAGGGCGAAAGTGAAGCAAATGATAAACTTTAATTGAGCACAAAAGTGCCGCAAGACGTCAAATGTGCGCAAAGAGAAACGGAAGAAAAGCTTCCCATAGAGCAAAGCAAAGCTGCTTTAGGATTTTTTTTTGTACTTCTCATCTTCCTACACCCCGTTCATTTCAAACATAAACATAAAAATTGAGCAAGAGCGCACATAGGGCATACATAAAAAAACCCGAAGTGCGCTCACACACACACAAAAAGTAAAATGAAAAGTTGATCTGGCACCAGCTGAAGCTGGTCCCCCGAAGGGGAGCTTTTTCCCGTACTCATTGGAGCGTACTTAAAAGTTTAAAGTCGACTGCAGATGTTTCACGGTCTGGCAAGCTTTCGCTGATATTTGTTTGACTATTATTTCAGGCCGACAAGTGGAATCAGGTGGGGAGGTGGGTGCAGGGTGCGTTCCAGGAAATATTTCTCACCGAACGCCAACGGGACGAAGCTGAGCTTTGCGCGTTGCCATGCGCCATCGCTGCATATCAGCGCGGCAGTGGAAAAGTCCACAAGGTTTCACGTGAGCATGCAAGGTGTACTCCTGCTCAATTCCAGCTCTGAGTACGGATTTCTGGTGAGTTTTTACGTGGAAAAACTACCGTCAAACTGCTGGATAAATTGTGGGTAACTATTCGTGCTTGAACTGGCACCGAAAGAAATGGCAAAGCTCGCACTGACTTTAAACTATTACAACCCATCCCTTCCTTGCACCTGCAGTAGGGGAAAATCTTTATTGAACTAGTTCAATGGCAAGCGATGGCAAGCGATGCGAAAGGTATGCATGGTTGGTAAAATTCTGCTCACATACTACCATGCTAACGATTTTATAATTCTATTGAAGATGCATCTTTCGTACGGAGCGTAAACCCTCGCCCACGTTCCCGGAAGCAGGAAATGTGAATTTAAACGCTGCAATGGATTTGCATACAAATTCAGCATTGATTGAATGTAGCAAAACGGGTGTGTTGCGAACGAAGAGTGACACGGTGGTAAAAACACAGCGGTGAATAAAATGAATCACTGGAAAGTGGAAACGGAAGCAACGGTTCAAAGTGCTTCCTTGTGCTTCTATGCACAAGAACGGGAAAAGAGAGACAGAATTTATTTCATTTAAAAATATATAGATTTTAAATTTCATTACTTCAACAAATGCGTGCTATTGGTACACAAAAAATCAGCAAAAGCAACATACTAAGCAAGGCAAAGAAAGTCATTTCATTTCCCAATCCATTTCGCACACGCTTCACACAAAACAGCCCAGCAATGGGGGTTTTCCTATCTATTTGCTCCAAAATGTATCAATCTTTTTTTTGTTTTGTGTGCAATGTCTGTGTCAGAGTTGGTATTACTCCATCCTTATCGTACTCTCCAACACTTTTTCTCTTCCTCTCACGTGCTTCCGCTTTCTTCAAACAACGCTCATTATCACGCTACAACGTTATCGCCCGTTCCCAGGCAGACCGCAGCCCGATGTGCTCTGGTTCATCAACGATAATCTAGTGGATAATCAGATCGAGCAGAACACCGGAAACATTATCGAGAATCGTCTGCTGTGGACATCCGTCCAGCGGCACCATCTGCACTCGGTCTTCACCTGCCAGGCGTCCAACACGAAGCTGATGCAGCCCCGGACGAGCAAGTTTGTGCTCGATATGTACCGTAAGTGTTAGGGAGAAGCGAGCCGACGGTCGACAATTCCACCGCAGCACCGTCTAGGGCTGGCTAGGAAGCGTAAACGCACCCAGCGCTAGGAAAGAGTCCTCTGATCGGCTACAGGAAACTGATCACATTTCGTTCGCCACATTTTCGCATGATTGAATGTGTCGGAAAATGTGTGTTTGCAATTTGCAACAAGGAATGGAATATCTTCATCATTCTTCTCCGTTCTGGACGAAGCGCCTTGTGCAGAGGTTAAAGATTCGTTCAGATTCTCTTTAAAATTAAAACGCTTTCTTCTGATAACAGCTCGTTACTCGAACCACATATTAGGCTCTTTCTACTGTCAGAATGATGAAATACCCGTCCAATCCACCGGGAATGGTACCAGGTCCCTCCATTTAGAATCAAAATTTCTCAAATCACGCAACCCTTCAACTGTCTTATCATCAGCGCAAACCACAACCCAACGACCCAAACGAACGAATAAAACGGCTCCGGCCATAACTCTTCTCCAGTTCTGTAACCGCAAATGCATTTCCATCTCTCTCTCTCTTTGAACGCAACAAAAACACACACTCACACAAATACCCCAGTAAAACCGTTGGCGGTGAACATTCTCAACGCAACGGAATCGCTTGCCGCCCACAAGGAGTACCAGATCGTCTGTCAGTCTACTGGGGCGCGCCCGAACGCGGTCATCCAGTGGACCAAGGGCAAGAAGACGCTGAAGCGCGTCAAGGAGCACGCAGTCCGCAACACCACCTACTCGGTGCTGACGTTCGTGCCGACGGTCGAGGACGACGGCCGGCTGCTCGGTTGCCGGGCCCAGAACCCGAAGGTGGCGGGCCTGTTCCTGGAACACTTCCAAAACATCAGCGTACACTGTAGGTTTTGAGTTGTGCGGGACGGCTGCTTTGGACTTCTTCTCTACCTCCGGACGATGATTTCTATTTCTTTGATGAATTCCCGTAACAGATCCGCCGGTGGTGGTGCTGCAGCTCGGCTCCACGCTCGCGATGGACGATATCAAGGAGGGTGACGACATCTACTTCGAGTGCAAGATACAATCCAACCCGTCATGGAGAAGGTTAACCTGGTTACACAATGTAAGTACACCCGGTTCCGGGTTGGCGATGCCGCACATTGGACGCATTCCAATGTTTCCGCAAATATTGTCCATGTTTGCCCTACCCCCCACCATCCCACATCATCGGATCCATTCAATTTGATGACAATGATGTTGAATTCCTTTGCAATCGCTCTGCGTACATTGAGCAGTGGGGCTCTTTGGAGCACTTTTTAAGAAGAAGCCTTGCTCGCTTCTTGTCGTTACGGGAATTACGGGTCATTATTGTGTTCGCTCACGTTCGTCGCATCATTCTGCCCAACTAATACCCATCCGAAGCCATTGCCTTTGGCTGGTGGACATTCCTTCCGAACAAATTTCCGAATGAATTCCAGCACATATCCCAATCCATCACCTATCCCTCCGCTCTCGATCATCGAGCGTTGCCCCAACCGGCAAAACCCTTTTTGCCGAAGAGCAAACATAACGACAACCCGTGCCAAGGTCTGTCCCATCGCGCAACAACCTCAATTACAGCTCAAATTTGCATAAATTTATTGGCGAACCGGTTCGGTCTGGTACACTAAACGATCGCTATCGCCTTTGCCCACCAAAGCTCGCCGCTGGCCCTTAACATCGACAGTGATGATTTGTGCCGGAATGTGGCTTCACCCCCCCCCCCCCCCCCCCCCCGTCATGCTATCGGAGCTTAGAGCGGTTTTGAAGCGGCGGCTGGCCGCCGGTCTCAATTACGTACCGATATGTACGACCGGGGTTTTGCGGTGCAGTTACTAATTTGCTCCGGATACAGTTTTATCTCCGAATAGTATTGGGTCTCCCCTTGATACTAGGTACGATCCGTCCCTTCGCGTACGTATCGATCGATCGGTCGGGGGCCGATAGGGGTTGACACAACGCACACACACACACCCATCCAATCAATTTTACAAACCATCAGCAGCAGTAACACCAGCTTCATCATCATCATGAGCCAACCGTTTTCTGTTTAATCAATTTAATCACCAGGGAGTGCAGCTACCTCAGAACTCGTCGTCGACCAAAATCGTTCGATCGAACCAGAGTCTGGTCATACAGAAGGTGACGCGATACTCGAGCGGTTCGTACCAGTGTGGCGCACTCAACTCGGAGGGTGAAACGCTTAGCAACGAGATTGTGCTCAACATCAAATGTAAGTGGATTTGTTTTGTTTGGACGGTGGTATGTGTTTTTTATGGTTTTGCTATTTACTGTCCGTTTGCAATTATGCATTTAATGATAAGAACCTTGAACGTGTTGAATGAGTGCTCATTGCAAAAAATACTACTTCAAATTGTCATTGACAGCTGTCAAAAGCTTCTTCATGATTGCAACTAGAGGGCGCTATTATTAAACTTTATTCATATTTATTTGTTTTTCGCAATATCGTAATATGAACTTTAACATAAATTTTAAAATGTTGTATGTATCTGTTCTACCACTTGCAGATGTTCCTCTCTGTGCAACGGATAAGATTGTCAGCATCGGTGTCTCGCTGGACGAAACGATTACCGTAAGCTGTGATATCATCACACACCCACTAGCGAGGTAAGTAAGAAGTGTTGCGCTTACTCTTACAGACCATACACGAAGCAAACACACGCACACATTACACTACATTCCCACCGATACAATTCCACGCAATCTACCCGGACCTGATGCAACCACTACACCACTGTCCATCGATTTCTCGCTCTCCTGCAGCAAGTTCTACTGGCGCTTTGAAAACTCGGAAGAGGTGCTGGAAATCGAGCAGCATCGATTTTCCAGCAACGGTTCATCGAGCCAGCTGCACTACACGCCCGCGAGCGAACAGGACTACGGCACCCTGTCCTGCTGGGGCACCAACGAGATCGGAACAATGGCGGAACCGTGCATTTTCCACCTGATTGCTGCCGGTACGGATGCAACCACTTAGTTCGGTTTGACTGTTTTGTTTTTGTTATGTGTGGCTCTTCCGGCTTCCCCCTTTTCCCCTTATTTGGCTGTACTCGCTCCGTACCAGCACCAAGTTTGCATCTCATGAATAATGAAAGGAAAACTGCAGCTCGCACTGGATGGGATCTGCTTTTTTGCGTATATTTTCCCTTCATTTTTATTGGTAGAATAAGGGTCCACGTGCTTGATTGGCCTCATTTGCGCGAGAAGAAAGTGGGATAATAGCGGGGAAGGAAGAGTTACGATAAATTACGCGTTGTTTGCATCATGCAAATTTCATGATAATTTCCATCCGTTCGATTGTGATGTGTTCGGGGGGGGGTTTTGTTTCCGTTTTCCTGCCACCAGGTTTGCCCACCTCGGTCATCAATTGCTCGTGGCGCAACTTTACCAACTCGTTCGAGGTCAACTGCCACCAGGGCTACGATGGGGGACTGAAGCAATCGTTCGTGCTGGAGATGCTTTCCAGCCGTTACCCAGGGCACAGGTAAGGGAAAAAGGCGCGTTCCCATTCATGAAGAAAATTTCCACTGAACTGTGCACACAATTCCCTCTCACACACCGCAGCATCAACCTTACCAACGCGGAGGAGCCCATCTTCAGCATCACATCGTTCGACCAGCTCCGGCAGCAGCTCCCCCCGGCCGGCCACCACAAGCCGGACTCGCTCAAGCTGTACGTCTACTCGGTCAACCAGAAGGGCCACAGTCCACGTATCTTCATCGCCGATCTGCTCATACCGGCTGCACCGGAGGTGGCGGCTCCGTCGCCCGATCCCAAGTCCAACCTGCTGACGCCCATCCTGATCGGTCTGTTCCTAACCATCCTGCTGATCATCGTCATCATCATCGTTAGAATTTATCTGAAATCGAAAAGACTTAAACAAAATATTAATAAAGAAAAGCGATACACGGAGGAGTCAAAGAATACGCTTCTGCTGGTTGACATAGCGAAGGTAAGGGACGCCCGGAGCGCTTCCGCTTCCACAAAACCGATTGTTTGTGTGCTAATGAGAAGTTTTGTCTGCAGAAGGACAAACCCACGAAAACCACCAAATGGATGAACAACGTCGGCAGCAGCATCAAGACGAAAACCAAGGTAGAAACTATCGACGACGAGCAGGATCCCGATCTGATACCGGTAAGTAGAGGGCTACCGGCACAAACGGTACAAAGTTTTCCGTTGAAGTTAGGTGAACCGGCTGGTGCTGGCTTCGCCCCAAAACTGTCATGCCCGCTGGTACCGATATCTGTTTGACAGGAGCGATGCTTTTTATCAAACCGTATTTCCTTATTCCTGCTCCTATTCTGCACGCTGTTGGTGAAAAACTTTTCCCACCCAAAACATGTATGCTTTGCGTTTTCTCCCCTCTATCTTCTCTCCCCGCCCAACCAATCAGTATCCTCGGCTGACGGACATCCACCAGGAAGAGCTGATTCCGATTAACTCGACCAGCTCAGCATTTGCCATCAAGCACCAGCAGCTCGCCCATTCGCCCCAGGAGCTGGAGCTGGATAAGGCGGGCCGGGAGAAGGGTCCGGATCGGTTCTACCATCAGGCCAACCACCATCCGCACGGGCACCAGTCCGTCAGGACGGGCGCCGGGACGTACCGGGACGAGGAGATCTCCGAGGCGGAAATCAACCTGAAAGGAATTGAAGACTTCCTAATGACAAACCGAGTGCCGGAAAGCTGTGTGTGATATCGATCGACGTTCGCTAGGGTTCGGTGGGGAGCTGCTGTATGAAACGGCAAGGGCCATTTCCTTCCCTACTCGTGTTGGTCAGTTAGAAAAGACGTCTCTGAACCACTCCCACAATCGGTGCTGAGTTAGTGTCGTCTTTGTACGTTTTCGGATTGATTCAATTTGTGCTGTCTATCATTCCTGTTTTTTTTTTGTCAGTTTTGTACGTGTGTTGTCTGGGTGGGGAGTTGTTCATTTCGTACGCAGTTGTATCGCTCTTTTTCCCCCCACCGTAGTGGGGAAAGTTTCGAACCAACTTCGGGCAAACTGGCAGTGCATTAAATCAAAAAGTTATTTGCAAAACTCCTCTTCATTTTCTCCACTGTGGATTGTTGCTGAGTGGAGTGTAGCTAAAAGTAAAAGCACTTCCCTATGGTTCGTAGTACTCGAGTTAGGGAAGTTGAGAAAAGTGAGGCAAGGGCAGAAAAAGAAATACAAATTTGCAACAAAAATCAACGATTATTGCTTTCTCCGTTTTTAAAGCTGTACAAATCGGATTCGTAAGCAGCGGGGAATAGGAATAGTGTGAGCGCTCGCTCGGTGACTATTCATGTTCAAGCTTACAAACTTACAACAAACCCCCTCCCTATTAAGTAGGAGCTCGGAGTGTTCGAAGCTCCCAGTAGCTGGATACATAATAATAATAATCTTGGAACCCTTCAATGTATAAAAGAAATCCAACGCAAACAACCAAAAACTGTGTAGCTAAAAAATAAGCGCATCTTTAAGCTGCAAACCGGAAGCAACGTGTTTTGCAAACTGAACTCAATGTTGGACTCGAAACAACGAAAACGATCGTTTTGGGGGAATGAAATGGAGCATAATGCGCCAACTAAAAATGTGTTTAGCGTAAGGCATAGATGTGGAGGAAAGAATAATGTTCATCCCTTAACTAATACAAGCTCTAACACAATATGGACGTGTACCTAACTAGGCTTGAAACGTTAAGTTTCGTTACGGAGCGACAAATGAGCACTGAGTGGATGCGGTGGATGAACTCATTATTGACTCATTATTGAACTCATGAACTGGATGAACTCATTATTATGTTTACTTTTATTGGTCATATTCTAAATATTGTATTATTGTAATGAAAGGAAAACGGCGGTATCGTGACATTGTTTGTAAAATAAAGAATTTTTCAATAAAAAAACACCGGTGCATGGAGTCAACTTTCTTAAATAATGAAAATTTACGATCATATCACATTTATTCAACGATTAATTAAACTTCCATTGGTTCATGAACATGAGACAATTTTAACCAAGCATTGCACACTTTGTTCAGCACTGAACACAGCGCTCTAATGGAAAACAACCAAACCATACGACCTCTTTGCAATTCATGCGTAAAACGCAACCCATAAATTATCGATCGACTGGAGCGCAAGTGACGGCACTTGAGCAAAAAAGGTGACATTCCCTACGGCAACCCTTTGCGTATCCTTTTGCGCAGAAGTTCAAAAGCCCGGAAACTTTTTAAACGTGAACCCTTTCTCCTCTCTCTCCACACACTCATTTCATTCGAGCTCCCAAGAACGCTTTCTTTTGACTCAGACTTTCCGTCCTCATCGTTTTCCAATTTCTAACCTTTTATTCCTTTTATTTTTGTTGTTCCTGCAAAGTGTTTGCAGTCCGTCCCATTACTTTACCTTCCATTATCTTAAAGCGAGCGGAGATATTTGAGACATAAACACACCCTGCTCAGCAAGAGGTATCCCCCGGAACCTGTTGATTGTGGGAAAGGATAAGCAAGGGACCAGAGGGGGATACTCTCGATCACGTTATGGGTTATTTGCTTATTTTGTTCTACATACCCTCATTCAATCGGCAAACAATTCTGTTGGCTTACCTTTATTGTAAATAGGTGGGGATGGGTTTTGAGGTTGGTTTGGGCCTCGGCGCATACCCCAATTACATAAATCTTAAGGATAGGAAGATAATGCCGTAGACCCGTACTTTCTATCGGAAGTAGGATTCCTAAAGCGATTGAAAATAAGCCAATCATATTCGAGCGCTATCTCTTCAGTCGGAGCTAATTTTTTAAAGTAGTTTTTCAAACAATGTATCTGAAAAGGCTATTATTTTTTAGCAACAATAGGTTTACTATAACTTCATAGTAAATATCTCGCAACATGACGAAAATCGTTGATACCGACGAGAGTGTTGAGCAACTTCTCACCCAACAGAACCAATTCCAAGTGTCACAAAAAATGTCTGCAAATTGAATTCCAAAAAGGTGTTTCCTTCTTTTTCAATCGTGTGAAAAGTTCTCACATTACGCTGCTTCAAATTGTAACGCTTTATCGATTATGCTTTTCTGCCTTCCAAGCGCCATTGCATGTTTTATTTATTAATACGATCATTTTCATCCACCCCATGCAAAACCCTCTTCTTATCTGCCCCTTGGGCATAGAATGCTTGAATAAGAAAACAACAGGAAAAAGGAAACTGCCTAAGAGAGAAGACAGTGACACAAAAAATGGTACCTTCAGGCCATCCCCATCACACCTTCATTACAATATCGATATCATCGTGCTTTTTTCCCCCATTGCAAGCAAACGATTGCCGAGTGACTGTGAATGGTGCGATAGCACCCACGTAAACGGGAAGTCACTTTGCAATATTCGACCCTCGTGCTCACTATCCTCATCTACCCACTCCGAATCAACACGATCCGGAAGCGACCCAGTCATATGCACATCCTGCCCACCAGAGCGAGTCCTGCGGGCAAACGATTTGGGTAAATATTTGACTGACCATCATTTCCAGCAGGACTGACCCCTGATGGCAAACACTGTCACCGGGCTGATGCTGCTGCTGCTGCTGCTGCTGCTGCTGCTTCGGGATTTTAATTCAACAAGCTTTTAGGCTAACATTTAGGGATCGGCTAAAGCACCAGATGGGGATATCGATCCTACCGCCTCGGGGTGCTGTGGGCGACGTGTTGATTCCTTTCACCTTCACACCGAAAGTTGTTGATTGAGAACAAGCCTGGCTGTGGCTGTGTTCTGGTTGATGCTGTGGGCAGCATCCGTTATGTTGCGTGGGATGTCCGGATGTCGTTCTCGTTCTTTAGTATTCATCAAATAAACAGGAATAAAGTAAGGCAAATGTTTGGCGAAGCAGGATAACGAACGAAACGCAGCAAAGGGCGGTACGATGAAACAGCACCCGAGATGATTGCGAAGCGATGACCTTCCAGGAAATGTGCAAGATTGCAAAATCAAGATCATTTACTTGGTAAGAAAGGAAACGATATGGCGTAGAATATCATCCTAGAAACACATTGTCAACTTATTTCCTGCGAAAATAGGAACATGTCAGATGATTTCATCTTCATGCTGCTTACTTTCTTCCAATCTTAAAGCTCTCACCGCATAGAAATAAACAAAAAACCATTTTCTAATATTCTTCAACGTATAATGCGGCATATGACGTCATATGATACTCTTCTTATCATGTAACATTGGCTGCACAGTTTCTCACATTACGCTAACGTGCGCTATTGTGCGCTATCCTAGCTGTAACTATCCCATCATATCCGTTGCCCCCACCCGAATACGTGCGAGGTGCGAAATCAGCACATAAAATGATTAATGCATGATGTGTGCTTAATGTACAACACCTGCCGCGTGACGTCATACCCGTTCGTCAACTACCCACTATCCACGTTCCCAGCGGCCGCTGCTGCAACTCGCTCGCGTAAAATCGACAACCAAAGCAACACATTGAAAGCCGAGCCGGGCCTGATATAAATTCATAATGAAGTCAATCTGAGCCGAGCTTTCACGCGCGTTTCGGGGTCAGTCGCGTGCTGATAGCTTCTTCACAGTGCGGATAGTGAACTGCTCTCCATTCGCTTGCAAGCTAAGTGCACCGAAGCATGATGCTTTTGATTAGCTGGGCAGCATCATTTCGCGAACACTCCAACCACGCTCTAACACTGTGTGCACCGTGAATGTTTGCTAGAGCAGGTGTGTACGGGTATGTGTGTCGAAAACGAGCGTGTTCCAGTACACTTCACTTCATGGCACCCGGCAAAACACGTACCCCGTTCCAGCCCGCGACGAGATAAAACATATTCCACCCACTGCACTCTCGGGTTCTAGTATCTCTGGTTCGCGATCACCGCTCCCGAACGCACCACTACTCACACGCACGAAAAACGGTTGCTTTTGGTTGTTTTGCTTTCGGTTGAAATGTAATCGCATAAACGAATATTCCTCCCAGCCACATGAAAGAGAACAGGGGACGCGCGCACGACAGAGAGATTAATTATTCCGTCTGTAGCCGAACGCACATTATCTCTTAATGACATTTACCGCAGCCACAGTTGAATTTGCGAAATTCATCAAGGCGACAGAGCAGATCAAACCATGTCACCTCGCGCTTTTGGTGTGCCTTGCTCTGCAGCTCCCTCCGCTGTTCCCCTTATCTTAATGGATCTCGTGAACACTTCCAGCTGGGAGGAAGATTCAGTGTCGAGCTCGGGGAAGATGATGAATGGTAAAGCTTGACTTTAATTACCACGCCGAGATACGATTACCTTGAGATATGGCCGACATGGTAGTCGAAGAGCTTTGCCGGGCTGATAATGCTTACATGAGGTAGCTAATTTGTACATGCCTGTAACTAGCAGAGAGGCATTCAGATGGATGATGATTTGCTGGAGGATTGTTCGGTGGAATTAAGCTCCAGCTTTATTGAATTATTTTCGCCGTAGTGAAGGAAGCAAATACAGAACGCACGGGGGAAATAAGTGATGCTTTAATTTACGATTTACACCATTCAACTAATCAAAACCAACTAAATCAATGACTCAAAATTACTCCTAAAAAGAAGTACAATTCATGTCAAAGTAATAACGCCATCCAATTCACTCTGCCTCCGAAGGTAGCGCCGCTATCAATCTTATTATTTTTGACAAATGTTACACCACGATAGCAGCAAACCCGATGCGTCAATAATCCAACGAAGATGTCCAATCAATACAACAAATCGAGCTCTGTTCTACCCGGCTTGCTGTCTCGCCCCAAACAAGACCCTAACCACAACCTGCACTCTTAATAAATCTTACTTTTTCACACGCCACCAGGCGTCTCCTTTTTTCCACCAAAGGGCGTTGCAAACAGCACAAAGGGAATTGTCAGTCGTTTTGTTCAATGGGCACTCATCTCACACCACTCTCGTATCGTATTGCTCACTGTCTCCTGTTTATTTTTTTATGAAGCAGTAGAGATATAATTCCCCGGAAGAGCTTCCGCGCCAGCCAATGACGCCGGCGAACGAACCGGAACCCAAAGTGCTGAAGCGATGTAAACACTGCAGGCACTGCGTTGTGGAAATGAGTGTTGGACGGTGGAAACCCGTGAACGGAGGCAAAACAGTTGACGTCTAGCAGTGGTGCTTGGTGAAAGTATCATAATCTGCAAGCGTATTGTTGTTAGCATAAAGCAGCTTTTATCCGTATTTATTGCAGCTTCCGGCTTCCAGTGGGGCTGCTTGCATTCTTTCCTTGACAACAATTAGAACTACCGTGGGAAAGCAAACGGCTACTGAAAATATTAATCAAATCTCTGATGACGTGGGGAAGGTGAACACAGAACATCTGTGTATCGTCTTGTACAGCTTTTTTTATTTAAGAATCTATTCGTGCAAATCAACAAAATTAAATGCCTTCCAATGGCACATACTTGTATAGCGAGAGTCTCACGTTTCAGTCCAATACAAACCGCAATGATTTTCCCATTAAAATTGAACACAAAAATTGAACTACCGCACGCTGCTACATTCCCTTCATGCTATTATGTTTCGCGTGAATCCATTTCATCCAATTGACATTAACACTCATATTTCGACATCGTTATTGATCTTTGCCATTGGCCTTTGCGAGAATGCCGTTTGCGATACAATGCCATATGCTGGTAGTGTGAAGGTGTAAAATCGATACGGATCGTCACGTTTGATTTTGACGCGTTTCGTACGTGTGTTTACAGTTTCAATATAACTGAAACACTTTCACGAAGCGCGTACGTACGTAAAATGGTATTTTCAGCGAATTTTTGTTCACATTTTAGTAGTGTATTGGATCAAAAGAATGTTTATCATGTTTATCCCAAGCGTATGAAACCATCACCATTTGGAATTTGAATGAATTATGAGCAAAGTTTTCCCCTAACACAACGCTAATGACACAAATAATGGTTCATTTAGAATAAACACAACTCGGCAGGTTCATACCGCTCCTAAATCATTGCATGTTTAAACTTTGTTAATTTACCCTCGGACCGGTTGTGCTATCAATCATGAGCATCTTTTACTCCACGAGAAGAATGACATTATCAACTACTTCAAAACGTTAACAGGGATAAACATAAAATGTAAAATATGATTCAAGAATTTTCATTATGCCGTCTGAGGAGCGGCATTATTGTACATTGAAATATGTTATAAATCATCCTGCGTTGGTTATTAACATGCATTGAATGTTGCTAAAGTAGATACAATATAATTTTAAAGATGATCTCAACATTTGAAACGAGTTAATTTATTTCAAAACTTAGCAGTCTTCCTAAACTTAACATCAACACTGTTGATAAGTGATAAACATCAAACCCAGAAAGACACAACAATGTGCTCCTTCAAATGAAATTAATTTGCTGCCATCAACCTTCCACGGCTACATTTCCGCACAAACCATCGATAGGCGTACACATCTTCTCATCTGTCTACACCTGTCACTGGCTGCTATGCACTTGCAAAAGCCACTGCATACCGAACTCCCATTTGTCCCGTCTAGATTTGCAACTAATGCTACATTTAATTCAAACCTATCTCTTCCTTTCTCCCTCCTTCCTCCATCAGCAGACAAATCTATTTCCAGCCGACCTTTGGCAAATGTATTTAGCATCAGATCGGCGTCATGCTGACACGCACGGTATGGCAGCCAGACAAGCTGATGCTTCTACCTGCAACTGTACGCTGACTGCCTCATAATTCATCTCAGCTCGCACCTTCGCTCGCACCGCACCCGAAAACAGATTGCAACAAGGGAGATTAATCCACCGGACCTATCTGGTGCACATTCAATTTCCTTGTCGTAGGCTGAGATTATCATTTGATTTATGTGCCACATGAATGTGCCGAGTCATGATTCATGCTTCGGTAGGGTTATTAAGGATGCACCCCGGCCTTTCGGTAAGATGGATGGAGATAGAAAGCAGAGCTGATATTCAAATTAAAACCTTGACCAATCGGGTTAGTTGCTATGGGTGCATTTGGGAGGCAGTTGTTTGAAATACACTGCATCGACACAAGTTTGTTTGAAGTTGTATTGAAGAATCACTACCAACCAACAATCAAAAATGAGAATGACTCGTATGCAGCTCGACTTTCTATCCAAACCCTTTACAGAACTTTTTTCTATTGTTTTTGATCCACAAAACTTGCTCCTGCCATTTCCTTCCCGAAAACTCCCATGGGTGAGTTTCAACAGTACAAACAATCTTTCTTCAACCTTTCTTTTGCATCAAAATCTACGCCAAACAACGTACGATTGTACAACTTTTTCACTTTCGAGTGTTTTTTAGACAAGGTTGACTTCAACAGTTCCACAAAACTCCACGTCACGTTGGATGATTCTTTTCCGAGTAGCTACGTCGCTTGCGATGCATTGGATTTTATTTCATACGCTCCGGCGAAAGCTGTGAAGCGTTGCGCAAAACTTTTTCCTTCCGCTGAGGGGTTTGTCGAATTTTACTGTCTGCTTTCATGAGGTTTGCTGCTAGAAACCGACTTTAAGGAAGTGTATTTTCAGTATCGATTTCTGTGTATTTTAAAAGTGCTGCGAACTATAATCTAAGCATCGATATCATAAAACATTCAATCATGTACGCGATAAAAAAGTGTTGTTCAAAACGATAATGCAATCCAAATGTCATTGTCGATGCAAGAAGCACCTACCGTTTTGTTTCAAAATTGCATCCATTTCCTGTCATGGTTCGGCCGATTGAAATCATACCTGTCGCCGCGCCAAATCATTTCTGCAAACACTTTCGCGAAAGCTTTTTTTCTCTCTCTCTTTTCAACTCTCAATCCATTCTATCAATCATTTTAAATCACCTTCCCTCCGACTCGTGCTGGAAGCACATATTTGGCAAAAGGTGCATCCATCGCCACCTACTAGCGTGTTGAATTGTTCTCTCTCTCTCTCTCCCATTTTGCCACAAACACCTATCACTACCGAATGTGGCTACATTTTCAATTTCCGCCAACGAACTCAATCACAAACACCGAACTCCACGCCACGCCAATACACGGCTCAACGGCCCCGGTTCGAAAGCGGTTCGCGATTGCCTATTTGAAAGAGCGCGTTTCAATCATACCTGTGTTTACATACGCTACTCCAACTGACAGCTGTGTTGAGTGGGCAGTAGTAGTAGTAGTAGATCGGGGAGCGAAATGCATCGCACGGCCGTCGCATGCTATTGTGCGATGAAATGAGAAACGTGTGAACGATTGATAACGGAAATCGATACTTTGCTCACTCACTCAAGCTGGCAGCGTTGCACTTACCGTGCAAAGCAAATGCAAGGAAGTCAAAATGTGCTCAAAGCGTGCACACGAAAAGCTAGCACATTAGCTTGCCGGTGACTTTCACATGCATCTGGCATACAAAGGATTGCAGCTTCACGTGTAACGCCGCTACCGTGCAGCATTTGTTGCTGACAGCTTTACGGTGCAGCCACGCGCGGTACGCGCTACCTTCCGGCGAGTGCTTCACCCATTTTTGTCAACAAATATGTTTCATTTTTCTGCATCTCCCGCCCGCTGGGCAATACGCTCACGCGCGCCCTGTACGTGTGGGGCGTGGTTTCATCCACAAAACGAAAGGTATGTGTGACAAAAGTTTTACTTCTTTTTTTGCATTTGTGCACCACTGAACCACTCGACATAGGAGCTTTGTTTCCTCGTACCGCTCTACCGCAAAGGGATGCTAGCATTTCCTGGCTGCAGCAGTTCTATCACATTACAGCATAGCCGTTGGTCAAAATCAAACATACTACGCTACAAAAGCAGCTGTTCGGACTTGTGCGCGCTTGTTTTACGTGCTACGGTAGATGAGTGTTCGGACAACGTCGACAGAGCGTACCTGTGCGGCGAGACATCCGGGGACTGGTACAGCGGGGTCAGCGGTAGATACAATCGGGATTTCGTACGTGCTCTGAGCAATTTCTATTCAGCTCAGTGTTTCACCGTTACTATTATATTCTAATAGCTTCTAGCCCTTTCTAGCATACTAATATGCTCCTCCGATAGACAAGACCTTGTTTTAGCTGCCGGAAAACTGCAAAAACAAACTTCCAAAGCACACACGCTCGTGTTACGAAATCTGGACAATGTGTGTGTGTGTGTGTGTGTGTGATTCGTGGAAAGGGTTGCGAGGCAGTGTTGCGGTTACCGTTGGGGCTGACAGTCATGGCCCCGGATGTCTTGTGGCTAAAGCGTCGGTTAATTAGTGTGGCTTTCCTGGCAGGTTGTTGTTTGCACAGGCGTGCAGGCTCCAGTAGGCAGATCAATATCAGGATGTGTACAGGGGTGTATACAAAAGATATAACTAATTTGAGAATGCTTACGATCGCTCAGTGCGTGGAGGCTACGAGGAGATGTTTTAATGAATGTATTGAATTTCATTGTTTCCACATGTTCATTATTTGTCATTTGATATTTCCTTCGACAACATGAATCCTCATGAATCACGCTCGATGCAGAGGATTTTGTTATACTATGCAAACCACTATAATTCATTATTACATCTCTTCATTACGAACAATAAACACTTTTTTATGAAATCTTTCCAGTGCTGTGTCACATCTTCTGACGTGTCGGAGTACCAGCAATCGTTCAAACCAACACTCTGGCTCGCTCCTAGCTCCCGATGTCCCTCTGACTCCAGCGACCTCTGCACAAAAATGGTTCCACTAGGATGCGTTGTGTTGTGTTGCTTTACTTGCATGAATTATGGTTATTAAAATCATAACTCATCCGATGACGAGCGCAACTACTCCTGACTCGGCCCAACACAAAGCCCCTAGAAAGCAGCAACGCGAACCGTACCGAGCAGTTTTTGGTGTCCTGGTGAGCAGTCCTGGTTTGACATTTATGGTGATTTCCATGCCTTGGGAAATCACGGTTCGTTTACTTGATTGTTGCGATGGAGCGGTTTGCCCACGATAGTGGTACTAGTGAAGTCACTCGTAAAATGCATCCGAAACTCATGTGGATGAACATTCGCAGAAGAAAGAGATGTACTCATTTGAAAGGTTACACATAAAAAGGCTAGTATATAACGAATTTTAAAATATAGATTCTTATTAGTTTAGCTACTGCAATAACAAAATATCAACCTTAAAGTTTGCTCTTAACAAATACATTTTATACAGAAAAAAATCGTTCCTACTACGTGATCAAACTGCTTAAATAGATGCATCGTTTATTGCATTCGTTATGCTACATCCCATGGCAAACACACGAACGAACCGCAAAAACGATACAACCACATCCTTGAAGATTCTGAGAATTTTCCGGTACGAGGTTACATTGCAAATGAGACGACCAAAGTTCTTTGGATGCACGTTCTGTGGTTGGTAATCAAGCAGCAAACTTACTTACCATTCTGAACTGCTGTTCATTACACTTAGCACCTCATCGTATGTGGTATGTAATGTGTTTGCTTTTGCTATGATTCTTGCTGTAAACTAACGTAAAACGTTATGAATAATCTTTTGATTTATTTTCCCGTTTTTACTTACACTACGGTGTAGTATGGTTATGTAGTACTCAAATAATTTACTTATAATAAATAATAGCTTGTCAGTTAGGCTTCCATAACAGTATTTAAACTTCCCTGACTATCTCATCGTGCAATCCAACCTTTAGAGTTAGGTCAACACAAATCTTTGCTTCACTCGCGAGCATGTAACCTTTCAAGAGATTGGCCGTACTATTGACATTAAAACCATCTCTCACAAAATCAACACCAAAACATTCAAACAAACCGCAAAGCGGGTCGCAACAGCACACACACACAAACACAGCGTACACTGGTGGCATCTCATAAGTCACCGACTGGAATGCCTTTCATCTGTCAGCCACAGGAAATGATCTGCCCTATATACCATCAGTGGCTACCAGAGAGATGCTTGCTGGCAAACATACACCAGCAGGACAAAAAACCTACCCACACACACACATCCATACGATGCCAGAAATAAAACACCTTCTGACTCAATATCCTCCCAAAATCCTATCACTACTAAGGGGATCTTTCTACTAACAACAACAAAAAAAACAAACATGCAAAGAATGTGACGATGGTGTGTGGCGGCACACGGCGCCGGTATCAGTGTGATTGTGTCCTGGGACTTGGGCGTGCAAAGAAACGAGAACACAAATACGATGTGTGCCACAAAAGCCGTGCTTAAGGGCACATTTGCTTCTGGTTCGGGCTTATTTTTCCGCACACAAGATTCGGCGAAAGCGAGCAGCAGCAGAGAAATGTGAGTTTCAGCGTATTACACGGTTCGGCAGGTTGAAGTGCGTGAAGCTTTGGAGACCAACTGAGGTATTCTTTTGTGATTTTGAGACCTTTGCTGTTTTGAGCTTTTTTGTTATGTTCCTAACTTTGCGGAAAAAGACGATCTTCGTATTGATGTTTGACATTGATAGCATTCTTTCTATGTACCAATTATGCTGGCTTGAAAGTAATACATACCGGTACAAGGTGCTAAAAGAAGCTTTTCAATGAACAACGTGTAAGTAGACATCTTTTAAGAATAACCCAAATCCAACTCATCTTTATAGTCATCTTTGCACAACGTTTACATCCTCCTAACATCAAAACCACTCAAAATCCAATCTTTTCCCACTTCGCTCAGTTTGAACGATCGTTTTACCACCCAAGAACCATGTGTGGGCCGAAAACAAAATCTAATTACAAGCAATGTGCGTGGTTTTAATGGTAAATTTCCGTACATTCACAATCGTGCGAGGAATGAGTTATGTTAGAGCCGTTCCGTTACATTACCATAATGCCACAATGTAAAGCAAAGTTGTTTGAACGTTGATGAGTATTTAATTGGATTTTATAAGTTCGTTAGCGTGGGTTTAGAGAACTCATTTCAGTGTATTTTATCCACTTTACGACACATTAACAACCGGTTAAGGTTTTTATGAGTAGAGAATCATCTTACCATATTGTTGATTAATTTAGGATTTATTTTAAAAAAGCAGACGCTTGCTTTCAAATATGTCGTTTAACACTTTCATTTATCCTTTCTCCATCACACTGTAAACCATTGAACTGAACAAAAAATCAATACCCCTTAGATCGCATTACACCGATTTCCATCACGCGAAAGCCACACAAAACCGAATATGCTAAAAACCCTTTCTGCAGCGATCGCAATTTTCCAGCATCCATCCTTCCAATCCATCATTATCATAAAATATTTATAGAAAACTGTAAAATCTACATCCTATCGCAACACCCCACACACACACACACAAACGAACAGATTGCCCGTCCGTGTTTGAGCAGAAGGGCGACTCTCGTGTGCTCGTGGGCACATAAATTACTACGGAAACCATAGGCACAACACGAACAGCATCGTGTACGGTGCGAACACGTTTCCGGTGTGCTATATTATTTTACGATCAAAGCATCTCGACGAGCTTTTACCACAGGGTGATGGCAACGCGGTACGGTACGGTAAATGGTTGGCTAAAGGATTGTTCGTGCCACGGTAAACGTTAACTTTAAGATTATCGTCTTCCTACTCACACACACACACACACACACACACACACACACACACACACAAGCAAGTGACGGGGTATGACGCGGTTTAGCTGCATTAAAATTCATGCAGTCGAGTCGTGTCACTACTTACGTGGGTCGCGTCGGTTACACGTCTTGAAGTTTGCTATTATTGATCGATTGTTTATGTGTTCAACAATGCTCAACTTTATACATCAGCATAATTATAATTTTTAAGCGCTCTTCGCCGTGTTGATGTTGATTAACGACGTTGGTAAAGCTGCTTCACATCTCCAACCTTCCTTACGATGAACTTCGCATTGGTTTGACCTTAACATCTTCGTGCTGTTTATTTCTCATCAATGCAGACCGAAAGGCCTTCAGACAGGAGTTTGTTTTGATTAGCCAGTTGTTGTCTGGGGCCTTTGTTTAGCCAGCGTTTAGCGAGAATAATCGTGCCCAAAAGTGTACACCGGCAGCTACGCGCCCACTCCAGACTGTATTCTTGGAATTCGTTAAATATTCCGCACCACTGCAATCTGCCGTAGGATTTTCACGTTAAAAAAATAACGTACGCCAACAGTATACAACTTCAGGTTCAGTAGCACGGTTTTTCCTACCAATGAAGACTCATAAAAGGGAAAAGGAAAAACATCGCATTTGCAAAATGGAACACACAAACACAACGATGAAAACAGATAACAGTCCCTAATGTGCAATATTTATGCTCTGCTAACGACTTATCCGATCTAATCCATCAAGTCTCGGTTCAACAAATTTAGAAAGTGTGATAACCGTACCACACACACGCACAGCTTGTAGCCAGAGCGTCAAACGTAAAAACCCATTATGGGTTTCACACGAATTATTTCTGGCGAATGCTAGCCGCGAAAGTAATGTTTGCGCCCGAGCGTATGTTTATGCAAATGTAATCAACGGCAAACATTAGGCGCTAATGGCACCCCCATTCACCCACGGGTATGCCGTTCAAAATTATAATCGATTAATCGAACGCAATTTTCGACAACCTTTAATAGCGCACCAGCAACGGCATTGCGCACGAGCTCGAAGAGATTATTTGAAGTTTTTTGAGTGTGAGCACTGTACTTACATTTGAGGAAATGAATAGGTAGCATTCAAAAGGATAAGAATGTTACTTGTGTTTGCGGTTGCTTGCTCCATTACCTGCTCTTTGTATTGCACACATCGCCAAATACTTCTCTAATGATTGTAGCGCTACTCATGCGTAACCTACCCCTCCAACAACGCGCTCGCTTCTACGCAAATGTTGACATTTTCCACCATCCTAATCAATATTGCTTTTATTATATTATTATTTTCTTTACCTCCTCCCCGCGGCAAACCTCGAGGTGAGCGAAGACATCCCACGACTGCGAAGCAACTTCAACCATTTCAGCTAACCAACTCCTTGCCTGTTAGCATTTTCTTTTTTACTTCAGCCACAGACGCATTCACCTCCTAACGACTCTGTAATCACACCGACAAGGTTAAGGACAGAATGGCAGAATGTAACAAAACTGGCATCATGCTTCATGAAGGAAAGGTCCTTATTTCCTGCAGCTATTATGTTGAGTTATTCCTTTCCGTTCGAAAGGAGTTGTTAGCGTAATAGTAAGTGAACGTAAGAAAAAAAGCCTGACAGAATTGTAAGGAAATGGGAACATGGAGCGGAGTTGTTTTTGCTCCGCTTTCACCGCAGGTTGTTATTCTTTTCTCCTGTTCGGTAGCTCGGTTCGGTTCTGCTGCTACCGCTGCTCCTTGTGGAGGGCCAAAGACAAAGATAAACAGCAAGTAATACGAGAAAACATGTTGGGAAATATTTATGTATGACGAAGTACTCGGGCGCTTAATGAAAGAGGAAAAAGCACTTTAGAAATGAGTAGACAGTGGAACAGATGGACCTCAAGCGAAATAGGCCTCAAGAAAGGAAAGTTTTAATGTTCAGAAATGGTGGCAACATACGAAGAACTTAATATTCAATATGCGAAATTACAACATAGTAAGAGTAGCATATGTATTTATAAAAAATGTGACAATTTTGTCCATGATCTTCATTCAATCTACACGTAAGATTAACTACATTGATTTTCCTATCCAGGTATTTTAGAGATACGTAGAAACTAAGCTGTATGTTGTATACCTGCTACTTTAATCGGTCATAAGCAACTATTCATTATAACACCAACTGAATGGCCCCTTTTGAATGATTGAATGCACTGATGCCATCTACACAGTACATGGCGTCTCTCACACACATCACTATCTCTGAAACGTTATCCCCTGATCGTGCGAAAGCCTCAACACATTCCGCATTCTATTTTTAATAGCCATCTGTGCATATAAGACATCCCCTGGCACCATGCATTCAGGCTCATTCATGCGAGATTTTACGCAAATAACCACCTTCACCACCAACCAGGGAAGCGCAGGGATGGCTAGACTGACGTTGGTGACAAATTGAAACCACCTACCTGACGTTGCAGCGTCAATGGAACGTCCTGAAAGGCGGGGAGTAAGCCCCATCATTCAGTGTATGCATTTTATCGCTCCTCTGTCTTGTGGTTGACGTTATTCTTTCTAAAGGGCTCTTCTTGTTTTTTCTTCCATCCGCTGCATTTCTACGAGACAGCTCTTGCCGGTATTCATATCGTGAGGATGTATTCATTCGATCAACATCTTTGTAAACACGTTCGTTAACAACCGGCGAGTGGGTGTCCGTGGGCGATTGGTCTATGCACTTCGACGGAGAAAGGATGGCAGTAACATTGAACATTGAAGAATGACAGTGACAAGGGAAGTGGTAGGAGCTCGAGAGCGGAAGGCAGGCTTAAGCTTATCGTTCGATAGTGCCTCAAGAAAACTGAACACCATGTGCACAGTTTGTTGGAAAAAGGCATTACAATGGGGTCTCAGTTTGCATGTCCAAGAAGTAGTGGCATTCACGCAGAGATAGGACACGCTCTATCTCTATGTTGTGATGGAAAGTTTGTGTAAAAAGTGAAATATGAACAGTTCCTTTAGAGATCGGCTGCGTTCGATATCTCCTTTAGGCTCTTTGCTTCGTGTACGTGAGCTCAATACAAGAGAAGCGCCTCAGACTGCCAGGGCACAGATTTCCTTGCTGTGGGACAAATGAAGAAGAAGGTCGTTGTTATTGATGTTGTTGTGTGACGAACCAGTAGAAGTAAAGTCTGAACCAGACTACACAAGATGACATTGTTTGCGTAGATGTCACGACGAGTACTTGCATGGCGTGACAGAGAGATGAATTGCACTCTATTTATGTTTGCCTCTTGGTATGCAAATACAGGTGCTGTAAATTTGCAAAACAAATTTTCTTGAGACAGTCAGTACCTGTATCGTTCATATTAAAGCCATAACACAGACATTTTAACGAAACGTATCGAATCCCGGCACCCAGGGCTCGAAATTCTAGAAGCATAATTATACTTCCAGCGAAACATCAACCTCGAACAGCTCGGAGTATTGTCTGCTTGCAGGAATAATCATTTCCTTTTTCTCGGAAAACCTTCCACTGACCTTGCTCCGTATGCTTGGAATCAAACAACAAGCCGCAACAATCACCAATGATAAGTCATTAGCATAAAAATGTATCATAAAGACATAATGGGAATGTAATCTTGCTTTACGATTATCTAATGACTTTCCATGCTGCCGGGACCTTGGGCAACCCGCCGAATCATACCGAAGAATGATATGCCATGGAATGGAATGAGTCGGCACGTCTGGATATTGATTGTGTTTCATGTTTGTTCTATGCTCGTCCGTGCGTCTATGGCACGGTTTGATGTTGGGATTTCTCGTCTAGCTTTGCTTGTGTGTGAAAAGAAATGTTTCATTTGATGGACCATCGTGCACAACCTTTACCTGTTTAGATCCACACTTTGATGATGATGATGATGATGATGGTCATTTGCCTGCCCAGAAGTGACTTTAAAGGGCAGACAAAAGGAATCCCCATCATCAGCGCTATTCCAATGACTTGTCGATGATTGGCGAGAAAAACTGCTACAAATCCCCAGACAAACAAACCGGCGTCCAGCATTGTATGGGGGTAAGGGCAAAAGAAGGTTTTGTCACCGCAGTTACCACCGTGTTCCACCACGGTTCCCTGCGGACGCAATTCGGTGGGACCGAAAATAAATCACAAACACGCAACCTGAATTATTAGCGTGCTGCGTTTTTCGATCATTCCTTTGCAGCAGTTTGTTGTGCCGTTTCACTCACTCGTTCCAGTAAGAGTAGAATGAGAGGAATGTGTTTACCTTCTTACGAAAGAAAAATGATTTGAAAGATTCAGTTTTTCACGTACTGCATTACTCACGACCAGGCGGCTCGCTTTTCGGAGGTAGAGGGGCGAAACTTTTCATCGCAAACTAATGGAACATAACAACTCATGTAATTTGCATAACTGCTGATCGTTACACTTGCCTTGCCACAGTTGATTACACGTAGCTGACAACAAACTTATTTTACTATTTCTGTGATAAACAGTGATGACTACCCGTATCTTCCAAGTAAATAGAGCGGAAATACCTCCACGCATCGGTATGTAACACTATTTGCGCGTTTGGCGTGCGAAACGCTCCGTTCAATCGCTTCCATCCGAGTCAACTCTAATCAGCGCCAATTTATCATCCTTTCGACACCATCGCAAACTTTCAAACAAAATTTGACGAAATTAACACCCACACTCCACTCCACCGCCCCATCTTACAGTCTGTTGTTATGTTTCGGCGTCGAGTTAAGGTTGATGAAAAGCAATTATTATCCGTCAACCACAACCACCGCTATCGAAGTGAGGGCGAAGCAAACAGTAGTGGTACATCCGGCAGGAGGAAGTTGTTTAAAACTTGTCCTTATGTTGCTTGCCGATAATCGACCAAAAAGTATTTTTGTGGGCTTTGTAACGCAGCCTTTGAGCTTTTGAACTTTCCTAGTTAAGCTATCCGGTTGTGGAGGAATGTTATTGCTCTTCGGTGTGATAAGGTGTGCTTACTGTTTGGCTTATATTTGTTTGTGCAACGAAACTTTTCCTTATGTAAGTGTTATAAGCATTTAATTTTAATGTTATTTCTTTTCCAGCGTCCTGTATTGTTTCCCACCTCACACATGCTGCAGCAGTTTTGTCATTGTTTAATCGCAACATTCAATTTTGGATCCCTTCCCTTTCATCAAACGCTATCAGATAGATTGTATCATTAGTGGAGTGGGAGCAATCTCCTTTTTATCTTGTTTTCATAATGGCACCCTACCAGTCGACTGACAGCAGGTGCTCCAGGTCGAGCTTAGTTCGGAAAAGGTTCAGCCCAGCATGCGGGCATGCCAAGAACCGTTGCCGTACCAGAATCGTACGGAAAGGTTTTGTGGAAAGCTCAGATCTTCTGCACCACAGCAGCAGCAGCAGCACCACCACTCTCACAACAAAGCACCCATGCTCTATACCAGGTAATATGTCATCGTTATTCATTGTCCACCTTCACTGCTGATGTTGGTTTCTGTCTGCTGATGTTATTTCTGGACGTCGAAAGCGCCGTCGACAGCGCACCGAACGAACATGGTTGAAGCAGCGCGAGCGAGCACAACCGCTGCCGAAACCGCTGCTGCTGCTGCTGGAAGATAAAATTTATGGCTCTGCTTGCCTCCGTGTTCGCTTAGATGGACAAAGCGCGATAGAAAATGAAAGCGGGATGAAAGAAAATGCTTATGATATGATTTATGAGTGACGTTCGGTGTAATTGTTCATATTTTATGCCACTTTTTTGCCGCAATATATGCACCATCCGGTGAAATATGTAGGTGAAAAGTAAGAGTTTAAAGTGCACTTTCAGAAGTAAATTGAGAAAAGCGTATAAATAATATAAAATATTAATGGAAACCAACAATACAAGGGTCTTATTGGTCTAAAATGCCATTCTAAGCTATTGATCAAATGTCAAATCACACTGGCAGGCCTGTCCCAATCAAAATTATTTTTGACCCTCGTGAACTCAAAAACACATCACTGTCTTGCAAAAGATTGTATTGTTGCTTTTTTCAAGTTTTCTCCCTTTTTTGTCGGGCAATAGACCCTTGTCAACCGAATCAGGACGACACAATTTGTGTTTGTAGTGTTTTTCTTGCCTTCCTCGCCAAAACATACCTCGTAAAACGGTCCACTTGGCGGCCGTGTGTGCCCAACACGAGGTCCAACGCAGGACTTTTCCTCCTTTTGCCCAGCATTATTTTTCCCCAATGTTTTCATTCCACATTAACCCTTTGTTCCGTTGGTGTGTGCTGTGTACTTTTAAAGATCCGCATCGCTGTTGCCCGCAACACAGCTGGCCACGTGCATACACCGCCGAACCGGTCTCATTTGCTTCGCAAGGTACAAAATTAACCTCATGAAAACTCCATCAATTTCCCAATTGGTTTCGACCCAGCTACGCCCGATGAAATAATGATGCAGATGAGGTAGATTGTTTTTCAGTCCCCAAACCAGAGAAGAAAAAAACAAAACTCCAGATTTTCCTAACTGCTGGGCCATCGCCCACCAAACAAGACAACACTTGTACGCACGTGTGTTCAAAAGGGGAGAGTATTTTCCCAGAAACATAACACGGAAAAAAAACAAAAGATACAACTTCCGCACATAATGAGGAAAAAATATAGGATGATCCGGAGCGTTGTAAGCCGAACGCGAAGCGAGCATCAAAAACGGTGTTGGAAAAAAAATACAAACCAGCCGTAATAGGGTCAATTAGGATCCGTGTTGCTTTCTCACCAACCGGGAGGTGAATGAACACGTACTGCGAGGGGGTTTCATACCACCCGTAGCATTGTTTTTGTTACACTTATTATCGTATCAAATTAATTATAAATTAAACGGCCACAGCAGCAGTGTGATTTGTTTGCGTGGTTAAAGAAACAGAAAAAGGAGCTATAGGTTGATGTAAAACGGTTGCATGTTTTGTTCGTTGTCTCAAAAAATCTGTAAATTTGCATATTAATTATGGGCAAGTTTATTCCACTCCATCATAACGATGTATTGATCAAGCTTCGTCGAGCTTTATTGTGTAAACACCCATTCTGCGCTATAAACGCTTTAGAGTAATAAATACCACTCCTCTTAAATGCAAACACAAGAACCAATCATAGTCCATAAAACTGAAGGAAAATGCTCATTTCATCATCCATCCTGCAGGTCAGACGGCGAAAGTACTGCCCTTTAAACTAGTTTTATACAACCTTCGGTTTATGGCTAGCCTGCAAGGCTAGCTCATCGCCACCACTCATCGAATCGACATCGAGTGGTCTGTTATGGGAAATTAATTCAAACTCCTTCTATCCACGAACCTCAGCTTAGCTCATCCTTGTTTCCTTTCCATGCAAAACAGAACAAAAACAAAACAAAACTTTACGACTGCGAATGAAAGAGTGAGTGAAAGTTCCGGTCGGTGTTGCCTCCCCCCCCCCCGCCCCCATGTCAAACGAACACAACATGGCGGTGGGTACCGTTGGGTCTGTGGAATAGGGCTTCATGAAAAGAAAAATGATTACCCCACTCTCTATCCTCTATCTCAAGTGCGAGCCTCAAATGAACCGAAACACAGCCCGAACCGGCATGAAAACTGTGTGCTCAGTTAAGGGTGGCCCCCAGCATAGGGTAGGCCTGCCGCCCAGTTCTAAGCTGTTTCCTAATCTCTCAAAGGACTTAAAACGGACTGCGGAAAATTAGGCAACATACTACCCAGATTGCCGTTGAAAGGAGGTGCTTATGACAAAATAATGCTATTTTATCACGATTTCGGTGTGTTTCTGGAAGGTGCTTCAGGTACGGTAGTAGAGACAGGCATATGGTTATGGTTATGGATATGTCTGCATTGCTTAACGTGATAGTCTGCTTCGGACGGCTTGAAATGCACAAATTAGGTCTGCTTAGATAATTTCTACCGTATTTGCTGTTAAATTTATCAGTTTAAGGGTTTATTTGCAGCTTCTCGCATTATTATTATAAAATTTCTTGGATCATCATTGATACTAGAATATAACATGTTAAAATAAATTTCCCAGAATATCATAGTTTCACGGCCACAACAATGTTTCTGGCATTCAAAATATCCATTTCTAATAAATAGGCAGCGGAAAGTTTCAGGAATTTTACCCAATATTTCTTTAGAAAAAAGGACCAACCAATATTTGCTCATCCAAAGTGTTTTGCTTCTGCAATCTATATTTGTAGAATTTCCATATTGAAACCTACACCTTCAAGAGAGAAGCCCAAACAATTTGAAGAAATCTTTTTTTTCCACACATTATGCCTTAGAGCATGGCAGTTTATTTATCACGTCCAGCGATGTTTATTGTTGGTCACCAAGGATCTCTAAATCCAAGAAAATGGCATCAGCCTTGCATAAATTCTCATGGAAGAGATATTTAAACGTAAGCAAGCGATCAAGATTTTAGCTAGTCAGCTTTTCACAAGTTTACTTAAGCGTACCTTATGTCCTAGTATTCCAATAATTTCTCTCTTGAAATCAACTATGAAACTTTACAAAATCTTGATCAAAATCCCGATAAAATGTACGTAGCAAAGCGTGCTAGAAAAACATTCCGTTTCCAGTGGATTATTATGTTTTCCCCCATGCCTAGCAGGGTCAAAGTATCCGTCTCAAACGGAGGCGTATTGTGGCTGAATAATTTCACACCACACTCTTCTTTCTTCTACAGTTCTTCCTCCGGTTCTCTCTCCTACAATTGACTCTCCTGCATTGACGAAACCATGCAACCGTATGATTCGCGTAATCCTTTGGAATATCGAGCGCGACGTGGTGAAGAAAAAATCCCAACCCGTGCGAACAATTTGCTTCACCTGTCAAAGAGCTCGCTTCAACCGCACTACTCACTAACTGGTCGTCGCTGCCATTGACGGTTAATGACGGGTTCGGCGGGGAATGAAAGTGTCGCACAGTGTGATTTCTCTAGCTCTATTTCTTCTACCTCTCCCTCAGCAAACAAGCAAACCCCTTAGAGGAACCCTCCGAGCAACTAAATCAATCACTCAGGGAAGGTTCAACGTTGTCTCCGTGCACCGACCACAACCAACCACGCGGGCGTATTCCATCGGACTGATTCGAAAGGTTACCGCGGAGCGCAAGGAAACGTTTTGAGAAGGATCCGGCCACTCGGAAGGTGCTGTGTTTTGCTCTCAGTTTCATCGATTTCAAAGCGAAGGCACGAAAGGATGAATGCCTTCGTGTTGGAGATGCTCTCAGCTGTTCCACTGCTCGGAATGAACCGAATGGGTTCGTCGATTTGAAAGGTTCATCGTTGGGTTGTAGTGACAGTTGAGTAGTGAATGAGCATGGGATGAACGTGTAATGCAACGATGAATTTCGAAATGAACACACAAAAAGAGCAAATCTAAGCCATACACAGGAAAAGCAACAAATCTAAGTTGGAGTGTTTTTGTCATATAACAAAATACTTCCAGACATCTAAACAGTTTCCAAGAACCCTTAACGACATCCAAATTTCTTCTCCAAGATCTTTAAAGAAGATGTTTCAGATATTGTATTATTATTCAACCGTTTACATACTCTCATAGCGCTATCAGTCTATCACCAGCAGCAGGTGGTTCGATCATCTTGTTTAAGTTATGCATAAATAATGGGCTGTCTTCGATATCATTTCCAACCAGCCTGTGCCTTGCAGCAAACTGCTGAAAATTGCGTTTGGTGCTTCATCTTGATTGGGCTTGATGCGGTGCTGGAAATTTACCAACCAACCAACAACAAAAAAGAAGCAGACGGTAACAATCTCCGACTACTCGTACCGATGAAAGCCTTTGCTTTGCCTTCGCTCACTGACTAATCAACGAGACCCACAAACAACTGGAGCATGAAATTGCTTTCCGATGTTTTTCGGCAGCATTACAGCGTCTACCCAGCTTCAGTTCTTGGTAGCGTTAATGCAACGGTGTGCAAACGAGTACGCCAAGCCCCAGAGTCGAGGCCAACCGAAAAATAACAGGTAGAAAGCAAACGCACTTAACGAGTGGGTTGCACTTTCGGCTCAGAGGGTTTATTTATTCAATTTTCTAATACTTCAAGAGAGGAGCATGCTTATCATCGTTCGGTGCGTTGTAGAGGGAATGTTTTGAATCATGTGAAAGCAAAAGAACGTGTTTGTTTGCAAGGAGGAATGTTTTGAGGTCACAAGTCTTATCTTTTAGGAGCTTTTGATGCATATTTCTGGGATGATATTATGGTGTTTTTTTCTTCGTTTACGCAGATTCTGAAATTAATCACCATTATTAAATGCATCTGTATCATAAATCTTATCTTACAGCTATGCATAATTCCTGTCATGCTTGTATTTATCTCTATGATAATGCATCAAAAAGAAATCCATTCGTTGACTTACTCAGTGGCATTTTTTCAGCGCATTGCATGTGTCACACAACATGAAGTGTCTCAAGCTGTTTCGTCGACTGACGTAATCTGTTCTGTGTTTTAATTCAAAACTGTTTTGAACAGGTCCGTGTCGCGTATAATGATTACATCCCAGAATGTCTAAACCGCCCGGAAGTATTTTCCAGCATTTATTTCGCCCTTAAAATGCAACCCTCATCACTGCACGTGATCGGCCAACACTTTCTGTACAATAAGAAGCGATGCAAAACGGACAACGAAAAACTTGCACCATCATCTGGTGATGCATTTGTTGCAACACAGGGCAGTTGCAGGGCAGTGGTGATGACATGGTTGATTTTAATCATTTTAAATTGCAAATTAGATTCGCAAGAGCTGGGGCGTGGATGTTTTTAGCACCTGTGGAGACAGTGGTGCCTTGGAGCAGGGAGGCACGAGCAGATGTTTAATTCAATTAACAGTAAACTAAGCCTTGAACTGATCTTCCACCTGCTCCATCTTGAACGATAATAATCCATCATGATCCATATGATTGGCAGCAAAGTTTATCATTCGTAACAACAGCAGGATCATTTTAAAACCGGGCTTCACCAAGACTGTCATTGGCAAAGTTTACGATACGCCCTTCTTTGCATTTTAATAAAAACCTTAACATCAACAATCAGCACGGCCGAATGCGAACGCAAGACCAACTTCACACCATCGCGGCGCCGTGTGCCGTGCATAAAAATGAGACAAGCTTGTCCAAGCTTGTAACACAGCTGGCTAAACGACGCTGGCTACCTGTCACCGATCTCCGCCCAATGGACGCACGTTTTCCAAGGCAAATCATTTACATTTCGATGTTAACCATCGGCCATCGGCGTATCGGTAAGCGCGGCCAACCTCTGGGCGACGGCCACGGCGGCTTTTTGCAAACGATTTTCAAACTGTATTTAATTACCATATTTCCATCCCTAATAAGGTGGGCGAGTAGGCCTAAAAATGGGAAGCAATCCAAGGGCTGACGTCCGATGGTACGATTTCCACCTGTTGGATTTAATTTAACATATTTTTTCCCCCTGGCCATGGCCATAATATGGCACCAGTTTCAGGTAATAGAGGGGCAGACACAGAACTGACACCACTGCGGTTGACCAAGTTTCAAACGTAATTAAAATGATACCATAACGAAGCCAATAATTTAACCAGAGTCTTATGAATTCAAAAATCAGCTTACAGAAAAATCTTTCATTTGAATAATCATTTCCTAATTTTGTATATTTCTTTTTTTATTTAACTGCACAACATTTCCTTGATTTATATCAACCACTTAACATCTTTGTCCAGTTCGCTCCGTCGCAAATCCCTCACACGTTTACCCTCATCTCTGTGGCATTACTGTGCACTGAATCAGAATTGTGTTTTCTACCAAATTGAGGAAAAAGGACAAGAAAACTCACGAACACACACACACACACACACACACACACCCACACATTCTTTGGGACTTTTCTTTTGCTTCCGTGCGGTCCCGTTTCGACCTTTATCAGTGTCCCTTGAGTTGTACGCTCGACAGCTGCTAACAACTTCTAATCCCTTGATGTCCCTTGTGGCATGACCCGTCAAGTGAACATATGCTCGTTTCATCTTCATCAATGCGCCCTTCCGGTGCGTCCTTGCGATAACGTATGTTTTATTGCGTTACATTTTCCAGCAAATAGAGCTTTGCTCGTTCTGCTCCATGCTTCCTTTGAAGATACAGAATCCAATCAAAATACCTTTCCGGTAATGTAATGTGCACATGTGTACGTGTTTGTGAGTGATAAGGAGAAGAGTAAGAGTTTCAAAAAGAAAGAGCGGGACACAAAGGGAGATTGCCGCACAATCGAGACTGAAAAGAACAGAAAAGACTGAACACTTAACAGTCCCATGTGACATGTGCTTGGAAGTTTAAAATTAGTTTCAAAAAATCCTTTTTAAATGAAAGTTCTCCGATTTCTCCATGAATAGATCAGAGTAGAAATCAAATTAACTTCAGAGATAAGGGCGAATCAATCCAATTCGCTTCATTTTTTTTTGTTTCACACAATAGACAACACTTTGATATCGAACGAGATAATTAACAGTATTATCAACCTCCAACGCGCACCCTGATAATCCAGGAATCGGTTACACCTTTGCGCCCTCATTTGCGCCTGCTCAGAGCAATCACGCGAGCATTCGCTAATTACATAGGCTTATCGAGTTTATTGATGTCAATCAATGCACTCGCCAATGGATATTCCCGGTGCGCTGTAGGGTAATTGTTTTTAAACAATCAACACTCGGGTGTACTTAAAAGAAATCAAATTGGCTCATAATCAATTATTCAATAACAAATCCGCGTTGGAACCGTTCCCTCGGGCCCATGCGTTTTGTCGTGTCCAGATGAAACACATTACAACGTGTTCATTAACTCAGTAATCTCGTAACATTCCCCTAACAGATTACACACTAACGGGTTAGGATGGATCAAACGAAAGGACTTTCTTTTTAGGGAATGTATCTTTGCACTGTGTTTTTGGTAAAACAAGCATTTGGACTTTCAAGCAATACGAGCGTAGGACGTCGGAAACGGTAATTAAACTGACAAAATGATGACGCTTTGATCATTCATAACATGTTTCCAGTTAAATCGGTATTAAATGTGACGATGCTAGAAGCATTTTTCATACACTTTCTGCTCATCTCAACGCATATTTCGATAAAAAAAATGGCTATGATCGCTCTATCGTTTCATGGATTGCTGTCAGATTTACATCACGCTTCGCTCTTACACACAAATATGTGCTTTTAATGTGAATAATATCACGTCTCCATGTATTAAACTAATAAAACGAAATCAGCATGGGTCTGCAGATGGTGCCAACGCTATCATGACTATCATTAAGCATCCCAAATCACTCGTCGTCATCCTGATGGACATCATCAACGCTTGTACCAATGCTTTCACCATCATCGTGAATGTGTAGTTTATTGATTTTCTTACCTGTTGGATGTGTTTCAGTGGAACTGATTTCAATGTATGATATTAAAGATGGATTCAGCAAACTGTCCTGTGTGTCCCAAGTGGTACATGACATTTTATTTCAAGCACATTTCCTGCGAGCTATGAATATATTTGCATGGATTTCACTTATATTACCCAAACCATACCATTTCTCTTTATGAATGTTTTTCCTTGATGATCTTCCCGAAATCGATAACAATTTTTAATGCTGCAAAACAACATTTGTGCTTAAAACAATCAGAAATAAAGTCCCAATATGGTGCTACACATCCAGCCCGGCAAAGCTGGTGAATTAACACCGACCCAGGGTCATAAATAAAGAGGAACCGTGCCATAAACGAATCTCCCTATAAAGTGTCTATTAAATTGAAAAACCATGTTCCACCACTAATCCCGGTGTCGGTCATACCGATCTGACCTCGAATGGCCAAGCCAGTCCACGCAAACATTCGCTTGCCAATCGAGCACCTTTAAAGGCCGCCCAGAACCATTTCCCATCTCGGGGAGGGAATGGTGCTAAAATGTAACCATAAAACACTGATATTTCTATATTTTCTTTCACTCTCTTTTTTTTTTTTTGAGCTCCATCCCCACATCACTCCCCCGGTTTAGAGGGAGGGCCGACCAAATACTTGACGACCATGTTACGGGTGGGAAGATTACGGCTAAAGCCAATCTTGCCGTCTCGTCGCTCTCGCCATAAGGGCGTATTTTTTGTATGCACGGGTCACTGGGAAGCTAAAAGCTGTAAACGTCTTGAAACCGTCTGCAATAACAGAAAAGGCACATGGTGTAAGGATGAAGCAAGTAGGAAGGGAGGAGGGAAACATCGTACTGAAGGATCATTTGAGCCGTTTACCTCCGCTAAGGCGAGTCGTATGCGAGTAAGCGAAAGCTTTAAATGTGAAGTGAGTCATTTTTCACTTTTCATACATCTGGCTCGTGTTTCAGACTCTTGTTCGTGAGTGTTGCATAACAAAAATACGGATTTTAAGAAAAAGATTTCAATCAATCAGTACAGTAATTTATTAACTTATATTGCAATTCTGCTAAACACGCCTAAGAACTGCACCTTGTAATAAGAGAAAAAATGCGTACAATATTACACATATCTATTCTTGCATCACAATTTCCAAAGATAATTATTTTACACTTTCAAAGAACCTTTCAAAAATAATGCTCCAGCTTCTTTTGCAAACGCAAGTGCGTCAAACTCGCGAAGCTAAGCAAATGCAAATTTAAACGAAATCAATCTACACACAAATCCTAGACTGATTGAAAAGCGGCACCGTTTCTCGGAAACGCATAATGGAAGCGAAATATAAGTGCCATATTGATAGAACGTATGCAAGACGACGAGACGACGTTGGTTCCAGGAACGAGAAGTAAAATAAAACTTCTTAAGCTTTTCTCCAGGTGCCTTGGACGGGCAAAGACGGTGGCACCGATGCTTCCTTCGCACAGAGAAGATAAAAGAAATCCGCTTGCGTATTTGCTTGAAAGGAACTGAAAGAGGATTTTTTAAACGACAAACCTATTGTAATTTATCTTTGAAGCCTGCACATTTCTATGGATCGCAACGTTTCAATATAACATTTTTAACATAGCTCAGCAAATGTATGGCTCAAACAACTGACTTACAGCACGGTAAATTGTTGCTTACTCATTGCTACGCTATACTTTGTACTTTTTGTTCATTTTTATGTTTTAAACTCTAACAGCGCTTGCTATCTCCCTTGATCCCCTGTCAATAACAACTCAATTAATTAAAAGGTACAACAAAACAGAAAAGCAACTCGAAAAACAATCATGTAATTACTTTCTCGTTAAAAAGACATCAAACGGCCAAATAAACGGCCGTAGCAAAAACATATCCCTGTCTGTTACGCTCTAATTATTTCGATTGATTTCTTTACCGACTTCACGCTTCACTTTCCAGGCGTTTCATCCATTTCAAAATTACGTTGAATTATAATGCGTTTCTAAGAAGCATTCGGTAGGGTACTATTTGTACTTGCGTAAAAAAACTCATCAATTATCATCAATGGTTTAAGGTTTAAAAGAAAACGAAAGTCAAGAAATAGTATGAATTTCATGTTCAGCTTTAAAGTGATTCAGAAAACGGTAAATAAACCTTCACTATTACTTCTCTTTTGTAGCCATGTGCCATCATTGCTCGTGACTGTGTGAAACAGAACTCCTCCTTGCTCCAATCAGATCCAATCTAATTTGAAGGAAATTGATTTCGAACATTTGCTCCATTCACCGAAAGGTGTCTGCTAGATCAACTGCTCACCGTTCGTATTACTTCCGGGTGTCACTGACTGAGCTTTCAACCCACCTGCAAGCTCCCACAGCAGCCCTCCCCCTGTCTCTACCAGAATGAAGCGACAAGTTAACGATTTCTTGGTGAACTTCCGATTTCCGTCCTCTTCATTTTCGATTCACACCAACAAGCACTGGAAAACGGAAACGGTAACTGACTCTATTAATGTGTATGTGTCTGTATATCGACTGGTGTCTTACCTTTTTCTTTTTCTTCCCACACGTCACCACAACCTGTCACGGTCGACAGATGACACGACACGGATACCGTCGTGAAAGATGATCTCGCAACCATCACAGCCTTACTTTTCTTACTTTCCACCAGTACAGCCTCACAACCGATAAACTCTCAAATCCATCACCGTGCCGAAGGATTTCATTTCCTGCTCTTGAGTGGCTTTCCCCCGTGTGGGACACATGGATGAATGATCTTGCATCCATGGCATGCTTGGATGAGGAGGAAGTAACTGTAACAGTAGCTCTTGCGTACGGCCCAATCACCCTACACATTACCTTGCCATTTATTTGTACTCGTTGCGGAATGATGCTGCGCACAATAGCAATAAACGTGCCGCGTGTGACCGGTATGATTGTTGTATTTTTGAAGCATTGAAATGATTGATGTCACGTTAAAAACTTGAAACAAACAAAACCAGTTTCTGCAACTTTTGAGATTAGCTGTTTGATTTGAAGATGAACTTATTGAGGTTACATCACTTTTTACTCCAAAATCCCATTGCTGTCATCGATAGTGTTTTTGAATAATAAATACAACAAGCGCTGGTTTCAAAAGCGCTCCAAACAGCATCACTCAGCCAAGTCACGTAACAAAAGTTCAGACCCTGGCATCTTCACAAACCACCGGTTGAACTTGCGGCGCCAAAAAAGCAAAGGAAAGATGAAGTGAGTTGATGATTCAATAGATTTGCCAATGTCAAGAGCATCAATCGGATTTGATGAAAGACTTCAAACTTGTTGAATGGCTTCACCTTCGTCCGGTGGTGTACACAGTCCGGTGGTATTTGCAAGAACCTTTTCCTACCAAAGCACGTTTTGCTTGTGGTATTTTTCATGTGGTTCTTTGCACTGGGTTGAATACTAAACACTGGCTGCCTTGTGTGGACGTACATACAGGAATGAGGATTATCTAAGGAATTCATTTACGGCCCGCTCTTTGGTGGCTGCATGGTTGCGCCGATCGAGCTCCATTGGAATGATTTAAATTCAAGCAATGTGGTACTGTTACAGCTTAAATCGAAAGTGGCTGCGGAAGCCATTCCACTTTAATCTAACATCTAACATTTGAAGAGGCTAAGACGGGATCGTGAATGTGGTGTATGGCGTTGAGAGTAAACAAACTAAGGGTGCCAAAGTTACACTCGGGCGGTATCCCATCTCCATGATACCCCTGCAACCTGTTACGAAACCTTCCCTTGTACAGTATCGCAAAACCTCACCAGCACCAGCAGTAAGGAATGTATTTTCCGAATCGTACCGAAATGCTATCCTGTGGTAGGATGAAGCATAAATGGAAAGTCACACCAAAATATCGACCAGATCAACATCCAGTCGGGAGCGAAAATCATATTCACATCCCAGGCACAATGTTTGCCCATTCCATCCCGGCCCTTAAAGAGCGTAGGGTAAATATTTGAGCGATCATCATCATTCCAACCAGCACCAGCAAACAAAGCCCCGAACTAAAGCCTTACCCACGCTCATAGGCTTAGATGACCCTCTGAATTCAATAATACTTTTTTGTCATCGCATAGAACGTTCCGGGGAAGGGCAGATTGAATTCGAAGGTAAATCATGCCCTGCAGCCGTAAACCGTATGTGTGTTAAGTGAATATCTCGTTTAAGGTAATTCTCAGGAGTAGGATTCACTACCATTTAAAGGTTTAACATTGCAGACAACATTTTATTACTCATTTTTTAAGGTCAAAAGATGATGAAAATGGAATTTGGAATGAAATAATACGCAACGTGGAAATAATGCGCGTTTCGTTTCAACATGATAACATCACAGTGTATTATTTCAAACGTTGACTGAAAAATCGTTCCGAACAAAACCCATTCCAAGCCATTAACCTGTGTTCGGATTGCGTGTGATTGTATGTTCACACGTATTTGGATTTTCGTTTTCACTTGAATAATCCACCAGATCATTTATCAATCGGCCATTCCAGTTTTGTTTTCGTTTTACAAGAATGAGTCAAATCTGTGATGTTTCTTTTCAATCCCTTCAATTTACTTGCATTGCTTTCGGTCTAAAGTATGCAGATGAATTATTCTGATAAATTGTGCTGTGCCATCTTATATCATTTTCCCATTATTTTTTACGTATTATTTGAACGATTTTGTAACCCCGTCCCAGTTTACTATCCATCAATAAAGGATAAAAACATCATACAAGCCTATGATTCTTGCCTTGTGATAAAATGCGATGGTTTTATTTCCGTCTTTTCGACCCTTCTTCTTCAATCGAACGAACGGTAACGAAAAAAAAAAAAAGACCCGATGGATCTCCTTTCCCTTTGAAGAGTGACTCCATAACAAACTTTAATGAACTTAATAATAACTCGTACCGGGCGACTAACTTTTAATCACTTGCCACTTCAAGACCACCATCGCACGGATGCGGAGCTGCTGCATCTTCTCATCCTTTCTCAAGGAACATCTTGTCATCTCGTTCGTGTTTCGTTTATCTCACTCTCACTCGCTTCAGCCGTCCGACTAGTTCACACCATCAACAAAAGCTCTCCTTTCATTAACCTCACTTCCGAACTTCTCCCATCCCAAATCGCCCCCGTCGCTCTATCCATTAGCACGGTCATCCTATCACACCTGATATCCTTGAGCCTTCCTGGAAGCAACACCATCATCTTCGATCACAATTAAACCTAATTGATGGGAAAGTGTCGTCCGTCCGTCGTTTCGGTGCGTTATTTAACGTGTTCCGGGTGTTCCAGTGTTCCGATGGTGATCTAGTTACGCACCCGCCGTCCCGTCAACGCAGTCCCGCGAAAACTGGCACCATTGTTTCTTCACCCGTTAACTTGTGCCACGTGGCCTTTGATGGGCGGCAGGTGTGCCTTCGGGTGAAGATGCTTTCCCTGATGGCAAACAAAAACAGCAAAAAATAATAACTCTAGTCCCTGGTCGATATAGCCGTAAAACACCGTTTTGGTTGGATTACTTTCTTCGCCTCTGCTTTGGGGCAACCTTTTACTCGCACACTTTTAATGAAAATATGGGACCAGTGCCCGCAGCAAAAAGGTGCATAAACATCGAAACCCTGCCGATGATAACAGTTTACGGGCGGCGGATCATCATAGATTGTTCATTAAAAAGGGAATGAGTTTAGCTTATGCGTTTCCCGTTAACTTTCCGTTGGCTTTGGGGATCACTTTACTGTTTTTTTCATGATAGAGATCATCATTTTTTACTATTAATAGGGCTGCAATTAACTGCAAATATAAACTGAGCTCTAATTTTTGAAACAAAAATGAGCTACAAAACCTCACTTAAAACGTTGCACCGCATTAATCCAATCCAACTCCCGTCTATTCATACCATTTCATTCCAAGAAGTTAGTACAAACGTTACATTATCGTTACCTCGTTTTACATGTCGATTGCAGTATTATCAATTCAATGGAAAAGATCGAACATGTGGGCTGATTTGCCGAATCCAGATGCCGTCAAGCTCAATGCTCTTTACATGAATCATGCAAACTTTACCTTTACATTGCCTCCCCTTTCCCAGAAATCTGAATGGGAATCAATTTATCAAATTGAACACAACCCCAAAACGGCATTGCACTTATGCATTTCTACCCATTACCATGATCCATCGTACGCTGGGTAGCTCTTCGCTGCACCGTACAAAGATTTAACTCACTAAGGTTTAACCCGTTCGGTTTTTGTACCCTCTTCGCTCCCCCCCCCCCCCCCCCCCCTACTGCAAGGGTAATCTCTTTTCATTCGCTAAAAGCAACGACGTACACAAAACGACGGTCAGACTGTACAAAATACAGCCGAGCACTGGCAACGAGTCTCATTCAGCAGCCTCAGTAACACACACACACACACACACATGTAGCCGTTCTTGATTGATGGAGCCGAAACGTGTTTACTACTTTGCACCGTCAGACGCTGTGTACAAAAGTGTCCATCATCCAGCACCGGGAACGGTCGGGCAAGTTACTGCAGCTACTGAAGAAAAAGGGGCAAATCATTGCTGCTCCTTCGTTTCGAAAATCTCTCCCTGAAAGCTTAAGTTCAGTGTACCACGAGTGTATGACGGGTGATGTGAACATTTCTCACCAAAGTCAACCTTCTGCAGAGCGCATTGCCCAAAACCAGCCATTTGCAACCTCACCCCCGGGATTGGAGTGTGAGTGGGGAGAAGTGTACTACATCTTTGCTTGCTCGTAATCACTGGCAGTGGAAGGTGGAATGTATTCCAGATGGAATGAGGCACCGAGGAGTGTCGACCATTAGACAGGTGCAACACAAATGTTTCTCTTCAAAACAACCTCTGCCAAGAATCGGTTGGTAGAACTTGGGAGAAAGCGGTGCTAGTGGAAGGATCTAAACTATTTATTATGCTATTAAAGTTAGCGCAGAAGATCGTCTTGAAACTAGAGCAGAGCTGATGCTGGCAAACAGTCAGACAGTGAATGTTGTCAAACTTGTTTATGTTAATTAGTTGAATTCAATTTGGCATTGCTTTTAATGTACGCTACACTGAGTGCCCTTTTAAAGCTAAACCACTCCAAAACAAACCTCGAACTTACTGTAGCAGAGTGGTTTTTAATACTGAATTTATTAAACTATTACAAACACTATACTGTACGAGATATTTTCTTCCAATGTGTTACTACTCATAACATTCAGTTCGAAAGTTGGAAAGCTTTAGCTTATGGCCCCTGATACGCAAATAAATCCATATACACACGCACAGCATTATTTACGTACGATGCGTGCGTTCAATAATCAACACGTTTCGTACCATTTGCCGTACCACACTGCCACCGTCAGCAGCCGTCAGCAACAAGCTCACCTCAACGTCAGGTGTCAGGCTATAAATTCATTATGAAGCCAATGTTTTGTGCGTTTCTCGCTTTCGGCACTGCTGCCTGTCAGCACAGCCCGAATCAAACTCGCTCGCGCTCGCTGCACTACAGCACCAACGGGTTTTGCATCGATGTGTGTCACTTTTGATTACCGGGAATATTATAACATTACCAGCCAAGCCGAGCATCCTACCGCCCTCAGTGGCACAGTGCAACACGGGATAGCATTTTGTGGACCTCCGCGTACCGCACACCCTGTTTGCATTCTGTTTGCATCTTCTCACGTGCTACGCTTAATTCCACACGACACTCGTGTGCACACGTTGTGTCCTTTTCCCGGACAAATTAAATATCAGCAGCCACTCCACCCCCCATCCCACACCGATACCAAGTACACAAAAATGCTTTTTGGCTGTGTTTTGCCTCGTTGAAATGTAATCACATAAACGGATGCTCCCATTCTCGCACGTGAGGCAGAGATTAATTATTCCGTCTGAAGATGGACGCACATTATCGCATAATGACATTTGCCACTGTTACTGTTCGACTTGGGGACACGTTTTTCTGCCAACCCCTGGCCGGTACGTTACGACTTAATCCTTATAATATTTCGTTTTGCAGGCTTCACTCATTCGGCTTCGCTCGTTCGGTTCCTGAGATCTCGGAAAGCCTAAGATGATGGGTTGGGGTTGGTTGGTTATGTCTTTACTTTAATTACCAGATAAAATTCATAGAAACCTTTTACTTGGACACGCTTCTGGGAACATGTTGCTTACATCAAACACAAAGCAGGTTAGGAGCCGCATAAAATCTTACCAAAAATCGTAATCGTAACATTATTCCCCAGAACAATATCTTATCATGGAGAGGATTTTGAAGGTGACGTAAAGGTGATGGAACCTATCAACACCCACAAGCAGTTTGTAACGACACCCAACACTGAAAGGCTTAACCCCTTAAGAGGAACCGATCAATAGTGCTCTATACCATAGCAACACTTTTAATCCTTCTTTATCACAAGATGACAAGATGATCCTTTCAACAAGAATTTTCATAGGAAAGGCTGCATAGATGTCGGCAAAACAACATACAGAGTTTTTTTAGGAGTAAATAATCAGGCCGGTCTCGTAGTACAGTCGTCAACTCGTGCGACTTAACAACATGCCCGTCATGGGTTCAATCCCCAAATGGACCGTGCCGCCATACGTAGGAATGACTATCCTGCTATGGGAGGAAATCAATTAGTCACTGAAAGCCAAACCCACAAGTGGTGCAGGCAGGCCTTGACCGGCAACGGTTGTTGAGCCAAAAGAAAAAAAAATAATAATAATAATCTTTGTTTAAAGAGCAAGGAAGGAAGGTGGATGCTTGAACTATTACTAGAGGCTTAAACCATTGAAATTAATCATACCAACCATGTGCGGACATTAAGTGATGCAGCTATTCTGAAAAGTATGTGAAACATTTAGTGCATATTTCATGAATCGTACTACAGTCCTTCTCATTAAAGGAATGTATGGTCCATAGTCATACATTCCTTACACAACACCAGACGCTTCCACTTCCGACTGATCGGTAGACATTTCTAACATTTTCTTAAGCGGATTGAAAGATACGCATTGGTATATAAAATAAACACACTTAATGAACGAAGCTAAACTCCTACTTGTTGCTAATGAGCATAGGCGCTATTATTATGAAATTCCGTACATTCATCCATTGTATTCTGACACGTGCATGAAGGCGTTTTTTATTATTTTATTACATGAAACATTGCCACAGTTTTTTTTATCTTACAAAAGCATCCTATTTATGCAACGTCCTATTTAAAGCTATCGTGTCTTTCAGCACACAAGACAAAAGATATTTATACAAACAAAACAAACCCTTCGCCCATTTAACTAAAAACTAACTACCTTTGTCGTCTGCAGGACCGACAGTTCTTTTCTTCACCAGACAATAATCCAAAGTCTGCCAAAGTCATTGCTTTTCAGTTGACCACACACTCTGACGCTGGGCTTTGGAGCATTTGCTAACCCCCAGGTCAACCATTATCCCCTATCAGCAGACCGTTCTGCACACCAGACTGCTGCCACTGGGCTGCACTGCAGCAATGCGTGTCCATCCTATGCGCATGGAACAGAGATAGTCAATCAGCTTTGCAGCGTATGACCGCTGGCAATGATTAAACAGGGGCTTGGCTTTCCGAGCTGCTGCAGCTTAGCTTCAGACTCAGGGATTATCTCGGGTGCTTCGGGTCTGCAGCCAATGGATTCGAAACGAAACGAAAGCATCAGCATTATTTGGTTTGACTGGTGACAATGAGCTTTGTGTTGGTAAAAGCTTTTTTTTTTGGCAATATTATTCTTTTCACCGAGGTGTCAGAGTTTATCTAGGAATTGGGAGTCGTTGGAATGGAAAGTACAGACTCGTTTCAAGACCTGAACAGTAATTTTATTTAAAATAAAGATCTTTTTGTATTTTTCTCATATTTTATCTGTCAGCTTAACACTACGCTATGAGATATAAAGCCATTACAGAATGATTTATGCTTTATCCTATCTCTCAACATAAGCTTAAATATGCTTTAATAAATAATTCAAATAGCAAAACGGACATTTTCAACCATTATAGAACATTTCTTATCCCTGCAACCCTTTAAACCCTTGGCATAAACTCTTACTGCCGTGCTCTTTCACTTTACGCAAATCACATAAATCAAACACACCTCTCGAGCTATATTGCTTCTTTATCGGTAAGTATATTTTATTGCATTGCTATCATAATCGTATGGGCGTTTTGTCTTTCCTTGAGCTTTCCCATCCCACACCCACCATCGCATTCGTTACGCACATCGGCGCCATAATATCATACCAAACAATCACCCCAAATCAAGCATCATCAAATTACCCGCACTTCCCAGAATTTTCCCACGACTTTATTGCAATGAAATGCGCTGCCAGATAAGCAGCGAACAATCGAACTTCGAGCAAACTTTTGCGCTCCCAGGTGCTCCCGCGTCCTCTTATCCGGGCGCACCAATCAATCTCAGCACGCCTCGTGGCAAATCGGCGTCTGTGTGCGAGTGTGTGTGTTCTGGCCCAACAAAAGGGAAGTAGCAATCTAAACAGCCAAGCCCCACCGGAGAAATCCAATCAATAAATCAAATCGAGATACACTTATACCGAGCTCCCAACGTTCGCGTTTGCGTTCGAATCATAAATCTTCACCTTTTTTAGTCGCCACCGTTTTTTTCTACCTCCCTCTCTCTCTCTCTCTCTCTTTCTCCTTCTCTCACTCAATCCAAAAGTACTGCTTACTCACATAGGAATAGGGTGGGGGAAAAGCGGGAAAAGACGCGGTGGCAAAAATGGACTCGTTTTTCTCGGTCGTTTCCGATTCGCTCTGCATGAGGTACTTAACTTGCAGCAATCGCTTCTGATAAAGTTGGCTAAGAAGATAGCTCGAGCGCCGGAAGTAGGATGCTGCACAAATTCCCCGGAGGAATGTATCCGGTCGATCCAATAACGCCACCATGCAGCCGGAAGCCGCCTGTTTCGATTGGCTCCGGCTCGGGCGGAATGGATTGGAAATGAAGACTTTTCTAATTCTAGCACAAGATAGATAGAGAGGGAGAGAGAGAGAGAGAGACAGTTTGTTTGACAAAGAAACGAAAGGGAAAAGAGATAGGGAGTGAGATGTGCCACTGCTGGAAAACTATCATAATCTATTGTCGTTCCTGTTGACAGAAAAGATCTTTTATCCCAGGTTTATTGCTAACTTTTTGTTCCCCCCTTTGTGTGTTCTTTTCCACTGTCACTTGCAGATTGATGACATTCATGTCAACACAAATGTTGAAAAAAAGCAAACAATCTGACAAGAAAAGCAATGGTAGAGAAACGGTCCTTACTCTTAAGCGTGTTTTGTAAACACAAACACAAAAAGCTGTTTACTAACGGGTTTCAGTGCAATGCGTTATACAGATACGGATCAAACATTGTCAACTGCAAGGCGTCATTACTCAAATATGATCCCAATAATATGACACAAAGTAATCAATCTATATCACCTCATATAATGTGATGTTTTCTTTTGTATAATCCAGTTATCTATATTATTTTTGTAAATTATAGACTCTTTTGCAAAAAAAAGCCAAATATAAGTCCCTAAAAGACTACTCCATTGACAACCAACACTAACCACCTTACAAAAGACTCACCAAGCCTATCCCATTACGATTTATTCGATTAAAAGTGAAAGCCATCCCCCATCCCCGCTGGCCCACCAAGATCCCGTCCCATTAACCAACAAAACAGCCATTCGTATGTTTGTCCCCTTTTTAGGAAAAACTACACACCGAACCCACAGCTTCCACTTTCACTTTACCGGTGGCACTTTTAGTGACCGCAGCCTGAAATGGGCTTCCAAACAAGTTTCAAGTGAATTACGACCACCGAAATTGGGAACGAATGGGACATGGCCCGGCCATGTTCGCCAGCTCTCCCAGGGCCACAAATGGAAAACTTTTCAAAGCGCACATAAAAAAGTTTCCCATCGGTTCCCGCCCAAGCCCTCACACTCGTTGAACTGGGGAACTACCCCTCCCTCCAGCAACCCCGGAGCCTTCCCACCTCACTCAAGAAGCAGTCATTTCCGTCCATCAGCATCGTCGCGTTTTTCTCCCAGGACACTTTTTTGATGAAAACTTATAGCTTATTTAACTTCTTCGCACTTTTTCAAGCGGTCACGCTGAAGTGCTATTTTGGGAGTTCCGCCCTGTGTTTGTGTGTGTGTGTGTGTGTGCCCGCCGTCCATTTCTGTCACCTAACAGGACCAGAAAAGTGCACCACATGGGACTGTTTGAAGCCCGCCTTCATCAGTGTCAGACATTGTCCTCCCTTCCCTGTACTGTGCTGCCCACACCCGCACCCTGTGCAAGCCATCAAGTAATTTATGAATTAATATAACCAAGAGAGAGCATGATCGCAGCGAACCTGTTGGACCTACTTTTGCTTACGACCAGGACCCGCCGAAAACGGTGGGACAATTCATCGTTATCACCATTGCTGAGGATGTCCCTTGTACTTTCGCGTGCTTTGGGTGAGCTGTTTATTGTAACGTCCCCACCGACCCGGACCGTAAGGAAATGGGCGGAAATGGAAATCAAATGGGATAAGGATTTATCATTCACCCTGCCAAGGCGGGGCATAATTTCTTGTTTATAGTCGTCGCAAATCGTTCGCATTGCCTACCAGCAAGACAGTGGTAGACATTAAATTTGGCCCAGTGTGCGCTATAAGAACAATGCAAAGCCGCAAGCAGACAGAGAGAGAGAGAGAGAGAGAGAGAGAGAGAGAGAGAGACGAGCACAACAGGACCAAAACAAATTACATTTGAAAAGATGAAGAAACAGACTGTGCGCATCCGTTATTGTTTCGTAATGCTCACGCTCAAGCGCTATTAATATTCATGCTGTCCACAAGTACGTCTTGGTTTTGACCACAAATCAAGATCAACCGGAGAGGACGCTCAAGTGTAATTTAATAAATTCATAAATCTTCACATCGTTTATTACATTTTAGACTTCATTAACTGCGAATTGTTTGCGGGGGGGGAGCCTTAAAAGGAGGATGACTTAATTCTCTGACCATAAATCATTAGTTTAAAGTACATTTTCATCGCTTTTCTACAAAGATACGTTTTCTGATTTTTTATTTTCGTCATTTTTATCAAACACATCAAACAACATTTTTCAAAGTATAGTTGCTACAGTCCTAATAAAAACAGAAGTAAATTAAAATGATCCCTAGACTTTTGAAGATAAAACCACCTGTTTATCACCATTTTTAAGATCAATTTCCTATTTCACACCTGCTGCTAGTGATTACATTATTGATGTTTGCTAAAGTGAGTTTTAAAATATAGTCGAACACGTCTTTCACCTAGATCTTTCCTTGTGGTCGTAAAAATGTGGGAAAGAGGTATTGTTTTCCTCCCCCAAACATGTTTATCCTGGAAGTTTTCAATTAAGAAGAAAACGAATAATCTATACGTAAAACCTTCGAATATTTCATGCACATTATCTATGACAAGGAAAATTCCAACTAAACTATCTACCTCAAATTCAGCCACCGCTAATTTTTCCTAACCGTTAAGCGATTTCGGAGACACCATTAAACGATACTGATCACGCAGAAAGCCCCAAGCCCACGGTACATCGCCGTGTACAGAACGCTGGCACAAAACACTGGCCACAAAGCTCTCACGCGGCACCAAACTTTTATTGAGAAATACTTCCGCACAACCACTCGCACACGATGGGTTTTGTCATAAATTTTATCAAACTTTGCCCATCAACCTACGAGCTAGTAACAAAAAAGGACAGCATCTCCGGATCGTGCACGTGCGGTAAAAGGGAACGGAAAAAGTTCGCCCACCGTTCGGAGCGGCTGCAGAAAGGTGTTGTCCACCTGGGAGAAGAGCTGAGCAAACCGGAGCATGGGTATGTGTATACGTGTGTACCTTTCCACCTACCCGACCGGAAAACGTTGTTCCTTTAAATGCTGCTTCCTTAAAAGTTTTTTTTATCGTTTCACTTCTTATCCCTTTTCACGTTAGCGGACTAAGAACATCCCTCCCCCAAAATTCCCGTTCCTGTCTGCGTGCAGAATGTGCCCGAAAATGAAATTGAATAACTTTGTTAAAACTTTGATCTCCTTGTTTGAGCTAAGGTGGGCGCTGCACAAAATTAGGTCGATTCCATTGCCGCCCGCACCGTACTTGTTGGGCGGGTTGGTGCTTTGCTGCCCTCCTTCCCCTTTCCCCTGGTGTTCCATTCCGATGGAACGAGCGAGATGTGCGGTCTGAGGAACGAGCGAGAAGGGCGGGCTGAGGAACGAACGGAAGGCTGTCCGAGTGGCATCTGGTTTGGCGACGATTGTTTGGAAAGGCGGCACCAGCAATCATTGTTCAACCACATCGACACCGGCCAGAATTCCGCGAAACCCACCGTTAAATGCAAGCGGGCGGCTTGTGTGGTCGGACGGACCAGAGAAGCGATGCAAAGCGTGTTGCTGTTCGCCGGACCAAGTTAAGGGGTAAAAGAGAGGGAAGAAGAGAAGGAGAGAATGAGAGAGGGAATTGTGAACTTATTTTGTGACCGAGTGGAGTGGGTCAGTCTGATGAAATACGCGAAGGAGTTAAGTCGCAACCAATAAAGTTGTGCGTACAGGATTTTTACCGTGCAGTACATTGCGTTAGAATATCCACTGAGATATCACATTGGTCCTTCGAACTTCGGATATTGACCCTTTGTGCTGTGGATATCGGTAAAAATCGCGTCATCATGACTCGAACGCCTCGGACGCCTCGCACTCCAACCGTAAAGCCGGCGTCACAACCCGGTTGGGTGGATGTAATTGTTGCTGTAAGACCACACATACACATGCGTGACCTTGCGTATGGTGAATTGATTCGCATAAGGGACAACATTGTGCAGGCGAAGGAAGAGGGAAAGGCGCTGACCGCGGTACAGTGCAAAGTGTTCGGGAAGAAGGCAGATAGTGCTTTAGAAGAACACAACAAACATTATGGTGAAATCATAAAACATGACGAAAGTGAAGTGCATGACGCCAAGTTTAAGGAGACAGTGAAATTGCATGAAGAGGTGATGTTGGAAATAGAAAGTGCATCTGAAGCCCTTGTGGCACAGTCCATTTCACCAAGGGCATTGATACCTGCTCCTAGCGTTTCGTCAGTGATTGTAAATGCTCCGCTTCCTCGGCCAATACCTTCGTTCAGTGGCAAGTATGAGGAGTGGGCGCGGTTTAAAACAATATTCAAAGATATTGTGGACAAAAGTAATGAAGATTCGCGTATCAAGTTGTATCATCTTGAAAAGGCCTTGAGTGGTGAGGCTGCCAAGGTAATAGATGAGAAAACGATTAACGACGGTAATTACGAACGTGCGTGGCAACTGTTATCCGAGCGTTATGATAACAAACGGCGTATGGTAGACTTACATATTAGTGGACTTTTCAATTTGAAAAAAGTGAATGAAGAAAGTTATGTAGGTTTGCGCGGTTTGGTTGAATCGGTTGAAAGTCACGTGGAAAATCTAAAATATTTAGGTGAAAAGTTTACCGGTTTGTCGTGTGCGATGGTGATACATTTGATAGCGAATGCGTTAGATATTGAAACGAAGAAGCTATGGGAAGCGAGTGTCCCTAGAAACGAACTTCCGTGTTATGAAAAAACCTTGTGCTTCCTAAAAGAAAGAGTGTCGGTTCTAGAAAGGTGCCAAGGAAATGTTGCAGCGGGGCAAAGGGGACGTTTTGTTTCGAAAGGGCCCAGCTCAAGTGGTGTTACGCCTATGAGATCGAATGCAGCTACAACCGTGTGCAGTGTAGTTGTGTGTGAATTGTGTAAGGGTGCCCATGAAACGTTCAAGTGCTCTGAATTGATGCGACTGCATGGAAAGGATCGGGAAAATTGTATTAGATCGAAGCGTCTTTGCTTAATTTGCCTAAAACCGGGACATTGGCGAAATCGTTGCAAATCGCATTTGAAGTGTAATACGTGCCACGGACCACACAACACGGTATTGCATTGGGACAACGGTCCAGAACCGGTTTCAAGGGAACCCGAACAAGTGAGTGCGAGCCAGCATGTGAACAATACGGATGCGGCGGGAAGTATTGTTCTCTTGCAAACCGTCTTGCTTTACGCGGAATTACCGAACAAAGAGGTGTTGTTGTGTCGTGCGATGTTGGACAGTGGATCGCAAATCAGTTGTGTGACTGAAGCGCTTGCAACGAAATTAGGCGTAAATTTGGTAAACGTGAACGTACCGGTTAAGGGGATTGGCAACGTTGAATCTTCGGTGAAGAAAAAGTGTACTTTTACAGTGAAATCTCGGTGTAGTGACTTTGCTATGGACGTCACATGTTTTGTGTATCGTGAAATAACGGGAAGAATACCCTCTGTGTATTTCGATACGTCGAAGTGGAATTTGCCGGATAAATCGATGTTGGCCGATCCATATTTCAACAATCCAAGTTGTGTGGACATTTTATTGGGAATGGATTGTCTTTCGGAAATAATGGTATCTGGTTCAGTGAAATTGGCAAAAACACTTCCCATGATGACAGACACTCAGTTCGGATGGGTGATAGGTGGACGTGTTGCGGAAATACACAAAGAGCGTGAGGTGTACACAAATGTGGTGACAAAGGAAAATTTGGAAACAATAGTGCAAAGGTTTTGGGAAGTTGAAGACGTGACAAGTGAGCGTTCTGTGAAAGTGGAAGACGAGATATGTGAAGAACATTTTGTGAAGACACATTATCGTGAATCCAGTGGCAGGTATGTTGTGCAGTTGCCTTTAAGGGAATCGAGAAGCCAATTGTGTTGTTCGCGAAGTGTAGCGCTGCGTAGGTTTTATTTGTTGGAAACAAAACTGTTGAAAAATCCATCGTTACGTGAACAATATCAAGCGTTTATGAGTGAATACGAGGAGTTAGGGCATTGTAGAGTGGTTGATGAAAGTGAGGACGATGGTTCCGTGAAAGGGTGGTATTTGCCGCATCATGCTGTATTGAACCCGGCCAAGAACACTACCAAGTGCCGTGTGGTGTTCGATGCTTCGGCGAAAGTAAACGGCTTGTCTCTGAACGACGTTATGATGACCGGCCCTAAGGTACAACCCGACTTACTTTCCATCAAGCTGCGTTTTAGAATGCCTCGATATGTGGTAAGTGCCGATATATCTAAAATGTTTCGACAGATAAAGGTGGATCCCTGCGACAGCCCGCTACAACGAGTATTTTGGAGAACTTCGCCGAATGAGCAACTGCGTGTGCTTGAGCTTACCACGGTGACCTACGGAACGGCAGCAGCACCTTTTCTAGCGACGCGAACGTTGTTGCAGCTAGCGAGAGATGAACGAGAAGGTTTTCCCTTAGCCAGTCGCATTATTGAAGAGAACTTTTATGTCGACGATGGATTGTTTGGAGCAAATGATATCGAGACTGTCCATGCTGCGCAAGCGCAACTCATTGAGGTGTTTAGAAAGGCAGGTATGACACTTCATAAATGGTCAGCGAATGATGAAAGGCTTTTGAAATCGATACCATTTGAAGATCGGGATGCTCTAACAAAAATCGGCGATTGTGAAGTTAACGAAATCATCAAAACGTTAGGTTTGATGTGGAATCCGATGAATGATGAATTTATATTTTTGACAAAGGTACCGTCTAAGGGCAGAATACCTACAAAACGAGAGGTCCTGTCAGCAATTGCAAAAATATTCGACCCATTGGGGCTTATTTTTCCAGTGGTTGTGTTGGCAAAAATTTTGATGCAAAAGCTGTGGTTAGCAAAGTTGGACTGTGATGATCAAATTTCTGAGCCGTTGATAGAGGAATGGGATACTTTTTTGGAAGCATTACCAACAGAAAATCAAGTTCGAATTCCTCGACATATAGTGAGTACAGATGCAGTTTGCTTAGAGATTCATGGATTTGCGGATGCTTCTTTGAAGGCATATGGAGCCTGCGTCTATATAAGAACAATAAAGAGGAATGGTGAAGCGCAATTGAGATTAGTGATCAGCAAATCTCGGGTTGCCCCTTTATCAAACGTGACAATTCCAAGAATGGAACTGCTTGCAGCGTTATTGCTTTGTCGTCTTGTGAAAAAGGTACTGGATGCATTAAAGGATTCTAATTTCGAAACGATAAACTTGTGGTCGGATAGCCAAGTAGTTCTGGCATGGTTGAAAAAACCGATGGATCGTCTGAATGTTTTTGTGCGAAATCGTGTAGCCGAGATCAACGAGAACCGAGCATTCATTTGGCGTTATGTTCGGACACATCAAAACCCTGCGGATGTAATATCAAGGGGTCAATCGGCGTCGCTACTGGTTTCAAATGATATGTGGTGGAATGGTCCGGAGTTTTTACGTAATTGTGAGATACCAAATGTTTGCATCGATGAACTAAATGATGATGAAATTCCGGAATTGCGCAACGAGGTTATCTGCAATGTTATCGTACCGCTGAAAGTTCTTCCGATTTTGGAGAAATTTGAGTCTTTTAGAAGGACACAAAGAATACTTGCTTACATCGTGCGGTTCAAACAAAACACAAAGCGTCGTAAGGGCGAACGCATTAATGATCCAAATCCTACTATCCCCGAATTGCGAGAATCGATGCGTTGGATAGTTAGAGCAATTCAGCATCAAGAGTTACCGGAAGTAGTGTCGGCCGTAAAAAATAGCAAACCGTTGCCACGTTATCAAGACCTTAACCTTTTTTTGGACGGTGATTTACTGCGGGTAGGAGGTCGTATAAGAAACGCAAATCTAGCTTTTGGAAACAAGCACCAACTTCTTCTTCCAAATCGAAATGTAATTACACATCGTTTAATTGCAACAATTCACCGTGAAAATTTGCACGTCGGGCCATCTGGAGTGATTGCGATTCTTCGTCAGCAATTTTGGATTGTGAATGCGCGATCAACGGTTCGAATGGTTCTGCATAAATGCATTACCTGTTTCCGAAGCAAACCAACTACTTTGGAACAACAGATGGGTGATCTTCCTAGCTACCGCGTAACAGCTGCTCCTACCTTTCAACGAGTTGGGCTTGACTTTGCTGGGCCAATTATGCTGAAATCCGGTATACGTCGTGTTACGGCAATAAAGGGATACATATGTGTATTCGTGTGTATGGTGACAAAAGCGATCCATTTGGAAGCAGTAGAGGACTTATCAACTGGTGCCTTTCTCTCAGCTTTGAGACGATTTGTATCAAGAAGAGGAATACCTGAAGAAATCTTCAGTGATAATGCGACAAATTTTGTTGGAGCAAAAAATGAACTACGAGAGCTGTATGAGATGTTTAGGAAGGAGGCGACAGGCCAAGGCATTTTCCAGTTTTGCCAAGAAAGGGAGATCGTATGGAAAATGATACCACCTGCTGTCCCTCACTTTGGAGGAATCTGGGAGGCAGGGGTCAAGAGTGTTAAGCGTGTACTGAAGAAGATTTATAAATCTGCATCTCTAACAATAACTGATTTCAGCACGCTTCTATGTCAAATTGAAGCCATCTTAAACTCAAGGCCATTGTATGCTCACTCAAATGATCCTAACGATTTGGAATGCCTTACTCCAGCTCACTTTACAATTGATCGTCCCTTGATTGGAGTTGCAGAACCATCATATTTAGATATGCCTGAAGGTCGCTTAAATAAATGGCAGAGAATTCAACAACTGCGGCAGCAATTCTGGAACAGATGGCAAAGGGAGTATTTGTGCGAACTGCAAACCAGATACAAGTGGACCAAAATAAAGGACAACGTAAAGGAGGGAGCATTGGTTCTAATGAAGGAGGATAACACGCCCCCGCAATTGTGGAAGCTGGGACGCATTACAAGGATGTTCCCGGGCGAGGACGGATTGATCCGAGTAGCGGATGTGAAGACAAGGGGTGGTGAGTTTAAACGACCTGTGCATAAATTAGCTCTTCTTCCAGTTATAGATTCGTAGCATCAACCTGGCCGGGAGGATGTTCCATTCCGATGGAACGAGCGAGATGTGCGGTCTGAGGAACGAGCGAGAAGGGCGGGCTGAGGAACGAACGGAAGGCTGTCCGAGTGGCTTCTGGTTTGGCGACGATTGTTTGGAAAGGCGGCACCAGCAATCATTGTTCAACCACATCGACACCGGCCAGAATTCCGCGAAACCCACCGTTAAATGCAAGCGGGCGGCTTGTGTGGTCGGACGGACCAGAGAAGCGATGCAAAGCGTGTTGCTGTTCGCCGGACCAAGTTAAGGGGTAAAAGAGAGGGAAGAAGAGAAGGAGAGAATGAGAGAGGGAATTGTGAACTTATTTTGTGACCGAGTGGAGTGGGTCAGTCTGATGAAATACGCGAAGGAGTTAAGTCGCAACCAATAAAGTTGTGCGTACAGGATTTTTACCGTGCAGTACATTGCGTTAGAATATCCACTGAGATATCACACCTGGTCTAAAATGGCTTTCAAACGAGCTGTACAAAACAGTGGCCAATTGTTCTGTGGGCTAAAGAGCTGTCTCCTCTACTTTGCTGCTTTGAGCCTGCAAGACGGGATCGAAGTAGCCGAGAAGATACCGACGAAAAGTCTCACGTTGTGAGGCGCTTTCAAACGTTGCTCTGCTTTGTCGCTTTTGCTATCCCTAATCGTAGCACATAGAGCTATCCTTAGTGGAGGAGGAAAGTTCTTACCAACTACAGGAAAAGAGACACAGTAAGAACTGTGCTACACACGCCCTGTCATCGTGGTATACCGGGCCTTGGTCAAACCGAAATTAATGTTAATTGCCTAAAAGTTTTGCACCACCTCCCTCCTTTGTGTGGCACAGAAAAGCCCCAAGCAAAGTGACTGGCCCATTCTCGGCTGAATGGAGGAGGTCAGAATTAAAGGTTCAGTTGTATACAACGGACAATAAGTTGGACAGTGGGAACATTATGATAATACGCTATGATTAGTTGGTCATCGCTAGCAACACCACGGCCATGGCACTCAGAGTGAAGATCATTTTCCTTGCCCCCGGTACAAAAAGTACCTCCATTATGCAAAACTAGGATTATCACAATCAATTAGAGCTGCTGATAAAGACGAACCTTCCCGTAATGGGCCAAACCCCCTTTTTACGGCTGCTAATTACTTTCAGAGCAACTGTACAAACTGCACTTAAATGTTAAGAGTCGTCTTTTAGGGGTGGGATATGGAACATTACTGGCACGATGGTTCCTTATTTTAGGATTCAATAAACCAACGCAAACCAGTCATCCGGACGATTTTCAGTCCAGCTCGATCTTTCTGCTCGTTCCAGCTGCAATTCTAAAGCATCTTCATCTGCTCATAAATGTCAACTTGCGCGTCGGGCGCCTCCGCCCGTGACACCGGTGACAGTTGAAAGAGTTCCGTCCAAAGTTTGTCTGAAGATGAACTCGGCTCTTGAGACCGATTCAGCGGTAGCAGCTTGCGAGATCTTCTCATAACACCGCATCGTGTGCAGCAGCAGCAGCAGCAGCATCGCAACCCTTCCTGCGAACAATTACGGTGATGGTTTCAAATAATGCAACAGCTTCCACCGCCCGCCCATCCGCATCAGTCAATCAACCGGCAACCGCGAACACAATCCCGGAACTTTCCCGGCTGGCTCTTCATAATGGATTACGAACACGAACACGGGAAATCAAAGTTGTGTGTTGGCTCGTTCCACGTAGATCAAGCTGGCGCGTGTGTAAAGCAGCTGGATAGCTGCCAGTTTTCGGCTGGATTGTACGCTTTGGAAAAGCGGAAACAGGCTCTCTTTTGAGCCGGGTTAAAGTGCTCCAAATTTCTAATTAAACGACAGCGTGATGGATTCTCACAGCGTTCAGTGCAAGGGGGGTTTTACTACTTTATCTAAATCCAATCATTGCCTCTGCTAACCCTTTGAAAGCTCTTTCCTTTGTTACTATCTTTGTTCTTCCGGAAATGGAAAAGCGGTCGACATTTTTCCATGGCTTTTCAATTAAGAGATAGGAGTATGAGGAAGACATACAGTCAACGATGGTCCTGGTTATGGTGATGCCCTCTCGTTTGCATTTGATCTGTTTTTGCCTTTCCTTCTCCGGCATTCCATTTGAGGGCTTCTCTTTCATTTTTAAAGAAAGAAAGGAAGAATTAACTCCATTCTTTCGTCGTATTTACGCGTCACCACCGTACACTAATCGGCTTACTAACGCACAAAAACACCACCAAAACAAGAAACCATTTTAGAATTGATAATACACCATAAAAACGACACGTACAAACGAGCCCACACATTCAAAGGAGACATTTTTAGGCAAAAAAAATGAACGAACACTGCACCAAACAAACCCATGACGACTGGTATGTAGGAAAACACACACACAAACACACCCGCTCGTTTAATCTACTACGCTAAAAAGAAAATATTGTTTTCTTCTTCCCTCCTTTTTTCGAATTCCCCTCCCCCCCCCCCCCCCCGTGTCCCCGTTGTTTGCGTACGCCTAACAAAAGGTGAAAACTCCCTCGCTCAGTTTTCCGGTCTTTTGCTCCATTCAGCTTCCTGACGTAGGTGTCGGACGTGAATATGGAACCATATTTATACTGGGCATGAATAAATAATGCTCCCCCTCCCTCTCCCCCCTCCATTCCGGTGCGCCCGTGAAAATGTGAGTCCCGTTTTTCATCCGACTTTCATTCCGAGCGAGTCGGCGAGTCTTGCGCGGGCGTGTATGTTCCCACATTCGCCGGGTCAAACGTGAGCACAAGCACGCCACCACATTTATGTAGGCTCCGTGACACTTACACACACTCTCACACACACATGCCCTTTTCTGGATACGTGCCGAGTGGGTGGGTGGGTGAAAGCTTGGCCCTACCTAGACGCCATCATGCGTCGGATGTAAATGCAAACTCTGATTAATAAATAGGACCAGTGCCGCTGTTCGTGGAGATTGGAGCGTTAAGAAAGCCACCGTTTTCCGTTCCGTTGTTTGTAGCCGGGTGTTTTATCCGAGAGGGTCTGTGTGTTTGTATGAAGTCCGGATTAAGGGCAGGACAAATACTTGACCACCCAACAGCGGGGCACAAGGGGGGGGCGGGGGGGACTGGATGGATTTAAAAGGGAGTAGCTTAAGCTAGCCGGTAGCCACTTTCCCGGAACCTTTTACATTAAGCAGTGCGAAAGTAAAGCCTTCCGAGGCCGGGCCCGAGATTAGGAAAACATGGAGCTGGAATTAATTTCTCTACTTGCCTGTGAACAGCAAATTTAACCCACCCGCGTTGGCTTGGAATGAATACAATAAGTCGCATTTAATGGCTACTTTTACATTTAAATTACGGAGCTTAAGAAAAACTAATTGAAATCTTCGGTAAGCAGCTTCACGGTACCGATTAGCGAAGGTTTCAATTTCGGCTTTGACATTATTTGTTATTTTTAGCATTTTGTTGTTGTTGTTGCATGATTCCACGTGACAAAGCAAAATATTAAAGTGACACGCAGCATTGCATCAACAGTTTAAGTTTTAAGTGAAATAATGGGGCCCTTCACGATTCTAGTCAGCTTTTTTTTTTACATGGAGTTTGACAGTTGGAGACTGAAATCAAGTAAACACTCCTTACAAAACCACTAACAAATCTAGCATGCGATTTTCAGTCTTCAGCCTCAAAACTAGAATTAGATTCGAGCACCTGCTCGAAAAAAAATGGCAAAACAAGGTGGTGTTTTCATTTAGCCCAAGGCGCATTTAAGAAATTAGGTGTTGGGATCTAGGATCAAAGTGTATGTAATCCAGGTGGTCTTATACCATGTTTTTATAACTAAATTTGAACATCAATTTTTAACAGGATGGGTGAAAACTTTTGCTCAAATAGGCTTCCTGGAGGCTTGACAAATGCACAAAACACTCTTAAAATCTTTATTCAGAAGCAGAAACATTAAAAATCAGCCTTCTAAAAACATACACTTTGGGATAAGACCACCTGTATATTATACCCACTCAGATCTTCTTCTTCTTCTTTGGCACAACAACCGTTGTCGGTCAAGGCCTGCCTGTACCCACTGGTAAAGTGAGCTTGGCTTTCAGTGACTTATTGTTACCATAGCAGGATAGTCAGTCCTACGTCACGTCCTCAGAGAGCTGCTCGAAAACTGCTATACAATGCAAGCAACTGACAGACTGGAATTTCATCCTACGAACTTAAAACGGAAAGGGCCCCAATATCGGATATCCTTCTAGAGCAATCTACACTACAAAGTTTTAGTTCGATTCCAAACTTAAGCTATGTAGCATCTTTGTACTATAACTTCACACTTAGACTAATGAAACGTAGAATGAAATCAAACCACAGGTCAATTGTTTGCGTTGCATCTCCAAAGCTTCCCCATTCAACCCACATCATGCAGATAGGACTGAAACTTATACCAACCACTCCACCCAGATTGTTTATACTTTTGAATCTTCTGCCTGAACTGCAAACGAACAGACACGTTGCACGTCTTAAATCCATTCAAATCTGCAACACAAAGTCTGTGGTTTTGTACTGACAGAACTTTTCACCCAGTTTTCGAACAGCATGTTCTTGGTTTTGCATGAGCAAACGTCACGTTATAACATTCTTTACCCTTAGCTGCTATCTTTTGCTGTGCAGTGGATGCTGTAGTTATCTTATGCAGCCTCAAAACTTTCCTTTTCGAAACTATTTGGTAGACCTTATTTCTGCGCTGTACTTTTGGCATTCCCGTCAATCTAGCTTCGGGATCTCACATTCCCTACACTTCATCGGGTCTGCAGCAATCGGAAAGGTTTTGATGTAATTAAACATGTTTCGCACAAACTTTCCTCTCACAGCTGTACGGTGTGGTTCTTTTTTGGATAAAGTTTCATGTTCAAATAACAAACTATACAACGCTCTAAAGGTTTTGTAAGATGTTGCATGTCAGCATGCACGGCCGAAGCTGAGTGGTTGGTTCTCCCCATAAAACCAACGTCTGCCGTAAGACGCAATGTTGTGCCTGCATACCCTATCGGTGCAAATCGGTTCAAAAATAATTACCAATTACATTATCTCTCCACCGCACGTACGACCGTAACGCTGCCGAGCAACATGATCACAGTAGTGGTGCGCCAAACCCAGCATCATACTTTCATAGTTTCCACACGAAGAAACAATTTATAGCCCCCATTTTTCCCCCTTTTTGTTTAGTACCTTTTGCCCGCTGTGCTTTGCTTCTCCTTCCCACTGTGCAACAAAGCCAAAACAAAAACCACGAGCGCCACGGCGTACGTGCTCAACAACCGCACTGTTGTTTAAAAAAAAAAAAGAAAAAGAATACCCCAACATCCGTCCGGCGATGCCTGGCCAGGCAAAAATGGGAAGTGAAATGGATGTAACGTATACACCACATTGCAATTACTACGTACGGATACGCGCCGGTATGCGAGTCCGAGCGAGTCCGGTACAAGCTTTTGCGGCCACTGGGTACCAGCTGAGCGCTGAGCGAACATTTCAGTGCTGGCCAAATGCAATTTTCAGTTTGAAAAATTAACACTCAATTAAGCTTTGCTATGAATTTTATTGTGCTTCGCACAGATTGCGCGCGCCCTTACGATGGCGACGGTGGTTGGGTGCGGCTGAGATTTGTGCGGTGGAGCTAGCTGGTCGGCTGGTCGTCGCAAGTGGCTTTCACAACGGTTTAACAATCAAACGATAAATGGTGACGCTTAAATATAGATGTCAAATGATTGCTTAATTGCTAGTTGAATCATGTGAAAATGTGTAGTGCCTGCAATCAGTTCTAGATCCTGTTGTTGATATTGTATTATATCTGTACATAAGCATTCCAACTCCAAAACGAACCCTTTAAAAGTCTAAACTATAATTGCTTAAATAAAAGATACTTTCTACAAATAAAAAGAGTGACAGTTTCATTGCTTTCGAATTTCAGAAAGAAAAAAAAATGGCCCAAACCTTCACTTACCTTCCATACAGTGCATGCCACAAACATGCTTCATCTCACATTACTCACCATTTTTCATTAATTATCTATCGGATCGATCCACCGGCAGCCCGCTTTTGTTTCCTTTGTAATGAATCTCGCGTTGCAGGTACGATTCAATTCGTTTCGATTCCCATTCACTCGTCTCCATTTGCACAGGCTCATCTTTCAGGCTGCCACCGATCAACGCAAACAAAAAGCCCACCATCCACCCATCCATCCTTGAAGATGGACCGGTAACCTCATTCATCCCCGTTGAAGTAACTCCGGGCCAGCTCGTTCCAAGCCTGCAGCATCGCTTCTCATTTAACGTCATCAGAAAACACGCAACGAATCGAATACGAAAGAAGCAAAAAAAACACAAACAACCAAAACCATCGTCTCACCTTTCCGTGGTAATTCATCTGATCGCGATTAATTTTCTCATTAAATCATTCACAGTGTCTGTTTTCGGGTGAGAAGCATCGGTTTTCCCCGTAACACTCCCTGTCCTCTATCTCTCTCTCCCTCTCTCTCTCTCTCTACCTCCTCGGTAGCGGTAACTGAAACCAGCTGACGGTACGCTGATATTGACCGTCGCGTTCTTGCCAACATCGCAACAATGTACGCAGACCAGGAATGCCGTGAAGCAGCAGCCCTGCGTGCGCTATTGCGAGAGATACAATCAAAACTCGTCCCCGTTCCCCCCAGCCCCCGCGAGCCATCGATGCCAGGGGCACGGGGCAAAAGATCCTCTTTCATGTGCTCGTCACGGATTTGTCGTGACGGTTCGTAAAATTCAATTAACTTGCCCGTTCGGTCTGCCTTCAACGCGGAAAGGCCCGGAAGCGGTGCGTTGCCTTCCAGCGGGATCGAATGTCTGGCGAGCGGTTCTGGTGCCCGTTTAGGCGCGATGAAGAGAGAGACCCTTCCCTTCGTTGCGCAGCGCGTGTTGTGCTCATTTCGTACCGGAGGGCCATTTTGACGAAACTAATTGAATGTCGCGAGTTCAATAAGGCACATTTTCAATTGAATTGGTGAGAAAACGGTCCACCGACGACATCGCACTCCCCTGGCTCTCCCGCACAGCCCCATCCCCACCTCGCCACCGTGCTGGAGCGTTGTATGAAAAGTGTCAGGCACAGGCGCTGGTTCTATTTTCGAAACATGCGATCGGTTTTAATGCGTTTGCAATTTGCTCTTACGCTTTTTTTCTGTGTGTAGTATGTTGCCCTTTCTCGGGCACAGATGGCATAGGGCGCTTCGGGTGACATGTACATTTCCGAGAATTTACTCTCGCCCTGCTTCGAGCCGGCATTCTGCTTCTTCGTTTGGAGCTGTGGATGAGGCTGGGCCGTATAATCTAGTAAAATGATTCGTCGGAAATGTGTGCAGACACGATTTTCCTTACTTTCCCATGCAACCAAAAATCGATTTGTCCATGTATTATTTATTAAACACAAACAAAAAATATCATACAAACTCACGCGGTGGGAACTGTGCTAAGCCAACCATACAATCGAACAACTAAACTCCAGCTTGTTTTATGCAACTTTTTTCCCCTCCTACCAGCCAATTGAAAAAGAAAACGCACACAGCTAAACATTTGTGGAATTAATTGATATCAATAAAACATTCCCAGTCGCACACTCGCAACATCAGCAAGTGCAATAACTATTCATCATCACACGGTACGTGACCAATGTAGGCATCGGCACCGAACCGCACCTTTCTAACATGTTCCAATACGCAATGTTATGTTTCAAATGGGGGGTGGAAGTGGTGGGGTGAAAAAGTGACCAAAATCGTTCCTGTGGCATTCAGATCAAGCAAAGTGAGAGAGTGAGGGCTGCAGGCAGCAGTGTGGGGAACGAGCCTATCGTGATAGTTTGTGTTGCAATAAATTCATTTTATCTGAACCGAGCAATGTTTTAATATGTTCTGTCTTTTTGCTTGAATTGATTTGTTTGGGATGGATGGGATAGCAAAAACAACAAAAAAACAGAAATGACCCATTTAAATAAAATTCAGCACAGCTCGGAAAGGGCGAACGAGGCTTGCAGAAGCTTTCGCCAATTGAGCAATACTTTACGATTGTGATATTAGCATTATTTTCATTCCATAGCATAAAATAGGAGATTAAATATTTTGTGAAAAAGATTATTGATACTGCTACTAACGTTCTAATCCAGACAATTGAGCTTTTTTTCTTAGCGATCGATAAAACAACGAGGAATACAACAGTGCAAATAATCATACAGCAGACATACGCATCAAAAAGCGAGGAATTAGCGAGGAAATTGAATAACTGGTACATACTTTTTTGCTGCATACATCAACATCGGTACACTAGAACAACAGTTTTTTTTATGTTTGTTTTGCAAAAGTACAATAACATGTGAGCTTGTTTTGTTGCACGATTAAACACGATTGGTGAAAACAAAACAAATAACAAATCAAACAAAAATCAATACTAAAAGCAGTCACAAAAACGAGTGAACAGTTTACACAACCATTAAAATAACCCGCTATACAAATTGTAAAACAATGCTCGATGGAACAAAAAGCATTGAAACGTAATACGCTCGGACGTCTGTTGGTAACAGATGTAGCTGCTATCTTTTTGCTAATTGATTTTCCCCAAAGATAAAACAACAAAAAAAACAAGCAGTACCAGCCACGAGGAAAGAAAAGGTGGAATAAAATAAACCGTACACGTGAATGTGAAACCTCATAAACCAGAGAATGTTAATTACAATTTAAAAAAAGGTAAAATAGCAACCAATGAAAAGAGAATTAAATACAAAAAAACACATTCAAAAGAATTAAATACAAAGCTCCATGTGCACTCAGTTGTGTGATTCAAATTTCTACTTTATTTCCACGTATACTTTTTGGGAAATAATACCAACAACATTTATGTTTGGCTAAAAATAAGCTCAAAATCACTTCGTTCCTTATCCAAAAAACAACCATCCCACAACGCACGTCCAGCAATAAACAAACAACAGTATGCCCAACGTCAGGAAAAATGCTCCCTTTCCCGCTTGGCAAAGGACACTTTGGTTACAATCGTAACAATCACTCATATCTACACTCCGACGTGATGCAACCGATGTGAACCGTGAAGACACTGTTTCCCAACCCCAGCACTAGTACACCGGTGCACGGTGAACCCGGGCGGCAATCTGCTTCCAGCAGGGCACCAGACCACGTGATACCGTGCTCCGAAGTAGCATCCATAAAAATGAAATATGACGGTTGACGGTTGCATCGCGCTACATTGTCACCCGCACACGAGGCTACCTTGCGTATCCAGCCACTCTACGGCGAGGCAACAGAGAGCCACTCTAGCAAAGTACTGTGCTGCTGTTCGTGCGAGATACGGTGCCCGGGTGACTGAACTGACTTAAAGCGTTTTCTAAACTGACAACAAACTGTATTAACTTTGCGCGTCCTGATGGGTGGTTTCCGTTTCGCTGTAAAATCGTATTTGTTACTTATCTTCACCAACTACTAGGCGTCTCCATACCCCTTTTTTTGCTCGGACCAATCATATTCGTTCCAGCCGCACACACAACCGGATGCAGCCCCATCTCGAATAGCTTCCAGCTACGCGCACGGTACAAACGGCTCTTTTCGCTGAAAAAGAAACCCCCTTCGTTTCAGTAACAATTTAATTTCCGCACGTAAATAGACCAACACAACCAACTCGGCGCATGGTTGTACAGCTCATGCATTGTTTAGCGCGCGCAAACAGTGCTACACCGCCAGCCCTCCAAGTAACGGCGGACCGTTCGCCCCAAACTTTCCAATTTCTTTACTCCACCGCTCTTCGCGCGCTTCGACCGTAAACGAGAGTTTGCTTAATTCATTTCGTTGCGAAACAAACAGAGAGCGGGCGGGCGCCCGTTCCCCAAGCTATTACTCTAAATGTGTGCTAAATGAGCTCGTTACTTCAACGCTTCGCTTTTAGCACTATATACACGAGAAATAATGAGCTTTTTCCCTTGTCTCAGCTGCGGCTGCTGTGTCCCATCCCTTCCCCAACCAGGGCGAACTGGAAACTCAATCACCAAACGGCCGCCCGCCACACTCTGCGTCAGTCAGTGATTAACACCCCAAAATAGGTCATTCCTTACCATGGCAACCCTGACAGATTGCGCCTTTTCTCACAAACTTTTCTCACAGCCAACGCGACCAGCGCGTGACAGCGTTGACAGCACATCAATAAGTAATCTTCCGTTTGGAAAGATAAGCGTCAAAGCCCCAATGTTCAAATCGGACGACTTCATCATTGAAACGGACTAGCAGGGGCTTGAAAGCATTCACAAATAAAACCGCGCATTTTTATTCCCGAGCAAGCTTTTGTATACGTTTCACTTTCCCGCTTGACGCTGGAATTAATTAGAAAGCTGCTGTCAGGTTAAGATGGAACTGCCGATTGACTTTACAATTGACTTTACAACTACCAGGCAATGCTGATGACCGCTTTTGCATCAACAGAAGCGAACCAACGAAGAGGAAGAAAAAAACACCCCAAACACGTCACAAATCATGAACACTGTTTAATTGCACGAAGGTTCAAACTTTTTGCACGGCCCACCATCGGTCACGATTGGTGTCAACCGAACATTAATGGGTTTATGCAATTAACTGAATAATCGATGATTCATGTTGTGCGATCACGGTGATCGGCATCGATAAAAATTGATTTCACATCAATCCGAACGGTGCCGTGTCAATTGCGATTGGGGGTAATGGCGCATTTTTGGCCCAGTTTTTTGCTGTTTGCTGGTGTTCCAATATGAAGGAATGTGTTGCAGTGTGGCAAACAGTCATAACTTAATCGCCTCATTGTTTCACGCAACGGTGCGGGTTTTGATCACCGTACAAAAGTCAGAGATTGTTTCACCAGCGATAAAGCCAACCGATGGTCACTGGTTATATTTGCTGTGTTTAATCATGTTGATAGATTGCGTCTCGTAATTGCAGAACCTTTTATATCCCTGCTCGTTTATGTCAAAATGGCTTCATATTAAATTTCGTTAAAATTTCGTGAAACTGAATCGAAATGTCTCAACTATTAAATCGTTTTATCGTTGTATGGCACGAAATACACCTCAAAACACTCTTTTCTGTGTTTACAAACGCTACTTGAAGTGACAGCCACTTGCTGTTGAGTGAAGAGTACTTAAAACAAGTAAACAACAACAAATCAAAAACTGTTAAAAACGGTCCAAATTTTCACATCTAGGTGATTTTCGTACCATTCTCTGAAAAGCGGCCTTCGTGCACCGACAAAACTCACCACGAATTCTCAATCAACTAAATTACTCAAATATGCGTCCCCAACACCGAAATGTAATTCACCACTCAGGCTGTGCAGCTTAGTTCCCCCACAGTTCGCAGAACTTTACCATGTCTGAGCGGTAATAGTTACCTCGGAACACAACCCGTCGATAGCGTTTCTCACTTCACGGAAACGGCACACCCATCAACTTGATAGCCCGCGTCGGTTAAGCTGATATTCCAACTCGACCGTTGGCGACCAACTCCAAAATGCCAACTTAACTGCATCATTAATTCCAATTCGAGCTTTCCGGGGTTTGGGCATCACACAGACACACACATACACTCACACGAGAAGCGTTGCCCGTTGCTAGTAAATTACCGACAAACAAAACCAATTCCAATGAAACTGTGCTGTGAAAACGGGGAAAGCTTTGCTCTTCTGCTGCTAACACGAGTCGCACCGGTGTTAGTTAGCGATTCTACTGTTCCACCCGATGCGCTCTTACTAATTCGCTCGAACTCGGCGAACCAATTCTATCTTACTGGAAATGGTATTATACCGGCAATGTTCCGATCTTCCGAGCATTCTTGCTGGTTGCATTAACCGTGAAAGCGTTCGACTCACCACCAAAACAACACGACATGGTTGCACCGCGTAACAGCGCACCAATAGATGCATGCTTTTGAGGATAGGAATTCGTGTGGATCGCTGCTGTGTGCATGCTATTTAGGCACCACAAATTTGACGGCTGGTGCAGTTTATCATTTCGGCGTACAAAACTCAAATATAGAATATAGCTTTTTGAGTTAAAATTCATACTAATGCAGTAAAGTTGATTCAACTATTTCTAATCATAACTAAATCATTTCAGCTGTTCATATAGTGCAACCAACAAAATATAGATTAAATTTTCATCATCCCATTTTGTTGGCCAATATCATCGAATTAATCAACCATAACATAACACGTACTTTTTTGTACTTCCCACTAGCACTGTTTATTGCAAATTCCTGCTCAAATACCATGCACCGGGGTGGTATTTCAGTTCGTTCAAATTATGACTCGACTGTTCATTTGAAGGGTTCAGCAATAATTCGGACGGGCAGAGGGAGCGACTCCCAAAACCTACTGTTCCAGCCATAAGCGTATGAATCGTGTGCCGTTTGATCCCAGGAGAATAATAGGCTCCCGCAGTCAGTGCTTGATGCAGTGGGAGCATTTTCAAGCAATATGAAAACAATCTCCTGCGGTGTCATTTTGCGATGGCATTGACAGTGAATTACTAGCATGAAAGCTGAATGTGCTTTTTATTCTCAGACAAGTTTTCTCCCTTTAAGCCTTCATGGTCCTTAATCGAAACAATCCAAAATTGGGACAATTTGCTATCAATGACAAGGGACCCCCCGGTCATGTTGAATAATATACTCCCGCCAAAGCTATCCATTCTCATGCACATCCCATCACAAACGCCATTTAATAAAGTGGGAATTTCGGGGCCACAAAATCCTCAATTTAGACCGAAAACCCTCTAACCCTGCTCAACCCATCAGCTAGACAACGAACCAAATCCGAGTTTCCAAGCATTGCGAGCAGCATACTTCCCCCAAGCCTTGCCTACCACCATCATCCTCATCATCATCATCACGGAAACCCTGCCAGACAGTAAAGATCATTTTTCTTCCATCGACCAATTGTTACCCTACCATTCATTTATATCATTATTGATGGTGACGAATGGATAGGTTGCCTTTTGGGAAAAGCGCCCTCCGGAAACCTCGAACAATCTGCAACCGTTGCCGGTGTGGATAATCGAACTACCACCACCTCCTGGATGGGTGGTGGAGATTGGTGGAGATGTCTTACTCGGATGGGTTGAAGATTGATGATCGGGTGTTGAAATTTATTATCTTCTCTCATCCCGGCTCCGTCCATCTTTTTTGCGATCATTTTTATGTGCGATATTCAAATGGCGTCTTGTATTCCTTGCATTTGACCCGAGTGAAGTATGCTGCTTGTGGAGCGGAACGAAATCAAAGGTGGCGTAGCAAATCCTTAATTAAGAAAGCTCCCATTTATCATACTTCTCCGATGTCAATGAATGTGATGTGATTGTTTGTTATGTGCCGTACTGAGAAAATGAAGCAAATAATTTGATCCCCATAAGTGTATCAAATGTAAGGTTACATGAAGAATCTCATAGCAACTTTATCAAAAATCGAACTTCCGATCGAACTTGCTGTAAGTGCACTCAACCACTGAAAAGCCCTTGTAGGTTGCCCTCTTCCCAGCAATCGCTTGACTGCACAAAAGCTTTCAAAACTCACGAAAACTTCAGCAAACTGCAACCGACTTGCTGCCAATCTTTCAAGCACAATTGAAAAAAGGTTTTATTTTTCAATCTACTCCATGTTTCCACCCCACTGCTAGGCGGGGTGGAAAATGTGAACCGCAACGCTTCAATGGTTCACAATTAACACCCACACTGTGTCTGTCTAGACCCTGGACCGCGCACCAATGAAGTCTTCCCATCCTCATCGATTGCAACAACAAAATGATTTCAAAGTCAAACGAAGAATCTACCCTGCACTTGGTTCGTGGTACAGCCGCTTACGCTTGTGAAGTCGCTCGAAACTAAAGACTATTATCGAGCGTTCGAACGTTCCCTTCTTGGAGGTGGCCGCGCAGCCAGCCGAACCGGGCTGAACTTTTCCACCGTTTCGCATTTGTTCTGCGAAGATATTACTACATCTTTCACGTCATCGGCAAGCAGCTCTCAAGATAATTGCACCGAAGGAGCTGGAAACCCCTGGAGCAAACTGTTACGAAACTGGTACCGAAACTGGTTGTCATGTTTTCTTTTCGTTTTATTTCCCTACAAAAACCTAACCGGGGCAAAAACTGTGTTCTCCCAACACAGCGCCGCAAACAAAACAAAGAAGAAGGTAAGGGAGTTGTAAAGCTCTTCTTTAAGCGCAGAAGAAATCGTGGCCCAAAATGTTACCGCCGAAGAGATATGGGCAAAGATAAATGGCATGATAATGAGATCTAATTAATTCAAAACCATGCAAATTGCACAATTTACGTGTTTTCCGGCATTGTGGAATGGGAATGACGATAAAATGCTAAACCGTTGTTCGGAAGGATACTCATAAATATAGGTTGAATACTCTCTTTTCCTAATTGCGCGTATTTTTGTTCTAAATCTGTTGGATGTCGAGCAATGTCTTATTTGCAATGTTGAAGCTCGTTCAAATGGCATTTCGATTGTGTTAGTTTAAAATTCTGTTCTATACTATAGTCCCTATAGTCCTTAGAAAATCTCTCACGTTTCATTAAATTTGTGAAAGGCTTCCTTGCATTTTCACCAAACGGAGAGCAATCGGCTGTCCAAAAGCCTCGCCTCTTTGTTGTCAATTGAATTAAGTAGACATTTTACAAGCTACTCTTAATGCTTGAACAACAGTTTTAGGGAAGGGTTTGCTAATGGATTGGATCTTCTTTCTTCTCTGTACAACACGATACAACAAAATACATATTAACCGTCAAGTCGAGTGTTTTCGAAAACAATAGCCATTTATTGCGAAATGATTGAAATTCTTTTCCATGTTAATGTTCAGAATACTTGACAAACTAATCAATAAATAATATTAAAATTTGAGTCACATTGCTCACCGCAAAATCGTGTCAACGTTTAAAAAAGAACATATTGCATACCTTCAGGCGCTACACTTCCAGTAGCTATTTAATCACTTTCTGTTCATTTGTTCTCAATGGATGTGAACAATTGCTTACATTTTGACAGCAAACCAAACAATCCACACGTGTGTCAAGCATTTCAATTTTCTCCTGCTCAATTTTAACATTCTTCCCACCCGCGTTAATGGACTTTTCATTGTGTGCCAATCGCTCGATCGCTACTAATAATGTGAACGATTTTTTTTCACTGTTCATCCCAGAGAAAGAGAGAGAGAGAGAGAGAAAAAAACAAAACCATCACCTCCATCACATCTGGGGCTTAATTTGAACGCCTTCCCACAGGATAGACAGAAATCGTCAAGACATTAAGACCTTCTGCGACCTGAAAGCATTCCGCCGAGAGCAGGAGAGCGCGCTCAAGCAAAACCACAAAGCAACAGCATAGACAAAAAAAAGGACGCACAACGAACGCGCCACATTCTCAGCACTCAAATTCATCTTTTCAAGCTTTTGCGAGCTCTTTTTTCTATTTTTTTGCTCGACACAAGTGGTGCCAACCCGGGTCCCGGGATGTCTTTCATCTGTCAACTGCAGGATATGAACGTCATAGTCCGTGTTCCCCTCGGTCGGTGATGACATTGAGCCATTTGACTCCTCTTTCTCTTGCATCACTCACACTTACCGCTTACCCACCCTTAACAAGCTACCGTTTGTTTTCCATGCCTCCGCACCGACCCTGTACTCCCGTTTCGTATTATAGAGCTTCACCCGTGGTAGAGCGGTAGCGGCAAAAAGAAAAACACCTTCCATCTCAAAAGTCCCGTGCCGTCCAAATTCCATCACAAACTCTAGATGATATAAAAGTGCGCACCCTGGGTAAAAAGTGAGCAAGCGAAAATGACCAGGTAGACGCCAGAAGAGCACGGAGGCTAGCGGCACGGCGGAGGCTTGAGAATGGGCAAGGAAAAACATAGAAACGAAACATGAAACGCAACGAGCAAAACAAAGCGTTAGAGCAAATATCGCATTGGTCTTGGCCGGTACGCCTCGGTGTACGCCTCTTAAACCCCGCGGTGTGACATCCCGGACAGAGGGGAGCAGGAGGCGCAAACGCTCGCTTGGAAGGCGGTCTATGACGAGTTCATGTTCCACTTGGAATTTGTCCTCATCCCGGTGATGAGGACGTCATCTGGCAACCTCTCAACTTTCGCTCTTTGCGGTCTGAACCGTGAAAACCTTTTCTTCTCCCCCCCCCCCTTCCGGGTACCATTTGCACCCCGTGCTGGGAGAGGACAAAAAACCCCCCCAGTGCCAAGAAAAAGGGAATTAATAGTGTCGGAAAAGGTTTTCTTTTTTCTGCGGGTCGGTAGCACCCCTGCAGGAGCATCATTGCAACGAGCACGAGCCCCTTTGGACGTGGAATGTCATACGTGCTGCGCTGTGATGCAAACCGGATCTTGCAGCTCGGGAAAACAAAACAAAAACGCCCGTTTTTAAAACACGCTCATCGTTAGATGAGCAATGAAATGGATACAACCCCGTTGCGGATGGGAACGTGCGCATATGTGAGCAATGAGAATGCCGAACGTCGCACTGCCTGGGCAGCACAGTTTAAATGACACATTTGCTAGCCGCAGGACAAACGGGTTGGTTCGCTGTTTTCGGGGTTTAAATTGGTTCAATATTCAACCGTAGTGGCAGAGTAATATGTGGATTTTTTCCACACAATCATTCGCTCTTTCTCTCGCCTCGGTTCTCTAACTAGAAGACTGGAACTGAAATTTCAACCCGAAACCCCGATTGCAGTCACGATCGTACCCCCGGGGACTGCTGGAACACGTTTCATTAGTGCATGCTCAAATTATAGTGTCATTAGATTGCTAATTGATTAAAAACGGTTCCGGATCGAATCGCTTCAAATCCCGGTGCCGTCGCACTTTGAGCATCCTGCCTTTTTTGTCTTTGCTGCATTCCCTACAGATACGCCGTAGCGCTGCGCTGTACGTACCTTATTGCATTATGCAAAAGCTTATTGCCAATTAAGCTCACATCACCGCCACACAACGCGCAGTGCTTGGTTTAATTCCATAAATCCCCGCTCTCACAATTTACTCCCAAGATGAGCGATTGATCTTTAGTTGCTTTAATATTATCAATAGAGCTGCAAGACAAACACCATACGAACACGCACAGCTCGCATATGACCGTGAAATTCCAACCCCGGCCTCGGCCAGCCAGTCTCAAAGCACTAACAAGTGGATTCTAATTAAGTTCTTGAAATTATCCTCCTGCAACTACGGTTGCTCGGTGAACCGGCAACCTGAATGCCGATTCAATTTATCGATTGCTTTAATTATCACAACGAGCCCCATCGGAACCCGAACCCGGAGCCCTTGGCCGGACCGGATAATCAGCGAATTTTGGTATGGTTGCGCCGGTTCGATGGAAGAGCTGATTGAGTCAATTTGGTTGCCCAGAGTGGGTGTGTGTGTGTGTAGTGGCTAGTGGCGATGAACTTGTTTGTTGAGAGTGGTCTAGCATTGAATTGAATGTGTGGCATGTGGGAATTTTTTAAATCAATACTTTAAGCAGTTCAGTACAACGAACCCTGGAAATGGTTGCATCATTGAACAAATGAAGCGTAAAAATGCAATAAATCTTCTTAGTAGGCAACCACTAAATGGTGATTTAACAAATCTTATAAGAAAAAAACTCTTGAGCCCGTTTAAAAAAATATAAATTAATCTAATCCTTCAACAAATTTAAATTTACGTCAACGGAAACTGTCCAAGGGCGTACACCGAATATGATAAATTGCATGCAATCAGGCGTTTGGTTTGTGTCCAGGGAAGTTTGATAGATGGCGCTGTCAACCAGTGCTACTCAACCAGTACAGTCTTCAAACATCTAAATATCACCATGTCCACCCAAAAGCTTACAGCAACCAAACACATCGCTTTCACATACACTTCTAATTTTTTATTTCTCGCATAACATATAAAATTCAATGAAATGCTACAACAGATTTCATAAACAAACAGTTTAAACCATTCATATCGGCGCTTACAGGCTAGCAGCTAGCGAGAGGATTCGCAATCGCTCTCTCGTTCGATTTTCTACTATCTTACTAACCGTATCGTTTCATTCACAACGCAAAAAAAGGACGGTACCGGGAACGAACGACCTACAGAAGGCAAAACGTAAACGAATAAAACTCATCTTACTCATTAAGAAATACCATACGTCTAAAAAACCTCGCGCTGTGCAGCTACTGCACACGCCCTCCAGCAGCACACGCGAGTTGTGTCCTCGATTCCTTCAAGGTTTAAAATGAACAGTACGAAATAAAAGAAAATGGACGAATTCGACTATGACCTTACACGCTAGAAAAATACTAAAACATCAAAGGCGTTACGCTAATCAGCTAAGAGGATGGATAAAGATCGTGCAGATATCGTTGTGGTGGTTGATAGTACTAGCGCGGTTTTCCGTGATCCGTGATGATTGCATCATAAATATACCCGGCGCCGTTTCAGACAAGGGTTTTGCACATGTAAAGCGCTCGAGAGAACAGTGTTTACACCTTCATATATTGTTATAATGTTTGATAAGGCATCTGGAGTGTAAAGAGTCTTTAAAAGGGCAGGGTTGCAACGAATGCTCCCGCCGCGACGTGAATGTCCTGGAAAAGAATACCGTTTCTATTGCCGAGCCTATCTAAAGGGCAGCGAACGAAGCTGAATGAATGCATTGCTATATGGCTATTTGAACTGTTACTTGTATCGATCAAGGATTTCCATTTGTTTCTTTGCAAGCCGAATGATTTGAACACATTTTGTTTTGCAGATCTGCATCCGAGTAGACGGACGCATGGAGTCTAGTAGATCCAGTTTACCGGGACCCACTGGTGCTCGTGTGACAGCTGCTCTAGCGCTTCCGTCACCTGCCGGAATGTGTCATCGAAGTCTTCGTTCACAATGACCATGTCCAGGTACTTGTCGTACTTTCGCTGGAGCAGTGCACTCTCCTCGACCGCCGATATCAAATCATCGTCCTACGAGAAGGGGAAAAAACATTATTATCCAATGAAACTATATCAAACAGCACAATTTTTTTTCGATAAACATCAAATCACTTATGAACGATCATGCTGGAGCATTTGAATATTACCTCATACAGCGATGCCAACGATTCCAGAGTCTTTGCTCGACGGGAGCTGAAGCGTATAGAGCTTTGACGATCAAACTGGAAGCATGAACAGAAGAAAAAAACATACCACGACCACACCAAAATACGAGCAATTAGTTATCATGCAACATACAACGACACACAGAAGAACGGTACGTGTTTATAGGTTTTAATATGTTTTGTTTGTGGTATTGCGTGAAACACATCCATAAAAACACAAACATTCAAGCTTCTGTTAATAGAAAAATCGATTCTTACATGCAAGTTCCTCGTCGATCCACTGGCCGATCTGCGCTCGGAGTAAAGCAGCTTCAGTTGCTCCATTCCTGGTGCCGCAATAAACAACACGAACGGCATAAACTCGGGACTGTTGTGCAGAGTCTTCAGTGCTGCCGGTGAACAATCCAGTACACACATTTTACCTGAAATCGGGATAGGCGACAGTTAGCACCATGATTACACAGATCGATCACTAAAATACTAACCTTGCCGGATAACGTCACGAATCGAATCCAGATGGGTACCGTACAGATTACCATTATGCTCACCAAACTCCAAGAACTTGTTCTCCCGGATCTCTTGCTCCATTTCTTCACGATCGGTAAACCAGTAGGCCTTGCCCGACTCCTCCAGCGGTCGCGGTTGACGTGAAGTGTCTGTAAGCAATGGGCAAAGCATATGACAGTTAACACTATGTTTTTGGAATTCCAATGAGACATATGTCCAATACATACGCGGCAGTACTGATCCAAACTTATCCGGATCGCTGTTGATCAGTCGGTTCTTTAGCGTTCGTCGTCCAACTCCGGCCACGCCCACCAACACCAGTGTCTTCCGCTTGAATGGTGGCATTTTGGTAACTTCCTCGTACAGCATCAGATCCGCTTTATCGAACTCGCTATTCTGCTTCGTTTTGTACAGTATCTTTCGCTTCTTCTTTGAAATCTGCAAAGAATTCAGACATTGCAGTAACCTTCTCTTGTTGTATAAACACTCCACGCTTTGACACTTACCCTTGTTCCACAAATGCCTATCTTATGCACGAAATCTGCCTCCGGAGGTACGTACGCCTGGCGGCGTTCCTCCAGCTCCTGGGACGGTATGAGCCCCGTTGGTCCATCCTCTCCCGCATGCTTCGCCTGCCACCAGTTTGGATCCTTCACGTTGATAATCTGCAGTATGTCACCGCGCAAAAACGACAGCCCAATCTCCTTGCACGGTAACAGATTGTCCTCATTTGGGTCGTAATCGAACAGCGCCCGCATATAACACTGAAAATTGAGTAACAATCGAGAGCGAAGAACCAATACGATTAGAGGAAATTGGGAAGCAACACGTTTTCTAACAGCCCTACAAGTATCCTATCAACTAGCTTTTTTGGTTTATCTATGAATGTAAGTCCTGAGTATGGCTGGTGCTAGATCCTGCGCGACACTACATACTACATTGTACATACATTGCAACATCGATGAAGTGCACTTTTAGCGTGGCTGTGGGTACAGAACGGGTGCCAGAGACGCGTGGTGAGACTTCCGTAACGACAAACGTCCACTCTATATAGCTTGTTAGGAGGTCTTTGCTGACGGCACGTTTGAACACATAAGGCAAACGAATAACATAACTCAAATGTAAACACAAATTTCAAACTGAACACACAAAAGCAGCCAAAACTGATAGGGCAAATTGGCAAATAAATGCTTCCAACTCACAAAACTAAAACCACACTTCAACGAATCGCAAACGCTGATCTATTTAAACAAGGTTAACGAGAGACAAACAGAACAAACACACACAAAGGAAACCAGTTAGTACAGCGTCGGTGCCACAAGCACACAGGTACGAAACTAAAAGCTACAGCGTAACTAAACACTAACTAAAACTTAAAACCAATAAAGAAAAGCCAGTCAAGGCGTAAAACACTCCACTTACCGTCAGCTTCTTGCCCGAGTCTAAATTTCTTCCATTCTTTACCTGTCCACCGGCCATGGTGATGCGGGCAGATTTCATCTCCTCCTCGACGCTCGGCCCAATCTTCAACGTTACCGACTCCTTCGCGACCGAGATCTCGCCCTGCAGCTCCTCGGGCGTGGTCACGGGCACCCCGTTCACCTCCAGTATGACGTCGCCCGGATGGAGCAGGCCCTGCCGATCGATCATGCCGCCCGCGATGATTCGGGCCACCACCAGCTGATTGTGCTCGTCGACCTCCACCGTCAGGCCGAGCGGTTCGTCCGGATTTCTCCGGATCCCGACCATCTTGATCGTTTCCCCGGGCATATCGTTGATGGTGAGCAGCTCCACACCGGACCCGTCGACTGTCTCGCTGGATGAGCTGGCCTGATGGTACTGACTGTTGCCACCCGGGCTGGACGTGGCGGACGTGGGGGGATGCTTTAGCTTTTCGAGCTGCGTCTCACCGATCTCGTCGTGCGCTTCGAGCAGGGCGCGAAAGTGTGGATAGCGGAAGATGCGAGCGAGCTCACGGGCGTGCGGATTCCTCGACAGGCTACAGCGATCGATCACCTCCTTCAGTAGGGGCGCGTTGTCCACTCGCACTGGATGCAGTGGCGCTGGTGCTTCCTCGAGTTTGTCTTGGATCTGTTTTCGCGGGGAGCACACGAGAAGAAGAAAAGTCACACTATTAGCACAATCTGGAAAGATACTCAACAGAGAGGGCGCAACTGAACGCAGCTATGCCGTGTGAGTGCAATCGTCGTACTATAGTACCATTCACTACCAGAGTCGTCGATCAGCCCCACTACACGGGGTGGGTTTTCGAAGGTGGGATAAAACCCTCGTGACAACACACAACCACTTGCTCACGATTTCGAATCTTGTCGTGCGCTTCTATCAGTGTTTGTGTGAGAGCTTTCTGTATGATCAAGGTGACGCAATGTTGTGTGGTATGCGATGCAGTACACGGTGGTGCCCCACCTAGTGCGCACATGTATCCGCAGCGACATGTGGTCGCTGATCACTCAAACATACGCACACGTACGTGATACGTACGATCGAGGTTGTTTGGTGCGCGTAGTGCAATTGACACACTCAGTTGCCCGAGCACGCGCTTGTCAAAGACAGTTCCAAATGAATCGTTTATAATTGGAGGCGAACAGAATGTTGGCGTGATGGTGGAACGGTGGAATACGGTGGGCACGGATCAGTCGCTCAGAACGCAGTGGATGAATCATACCGATTCAATTGTTTTGATGCAGCGGTACTACGCTTAATCAACGGTGGAGAGCAAAAGGTGACTCCCTATGTGCTTCCCCCCCTTGAAAGCGGGAATTTCGCAAAGCAATGTAATATCGGTATATAGTAACACATTGTCACACCATCTCTTGGAAGCACGTTGCAAATTTAAAAAAAAAACTATATTCTTACCAACATCCGATGGTCTTGAACACAGTGAAACAAGATAACTCCAAAGCTGCTAAACCTCTTCCAAGCACATCCAAACGATAACTGAAACGTTTCAACACGATGTGGGATGATTTTGTGCTGTAAGTGCATCTAAAATCATACAATCGTACTCCAATGTACATGCATGCAAATGTGTTTAAATGGCAATTAAACACGCTACGAGGGTGAAGGGAGGTATACACCTAACTTCGAAAACAATTTCAACTATCATGCCAATCGTAGGTAAGGGCATGGACATTTACACCGAAAAGTTTTTGATTTACTGCCTCATGCTGTGTGTACTTTGTCCATTGTTGTTTTGGATAGAGCATAGAAAAACAATGCTCAAACTAACTTTGAAGCAATGTTGAACAATTGTGAACGAAGACTAGCAATGCAAGTTAATTAAAACTTGTTTCTATGAATGTTTTTCAACATTACCCTAGCAACGTAGACCGATTAAGGGCCGAGGCGATAATTTAAATACCCTGAGGAAATAGACAATTTAAAAGGCTCGATGCATCATCTTTAAATCCCCACAGAAGCCAGAATATTAACACATCATTGTCAGTCATATTCATTAACTCTGGCTCGACGAGTGATGAATTCCCGTACGGGTAGGCACTTCCGCTCGAAAAATCCGGTCGAAACATTATCCTAATTATTCAACACCATGTACCCTTATTTTAAAAATGAAAGCCACTGCTGACGATGTCTAAAGAAGGTCCCAAGACAACACCTGATGAATCTTTAGCTCTTCACTATTCCCTTCACATCTAGATTCATATTTTAACACCTCTCTTCATAATTTGTTACATGATGGTTTATGCTTCGTCTGCAGCTTCGCTCGAAGAGGAATGTAAGCAACCACGCAACCTCTCTCACTCACACAGCTACAGATGCCCCTAAGCTGCCTGGCAACTCACTATTCCTAATTTCTTTGACCTTCCACGCTTCCGCTTTGTGATGTTCCTTCGCTGCATCGGCCGAAAGATACATTAAAAAGCGCAGACGAACAATTCATCCATCCCTCGGTGCACGAAAAGAAAGGGAATGCGAACAATGGAGCTCCAGCGACGCTGGCTTCGGTTGCCGAGAGTTTGCCCAAGGAAGGGAACAACTTTTGATACTTGTATGCGCTTTCACTTAAAGGGCCCAATGCAAACGAAAAGCTCCCCCTACTCTCCACCGTACCGCCTCTTCGGCAGACAGAAACACCACAACCACTCACACTCGATCGAAGGGATATTGCTGATCTTCCCGAGACCTCTAAACTGCTGCCGTGAAAGTCTGCCGGAATGATCTTCCGCCGTATTGTATGACGGATGACGGTTGTAGAAAGCACAACAGCTTCAGCTTCAAAACGCACACACACACACAGCCGTACTTGCTGCGTTCCGCTCGACTAACTACCGGGAACTGGCCTTTCCGGCCTGCCCGGGGAATAAACTCAACGAAGACGGGTTCTTGGCCCGCTCGTGCCAGGTTTCTAGGTCACGTCTGATGGAAGCACACTCCACCCGTCAGGGGCGGTTTACGAGCTTCGGACAAAAACACCACCACCACTTAACCACATCCCCAAACCTTCCAACTATCGACAAGACAAACCTCCCACCTTGTTATATGACTTCGGGCGGTTGTATTACGTCCGATGCCTATCTGCCTATCGGTGTGATGCATCCAACCGGCTAGGGGCGTTGGTTGCGCGAAGTAACCGAATCGTTTGTTTGTGGTGTGTGGGGAGGGCACTCCAGAAAGTAGCGTCACCATGGAAGACGTTCCATGAGCGAGTCGTTTGTTATTCTGTTTGTGACTGTCAGCATGAAACGTATCAAATAATGAACATAACTGACGGCAAAGATACTGGATCTAGGTTTTGCTAGAAATCAACAACCAAAGACACCACCATTATCCATGAACCTGCAAATAGGAAACGCAACAATCCCATTTCCCAATGACTCGCTCTCGTAACGGCGCGTCAAGGGTAATCTCGCACAAGAACGCCGTGCTATTCTGAGCTCCATTTAAAGCGCATTATTAAGTAACAAACCAGTATGCTAATGCACCGCAAACGGTAGAACAACAAACGGCATTAGTGCGACGCTGATCGTTTACACCGCGGAGCCGTTGCCTGTAGCTGGGGGAGCGACCGGCCGGTGCTGACGTACGGTGCTGCTAATTGAAAATGCAGCTGAATTCCATTCTCCTGGCGATCGCTGGTGACTTTACCACACAGCATAACCTCGCGCCAATGTCTTCACGGTGCTCTATTTACGCTCTTCCCTTCTACCTGTGGGCTGCAGCGATTACCTATGCATTTGAAAGTGCCCACTGAAGGTAGCGTGCGCAGAGTAGAAAGGGATAACGTTCTGTCGCCCGAAGCTTTATGGCAATCATATTGTTGTCCGGCCACTTCATAGAAGGTCATCACGTGACGTCAAATTCAGTTGAAATAGAGCGATTTGTACAACAGAAGCATAGTAAGTAGAAACAATAAAATGTAGGTTATTTTTATCGTCTCTACCACAGCTTGACAAACTCTTTCAAATTCCACCACACAACAGATGTTTCAAAAAAGATGTCACATCATAGATAAGAACACCGTAACACCTGAGGGTGTTTCTCTTGCGGCTCCGAAAAGGTAGCGATGCAGGTCAACGCTCCCTAGATCTTATGTTTTAGGCACGCTTTGTCTCCCTGAAGGAAACCCCTAATAAACAACAATCAAAAAAACACAAGAAACATACACGTTGTAAAGCATGGTAACGAACCGTAAGTGAAGAAACTGAAATAAGCTATGCTAGAGAAAGTCACCATCACAACAGAATCGTTTCTTCACCGCCCGCCAGAAGCGTAGGGGTGAATGAACGTTTCGGGTGGAAGGTCACAAAAAAGAGGGAAGACTAGAACTTTTTTTTAAAACACCCACGAACAAACACCGTAGCAATGAAGGAATTCCTACGCTTGAGTGAGCGCGTGAGGTGAACAAAACGAAAAGAAGAAAGAACGAAAATAAACAAAAATACGAAAACTGAAGACACGAAGAAAAAAGAACACAAAAATAACTCATAATATTCGATACGAGAAATCAATAATTTATTGATCACTGTGAAATGATTAAAACAAAACGTTAGCTGGCCACTTCCCCCTCTTTGACGTTGACGAGGAGGTTCGTCACCTGCGCCATCGCCGAAGAAGTGAAGTCACCGCACATTAAAACTGTCTTACTAGCTACTTTTTACGGTTACAAAACTAAACGTTTAATAAAAAAAAGACTGCTTCGTTTTCGATTCGGTTCGAAACCAGGCACTTCTAATTCTGCCCAGCACTAGCGCACAAACACACCTGTGCTTCGATAGTTTTGTGCGCTTAACTAATGATACGTTTTCCCTTATCAAGACTGGCGGTTGGTCGTCCTCGTTTTGCAATTTGTACGGAGGGTTGTGTCGCTTTTGCGACGTGGACGGAATGTACGGACGGTTAATGTCGAACCAATGTCGGATGGATGGCTTTCTAAATGAACTTCGTGTCGCCGACCGGCATGGTCGAGACGGTACTGTGCGGTGTCGTTGGTCGCGAACCGGCCAGCGAGTGCGCTACGGACGCGTTCAGCGATTGCATCGTACCCATTCGCAGGTGCGCCAGATCTTCCAGCTTCGTCAGATCGGCCAGCTCCAGGTAGAGCGAGTACACCATCAGCCAGCCGTACAGGGACGCCACGATGATGACGCTCCAGATCAGCGTGATCAGTATGTTGTACGCGAAGATCAGATCGTTCACGATCGAGAAGAACAGGAACGCCAGCAGCCGGAACAGCGTAAAGATGGCAAACGACCACAGCCACGGGACGATCTTCGATTCGTACTCCTTGCGCAACGCGTGCACCAGCATGATGCTCGTCACCAGCACGACCAGCCCACCGATCAGCGAGAACAGTGCGGCCACCATCAGCGCATTGCGCACGTGCACATTGCCCACGTACACAAACTCGTACGAGATGATGTAGTAGCCGTAGTGGGACGAGCCCGGCGCTGCCAGCGCCAGGCAGTAGATGTCAAACACGGCCGTACCGATCGTGAAGATCGCCACGAAGATCGAGAACAGGCCCATGATGAAGGCGCCGCGCTGAATGTCCAGATATTTGTTGTTGTGCAGGAGCGGCTTCTGGTACCAGGGCACCATGACGGACTTCATCGAGCGCGATCGCTGCGAGTGCAGATTGGATTGCGATCGGCTGGTAATGTGCGAGTATACCGACGGTGTCGACCGGTACGTCGACGGCGTTTTGCGCCCGTAGTTCATTGTGCGGCACGTTTAGGCAGCTCTGGGTGGTCACACTGGAAGAAACGGAACGGTCAGTGTTACAAACATTGAGCTTTTCTTCTGAAGCTTCTCAGTACAACCTTAATATGTCACACGACTGTGCAAAACAAACACGCTGTTTGCGACGCATTCACGAGAAATTTCACACCATGAACTTGACACTTGACATGCACGCGAGCAGGCGCGACATCTACCGGCAATTCGGAAGACTGATCTCCCATTGACGTACTATTTATTATTTTTTGTTATGATTTGGTTTTACTTTTGCAGTAAACTTTCCTATTCAATCATTCAGTTTGAAAGGGGGAAAAGGTAGTATCTTGGAGCATCAAGAGAAAAAGAAAAATGGCACAAAAAAACGAGCTCATCACTTGCGAGCGTTGAACCCGAACGAACGAGACATTAATCGATCAAACGAGAAATTTCAAGCTACACTAGCGGCGATAGGGGTGGGAAAACACATTAACGTTAAAACAAACTAACTAACCACTGCACGCTACGGTAACGGAAGGAAGAACGTTAATGTAATAAAAAGTAACAAAAAATCAAAATAAAGTCGCACGCCAGAAACAGGTGAAAGTTTGCTCGGAAATGTATGTCTTGTGCCATTTTGATTCAGAACAATGCGTGTGTGTCCATACTTTTATTTGCCATTCGCTTCTCTTTTCCTACTAAGCTGTTACTATTTTTCTTTACTTTTAACATAATATCTTCCCTATTGGCTGTTCCTATTTACAGCTACAGCCACTGTTTACACCCTTCGTTAGCTCAATTTTGGTCAATGTTCATATGTTGAAATTTCTCGTCATCGCATCGGTTCGTGTCGTCGTTCTTTCGAGCGGTTTCGTTTTGCCGTTGCAGTTCGTGTACATACGTTTGTGCCATTTTGAGGTTAGTGCGGGGCTACACAGCCGCCCATATTAAGTAGTCGCTTCGTTAACGTGAGTTACATACAGGATGGAATGTGTTGCGAGTGTTTTGGAATTGGTATTTTTACAAGCAAATAAGCTTAAAGCCAGCTTAGCAAATACTGGAAGGACGCTAACGAGTATTTATTGGCGTGGGGAGTTTGTTTAGGCTTGTCCCTCTAACAAGCTTCTGCGAAAAAAAACGCTTGTACGCTGTCAAGTGAGCGATAAACGCAAAGAACGCAGCACAGTAGCATTCAATATTCCAACGCAAGTACGGATAAATGTCGCGAATTGAATTAAATCACCGATAAAACTATCTCTTTTATGGCACCTCCAGTATCTTATCTGCCACACTATAAACCCACACACTCGCCAATGGTCGTTTCCCAGAGCCGAGAAGGCACTGCATTGCCTCGTAGGTGAAGAAAAACTCAAAATTGAATACATTCAACCGGCTTTCAAATCGTGTCACCCTGTTCGATGGATGAGGCAGTTTGCAATTACCACCCTGCCCACACAACAGTAACACCCCGCAAATGGTAGCTAATTGTTTACCAATAAATCTAAACACCACGCTCCACGCCTTTTCCGCTCACGTCGGCACCGGGAATGCGCCTCGGCGATAGTGTAGGTAAAAGTGAAACGCTTGTGCTTTTTATCATTACGCAACAATAAGAAGAAAACAAAAGCTCATGTTAGTGAAAATATGCGGTGTAACTACACGTTTTTGCTACCCCTGCAACGGATGTGTTGCTTTTCTTTCTGCGTTTTTTTTTTCTTCACGCCCTCTGATGTATGTGTGTGTTAGTATGCGATCGTTGCAAACTGCACCTCTGCCGCACAGAGATCGCTGCTCCAGCATAAGCTTCTCCACCGCAACAGGGCGCGTCTTTGCTTATGCTGTACAGCACCACTGTGCCGGTGTTGGTGGCGTCGAGTTTCCAACACAAAGAACGAGCTGTCCGGCTCAAAACAGGTTTTCTCATCCCTCAAGCTCCACACCAGCAAACCCCATCCCATTAGAGCGCGCATCTGTGTGAAGGTTTCCTCGCAGTGTTACGATCGCTTTGTTTTCACCTCCAGCAACCCTCCGACGCAACCCTCGGCAAATCTCGCTCCCCTGCACACCCTCCAGCTACACAAACCCGAACGAGACTTCAACGAGAGAATGGGCATGGAGGCCGCTTCCATCATGTCAGCCGAAGACCGAAGTCAGCACGTAAACAACACCGCCGGCTTTACCGCCCGGTCGCTCACTCTCGCGCACTTCTCATCCCGAGATGCGTTGAGAATACGCGAACGCGCGCACCGTTTGCCTTCTTGGCTTCGTAGCGCGTACCTTGGAACAACTGGCCACAAAAGACTGAAAGGCGATCGGACAAGACGTTCTCCCTTTCGGTTTAAGTTTCTCTCTCTCTCTCACACACACACAGACGCGCACTCCCTCACAGAAGTTGACGCGAAATGATGCGATCGAGGTTGAGCTTACGACGACGCACGACGACGGCGACGACCCGTTTTGCTCGGGCCCCAACTTGGAAGATCGCACCTATACTGATGCGAACGGCTGGGCGCTAATTATGGGTGGATACCTCGGATTTTTTCCGTTCTCTCTCGCTCTGTTCCCTTAGAATGACTTTGGTGACTCAGTGTTCCGCTGTTTGGCAGCTTTTTTTGTTGTATGCAAAAACAATTTTCTTATCCATGCGTTTTCACTGAAAACATCTCCCCCCCCTGCAAGAGCGGAGAAAACAACCCTTTATTGCGTTGCGTACAGGTAACGCTGCTGACAGACGACTCGCTTCTGGTGGAGGCCATTTTGAATCATAATGACCCTTTACGGTCAGTGGAGGGTTTCTCTTGCATCGTTCCCATTCCCAGGTTGGGGAACATTTTGTTTCACTATTCTTCCCAATGCCTGGTTTTCCAATTCAATCATCACAATTCCATTACCACGTTTAGCCCAACACTAGCCTATTCCTGTACGGTATGCAACACACATTAACGAAGCTTTGGTATGTCGAGAGATTGTGTGTTTTCCACCCGCGTTTTCCCCCAATACACAATCACTCACATACTGGAGGAAAAGCCAGGGGAAAGCCACAAAACGTCTGTAGCTGTTCTCCCTCGGGAAAGGTCGACTCGCAACACGCACATCGGCCACACGGTACACACCTTAAATTTAACCTCCTTTTCGATGGGCCGCAGTCGTCTGCTATGGTTCGTCCGATGGTGCTGTGCACTGCTGCTTTCTTCACTGTGATATCGATTTTCTGGACTGCCCCTGCTTGGTGTTGCCCTCCCTATGCGCAACTATGAATCACCCGTCGCCGATGGCAACTGGTCACGAAAAACACCGTATACACCTAGACACCACCAGAGTCTGCCAACTCACACAGCGCTCCGATATGTATGCAGATCTTCACAATTCACTCGGCTCTGTCTGTACTGTCACCGCACACCGTGATCGTACGGCAAACACCGTCAAGCGTGACACGCACCACAAACACACCGTGACACAAACCGAAGGGGGGAGGAGGAGATATATATCCCAGGGGGGTGAATTTAATGAGCTGAGGTTGCCGCGTTGTAATACCGCACCCGAAGCACACGCAACTAGCAGCGTGAATGGTTCTCGCGCAAATGAACTCAACACGTACCCGCTCCTAACGGTTTGACCGTTTCGAAATGCTAGCCAGCGCGTGAGTTACCACTGAGTGGTACGCTGCGAAGAGATGCTCTTTCGCTTCGGCACGAATGCTTCGCTGCTTGTGGTGCTCTCGTGGTGAATTCGAGCGCTTGGCCGCTCGCCGTGGTGAGTATGCTGTGCAGCTAACGTAAGGGGTTGGTTTTAATGTTGGGGGAGAATACCATCAAACATAACCGGTGGCTCTGTTTGCGTGTGATGGATACCGTGAATGAGAAGAGAAGCCTGTAAAGGTATTTCTCGTTGGGGTGTATTTGTTGAATGATCATCATGTTTAGTGGTTCAGACCGGTACAGTTGCGTATTTGACTCAACATTTATTTGAATTACTATTTTTAATTATATTTATATGATGCACATAAAAGATTCATTTGCACTGAACATTGCTTTAGGTGAAAAGATTAACTCGAGTTTTAAAAGATAATTATAAAAACATATAAACATATTATTATAACTTTCACATAAAGTATAGACAGAGCCATCATACAACTATCCTGTATGAATTTTCAATATAACCTCCCTCATTAGTCAGACAAGATCTATTCGTAAGTGCCATAGAAACAGTACTGACGATGCACACACACACACACACACATACTCACATGCATTCATCTCTCTCTCAATAGCTTCTTATGAAACATCCACTCGATAAATATGCATATTCTCACCATCAACAGGTTTTCGTGCGATCGAACGATTCGTTCATGAACGATGACGAAACACCCCGTACCCGTGCCCGTGCGCATACGTCAGTGATGCATTCTAACGCCGACCTCACTCGAGCAGTACACGAGACGACGGACGGAAACAGAACACACATCGTTGCTCAAGCGTCGTGCACAGAAATGAGAAATAGAACAACATTGGTCAGCAAACTCCACACGACACGACAGTGTGAGAGCAGCGACACGACGGGGAAACGTTCGAGTGATGCTCCACATCGCAGCGCCAGACGATCGCGCTCATCAGCCTGTACAAAGAAAACATCAGCACTTGATCGTTCAGGCGAATCAAGGCATACTTCCCACTCAAGAAAACCCGCCCTGAGGAGGGGAAGAGAGCAATAAGAGATTGTTTGTTCGCAGCAGAGGTGCCGCAGGTCAAGACTAACGCTCAGGCCGACGATCGTCTTGCTATCTATGACGATGCGGCCGCGTGGGTGAGACGATGTTTTTCTTTCCGTACACCCGCGACTCTTGCCCGATGACGACGTGCCAGTGGCATTAATGGGACATAATAAGCGAATTGCCACTAGCACGTTCCTCAGCCCATCCATAAAGCATAGCGGCTGCGGTGCCCGTCCACTTCAATCGCGCTGAATCCCTCCGCAACAGGTGTTTTGATCAGTGGCACAGCATCGAAACTCCCCCCCTGGGACAAACTCACTGGCAACGATACATTTCCAACAAATGTACCTATGGTCGCGCTTCGTCACCTTTTAAACGTTCGTTGGACTGATTAATTGTTTTATAAATATGCTATGATCACGGGCGGCATGTAGACAAGCGTGTGCCGTTGGAGAAGGCTGACACCGTAAACATGACAAAGTTAATGATGTAGCCAATGAGTCCCGGGCCTAGACTTGGGACGAAGCTACCATGGGCCATTAAAGCATCGTTCCGAAATTCCCAGACAGCCGTATTACGGACACATTCTTGGTGAGGTGCAGATACAATGACTCAACCTTTCACGATGTACGGTAATAGGATGCAATTGCAGCTAGAGGAACGCCGGATTCGTTTCGGTGCAGCTATGCTTGACATTATGAAACAAAAGTGAAAACAACTCCGATCTTAATTCCGTCCAGATTGCATAAGCGCACAGAGAAACCACATAAACGCCGTTGCGCGAAACTAAATCTCCGTAACCACATTTCGTCACCACGGGTGTCTGAACACCGTAACGCGGCGATACAGACTCCGAGACACTTTTCACCGGTGGATAAATGTTTCCACAAACAGCACCCAGCATTTCACAATGCAACTCGAGTAATCAAATCCTCTTGACAGATAGCGTGAAAGGAGCGTGATACTTACCTTTTATTTGTTGAGCGATGGACTTAAAGGGCTTAGGGATGTTTTCACTTGCCGTAACGCCTAAACCAAGTGTTAATTAGGTTCACGTGACTTGCTATGTTTTGCTTTTAGGTCATCTTTTGCCGTCAGCAAAGCGTAGACTAATCCAACAAAACCAACATGATAAGCTTTCACTCAACTCACTCCAACTCACTCAAACTAACCGCTGGTAGAAGCTCTGATGTCATTTCCAAACTTAAACAACATCTCCACCACAGAAAAGATTCTCAGCGCTTCTCCGAATAAAGATGCCCACAAACACACAAGCAGATACACTACGGCTTTAACGTTTTGATTGTGTGGGTTTTGGCAGGCTTAAGCCGGCTGCAACTCAACTCGCAGCCCTTTTTTGGATTCGGCAAACATCGCAACCAAAAACATAAAAGGCTTATGGTGCACCCCAAAACACACACACACACACAAACCACGCCCGAAACCCCGGACAGCCACCCGGACGAAAGCGAACAACGATAACGATTTTTGTTGTTGTGGAACCGGTTTTTAAAACTCCCCAAGATTGTGGAGCTCATCAGCGATGAGAAAATGAGTTGCTCAAAAGTGCGTTGTGTACGACCGCCGCCGCCGTCGTCGTCGTTTTTTTGGGGGATGCAGCGCTTTTTGTTCACCCTGACTGGAGGAATGCTGGGGCGGGTTTTGGTTTGGCTTTTTTTGCGGGAAGGTTCGTGATGCAGACTTTCATTCCGAGAGCGGGCTTACCGGAGCGCCTTCTTCGGTGGGAATAAGTTCATTAGTTTAGATCAGAAGAAACAAGGCGGTCCTTTTCCGGTCGGTTGAGCAAGAAGTGGCTCGGTGTAACGAAATTGAAACAAGTTGGTTTTTTTGTTTTTCCTGTTTTGCGGCTCGGAAATTAAGAACATTCTTTTGGAAGGTTATTCTCCCATATGTTCTACAGATTGGTCTCGTTGCTTGGCGAAACAAAAGGAGAGAAATTCGGCTAGGCAACTAATGAACACATGCTGTGGTATTAAATATCAATTTTAAGTATTTCAAAGCAAGTTATTAACACCATAGTCAGGTATTTAAGGTCTTACATCCTCGTAAGGTAAGAAATAGTATCTTCCTTACTCTTCTTGGCATGATAGCAATTTTGTATTAGTCTTCGCTGAGGATGGTATCGTTCTATTAATTGATAAATCTTACAAAGACAAAGAAACTCACAACCACCTTTCTTCAGTCTATTCCTCCACGGCGCGTAACACTTTGTACATCTCTTTCAAAACCGCTTCTTCCTCTCCGACTAAACCAATTTAAACCAATCTGATTTAATTGCAATTCATCAATGAGTACGGCTAACCTCAGTGCTGGAGTCAAGCGCGAACACTACGCCAGGGTGATGGAAGGTCACTGATTCATGACCAATTAGCTTTCCGACGCACATTTACACGCATCAACCCGTCAGCCAATTTACGCTCCCTCAGGCACGTAACGACCACATTTCATCCCATGTCGGACCGTTCGACACACTACTGACACAGTGTGGTTTGAGTTTTCCGCCCTAGCCAACAAACGCCTCTCGAAAGAGTTGCATCAAACTTGCTCCACAAAAATCCCTCCCGTTTCGGCCTCGCAGCATCTCGACCACACGTCGGGAGGTCAATTTCGGGGAACAGGGAAATATGTGTCACTCGACCAATTAACCGCGCCACACTTTATGTGCAGCGAAATTGGCTCTGCAGCCAATCCAATTAGTGAAAATAAACAACCTATTTCCTCATGCGCTAGCGGCCCGTGGTCGGTCAGCTTGGGACGTTATTAGGCCCCCGAAAAGAAAAACCCCCTCACGTAAGGTCCTCGGTTGAAGCTGTCCCCCAGGACCAATGCCAATGTCCGCATAGAGTGCTGGAGCAAAGAAAAATGTGTGAAACCTACACAAAATACACACCCTCCTGCGTATGTGTGCTAAGTTATTCAATTACCCTGCTGAACATCTGGTGCCGAATGGTACCTTCTTCCTCCAGACAAACAACCAACACGTGTACACCTACCTTAATCAACTGCGTAACGGCTGGGTTGGCCAGTATTCCTTGCAGAAATACCAGATCCGTTTCGTTCGCCTCCGAGCGCCCATTAAGATCTGTCAAATTTTCCCGCACGTGTTGAAAGGCAGCTGAAACGATACCAACAAACAAAATTGGGAAAAGACATAAGATTAAGCACGACAAATCAATCCACCTGGTAACGAGCACCGTTTCCGGCTTTGTGGCTCAATGTATTTTGTTGTTAGATTTTACTGCTAACCATCCACTAATCATTGTCCGTGCTTCACCCACTTCCAAGCGAAGAATAAAACCAAATGTAAGGTCAAATCACCTCGAACCGCTCCTCCTTATTCCGTGGCGAGATGCGTTCCAATTTTATTGGGACATTCTTTCTATCGCTTTATGATCGCACACTCTACGTTTCGGGGGGAAATTGTGTAATTGCCCCATTACCTTCCTGGTGCTTTCGCGTGTCCTTAAGGCGAGAAACATACGGCCTCACGAGCCACGAGACACAAGACACCATATTCAGGGGGAAGTAGATCCAAAGTTTTACACCCAACGACTTTATGGTGCTAGCAAATGGATGAACCAAGCAGAAGTAACACCGGCGGCAAGGGAGAACGTTAAGGAAGAGCTTAGAGGGATTGGCATTAACGGTCGGTTTGCTACAAAGTTACAGCTGCTTGGGAGCAAGCGCACATACGCATCGTAAGGGGAATAGCGTGGAAGTCAATAAAAATTTGAAACCATTCACTTGTACGTAAGGAAACATTGAGAATAGGTAATAAAATACATTGAATGGGTGTGAATGGAGTAACAAAGTATTAGGAAGATTAGCAAGAGAATATGATCATATGAGAAGCCTTTTACTTATTCAATAAAACAGAAACATTATTAAAAGGAACTCGAAGAAAAAGGAAAAGACTAAATGATTGCAATGCTTGGACAATAGATTAAATCATATTATTTCAACAAAGACTTAAAAACCAATTCTACGTCCTAACTGCCAACAAATGAGCCAATTATTGGTCTCCTATTTTCCCCTGTTTTCCAAATGTTTCACATGTGATTCCGAAACTGTTTGCGCTCGCTCTGCTCCTTTCAACGCCCCCGGATAGTTTAAAGCCAAACAAATCATTCCACCCGACACTTTGAAGATGCTATTCATAATAATATTTATCTATAAGCGTATATCCTCCCTGGCCGTTTGATCTACAAACCCCTGTGGACCACCAGCTACGACAAGCGCACCAAAACGACGCGCTTCTTACCATCCAGACCTGCTCCTGCTGAGCCAAAACTCACCCCCACGTACGCCAATGCTCATGTTGTTGTCTTTAAATTACAATATTTCCTTCGTACAAATAAACACCTTCCCGCCAAAAAAAAAGCCAACCAATGACGGTGACGACCGATTGCAGTGCGGTTTTAAAGAACATTGGCTAAGGAACAAGGAGAGAAAGGAAGAAAAAAAGGTTGGAAAAGTAACTGCAATTGAGATTAGCATGTGCCTCCCCGAGCAGTCATCCTCGCCGCAGTGTTAACGTTTCACCGCAATCGGCCTCGTTTTGAACCGCGAGCAGTAAAATGTGGAAGCGCATGAAACCCCTCTCCCACGGCAAGTGCCGGCGTAACGCCAAGAAGTGATGGTTTGTTTATAAAATTTTTCATCTCCGTGGTAAGATTTCTTTTTATTGGTTTGTGTGTATGAGATACGGCGCAGCAATAGCAACCAGCAGAGCCAAAAAAAAAACAAAATAAACCATCCCACACCGTTCTAAACCCCCAGCAAAAAAGTCGGTGTGATAATAATCCGGCTTTCACACATTTCTGCTGGTGCATATTTTCTTGCCTTTGCGGCTTCTGCTGCCATGGTCGCCAATCCCGGTCGCTCAACCCGACGTTTGGCGATTTACGATTTGGCTCTACTTACGTGCCGAGAGGGATGTCATGAGCTGATCCGTGATCTAGCGCAACATCATGCGCTGACGGGGTCAAACAAGTCGTCGTCGTCGTCGTCGTCGTCGTCGTCGTCGTCACCACCCGTCGTCGCTGTCGACGTACGGTCTACGGTCGCGCTAATACGCTAACTTATGCGAAAATGTGCGTCTATGATGCAGCAGCCATGTACGGGGTAGACACTTTTCGTGTGTTTTGGGTACGAATTTATGGGTTAGCGCAAATTGATGTGCTAAGTAACGCCTCAATTTAAGCATCAAGTTGAGTGGATACAAAATGGATAAAAAGGATACTCCTTTTTCTCGCAGGGTTTATGGGGCATCTATCTTGATGTGACGCTGTTCAATGTATGATAATGCGAACCATTTAGATTTGATTTTATTCAAAGCTTTTTGTCTCACCATTTTACTGCTTTACTTTGCTGCTTCTTTAGATTTGTTCTTGGTATAACATGTTGGAAATATGATGTACCTGCCAAATACAATTTTCAGTTTATTTTAAGCATGCCTTCTGTTGTCTTGTCTCTTGTCAATTGTTTAGAATAGTTTCCTTTATTTACAAATATATTTTAATTTATTATGGCATTTTTACTACTTTCGTCACTAATGCAAACATGACTTTAAAAAAATAAAACCAATACCAATTTATGTTTTCAAAACTAACTGAGATAATTTCATCTGCTTTCTCCTGTAAATAGGTTTGCAAATCATTATGCTTCAACTTTCGAACTGTTTTAATTCACGTTCGTTAGCGACGCCTTCCCACCAACCCAAACACAGCTTATTGTTCCTCTCTCTCTCGTACAAGTGCACGAAACCTAACCCCATCCCAAAAAAACGCGCATCTTGCAAACAACACGCTCCCCTGCTGCCAGGCAGCCCATCATCATTGGGCCAATAAAACCCGAGCATGTCTAATTTAATTGCCTACACATCCATTTGCAGACCACGAAATAAAACCTCCGCTCGCTTCGTACTGCACACTTAGGCGCACACACCACCTGCCTCCCCTTTCCTCCCTTCTTTTGAAAGCGGCATTTACTAATCAATTAAATCAAATCTCATTCACAGATACACGCCATCGCGGTGCACGGCGCGGGCCTTGGAGGGAACATTAAAGGGAGCACTTGAAAAATTGCAGATCCCCCAAAATCGGCGATCACAGCGATTCAGCGATTGAGGCACACCAGACGGAAGAATTGGAAGATAGAATCCCTTTAAGCTCCCTGCGTTTTGGTGTCAGACAGCCGAAAGCCGAGGCGATAGTGGATAGGAGCGGTCGAAAAAAACCACGTCGTCATCATTAGCGCGTCTTGCTGAACCTCACGGGAACCACGGCCGCTTAACACAACGGGGCTAGACAGCTCTAGGCCTCAGCAAGAATTCGAACACACCACCAACACCGCCGTGTGTCCGTACCTTCCCAGTACCCGAAAATATCGTAATGAATTCGTTACCACAGGAACCTCAGGCGGCGACCTCAGTGCGGAAAAACGATATTTGGACCGGCGTTGAAATGTACTTTCTATTTTCATTTTCACTCTCCGCCACGCGATGGGCGCCTCACGGAAGGCAGGAATGGACAGTATGGGCGGAAAAAGGTGCCCTTCGACACAGTGTCTTAGTACGGATGACACACACACACACACACGCGCAAGCACTTGTTCGAGATGGTTCTGCCGTTTCGCAAGGGAAAGGATGCTAACCAGATATGAATCGCGGTTTTTCCCCCCTTTCCGGAACGCCGCACACTTACCGTTGTCAAGCTTGGTGCTGCCGTATCGATGCATCGAGTCCATGCTGGCCAGCAGCTGCCGTTTGTCGGTGGTTTCCTTTTTGCCGAATCGAACCATCGTGGCGCGGTGAAGGTGAGCATCAAGGTGGGGCACAATTTGAACGGACGACAAAAAGGGGACACGGAACAGGGGAGGTTTTGTTAAAGTGCACAAAATTGCAGTTCGGTGAAGGTGGAGCAAGCAGGCACACTAAATTTCATTCACAACCAATTAATTGCTAGCACACTGATAACGAACACCAAAATTAATAAGCAATTGCCACAAAAGAATAACTTGTTCTTGGGAAACCATTAAGCACAAACATTAATATTACAATTTAAATTCATTTTTAAGAATACACATTCTTCACGTTATTTGTCTTGTCGGTTTCAATACACGTAAATTAATTATATTAGCTTAAAAATTAAATCACACTACTACAGCACAACAACACAACAAAACACACATTCATCATACGAAGATCATGCACGAAACGAAAAACCGGGAAGCGACGAGAGGATGCAGCACATAAAATTTTACGCCCAAAAACACTAATCCCTTTCGATGTCGTACAAGCTTACACATTAATCCGAACCGCGCCCGGTGGGACGGGTCATTCTGATGGAAAACATATGGTACAAAGCCGAAACGATCACTTGAGCGCACTTCGTTTTTGGCACATATTAAGTAGAGAAAGCGAGAGCGAGCGGATTGAGATAACGAACCAGAAATACGGTGGTGCGTAATTAAATAGAAAACTAGCCTACACAAGAACAGAAACCGGTGACTCGTTCTTAAATGACTCTCTCCCACTGCTCAAGCAGGCAAGTGATTCAAACGACTAAAAATAAAGGAACGCAGTTAATGAGCTCTAGCAGAAAAGTGTGAAAGTGTTGTCTGTTCATGAGCAATTGTTTGCGACCGACCAAACGGGTCCAAACCGCCACGACCGATCGACTTCCGCTAATCTCGCCGCGTTTTGAACGTTCATTCCCAGCGTGACAAATGTCTGGCGCAAACGATTGCTCACCGAACTCTCAAAGAAAAAAAGAAGAAGAAGGAAAAAAGCGGCCAATGTATGTAACAAATGTGCTATTCGAAACATGCCATAAGTGTACAAACAACAAACGTGTCCTAGCTCACGGCGGCCCCGAAGGTGTCACAAAACCGTGTGCGCGCCACCAAGCTTTGCTATTCTACCAAGCGACCAGGGAAATTTAACGAACAGAACCACGCACACACACACACACTCGGAGAGCCGAAAAATAAGAGCGCCACCGATAAAAACACTTCACCCGAAAAAACAAAAAATCACGCACTAGTGCCGCTGAGTTGTGCTGGGGAAGAGGAATTTTCTGAAATCCGTAGGCGATTGTTGGTGACCTGTCACGTACATATACACACGCACACCCACTGCGGTCGGAACCGTTGCTGCAAACGTCGTCGTCGTCGTCGTTGTCGGCTTTCCGCCTCTCAAGGCGCGAGCTAGACGGAACTGGCACCGACACGCGTGGTACAATGCTTGCTCGGCCGCGCACTATCGTCAACTGCGGATCGTGTCCGCGCGGTCGCACGAATTTGGTGTAAGCGGGCGAAAAAGCGGGCCTGCCGTCCGAAACTGTCCGTGCATCCGTGACGTCACACAGCTCGGACGCGCTGAGATGAGGAAGAAAGTGTTTGCGAGATCGTGCCACCGGCGGAGAGTGCGAACTGCGTGCGATACGGTGAGTGAGAGCATTTTCCTTGCTTGAGTTTTCCCTCCAACCCATGCCATGCCGATCGGTGACGACACACACGCGCGAGGAAATGGGAAATGGGTTAAGATGTGAGGTTTGAGCGTGAGATTGGCGAGAGCGTAATCGTGCAAGAACAAGAAAGCGAGCAATCTGTGCCCTCCCCACACCAAACCTCCAATGTCCCAGACCGGTCGGAAAGCAGACCACCACCACCGCAGGCGAGTGGAAATTATCGATGACGACAAATGTGTTTACATTCGCACACACATATGTTCCCGTTTTCCCTTGCGCTGGTTTTCCACCAGCCCGAGAGACAGCGAGGGGGCACAAATCAAACAACAGCGTGTTTGCGAACAATTTGAAGGTAAACAATGTTCCGATTTTCCACTCCCAAGCCCCCATCACTCCCATTTCCATCAGGCTGGACCATCATTGGTGGCAAAAAAAAAACGTTTGCTTTCTGATCGGTTGGTCTGTTCGGGTCGATCTTCTTCCTGCTTGTCAAACAGCGTGTTTTGACATGTGGGTAAACTAACACCCGTTGGACGATGTACTAAAACACTGACTGTGTGGCTAACGCGAACAAATAAGCAACAAATGGAGGGTTAGGAGGGACCACAGGGAAAACACAGGGAAAGGAACATTGTTTTTAATGTTTTGGTGCGAGAAGTTTGCAAACAATCGCGGGCTCAAAGATCGATTAATGTGGGGTGGTTTAATTTGATAAAGGGAATTAGTGATAGAAGGTTGACATTTGAGATTTCCATTAGAGTTTTTCGTTGAAGACACTTTAATAAGAATTTTATCAAATACTTATTACGGCTTCTTGTAAGAGATAATCTTTGCACACAATTGGAAAATATATGCATTCTAATTGACCAACACAATCAAGCGTATTTAAAACCAGCTATCAATGCTACTAATCCTGATAGTTCCCATTTCCAATGTCGTCTGAATAAAACTGACCCAAATTTGAAGCCCTTTCTCTATAGCTGTTATCATTGTGTTTAGCCCCTTCTCACCCGCTAACTAAAACCACTTCCACTTCATATGTTTTGCATAATCAGACCGTTTACAGTCCCCGCCTGGGAGGCCTTACTGCAACTGTCACCGATTTTTCATCACATTATGCAGTCTTCTCTCTCCCCCTCCGACATAGCTCGACACATGACAAAACAGACATGATAAATAGCACGCCGGCTTCTTTAAAGCACTTCTACCACAAAGCGAGCTCCCTCTTTCTTTAGGGCCTCTTTTAAAGCTACACTTTCTTCACGAAACCAGACCACTCTCCAGGCTGCTGCATTCTTCCGTTCCATTCGACCGAAAACGGACGATTTCACTCCGGCTTTGCATGAAGATCATTTCACCGTTTCCGAAACAACTGCACAATCTCCAGTTTCCAATCGGCGTAACACGAGAACGTTGTTGTGCATCGGCCACTGTTTGTCCAGAACCAAACCCCCCCCCCCCTGCTGGGGAGCTCAATTTCATTTCCCAAGACGCACGCACGCGGGTAGAATGTGGGAGTCGGTCAAGTCGTGAATTAAATATGACAGTATGAATTACCATTTCTAGCTCTGTTCATCCGGAGAGCAGGAGAAACAGTCAGGAAAAGAGAGAGAGAGGGTGTTGGGAAGAAAAATACAAAATGCAAAAATAAACGAACCGTTCAACGAAATACGCCCACTGCACCCCCGTATACCAGCAGAGAGGGGGTCTGTATGTGTATCGCGCCAAGACTTTGGACTTTTGCGTTCTTTTACACCACGCGGCATGCATCAGGCGGACAGGCCCCGGTTCCGCCGTACACTACTTTGCTTCATAAATCACCAAACAGCTCTTGGACTTGGACGGTCGCAGCACGGGTGTGTGTTCGAGTGTGCAGAAGGGCAAAAACCGGCTGGCCGGCTCACAGACAGTAGTAAAATTAATCGATCGGACGGCAGTGAGCCGTAATCTTAAATTATCCGGAAATCATAGATAGATGGATGGGAGTTTAATTTGCTTAATCGATTCCGCTCGCCCGCTCCGCACCATCTGCCGTGAAAGGGGGGAAATGCATTAAGTGGACTCGAGTGTCGACGCGGGGTAGAAAGTATATGCACCGGGGTGGGACAGTTGATTGACGGTTGCAAATAACGTTCCTTCTTATGACGCATGCACCTGCCCCTGGCTGCTCAGGAATGTCCCTCACAGTGGGTCACAGTGCTGCAACATTTGGAGTACATTAGTGTGGAGCACAGCGGAGATGCGCTCCAAACCACGTGTGTCTTGTCTGGCGATCGTTTTCGGGATGTTTCCTGCACAACATCTTCATCGCCAGGTCCGGATGGTCGTTAATGATCGTTTTCGCTCGGAATTTCCACCCAACGTGCTCATAGGTCATATGGTGACATTCATTTTCTGGTAAAACAACACAACCAAAGACACTGTCTGCAGCATCACGATCACTGCTGGCGCACTGAAAACTCAATAATCACACTTCCATCCCACACACCGACAACACAGAGACAGCAACTGCACAAAGAGGTCCACGAACACACGAAACCTGGGGGAACCTGGGGCTCAACCCGCAAACGTTCGGAAGCTGTTGACAGAAATGCCATCAATTTTCGACCGTTATTGCGAGAGTTTTCCTCCTCCCTTTTTCCATTCACGACATTTCCACGAAAATGATATTTTCCTCTTTTTTGCTGCTTCCTTTCGCTTACACTTTTAACTTAATTTTAGCGCACACACATACAGCACACTGTACCCAACGCGCAGCTTAATCGATCACCACCGATCGCAGTGATGCCAGAACTGCTCTGATCGTGCAAAAATTCTCGCTCACCCCTGCCCAGCTGAATAGAAACACTTTATCGCGTCGGACTCGTCGGACAGGTTTTTTTTTTTGTATTCTGTGTGCACGGTTTGCTTACGCTTATACGCGGGATGTTTTCGCTTCCAAAGCGATTCCACCGATCGCGCCACCAACACTCGCACGCGGGCCCGCTCGACGCCGATCGAGCGAGTTCAACAACACCGTCACAACTGACGGACGGTCGGCAAGCCCACAGCCAACGGAAGCCTTACTCTTGCTCGGACCTTACGGGCTCCCGGGAGAGACCCGCCAGAACGTTATGGCCGTGGAATGTGTGCGGGGGTTTGCAACCAGAGGGAGCAGGAAGAGTAGGGGGTTTCACGCCACAAAGCCGTTCGGGAAGCGTACCATAACCGGTTGTTGTTGGAGAGAGGGGCCTTTAGGGGCGAGAGAGATCTAGAGGGATATGCCTTCGGAGCAACTCGAAAGTCCCCACGTGGTGAGATGGTTCGTGAGTGGACCTTTGGGCCTTTGCGCGTTGCATCACCGAACACTCACCAGGTGTGAGTGACTCAGGTGAAAAAGAGTGCCCGCACAGTAATCAACACCCATGTCTAAACGCATCGAATGACGGCATGGTGGTTTTCGCTCCCCTCATTCGCTTTGTGGTCTTTGCTTTCTGGAAGCGAAGCAACGCAACCAGAGGGAGGAGTTTTTTTTACACGCAAGGACCTCATCAGTGAGGGCATAACAGAGGGGTTCGAATAATGTCACAAAAAACCACGTCACCAGGGAATTTTGAGAAGGTTGAGAAGGCAAGAGGGGTTATGCCAGAGCGTAGACATATGTGGAAAGGGTCGGTTTCGTTCATTCACCTGTTTTCCAGGTCAATCGACGGCAGCACGTGCAGTGAGGGCTCTGTTTGCTGTCGGCGTAGTAAACAGTGTGAGTGTGTGTGTCTTCAATAGAATAGCGTAGGGGAAAAAGGTGAACAAAAAATCCATTATATTTCATAACACACAAACTCACACGCGCACCCGCGTGTTCATTATGCGTCCCTTTATACCTCAAGGAAAGTTGGGGCTGGAAAAGACCCTTCGATGGTTTTTTTAATATTTCTTATGCGTTCTTGGTGATGGAGGACTGTAGGGATTTCCTGTATTTTGAACGTGTGTCTTAAACCATTTAGACATGCAAGAGATTTCCACCCATGATGACCTATTTCTTTATTCCCACAAGACTCGTAGACAATCATCCAAACCCAATCCATCAGCCCTGCTTGCATTGACTGTACAAGTAGAACCGTACGATAGTCATCAGTTTGCTCTTTCCCATTTACTGCGCCGAAACACGCGGGTTTCATTTGCACCTGGAAGTTTCGCTGACATTCCACACCTCCACAAAACGACTCAATCTGCGGCCCTCCCATTCCCATCCGCCTTCGTTTAATATCGACTATGCGGTGGATTGATTTTTCCTACGAAATAGCAACGGAAAACATAGACAAATTGCGGCGTGTTCTAATAATACCGCAGACCCAACAGCGAGGATGTGTATACACACGCCGCACCTCCGGCAGTATGCAAGTAAATAAACCACACACAATCGATATCCACCGCTGAATGCTAAGCTGCAGACACATCGAAGACATCCAAGAAACCCATGCTCGTTCGGCACAGCTGTGCCAATAGTTCATCGCGAATAGCAACCGACACTCCCAACTGCCACATCGCCGCACAGTCGGATGGAGACGCCCAATGCGCGATGCGGAAGGTGTGAAAAAAAGGATGATTTACTCGATTGGTTTCGAACGGCGCGAGGAAATTAAATTGCTTTCAACATAATAAAAACAGCAAAAAATCACCCCTCTGACTCACCGTGACCGTTGGCAAACTCCACGATTTTCTCCGAACTTCGCAGCAGACCAAAGTTGCTCCACAGGTTGTTGATGCGTTTGCCGAAGGAGCGCCGCTTGACGGGTTTGATCGCTGCCTTGGCGCGCCTTCGATCCTTGCCGAGACCGCGAGACCGGCCGCTCCGGATGTCGTACCGATTGTCGCCGTGGTGGGGCAGCTGTATCGTTACGGTGCGGTGTACGGTCAGCGGCTGGATGGGCGCTTCCGGTACGCGGGGCAACACTAGCGACGACGGTTCACTTCCCGACTCGGGCGAGGCAATCGGTGCTTGCGGTGCCGAGTTGCGGGTCCACAGCGATTTGGGGCGTGTGTTCGGACCTTCGGTGCTCGGTTTCGACTGGTTGGTGCGGAAAAACAGACCCTTCAGGCTGGCCATAAAGCTGGCCGGCTTCGTCACCGTCTTCGGGGACGGTTGCGGTGCGGTCGTCGTCTGATAAAGGTGCACCATATTTGCATGCAATCACACGTGTGTGGTGTGCACGAAAAGCGGGTGAGTTAGGGCGAGACGGTGTACACTTGCGCCTTAACAACTGTCACGCCATGAACGACACACACAAGTTCACTGAACTGTAAAATGCTAATTTCACCACTCCAATACGGCTAGTTGTACTTTAAAAAAAAATACTTTCGATGTGACTCCCTTACGATACACTCACTTAAGGCACTACTTTCGTGTCGCAATATTGCAATATCGTTTTGCTAGGTTCTAGGGCTATTAACACACTGACGACGCATATAGCCAATGTTTGCAGAGCACCCTTCTTCTTTGCACGCTCATAGCAAGCGCTCAACAACAAAGACACCCAATGTTGTTCACTTCGCACCGTCAATTAGAACCAACGATGCTTGAACTTCCAACGCACACTCGATGTCACTGCCTATTGCGACAAATAGTTGGACCTTCTAGTCGTTAGCCGACAATCGACGACAATGTGGTACACACAAACCCACCCAGCGCAACCAATGACTGGGCTGACCGAAACACATGACGATACTACGGACCCTTCCAAGGTCTACTAATAAACACCGCACACCGATGCTTTACACAACGTCCATTCTTAAAAACGCTCCCGTATCGTAGCTCTGGACATGCTAATTACATTTATGGTTTCAAAGCCACCACACACCGCAACACAACGCACACACGGGTGACGGAGTGTGTTTGCTGGGTCGCTCTTCACCCAACCAAACAACTTCAAGCCGTCGTCATCGCGCATCGTCTCCATGGAACCGAAGCGCGCCAACTAACAATAGCCGGGAAATCGGAAAAAAAGTGGCCAGAGTTTCCACGCAGAATCGATCGTTTTTTTATGTAACTGCGGAGCCAGGAACGGTTGGCTATGGTCAACACCGTTTGGTTCTACCTCGAACGGTTGACTGATAGTGGGCTGGCGAAGGTTGTTCGCGTGGAGTCCCGCGGTATCCGCACGGAAGGTGTATTGCGCCGCCATATGGAGCAATGCACATGGTGGAGGTTGATTAATGATTCAATCGGCGTCAAAGGTAGAGCTTCTTTATGTATTTGCAAATCATCTTCATCTTCTTATTCCTCTGATCTTCGCTTTTCTTTTCAATGTCTAATTTGTTGCTAATGTTTTTGTAAATAATCATTTTTTAAATTATTTTTATGTTTCAAGTTTACTCTAGTTTTCGGAATACAGCGATTAAATAAAGTAGGTCTTTATGTCTTCTTCTTTCCTCATTATCCCATTTGCTGCCCGTTATGAAAAACGTGACTCGAAAAAATAAGGAGTTTCAAATCACATTCATTCTAGCCAAACGACATTTTCAAACCGTCAGCGCTAGCGCCATCTACATTTCAATAGCGATACCAGTATCTGAACCAATATTACTGAAATAACTGCAAATGGAAATACATTGTTGGTGTGTTATTTGCTGGGTTTGAACAACTTTTTGTCAATTGTAAATTCGCTTAAAAACGATAGTAGAAATAACATAAAAATATGTTCCTTCAAATCCACCCAGCAGAGTGACCAGAAATACCGATTTATCTGTATTCCTACCGATTTTTCATATGCCTACCGATTCACCGATAAGCCCCCTAAAACTACCGATTTTTCGTTTAACCTACCGAAAATCACAAATATTTGATTTTTCAGTCGTTTAAGCTTAATCTGTGGCGCTTGGGATTCTGTTTCAAGGATTGCTAACCTCATTTGTTACTTATTGCGCTGATGCACGTTTGTTTGTCTGGCACTTTTTATTTTTATCCGTTAAAATGTAATGTTCATAATAAGTAGAATGCTCGATCGCGCTGTTTCATTGTATTTTCCCTATACCCCTTCCTTTCCGTTTCTTTCGGCATGCGCTGCGCTGAATTGGTACCCCACTTGATTCCAGCGAGTTGCGCTGCGCTGAACTGAAACCCCCTCCCGCTCGTTTCTTTCTTAGCGCGCTGTGCGCTTCCCTTTACACGGACTTGGTGCACCCGAATCAAAAGAAAAACTTTAACACATCAAACTTGGTTTATAAATATTGTATCACTTTTATTACAAATAAAAACAACTTTTGATTCATAGCTTCACACAATCTTACTTCAAACCTCACACATTATTTATAAAAGACGCACACTTTTTCATTCTCTATGCTAGTAGGGTAAAAAGAAATTGATCGTTAAAATAATTGATTAAATTTAAATGGTTGCGTTCTCAACAGTGCTCCTGCCGAAATCTGCCAATATAATCTGGCCACACTGGTCTGCAGGGCAAAAGCTCGCTCGAAAGGTCAATAACCGTCGCAAAACGTCAAAAACGACCGTCGCCAGCGCCTCGAAATCGTTGCGAGTTTCGCTCGCTGGCGACGTCGGTTTGCAGTACATGCGACGTCGGTTTTGACGTTTTGCGACGGTTTTGCGACGGTGGCCGCCAAAAAGTTCGCCTTGCTCTGTGGGCAAAGTGACCCGAAATACCGATGTATATATATATATATATCTAGGGTTTGAAGGAAAAAATCTCAATTTTTTAATCATTGAACTACAAAACTCAGCCAAACAATTAAATCAATCTAAATAATCCAGCGAAAATCAAATGACAACACGTGCGATAAAATCGTATTCAATGGAGCACTGCTGCGGTTCCAAGCGGTCGCGTGGAGCTCCGACAAAAAGAACTTGTCACCATAAAAAAATGTGCATCTTAGTCCTTCTTTGGCTTAGAATTCCAATTTTCAGATCGACACTTTAGAAAAATCTTCATTTGTGTAACCGCTGAACCAAATCTAATCCATATCCTAAATAAAGGATGCATATTCTCGTGAGATGGAATATTAATTTTCCGCATTAGCACCCCCTCCCATCCCGCTTAAGACTTCTTTCGCTTTTACTTCTTTTAAGTTTCGAGTTTTAACCTACCGAAAACTACCGATAAAATTTTGATGCGCCTACCGAAAACCGAAAAAATAATCTGGCCACTCTGCCCATTTCATCTTGACAGTGATGACAGCAGCAGAAAAAGCTATTTTTTGCATTTATTTTTTTGCTGAAAAAATCGAAGCGTTCGGACGAACCGGGAATTGCAATCTCGGGAAATATAATATATCCCCCGCCCCACCCGTTCACATTTCGTGTCATATCCGTATCCGTTTCCCGCGGGGCGCATTTTAGCGAGCCTCTGCATCGCGTGTGTATTTGTTTTACCCTAGTGCGTGTGCCCGTTCCGCCCCCTAGCAAAAGGTTCCGCCGGGCTCGACGGACTCCGAAAGGAAAGGATACTGGAGACGAAGAAGAACGCATCTATCGCGTAGTAAAGCAGCGCGTAGTAAAAGTGTATCGTTTAATAGCGTTTAGTAAGAAACCAAGAGAAAACACACAATCGGCACAAACGGGACTATCTGCAGTGGTTGCAGTTTTTTAGCTTCCCCCCGACTAACTGGAGAAGTGCTTTCCCTAGTTTCTTCTTCGTTTTTTGTTGTTTTCTTTCCGTTTCACCATCGCCGCCACACCTCTCGCTTACCCCGCGAAAGGCGACGAACCCTTCCGTGACCGTAGAGAAAGAAAGAGAGAGAGAGAGACAGAGCGCGCTTGGGGGTTAAAGAAAATCAATGTTTTAGAAACAATTCCTTCCACGCTGTGTATAGTAGTGTGCACAACTACGTACGTGGGATTGTGAGACAAGCGCCGTAATCATTCATTATCGCACAGCGCCATCCTCATAAGCGAACCTCACTCGACGAAGGAAGACAACAACAGACCTGCATTGAGTGAAGATTGTCTTACATTTTTTATGTGCTGACCCCCCATGATGTTATGCTAATTTTGGCCATCATCACCACAGTTGAGTTGTCTCGGTTGTTGCAACGCGTTTATTTGCGCCGATATTTAGCAGATCCTGCACACACAGAACAGCAGCAGCAGCAGCAGCACCAGTCAGCTCCTTTATTGAACCATATATCATCGTCCTTGCTAGAGCGCCTTGAGTTCACCATGGAAACCACCGACCGAACCGTCTCTACCGTCGCGAGCGGCAGCAAGAAGTTGTAAGTTGTCCCTTTTTTTTGATGCCGCAGTTTCCGATCCTAATGGCATCGTGCTCTATTCCTTTGCAGCGTATTCAATGCGGACGATAGTCAACATTCCTTCAAGACCACCGATAAGAACATCACAGTCGTGTGTACCGAGGGCAAACATGACCGTGGCAGTTCGAAGATCAAGCTGGTCAACGTGGTCAACTTCAAATGGGAACAGAAAAACTACCCGGGCCGGTTGATAGCCTGCCACAAGGATTGCTATCTGCTGGCTTACTCGATTCGAGGTACAGTACTGCTTCAGGTTTTTCCTTTTTTCTCCCCCACCACTAACCGATCTGCGCCTCTTTTCACCTCCCAACAGTAACGAAGCAGTCGAAGAGCGAAGGTATGGTCCGGGTAGCTCATCTGGACCTGCCCGAACGGGGGCTGATCAAGGGCCTGTCGGACGAGATACTGGATCTGCAGTTCTCGCACAACAGCACCACCGAATGTCTGCTCGGCATCATCGAACGGACGACCCTGCACGTGCACCAGGTGCTGGTGAAGGGTGAGAAGGTGACCACCGCGCTGAAGGTGAAAATCGTCGACCCGCTCGAGGGGCACGTGCCGATCTGCGATCGCATCACGTGGTGCCCGTACCTGGGCGACGGTACCGACTTTAACGACGAGTTTGCGAAACAACTGCTCGTGTGGACGCGCGGTTCCACCTTCCAGTGCTACAGTATTAGCGTGCTGACGAAATCGTACATCGATACGACCGATCTGAAAGCGTCCGACATCGAGGAGGGTGGCTTTAAGGCGAACGATGGCGAGGCGACCATCACCGGCAGCGTGTTTTCCGACGACGGTACCACGCTCGCGCTCAGCTCGAGCGACGGTCTCATCCGGTTCTACCAGGTGTACCAGCACGCCAACGATCGGTCCCCCCGGCGGCTGCACCTGTGGAAACCGCACGACGGCAAGCCGATCACGAGCTTCTTCTTCCTGGACAACTACACCGAGACGGTCAACAACAAGACGATCTGGAAGCACGCGATCACGTGCGCGGAAAACAACGCCGAGATTAAGGTGTGGTGCTGCGAGTCCTGGGAGTGTCTGCAGACGGTCCGGCTAACGTCGCCGGTCGAAGCGTCGCTCCACTTCAAGGCGGAAATCGACATATCCTCCACTTACCTGGTGCTGACCGAGCGCAGCACGCGCCAGATCTACGTGCTGCAGGTGCGCAAGGGACAGTCGGCGGGCTCGACGGCGGAAAGCGAACCGAAAAAGCCGACCCTCTCCAAGGGCGGCACACGCTCGATCGTGCAGCCGTACATTGTGTCGATTGCGGAGTACCCGCTGTCGGCGTCGGTGCTCGGGTTTTCGATACTGTACGCAGCGGCCGGCAACTCGAAGTACGGCGACTACGACGACGATGAGGACGACGAGCAGGCGTCACCGAAGTGTGTCATGATTCGTATGTTCCTCGTGCAACCGAACAACCTGCAGGACTGTACGCTCATGTACGAAGCCATTCCGGACAGTGAAAGCGAACCGCTAACGAAGGAGCTAACGGACGACCCGGTCCGGGATGATGCGGAGGCGACGGAAAGCACGGGCAACTCGTCGTCCGTGTCGTCCTCCGCTTCCAACGAAACCACGGACAACAATGTGTCGCACGGCCCATCGGAGGAGGATGATCGTTTGGTGGACGAAACGGCAGCGAAGAGCAAGAAGGTTGATGGGAAGAACGGTGCGCAAGGCACGCTGAACAACGGATCGGGCAATGTCGAAGAGGAGGAAGAGGATGATAGCAATAACCCCATAGCGCTGAAAATGGCCGAAGCGGCTCAGAAGTTAAATGACGTGTTTGTATCCATCCGCACGGCAAACTCTTCGGCGGAGGGAACAAACGTTGGTGGTACGAGTGGACCTACGACGCCGGCCAGTAGCAGCAACAAAGTGAATCTTATGACACCGGACTCCTTCAGCACACCGGGCAGCGCTACCAGATCAGGTAAGATGGCCATACATATCTCACATTTGTTTTTTGTATTGTTTTGTAGATGTTATTTAGAAATTAAATTGTTTGTATTGATATTTGTATTAAGTGTTTAGTACTTGTAGCTCAGTTATTCGTTCTATTAGTTAGCTTTGCAAAGTAAAACGTATTATGTTTCAAATGTAACGTACCGTTGAGGGTTACGAGTTGAAGAGTTACCCTTGTGTGCGTTTAGTTTTCTTGCAGACATTTATGTTATTTATTGTTTGTACTTCCTGGAAGCTATTGTTGTAGTTATGTTTTGTATACATTAGCTTTGGTTTTTATGAAAGGAAAAGACAAACACAATGTCCCTCTGCTCCTTTCATTAACGATCCCTTTCGGTCGAAAAAATGACACTTGGTAACGATGCCATGTTTTCCCCTCCGTTTCGTTCCCCCTTCTCTGACGCTGCAGCAGGCAAGGAGAACGTGAAGGACGTGCGTATTATCAACCTTTCGGAGCTGCCCTACCCCGAAATGGAAACGATCATGAATCAGTACGATCGGCGAACGGCCCCCACGGGAGGGCGAAGGCGGGGCCGGGGCGCACCGGTCAACACGACGGTTACGACCAACACCACCGCCACCACGACCGGCGCCAGGAAGGCCGCCAGCTCGTCCATCACGAGCACGGCCAGCGCGAACGGTAGCGTGTCGTCTAGCGACAGTGGTGGCGCCTCAAGCGACGATGAGCAGGAAGAGGAAGAGGAGGAAGGCGGTGGCAACACAAGCGTTGCCTCGGTGGCCGGTTCCGAGCGAGTCATTACCGACATTACCGACGATCCGGACGATGAGGATGGGGATGAGGAAGACACGGACGCCGAGCCGAAGCCGGTGTCCAAGCAGGGAAAGAAGAAGGGACCCGTGAAGAGGGCCCAGTTTGCGCTGGCCAACGGCAGCACGGTAGGCGAGCAGGGCAAGAGCAGAAAGCAGCAGCAGGGCCACGGGACGGGCGCAGTAGGTCAACCGGTGGCGGGCGGCGGCGGCGGCGCCGTCATTAGCGTCTCGGGGACGTCACTGACGATGGAACATTTTACGAAAATACTTACACTTGACGAAGCAGAACCGCCGACGGTTCGAGGTAGTTAATTTAACGGATTCTTTGTGTTTAAATTTAAACGGAAGGCTTATATGTCTCTCTATTGGGCGGTTTTTGATTCTGGAAGTGATTTTAATGTATGGATTTCTGTTTTAGAAAAAATCAAAAGCGACGAAACCGTCAATCCGGACGTACTCAGCACCCTGTTTATGCTGGCCAAAGCCACTAAACAGCACCAGCAGCAGCAGCCGCCAGCGTCGGTTGCGGATATGGTGGCGTCCGCAGGCCAGCAGGTCACGCAGCCCACCACAATGCCGACGACGGACGCACTGGAAGCGTTTGTGAACATGGTGAAGAATCGCTCGGAAGCGGCCGACGATAGTGCGGCGGCCAGTAAGGCGAAGCATCGAAATTCCACCAACGGGCCAGGCAATAATATGGAGGAGGATAGCGTTACAGGTAGGAAGAATTTGTCAACGAGACAGTCCGGGGTGAGTTTCTAAAACAACTTCTAAACGGTTCTTTTATAGATGCTCCAACGGTACCACCGATGCCATCGGCGGAGATGCTTGCTAGCGGCGGTTCGAGCCCGAGCCGGGAGGTGCAGCAAATCATGTCGACCAAGGGACCGGTCATCAGCATGGTCGAGGATCTGTTCCTGTACTCGTGCGTCGAGCGGAAGGACGACTACGACGAGGAGGAGGAGGAGGAGGAAGACGACGAAGAGGAAGGTGTGGTGAATGTGGCCGACCGGTTCGATGAAGAGGACGGTGTGGTAGTTGTGGTACCAAACGGTACCAACGACAATGCGGACGAGGATGTGGACGAGAAAGATCCGGAGCCGGACGTGGCAGACGCTAGCGTGTTGTTGTCCGCAGAAAAGGCAACGGTTGCAGCATCCGCCCTGAAGGAACCGACAGCAGACACCACCATCGAGCGGGAGGAAGTTTCGGTGAAAAGAAAGTCCTCCGCCCTGCTCCGCGACAGTCCAGGTGAGGAAAGCGCGAAGGTGGAGCCGAACGATGAGCCCTCCGTGTCCGGCTTTTGGCCGTCATCCGTACCGACAGATGTGCCGGCGGTTGGAAAGGAAGTTGTTACGACGGCACCACCGACGCTGGCCCCACCGACCATCGTGCACGTGCCCGACTCTTCGAAGCAAATTGCCGAGCTGAGCAGCAAGCTGGACCGCATGATGGACCTCATGGTGGCACAGTCGCGCCAGATCGAGCAGCTGAACGTGCAGCTGGACGCGATGAAGAAGGCCCGGGTGGAGGAGCAGCGCAAGAACAGTGCCACGATGAACCGGTTCAACCAGACGCTGCCGAAAACGATCGAAACGCAACTGTCCGGGCTGCTGGTGCAGCACTCGCTCAAGATGGAGCAGACGCTGGTGAGCTGCTTCAACAACCAGCAGGCCCGCATCGCCGAAACCCTAACGCACCTACCTCAGGCGATGATTGCGCAGCTGCAGGGCCGTCTGCTGCAGGCGATCGTGCAGGAGATGCAGCAGAAGCTGCTGCCCGCGATTAACGGCAAGCTGGACATGGTGCAGCGTGCCGTCGCCGCGGATCTGGCGGAAAAGCTGCGCACCAACGAAGGCGCCATCCGGGACTCGATTCAGCGCACGGTGCGAAGTGAGGTAAGTGTGAAGGGGGAATGTGCTTGTTGATGAAGGAAATTTTAATACTTTCCTTTTGCAATCCAGCCTGTCATGAAGGCAATGTCCACGGCCATACAGACAGGCATGCGGACGGTGCTGTACGAAGTGTACCACGCATCGCTGCGCGAGGTGATCCTGCCCAGCTACAGCAAACAATGTGAAGAACTGTTCCGACAGATGAGCAAAGCCTTCTCGTACGGCATACTGGAACGTAAGTCCCGTCTCACTTTCTCTCCATTTCTGCCACTGTAGCAAGTGCTTGATGGTTTCTTTATTTCCACCCTCCGTATCTTTCCAGTCATACAAAAGGTCGACAAACACCTGGAGGGCATAGGGAAGATGCAGGACCGTACCGGCGAGCTGGTGGAAAGCGTCCGGCAGCTGCCGAAGGAGCTCAGCACGACGGCCGACCAAACGACGATAGCGACCGTGCGGGCGCTGCGCGAAACGATCGAGAAGGATATGCGCGGGCTGCACGCGTCGCTGCTCCGGTCGGTGCGCGAACACATCCGGCAGGAGATCGAGAAGGGCTTCGAGGCACAGGCATCCTCGCTGGAAGACTCCGTCCTGTCGGTGGTGCGCTCGCAGGCCCAAACGCCCGCCCCGAGCAACATGGACGTGCAGGACCAGATCAAGCAGTACCTGAACGGGGGCCAGATCAACAAAGCCTTCCACAAGGCGCTGCTGTCGAACGATCTGAGCCTGGTGGAGTTTCTGCTCGAGCGGGCCGACCACAAGCAGGTGTTCAATCCGTGCCCGCTCGAGCAAACCGTGCTGCTGTCGCTCATACAGCAAATTTCCGCCGACATGGCAAACCACAATGAACTGAAGCACAAGTGAGTGGACTGGAAGGATGGCAACGAATCGACAAAAAGGATTGTTTATGTATGTTAACGTCTAATTTTCCACCCCTGCAGGTACTTGTCCGATGCAATCGTCAATCTAGACTTTCAGGATCCGATCACGAAGGAACACTCGCCGAAGGTGATCATGGAGCTGATCAGCAACTGTCAGAAGTTTATGGCCGCGAACCCCCAGAACCCGCTCTGCACCAGTCTGAAGATGCTGGTCATTGCCGCGCAGTACATTGGCTTCAAGAATACCTGATACCCGTTCAAGTAGCGGTAATCAGCAGTAACCAACGGCAGAACCAAGACTGACGGCACCTGAAAGAGCACATTCAAAGAGAGAGAGGGAGAGAGAGAGAGAAGTGGTCCCATCCCCCATCGTAAGCCCCCCACAAAGCAATCAAATCAATTCAAATTTTACACCTTTCACACACACACACACACACACACACACACACACACACACACACACACACACACACACACAGTCCCTTCTTAGATGAAAAAAGACATGACCAACACACCTCATCTCAAGAGGAACTAATCGTGAACTCAGTCCCATTTTTAGGATTCATCCTGTCCGTGTTCTACTTTTAAGTACAATTTTGACACTTATTTAACTACTTTTTACGTTCGATCGTTTGGAAATTCTATTTGAAATCGTGCTTTGTTATAACTTCATTTGACACTTTTTGATCTTTTTTTACCCTTTCTGACTATAAAAGCGCGCTCATCTACACACACTGCATCGCGCAGCACAATTGCATGCTGTCCAGCGTCATTCCATGTCGTCAGCCCCTCCTATGTCCCCCCCCCCCTCGTTGTCACACCACACCCACGTAAAAATCCCCACTCTAACACCGGAATAGGAAACGGATGTTCGTGTGTAGTAGCAGCACTACACACACACACACCACTTTATCGCTGTGTCGTGTAAATGTCGAGACGATAGAAAGAAACAATCATCATCCATCCGCGGATTTACTTTAGTTTGTAATTAACGCAAATCAAATTGAAAACCTTCGATAATAAAACTGTGTCCATACTCCAACACCAGAAAACACACAAAAAAACAACGATGAGTTAGTTAAATGAGGTTTAATTGCCGAATTTTATTTCACAATATTTGCTTACATTTATGACGCCCCAGCACCACCACCGTTACCGGCTTTCAGATGCTCTATGACGTGTTTCGGCAGCTTGATGCGCTTTCTGCTCTTTTTCTTTACCACTCCACCCTCCCCCACGGTGGGTGGCTTGCTCTCCGACGGAGTCCCCTTTCCTTCCACTCCCTTTTTCGTCTTTTTGGGCTTTTTACACGACAGCGGGTTGGGGTTTTTCACCTTTCGCTTCTTCTTGGGGCCCCCGTTCGGATCGGGTGTAACGAGCCCTTCCTTCACTTTCAGCTTTTGTATTGTTTGCTGATCCAGTTCACGAATTCCTACCCGACTCTTCTGCCCTTCCGCAGCCGCCTGTCGGTGAGCCTCCGACGGTTGCACCAGCGTGGGGACGGATGCATTGTGCAGGTAGAAAAGCGGTATACCCGGATGCTCGCGGACCCACTCCTGCAGCGCTCGGTCCTGCGTTGCAACGATGTAGTGGCATGATTTGGTCATGGATTTGATGCAGGACGAACCGTCGAGCGGTCGCTTTTCGTGGCCGCAGCGATGTACGAGGAATTTCTTCAACAGCTGACTGGTGCCGGTGAAGCCCGGTCCGAGATTGTCCGTCTCGGTGATGATGCATGCCGTAACGATAGGCTTTACCTCACACTGGAAGTACTTTTTTAGCTGCTCTTCTATTTGCAGGCGGATCTGGAAGAGTTTTAATAATGAGTTGTTAATGAGGTGAGTTAATAAATACAAAACGAAAAAGCAAAAGCACGTTGCTTTCGGGACGGAATGAAAGGGATACCTTGTACGCTGCATGGCAGAAGCTTCCATCGATCAGCACGAGCAGTGGTTCGCGAAATCCAAAGTTGTTGATGTAAAAACTCATATACTTACGAGTTTTCTTGTGTTTGGTGATTTTCATTGTGAATTAGGAGCGTTTTTCGGTGTGTTTTGGGAGATCTTTTCCCCGACGGCAGCGAAGACTGCGTGCTGCACGCGCAGAAAACACAACAAACGGATTATCCGTGTGCCGTGTGTCGTTTTGACGTTTCATCGACTTTTTTTGGCTCAAGTGCTGCACAGTGGGAAGCCGCGTAGTGATTTCAAATTTGGAAGTAGTTTTATACGTTACACTTTATTATTTTAGTAAATGAAAACACAATTTTCAAGCTTCTCAAAAAGAAAAAGCACACCAATCGGATGTCATTTGAAAATAATACTTTTCTCTTTATTTATTTACCGTGTTATACAACGGAAGCACAATACAAAAATGGAGAAAATCAAATAACAAATATACATTGTACACTTTTTGGTAATACACCCTCTCTATCTTCCTCACTAGCTCACCCCCCGTAGTAAGAAAAAGGGTGAGGCTTAAAAATGGTAAGTGGAAATCTCGTATCTCTACACTATCACTTGTATTTCCCAGTGGAGCCCTTTCCTCCCATTTCTTGGTTTGATTTTGCATGATCGTTTAACGCCTATTCTAAAGCTAGCTCTTTTCAACCTACCCCAACGGACCTAGGTCTATCTAACTAGAATACTTCCGCACCCTATTCACCCTCTAAATTCCACAGAAGCAGTACAGCTTCAACCGATAGTCATCGACACAGAAGCTCTGCTTGCCGTACAGATTCGTACGGCTGACCGTCCCCGTCAGGAAGCTATCGTTGTTCGAATCGATCCGCACCGTCGCCTCGAACTCACCGTCGCCCGGTTTCGTCACAAACCGCACGCTGATGTCGCTAAACTTGTGCTTGGCCGTGATGTTCTCCGGCGACATGCCCACGCTCGCATCGTCGATCGAGTTCAAATGCAGCACGCTGCACTGCGGGTACTCCAGCAGCAGATGATTCACCCGCTCGACGGCGAACCGTGCCGCCTGTATCACCTGATGATCGTTCTTCGGCAGCGGTTTATGATCGTGACAGGTACACCAGTGCGGAGCGATGCCCGCATCCTCACAGGTTCGCGTGGTAGGAACGGGCAGAAACAAACTAATCCCCCGAGGGATAGGTTTCGCTTCCAGCAGCTCTTCCGTTCGCTCACGAATCGACCCAGTCCGCAACCCGGACATATCGAGAAACTCTTTCAACGTT